>NC_062549.1:9236742-9876988 GCF_016906955.1 Phacochoerus africanus | reverse complement strand
GTTTCTTTTACTAAGTCCAGCCACCTCTCCACCCGGGAGGAACACTGTCTAGACCTGTTGGCCTTATTAGTATCCTCGGGTCTCTGCTCAAAGTCAAGTCCTTGGAGGCCTTCCAGGACCCTTCAGTGTCCATGGTCCCCTTTCACGCCTGCTAGCCCCTCATTCAGCTTCTTCTCCCCTCATGGAACTTATCACTCCCAGGCTCTATGTTATATATTTCTTTGTTTTGATGGCTGTGTTCCCAGGAAAACGTGGTCCGCATATCCAAAAGGACGCTGTCTTCTTTGTTTGCTGTTTGAACCCCAGGATTTAGAATAACACGGGGCACAAGGGAGGTTGTCAAGAAATCCTTGCTGGAGGCATGACTGAATGAATGGGCAGGAGGTGAGGCTGTGAGTGGGGAGGAGGAGAAAGAGCCACGATGGCTCATATTTGTCAGAAATAGTAGCAGCAACAAAGGCGTGCTCACAGAGTGTCCAGAACAGCACTTAAGCCCTTTATACATCATGCCGCATGCAAATGTTGTAACACAGAGTTGGGAAGTACTGTTTAGAGATGAGGCCCAGAGAGGTTCATTACTTTTCTATGGTCACAGAGCAATGAGAGGCAGAGCCGGGGCTGAATCCAGGCATCAGAGTTTCAAGAGCAGCATATGACTTGTCTATGCTGAGCCCGCCTGATAGCAGGCTGCACTGGGCACTTCATGTGTTTCTTACCCAACTTAATTCTCACCTCAGCTCAGCCAGGGTGGTATTATTTCCTCATCAGCTGGACGAGCAAATGGACTCAGAGAGGTCGGGTAAGCTGCCCTAGGTCACACAGCTAGTTAGTGGTAGAGGTGGAATTTGTGCTGCGTGGACAGTTCAGCTCCTGAGACAGCTGCCCTTGTCTGCGTCCTTTCAGCGGGTCTAATAAAGCCAGGAGTGAGCGGGTTTCCTGGGATGACCCAGCCCAGCTGGCCTTATCAGCCAGAAAGTCCCTGCCCGGGGTGTGGGGGGTGCTATTCTAAGTCCAACGTCCAGCGGAACAGCAGAAGCTGCCAGAAGCTCTGTGAGGGTGACACAGCCGGAACAGACTTGGACAGGATGTTCCAGAGGGCGAGGCTCTGTCCGCCACCCTGTGTTAGGATGGTCTGAGTCGTGCCTTGTCACTGCTCCTCCTTTACCCCCTCCCACCCTAACAGCAAGGTGGAGGAGAAAGGACCCAGCATTTGGCTTTGAAGTTGCACAGACCTGGGCTTGAGTCCCAGCTCACCACGGACTAGCTTTCTGCCCTTGGACAAGTTCCTTTATTTCTCTGAGCCTCAGGTGCTTCATCCATGAAATGGGGGAGAATCATCCTTGCCTCCCTGCTGCCTGCATCCTTGAGCCCTGCTATTGTCCCAAGAAAGCTACGTCCCAAATTCACAAGTGTCCCCCAGTCAGATATTCAGAGGTTTGTAGTGGCAGCAATTCAGATTTGCAGCAAGAGGAGAAGCTATGAATGCCTCTTATGGAAATAGAGCATGAAATTGGGAGTTCTTAAGGCCAGTGCCGTCCTGCTTCTGCCTGTCAGTTCTTCGCATGTTCCCCTTCTCTGATTGTCTGTGTCTCCTACACACACACACGTAAATGCAGACACACACAAATACCAAATTCTTCCACACATCCATTCATATTTACACACACACACACACACACCCCAACCCTTCCAAACACCTACACAGTAGAAGCCTTGCCATACAGACTCCTCCCATCACCACCACCACACACACACACACACACACACACACACACACACACACACTCCGTCTTGACAAACTCTCAGGGGCAGCACAGGAAGCTGCCCGGTAGTGGGGAACACGGTATAGACGGAAGAAATGGGAGGGACTGGATTTGAGTCGTAGCTTTGCTTAGAGGCACGCCATTTTCTCAGGCTCTATCGTGGGGGTGACTGAACGCTCCTCGTAAGGTTGTGACTAGAATGAAAGGTCACTTTCATCAACTGCCTGTCTCAGTCCCCCGCACACAATAGGTGTTCAGTAAACAGTATTGCATCAGAGATCCTACTGTGGCTCAGTGGGTTAAGAATCTGACTAATATCCATGAGGATGTGGGTTTGATCCCTAGCCTTGCTTAGTTAAGGAGTTAAGGATCCGGCATTGCTGTGGCTGTGGTGTAGGCCGGCAGCTGCAGCTCCGATTCGACCCCTAGTCTGGGAACTTCCATATGCTGCAGGTGTGGCCTGAAAACAAACAAACAAACAAAAAATGGTGCTGCATCGTACTTTTAAAATTCTCCGGGCAATGTGAAGACGTCCTTTGTTGAAGCCTAGCCGTGTGTGAACTATTTACCTATTTATAAAATCTCAGATACGCGTGACAAGACCTTCTGCTGAGAATGTGTCATTCCCGTGATTCAGGCTGAACCTTAGTTTGCTCAGTGGGGGTTTGGCCTGAATAGCAGATGACCTGGGGGCTCAGCGTCTCTGCTTGGTTTCCTTTCAGGATGAAGCCAGGACGTTCTTGCTTGTCCCATGGGCTCCAAGTGCCTCCTTGTTCTGGTGTCTTGATTGAAGAGCAGCTTTCCTTTCACTGCCTTCTGGCTCTTCCCTCGCAGGGCTCCCGAGTTTCCTCCGCTCCTTCTGGTGGTCGTGGCTGATGCGTAGCAACATTCTCTCTGATTTCCTGGCTTTGTCAAGAAGCCCTTGCAGCAAAGCCCCTGACCTCAGGGAGCCTTAAGGAAACAGGCCTGAACCCAGGCCTGGCGAATTCTATCTGCTGAGGGTGTTTGGCGTCTTGATCTGCATCCAGGAGACTCTCAAGGGCCTGAGTTCATCAAGAGCTGATTATTCAGGCAGCGGATAACTTGCCTCCGTTGGCTTCCCTCCCACTGGTCTTTCTGCAGAGGCTCAGATGGAAAATGGGCCCTGTGGGTCTCCCCAGTTCTACCCTAAGGCAAGGGTCGCACCCCAAATGTCTTTAGGGGACCAGAAGGTAACATAAGTGTCAGGCTATGGATAGATAAATTGGAGAGCCCATTCCAGCCTAAAGGCATCAGATCCACACCTGAGAACCAATAAGCAAACCAACCAACCGACCAAACACTGTCTCAGCCCCCAGCTCACTGGCCAGAGTGTCTCAGAGTCGGTCAGTTTGTGACCTTTGTTCTCTGGGGTTTTCACCTTGGGAGGCTTGTTCTGGCGCCTTTGCAGCACCCTAAGCAGGGCCTCCTCTCCCCACCTAGATGCTTCAGCAAAGGAACTCACCACTCCAGCTCCTCCACAAACCTTTAATGAGCAGGACCACAGAGTGGGGACACTGGGCCCCCGATGAGTGGTGATCGAGGCTTATGTGGTCCCTGCCCTTGTGGGTCTCACAGTCATTCGGGTTCAAGGCAGCCTGATGGCCCCACCCTCATAAGGTTCCTCTTAACGCAGAGCACAGAGATATGGCCCCTGACTGTCCAGGGCCCTCCCTCCGCCCTCTGGCATCTCATTGAGTAAAGCCAGTCCCTCTCATGGGAAGACCCTTTGGGCATTTAAAGGCATCTTTCACTTCTCCCTTGAGTTACCATTTCCTAGGTGAGCTAAATGGCTTTTTTTTTTTTTTTCTTTTTAGGGCCTTGTGCAAGGCATATGAAGTTCCCAGGCTAGGGGTTGCATTGGAGCTACAGCTGCTGGCCTACACCACAGCTCAGGATGTAAGCTGAGTCTGCAGCCTACACCACAGCTCACGGCAATGCTGGATCCTTAACCCACTGAGCAAGGCCAAAACCTGTGTCTTCATGGATACTAGTTAGGTTCATTTCTGCTTCAACACAACGGGAACACCCTGGTTTTTTTTTTGTCTTTTTTTTTTTTTGCTATTTCTTGGGCCACTCCCGCAGCATATGGAGGTTCCCAGGCTAGGGGTCGAATCCGAGCTGTAGCCACCAGCCTACGCCAGAGCCACAGCAACTCAGGATCTGAGCCGCGTCTGCAACCTACACCACAGCTCACGGCAATGCCAGATCGTTAACCCACTGAGAAAGGGCAGGGATCGAACCCGCAACCTCATGGTTCCTAGTCGGATTCGTTAACCACTGCGCCATGACGGGAACTCCCCTGTTTTATTTTTATTTTTTATTTTTATTTCCCACCTCCCACCTGCTCTCTAGTATTGAGTCCTGTGGATTGCAGCTGGTAAAGGTACCTGGAGTTTACCCCCTTCTCTCTCTCCATCTTGCTGCCCCATCTGGGACTTCCTCACCAGGCCCTTTCCTGGGCTACTTTGGGGTCTCCCAACTGGCTTCCAGTCCAGCGACCCTCCTGCCTTCCCTCTACCAGCAGCTGATCAGATCGGGGAACACAGGCCTCCCCAAGGCTCCCACCGCACTTAAGAGGGTGCCCCAAACCCTACCATAGTCCTGAAGACCCGACTGCCAGGCCCTGGCCTGAGCTTTCCTCACATCATTCACCCCCTTCATCCTTGGAATGGACTGAACACTGTCCCCCACAAAGTCACGTCCACCGGGAACCTCAGAAAGTCCCCTTGTTTGGAAATAGGTCTTTGCAAATGTAATTAAGGTGAGGTCACGCTGGATAGAGAGGATAGAGAGAGGCCACGAGGGAGAGAGCCCCCAATCCAACGACTGGGGTCCTTATGAGACAGGAGGACACAGGTCCTTCTAAGGAGGGAGAAAGCCCTGTGGCCAAGGCAGAGATCAGAGTGATGTGGCCACAAGCCCAGGAGCACGTGGGGCCACCAGGGGCTGGAAGAGGAGGGGGGTTCTTCCCTGGAGGCGTTGGAGGAGGGTCTCGTTAGCACCTTCATTCAGACTCCTGGCCCCCAGAACCGTGGGAATAAATGTTGCTTCAAGCCACGGAGTTTGTGGCCTTTGTTATGACGGCCTTGGGGGACCGATGCAGTTCCTGGTCCTGCTCTGTGGGCACCCCAGGCTCAGCCTGGCCAGTGCCTCTGCGCTGCGGGTTCCCTCCGACCTGAGGGGTCCTGCCCCTTCCCTACCCCCTTGCTGTGCCTGTGACCTTCCTGTCTTTCAGTCACAGGTCAGAAGTGGGCATCGCTGGGTGTTCCCCTGACCACACCTGCCCCTGCCTGTCGCTCCTGGCAGGGGACCTGTGTTTATTTGCTTCTTCATGTTTTAAAAGTTCTGTTGGAGTAGAGTTGATTCACAATGTTGTGATACTTTCTGCTGTACAACAAAGTGATTCAGTTGTACGTGGACACACAGCCATGCTCTTTCTGATTCTTTTTTTTTTTTTTTTTGCTTTTTAGGGCCATACCTGCGGAGCCACGATGGGAACTCCTTTATTTATTTTTTTGATTAAATTTAAATAATTTTTAAAAATGATAGTTGATTTATAATGTGCCAATTTCTGCTGTATAGCATCATGACCTAGTTATAAATATATATATGTACATTCATATACATACACATTCATTTTATTATATTATCTTCCGTCAGGGTCTAGCGCAAGAGACTGGATATAGCTCCCTGTGCTGTATTGCTTATCCATTATAAATGTCATAGTTTGCGTCTCCTAACCCCAAAGCCCCAGTTCCTCCCACTCCCTCTCCTGCTGATATAAAACTTTAAAACTCCAATTCAGTGCTGCACTAGAGATCTCATTACACCCATCTTACAGACGGG
Source organism: Phacochoerus africanus (assembly GCF_016906955.1). Taxonomy (NCBI): domain Eukaryota; kingdom Metazoa; phylum Chordata; class Mammalia; order Artiodactyla; family Suidae; genus Phacochoerus; species Phacochoerus africanus. Next base: position 9,871,358 of record NC_062549.1, on the reverse strand, counting down.
GTCCCAGAGGCCGGGGAGGCCATCGGTGCCTCTCACAGCGCTGGGCAGTTTGCGCAGCCCAGAACCACGTGATGGGCCTGGTCTCCACGCTCACGTGCTCACGAGAGGCCGGTGGGATTCTCCCAGAGCCGGGGGGTCCCTGAGCGCCACGGCCCCCCTCCCGAGGCCGGCCCCCCTGCCTCGGGGGCCAGACGGGCCTGGGCTCACCTCGTTGTCCCGGTCCTTCTCCAGGAAGTGGCGGGCCACGTGGCTGGGGAGGATGTTTCGGAGCATGTTCTCGTTGTGCTCCCTCAGCTCCTGCATCTCGTTGATCTCCTCCTTGGCCTGCACCCTCCACAGGAAGTCCAGGCGGGCCGTGTACTCCAGCTGCAGTTCCCGCGAGAGAAAGACAAGGAGAGGGTCAGGCGCACACCCGCGGGAGGTGGCGAGGGCTTCTCCGGAACCTTCACAACTGAGACAGACATAGAGCCTGAGCTGGACATGCGGGAGGCTTTTTGTCCGACACCAAGAGACCAGAAGGTGATTAGATTTCACGGGGCTGTGTCCCTCCCCTTCCTAGCTCTATGGCACCTTCGATTTTGTAATTGTCTGTGTGATTATCTGATAATGCCTGGGTTTTCCACTGTTTTGTAGGCACTATGAGGTCAGGGGGTGGTCGGGGGCCTTTCATCCGCTCAACATCACACCCCCTTCCATGTAGCAAGGAGCCTGGCACAGGGCAGGTGTTCAGTCACCATCTGTCCACCCAGCAAACACGTTCTGATGATAAAGCCAGCTAACCCTGAGAGGGGGCTCGTTAGATGGTGCCGGGCACTGGTCTAAGGAATCCACATTCATATGACAACCCTCACAGGAAGGCAGCATTATCTCTCCTTGTTTTCCAGGCGAGGAAACGGGAAGAAAACATGGTTCAGTAACTTGATCAAAGTCACAGGCTTGTTAGCGGGGAAGCCAGGATTTGAGTGTAACTTCATAGTCCAGTTCCAGACCTGAGCTCCATCACTGGGCAGCAAGGAAGGAAGGAATGAGCTAATAATGGGAGGATTGTGGATTTAGTTGTGAGGCAAATATGGCTTAGAGTCCTGGTCCCACAGTCAAACATCATAGTCTGGACTCGTTACGTCATCTCAGTTTTCTCATCTCTAAAATTGGGAGGCGTACTCATGACCATGCGAGATCAGAATAGGAATTATTTAGGGAGTTACAGGGAGAGCATGTGGCTCATAAGAGGTCTCCAATGCCCATTAGTTTCCTCTAGTCTTAGCTTCCCTTTGCATGGGAAAGTGGACCACGTCTAAAGAATCTCCTAAACCCTATTTCCCACAGCTTTGGGAAATGTGATTATTTCAAATGTCATTGAATTGTTGAACAATATGCTACACCATGAAACACATGGTTAGAGGCCCTGAATTCAAGGGCTTAAATAAAATCCAGCTAGTTCTTTTCTTTGTCTTATGTGCCAGCCTCAGTGGATGGCAAAAATATGAAAAGACACAGGCATGAAGTTACTCATGCCACAGAATTTACAAGAGCAAAAGTTGGGCTCAATCCAAGTGTTCATTGTGTTGCTTGAATGAAATCATTATATGCAGCTACAAAAAGAAATGAAGACCATTTGTCTGTATGTCCTCTGATGGGCTGGCCTCTGAGGTGGAGAAAGGCATGGACAGCGTGCCACCATTGATCTAAGGATAGGAGATAACTACACCTCTCTTTCCACTTGTATATATTTCTTAATTTATTTATTAAAAAGTCGAGGTGGGAGTTCCCACTGTGGTGCAGAGGAAGTGAAACTGACTAGGAACCATGAGGTTGAGGGTTCGAGGTCAGGAGGCCTCGCTCAGTGGGTTAGGGATCTGGCGTTGCCATGAGCTGTGGTGTAGGTTGCAGACATGGCTTGGATCTGGCATTGCTGTGGCTGTAGTGTAGGCCAGCGGCTACAGCTCGGATTAGACGCCTAGCCTGGGAACCTCCATATGCTGCAGGTGTGGCCCTAAAAAGCAAAAAGGAAAAAAAAAAAGTTGAGCTGTAAGAGTTCCTGTTGTAGCTCAGCAGGTTAAAAGCCTGACATAGAGTCTGTGAGGATGTGGGTTTGATCCCTGGCCTCACTCAGTGGGTTTAGGATCTGTATTGCTGTGGCTGTGCCTTAGGCTGCAGCTGCCACTCTGATTCAACCCCTAGCCTGGAACTTCCATGCTTCAGGTGTTGACATAAAAAAAAAAATTGAGGTATAAAAAAATCCCCATAAAAAACCCGTTACTGATGAGATGAGGAAGGGAGGGGTGGAGGAACAGGGATGGCATTTAAAGTGTTAAAATAATACCTTGTTTTATAAACCTGACTTTTGAGTCATGGAAATATTTTACTTAATTATAAAATGAATGGATTTTTTAAAAGCTCTGTGAGGACAAACTGACAAATGAACCTACATGTACAATCTCAGAGAGAGGAACGATTCCAAACGCCCTTTAACACAATAATTTGCTGGCACGTTCCTAGAGGGGAAAAGGCTGAGGATAAAAAGAGCTGAAAAAGAATCTTAAAACTGTTTACAACCATCACCTCATAGGTGGTAGCGTTTGTATTATTATTGTGAGACTATTGTATTTGACTTGTAGGATAAAGCAGATGAGTAACTGTGTTGATGTCACCGAGAACCCAGATTTTCAGGAAGGGAAAAAGGAGATGCAGATGCCAGATATGAGATTGACAAGGTTAAGCCAAAAGCCCATATAGTCTTATGGAAATTGAAAAACATCACTATAGGGCACTCAGGATCGATACGTATGTACTTCCTGGCTCTGCCTGCTGAGAAACAGTGAAAACCTAGTACCAGTGACCCCTCCCCGTGTCCAGATTGTGGTTTTAAAATATCAATTCCTACAAAAGTGACCTTGCCTTCTTTGCAGAAAAGGGTGAAATTTAGGAAAGAAAATGTTCAAGCCGGAAACATCTTTTTACATCAGAAAGCAAGCAGACTACCAGAGACTGCTGGGGTTATGTGGAAAGGAATAGGCCTCCGCTTGTCAAAGATGTGACAAGTTGAACTTTAAGAAGAAGAAGAAGAATTAAAATAGAGTGAAACACAGAAATATGTTAAAACGCCTAAGTTCATAATAATGCTTAAAAAACAAAGCCTCGTTGGTCACATCTGGATGATGCCCAGGAACTGACTTAATGGGAAACTTAGAGGGAACAAATTTCTAGGGAGAGCATTAAGCATTTATCCTGCCTTTGCTTTATGAGCTGTACTTGGAAGTAATAACTTGTTGGTGAGAAGTGTCTCTTTAAAAATGTATTCCAGCTAACAAATGAAAAGGATTGATAGAACTGGAATATCACACCTATAAAATAAATGAATGTAAGTTATTATCAATAGCTCCTAAATCACAAAAGAGAGACAAGCAGACATTACATGCCTCTTAATAGCAGTTCACAAAATCAGCCAGTTACATTTTTTTTTAATGCAGAAAAAAACTGAACTTGAATCTCACCAAGTTTCTAGACCTAACTACCAATGTAGAAAAAACAAAAGGACAGAGGAACATGTTAAAAACCCCTAGAGGATGCAATCAACAAACTTGAGCTTGAGAGACCTTCTAGAGGTCAGGGACTCTCACAAAAGGTTTCAAGAAAAGAAGATGGAGATTAAGCCACACAGATGGCAATATATAGACTTAAGTTAAATCCCAGTGTAAACAAACCTAAAAAAATATACTAATTAGGAAATTGAAACACTGCCTAAAAATTTGAAAATGTTAGAGTTACTGTTTTATTTATTTATTTATTTATTTGCCTTTTCTTTGTCTTTTTAGGGCCGAACCTGTGGCATATGGAAGTTCCCAGGCTAGGGGTCCAATCGGAGCTGTAGCCGCCGGCCTACACCACAGCCACAGCAACGCCAGATCCGCATCTGCAACCTACACCACAGCTCATGGCAACGCCGGATCCTTAACCCACTGAGCAAGGTCAGGGATGGAACCTGCAACCTCATGGTTCCTAGTCAGATTCGTTTCTGCTGTGCCACAATGGGAACTCCTCTACTGTTTTATTTTTTAAGCCTGTTCATAGTGTTGTGATTAGGCTAAAAATCTATCTTCTGGGTGCGTATTGAAATATTTATAGGCAAAATGATAGGACATTTGGAATTGGCTGCAGAAGAATTGGGAAGGAGCAGTGAGCAAGTAAATAGGGTGTAGATGAAACAAGATAAGGGATGGGCTGATGATGGCTGAAGCTGTGCGTTCATTCTGCTATTTAATATACCTTTGCATATGTTCCAAATAGTGCATAAGTAATTTTTTAAAAATATAAGTGGTGGCAGCAGGTTATACTCAGTAATACTATAGGAATGCTAGTCCTGACTGTTTTACCGAGTTGACCGTGGGAAGTTCACTTGACTTGTATTTTGGGTCCCCTTCTAAAAATAAGGACAATTGCCTTCATTTTGTCTAATTCAAGGGACATGGATTATCATACCATCCATTGTATGGACCCAAGGATATGATGCCTGCGAAAGAATTCGGAAATGTCTAAGATGTGGACTCATCAGGTATTTCTATAATTTAAAGCATCTGTGGATGAAATCAGATCAAAACTATGCTTTAGTTTGCTTCCCTCCAGACTCAAAAGCATCAAGTTTTGATTTGTCAAGCTGCAGGACAGGATTCTATCCACAACTTTTTCCAAAGGAAGTGTTTTGTTTTACCCTTTAAAAACGCATGACTGTTTAAAGCAAGAGAAAAATGTTTACCTCTTTTTTTTGAAATACTCTCATCCAAGTGAATTTTTAAAATTTATTTAGTTAGTTATTCTAGGGCTGCACCTGCGGCATACGGAAGTTCCCGGGCTAGGGGTTGAATCGGAGTTGCAGCTGTTGGTCAACACCACTGCCCTGGCAACTTGGGATCTGAGCTGCATCTGCAGCCCACGCGGCAGCTTGTGGCAATGCTGGATCCTTAACTCACTGAGCGAGGCCAGGGATGGAACCTGCATCCTTGTGGATACTAGTTGGGTTTGTAACTTGCTGAGCCACAAGGGGACCTCCCTCATCTACGTGAGTTTGAATTAGAAAATATGAGGAGGGGATTCTGGAGGTGACTTCAGCAAGAATTTTCCAAGTGCAAGGCAAGAACATACCATTCGGCCAGGTGACTGCAGGTCACCGCATCCAAGGCATGTTCCTTACTTCACAGTTCTGTCTCTTGTCAAAGCACGTCTCATGAAGACAGGCATCACATATTATTAGACCTCCTTGGAAGGAAAGTATTCCCCTCCCGCTGATTGAAGATCCAAGGTACCTACTATGTGCTAGAGGCTGTGCATAGGGCGATAAGTGAATACTCTGTCAGCTGCGTGGTGCCAGGCGTGCACACAAAGGAAAGAGGTCATCTCAGCGCAGCGTGGTGGGAGCAGACGTGACGAGAAAAGTAGAGTAAAACAAAGGCAAGGATGCCGAGTTTCTGAACGTGAACGTGCTTCAGCATTTGCTCAAGAGCTCCTGTGGGAGTTGGAGTTGCCACTGTGGCTCAGCAACCTGACTGGTATCCATGAGAGCTCGGGTTCGATCCCTGGCCTCGCTCAGTGGGTTAAGGATCTGGCGTTGCCCGGAGCTGTGAAGTAGCTTGCATGTGCAGCTGAGATCTGGTGTTGCTGGGGCTGTGGCACAGAATTCGACCCCTGGCCTGGGAACTTCCATATGCCTTAGGTGCGGCCCTAAAAAAGAAAAGAAAAATAAAAGTGACTTGCTTTGTTAGTGCCGTCTCCTGGTTTTTCCCAAACCATCAAGGCACTGGCTATGTGAAAGGAGAACCAAGGGAACTAATATCCATTGTTCATATGTTTTGTGCCAGATTCTTGTGACAGAATGAAACTAACACTGGCTAAGTTCTTGCCTTGGACCAGGCACATCATACATACAGAAGGTCCTTTAATCACACAGTAGCTCAGCAAGGTAGTTACTGTATTCTGCCCATTTCACGGCTGAGGAAACGGAGGCACAGTAAGATGAAGTCAGGTGCCCAAGGCTGCACAAATAGAGGCTGGGTTTTGAACTCAGGGCATTTTTGACTCCAAGCTGGGGCTCTTAACCTCTAGACTCTATGTCCGTGACCTCGTGCAGCTCTTCTCCAACTCTCGCTAGATCATTACATTTTACAAGTAAAGAAATGGTGGGTCTAGGAGGTTGAGTGTCTCAAGGTCACCCATTGTCCCTGGAACATCGGTGGGATATAAACTTAAGAATTTGGTTCCTGAAGTTCCCGTCGTGGCTCGGTGGTTAACAAACCGGACAGGATCCATGAGGATGCAGGTTCGATCCCTGGCCTCACTCAGTGGGTTAAGGATCTGGTGTTGCCATGAGCTGTGGTGTAGGTCGCAGATGTGGCTCAGATCCTACATTGCTGTGGTTGTGGTGTAGGCTGGCAGCTACAGTTCTGATTTGACCCCTAGCCTGGGAAGCTCCATATGCTGCCATAATGTGGCCCTAATAAGACAACAAAATAAAATAAAGAATTTGGTTCTAAGCCTTGGGTCTTTCGTTCTAAGCTGCACAATTCCAGTGCCTGTCTTGATCAGACCCGGAAGTAAGTGACTGGAGACCTGACCTCCTCATCTCTGCCTCGCGCACACGTATTCTTCCCCTGCTCTAAATGGAGGTGCTGGGGTGGAGCCCAAACCTTAGGGCTGCAAGTGAATCAGGCACGAGGTGGGAGGCACCCGGCTGTCTGCTCTCCTTGCCCAACATCCAGGATGTTCACCTGCCTCAGAGGAGGGGGCAGTGGTTGGCATATCGCTTCCACATATGCCCAAGATGAAATTTCCCAATCATTCAGTTACATAACCACCTCCATCACTCCGGAGATGCAAAATTACACATGATCCCACCAGGATGCTGCCGTGGACCGGGCATCAATGGGGATTATTCAGCCTTTAATAAAAATAGAGGGCCTCTGAGTCACAAAGGGAAAATGTAGAAGTAGGTAGCAAACCCAGGAATGGACAGATTTGATCCAGATGAATAGGACTCTGACGGATGCTAGGACTGGGTGACCGCCAAGCATCCTCTGACAGACAGGCAGCCGCAGATGGAGGACAGTGAACGGTCCTTGAAGTTTCAGTGCTTAGATGCCTGTTTCTGTCTGATTCTCCTTATTGGCTTTGTGACCTTAAATGACTATAGTCTCTGCTGCTGCCTGGGGACCAGATGGATAATAATACTTTGTCTGTTTATCTCAAGTGCTTGCTTTCAAAGTAAAATATTAATAGCTCACAATTTTTGAGCAGCTTTTCTACATGCAGACCACTGGGGGAAGTATATTATAGCTCTATTCTCATATAATACTACAACAAACCTATAGAACCTCTCCTTATTATACCCATTTAACAGGTGAGAAAAGTGAGACTCAGAAAGTTAAGTAAATGACTGAAGGTCATCTCTCTATGGAGTGGCAGAGGTGGGGATGGAATAGTGTCTACCCGACTCCAAAGCTTATATCTGTAACTGCTACAGTTAAGGGATGGGGTTACATAATTTCCAAACCCTTTGAAAGGGAGAAAGAAAAAAGAAAAATATCAGATATCACTTAAGCACTCAGGCCCTCCCTATTTAGTCACTTTCATCTTTCTACTTTATGCACATTCTTTGTGGGATTAGGTTACCTGCTTTCCCAGGACAAATGGAATAGAATAAATCGAATCAGAATGTTAGAAGGGTTTGGAGGAAGGAGGACCTGACAGGGCACAAAGCAATTCCTTAAAGTGACAGAGAGAGGACAGAAACATCCTTAATATGGAAGGAGGACCCCCCCCGCCCCCGGCCAGCTCTGAACTTGGTCTTTTTTAGCTGTCTCTGAGAATTTCTCACTTGTCAGTTGAAAACCTCGGTGATGGAGTGTCCATATGTCTTTCCACAGGATTGCCTTATCTGATTCACTCTTCACAGCCCACAAATAGGTTGTCACTTGCACATCAGACTAAGGAGTTCTTGCCTGTAACTAGAAGCCATCCAGATGGGATGGACATAACCCCAGCTCTCACAAATAACCGAAAGACCTAAATGTAGAAATTCTACACGTGGCCAGACGTGGACATCTGGTTTATTGTTTCACCATCTGGTTTATTGTTTCACCATGTGGCTACTATTGGAAAGCAAAGGTAAAGTCATCCTGCAGGATTGAATGCAGACAATTCTTTCTGTCTTTCCCCAATCCAGAAAGTGGGCTCGGGAGACAGATCTGGGTTTGAATTCTAGTTCTCTCACTCCCTGGCTGAGTAGCCTGACTTTTTTCATCTGCAAAACCGGACTGACAATGGTGACCTCAGGTTGTTGGGAGGATTAAATAAGAGAGGTGAAGTGTCAGCCACCCAACATAGGAGGAGCTTGATACCTATTCACTCCTGCCCCCTTTTCTGCAACCGACAGGTTTTGTTTACTCTTCTTTTCCCCTTGACTACATTTCACCATCCTGCTTTGCTACAAATAACTTTGTGTATGTACCTCTAGGTTCTTAGGGTGTTTGGCTGTTTCATCCCGGATTCCTCAGGGCTCGTTACCTCCCTGTTTCCATGGTGATTTCCCAGTGGTATGTTTCTATTTCTGCTCTGGCTGGTCTTCTTCCTGTTTTGTTTTTCTCCTTTCCCGGTTACTTTTTTTTGAAATACCCACAGACAGAAGAGAGATGGACTGGGATCCAGAGCATCAGGGAAGCAGACAGGGCCTGGCTCTACCTGAAAGCGAGCATCCTTCCCAGTGATGACTATTACTGCGATTATGGTCCCAGTCTGCACAGAGAAGTCCTACTGGTCTCGGAGAGCAGGCAACACCTCTTGGGTGAAGGCTGTTACCATGCTCCCATGCAGGATAATTTCCTGCTTCTCTGACTCTCAAGGTCCTTGGACAAATCTGGTCCACACATAGCACCCCCCTCCCCCCATTGCATTATTTAGGGTCTGCTCTCCAGGAGACTGGAACCCTTGGGCCCAGGGATAGGGTTTTATATAGGCTGTCTACCATGCCTACCCCAGATCCTGGCAGATAGGGACATGAAAAGGTAGGAAGATCCTGGCTCATGGGGAAGTGGCATCAATATGGTGGGTACTTTACTACTTAGGATACATCTGTTATGAAGCACGTCCCACATTTCTATAAGGCAGTGCACAAAAATCATCTCAAGTGATTCTTCAAAACAGCCCGAGTTAGGTGTGACTATCTTATTTTAGAGAGAAGAAAACGGAGGCTCAGGGAGATAAGTAAGTTTGCCCAAGGCCACAAACTGCTCAGAGGCAGGATAGAATTAGAACCCTGGCTCGGGTGCTCCTCAAACCTGAATATTTGTCTTGTATGGCACACAACTTCTGTAGTCATCATTTTGTCTATAGACAATGGAACTGGGAGGGATCCCAGGTGGCCTAAGGCAGAAGTTGAAAGCTCCCTTTCTTTTTTGGACAATAGTGTCATTGAAAGAGATACACCCAAAACCACATCCTCATTTTAATTTTATATTATTTATTTATTTACTTATCTTTTTACAGCTGCACCTGTGACATATAAAAGTTCTCAGGCTAGGAGTTGAATAGCAGCTGCAGCTGAGGGCTACACCACAGCCGTGGCAGCAATGGATCCAAGCCACATCTGTGACCTACGCCATGGCTTGTGGCAACTCAGGATCCTTAACCTGAGCAGGGCCAGGGATTGAGTCTGCATCCTCTGGGGACTACACTGGGTCCTTAACCTGCAGAGCCACAATGGGAACGCCTCAGTTTTGTATTAAGTGGTCTATATTAGGAAATGATTGGTTAAGAATCACAACTTGCTATAAGCAACTAAAAGCCATTTGTCGTGGAAATGAATGGAGGTTTTTCAGGCCAGTTTCATGGCGGTAGGAAACGCCAGGTGCCCAGAGCCAGTTAGAGGCAAAGGTCAGATTACCTGCTGTCCATGGTAGAACACAGCGAGCAGGAACATGGCCATCAGCAGCAGCGATGCCTCCTTGGTCCCCAGGAAATCTCTGTTGGAAGAAGAAACGCAAATGGCAGGATGGTTACTGACAAACATGGGGGGGACCTCAGGAGACTTACTAGGAAACCGACGTTCAGACTGGAGTGGGAGACCAAGAAAGAAGCCGTTGTTTTCTGGGCTCCCTCTTATGTGATCAGAGCTGTGCTGAGGGTTTTCCCATAGGCTAATCCAGAAATCAATTGACTTGCAAGGGTATGAGATCAAATCAGTCACACCTGGTAGAAGATGCTAGAATGCAGCATCTAGATGATGCACTCACATTAATAACGATGCCTTCTGTTTTCAGAACACATTTTTCTAGATAGCAAAGAGCTCTTCCACCTGTCACAAAAGTCCAGGTGAATATGGACACACAGGGACTTTTATGGCATATGGAATGACTGGCCAACAGGGTCCTGCTGTACAGCACAGAGCACTCTACCCACTCATCCGTGATAATCCATATGGGAAAATCATCTGAAAAAGGATGGGTGTGGGTACATGTATAACAGAACCTCTTCGTTGTACAGCGGAAAATACCACAACACTGTGAATCAACTATACCTCAATAAAAGTTTAAAAAATGAAAAAAAAAGTCCACGTGAAGACAAGCATCCCCTCTTTTTCTTTAGATGTGCATTTACAAATTGTTTAATTGGAATACAGTTGACTTAACAAAGTTATGTTAATGTCAGGTGTGCAGCCAAGTAAACCAGCTGTACATATACATACATCTCTTCCTGTTTATTTATTTACTTATTTCTTGTCTTTTTGCCTTTTCTAGGGCCGCTTCCCACGGCATATGGAGGTTCCCAGGCTAGGGGTCGAATCGGAGCTGTAGCCACCGGCCTACGCCAGAGCCACAGCAACGTGGGATCTGAGCCGCGTCTGCAACCTACACCACGGCTCACAGCAACACCAGATCCTTAACCCACTGAGCAAGGGCAGGGATCGAACCCGCAACCTCACGGCATGGTTCCTAGTCGGATTCGTTAACCACTGCGCCATGACGGGAACTCCTATTCCTTTTTAGATCCTTTTCCCATACAGGTCATTACACAGTATTGAGTAAATTTCCCTGTTACCCTTATTTCTAGTCTTGTATCTTTTAATAAAGCCTTCTTCATTAGTCATCTTCTCCTGGAGTGAATCGCCGACACTCCATTCATAATCCTGACTGACCTGTCCTGTCCTGGGCCTTCTAGAAGACCAGGCTGGAGGCAGCTGAAGCTGGTTGGCGGCAAGTGCAGTCACAGACATGCACTTCACCCGTCAAAGGGATTCAGAAGGCCAGGGAATCCCTTGCTTGATTCCCAAAATGCTTTCTCTTTCCTTTTAGCACAGGAAGTCTTTTCCAGGACAAGCTAGGCCAGGAGGCAAAGGGTTTGGAGAAACTAATGCTGGGCTTTGAACATGAACACAGGTGGCTCGTGGGAATAAACAGTCTCCTTGACAGGCTTCCATTGGCTGCAGAAGGAAACCCAGAGTCAAAATGCTCCAGACAACTCTATGGACGTCATGACTTGCTTCCATTACCTCCTGTTCTGTTCCCTGGGTTTCTCTATCTCAGGCAACGCCCTCTCAGCCACTCACCCAGGTGCTTGAGCCAAAAACGAAAACAAAACTACGAGTCAGCCCTCACCATCCAATATCCAAATCCCATCCCCTCTTCCACCCAACTATATCCCCAGCCCATCCACTTCTCTCTGTGTTTACCTATCCCGCCCGAGCACAGCCCCATGGCTTCCGGTCACCTCCGCTGTTAACCTCTACAATCTCTTTTATGCGTGGCTGCTAGGTTATTACACGGCATTGAGTACATTTTTTTTTTTTACCCCTACAACCAGGTCACATGACTCCACTGTTTTATAGCTTCCCAACCACAAGCATACGTATACTCAGAACTCACGCAGAAGTCACTCAACTTTGATGTGGCTTGATGGCACAGTGGGGCCATCACAGAGGAGGTGCAGTGCTCAGAGAGACTAGAATGGGCATTAATAGGGCTGCACCCAGGCAAGCTCCAGCTCTCCACTTCTGGTCTCAGTGGGGACTAGCAGAAATAGCACAGGACTTAGGGTACCGGAGGCATGAACCCCGCTGTCGAGGCCAGCGTCTCACCTGACTGTACATGAGAAGACCCTCCCAGCTCACACAGGGCCAGGCCCAGCCAGCTCTCCAGGTAGAATGGGGACTTAGGTATGGAAATGTGCTTTCTCTTGGGGAGGTACTGTGCACACGGGGAGCCAGGGGACTGAGGAACTCTGCGGGCTGAAACGAGACTCAGATTTGTGAATTCCTAGTTCCACCTGCTTCTCCTTGGAGATAAGATGCTAATAACGGATGATACTCATTATTGTATTTCTTATTTCTCTAGCCCCAGCAAAGCACATAATTACTGAGCATCTACTGTGTGCCCAGCACAGGCTAAGATGCAGATCTGAAGAACCCCCATTGCTTTTGCCTTCAAAACAGTGAAAGAGGCAGATAATTTCATAACACAATACACTCCATAGGAAGGACGTATGCTCGTTGCCATGGGGATATCTGGGAAGAGAAAGTAACCCAGGCCGGATATTTAGGGAAAACTCAAGGGCTGAATATTAAAGGTTGATAAGACTTTGGGAGGAAAAGGTGGGATGGGTTCTACAGGTATGAGACATACATCTTGGTTAGCTAGCTGGTTTACAAGCCTCTAGAGTAGGGAGAACAAGAAAACCTAATATGTCAAGTTCAAGGCCACAGTCAGACTCAGCAGGGGAGAGTGCTCAGATCTAGTTGGGCTGTCCATCACCAGTGCTCAAGGGCAGAGGGTTTGACTGTGAGCTGTGTATTATTGCCCAGAATTTTAGGATGGATTTGATCATTCTTTCATTCATTCACTGTCACTAAAGTGCTTATTTTGGGGACTAGGCACATTCCAGCACTTCCCTTTCCTTCTTGTCACTTAATTCTCTGGCCCCTGATGTTTGGGGACTCCGGACAAAATAAAGTCATGAGCTCTGTACCCACAGAGACCCAGGTTGCAATCTCAGCTCTGTTATCGACCAGTTGTTTGACCCTGGACATGCCCTTAACATTTCTGAGCCTTAATTCATTGCTTTGGGAAAGACTCATAGTGTTTACCTTCCTAATTGTGAGACTGAATTGACCAAATCTTGGTAACGTGCCCATGGTGCGTGGCCCTGTCTCCCTCTCTTTACCCTGCAGAGCTCCCAGCAAATGCTCTTGCTCCTGGTGATGGCATTTTACGAAATCACTCCTTCACATGGCTTTTACCCCTACAACCCATCATGTGACCTGGTTGTAGGGGTAAAAAATATTCTAGCATCCATGCAGAAGAGAGATTGTAGAGGTTAGCAGTTTGAATGGGAGATGTCCTAGGTTTAGCTCCTTGTGAATACAGCCTGAACTCCTGCCCTGAATGGCACTTCTGATATCCTTTTCTTTGCGACACAGAAGACTTTTTTAAGCACAGCAATTTGTTACTTAAAACACACTTTCAAGAGAAAACATAAATCCCTCTTGACTCATTTCGAAAGCAGTGGTTGACCAAAAATAGAGAGATGACTAGATCAAACTTGGAAGGAAAGTGAAGGAAAATTATGAATGGTCTTTGAGTCTTTAGGATGTATTTCAGATGGAAAAAATATGGGCTGAGTACAGACTACAGAATATGCACACTAAGTCAGCCAGGCCAAAGAACATTCAGAAAGAATTGTGATTTGAATTTAAAAGGGATTTTTTTGGGTAGCTTCTGTGACTATTTAAAGGAGTTCCAAAGAGGGCCAAATGGCTGAAATATGTACAAAATTGTATTGCTATTGTAATACTAGATATTGGGTGGCAGAAACAAAAGCAAGGGCATTTTGAATTAATTTATTTGTATTAATAATACTACCCTCTCCTTATGCTAATTGAAAAGGACATAATTAAGTGAAGACATGTGTAGAAGAGTATGATTCTCAGGGCTACCACAATCTTTAGAGATCATCTCATCTGATGTCTCATAAAAATTAATATTTGACCATCATAGAAGTATTTGTGCTAATTGTAGTGAATTTAGAAACTGATACAAATTCACAACTAAAAAAATAAAAATTGTCCTTAAGCCTGTCACCTAGAGAAGACAAGTTTTAATATTTGGAATCAACTCAATGCCATTTCCTCGTCCTTCATGCAAAAATATATCTATGCTTACAAATTTAGGATTCTATGGTTCAGACTGTTTGGTAACCTACTTTTGCACTTAGTACGTGTTACGAAAATCATTCTATGTAATGAAGCACTTTGCAATGTGAGTTTAATGCATCCATCCTCATCTATATTAAGGGTACCATACATGATGTAATAGTCCTTGCAAGCTTTTTATCTTACAGGTAGAAGATGGAGGCCCAGGGAGAAGAAGGCACTTTCTCAAGGTCACACAGTTGATTTGTGTCCCAGCCAGGATGAGAATTCACATTTCAGACACCAAGTTCAGAGCATTAGTCATTCCGTGCCTAATGCCAGATTTTAATGTAGCTATTAGTTCCCATTCCCCCCGCCTCGCCCCGTGAAACCCAAAATAAACCAGCCAGTCTGAATTTATCTTTTGTTCCGTTGCAATCCTAATGGCCGCATTTGCTTAGAGCTGACTTTATGCCATACTTCTAATAACACTTTGCGTACACTGCCTGCTTTGTTATATCAACACTTAAAATCGTATATCCCTACTCTAGGAAAGAAGAAATTAAGACTCAGATGTTAAATGATACACTCCAACTCACAGGTCTAGTGAATGGTGAAGGCTGGCTATCCCTCCAGAGCTCAATGATGCTTTATTTCAGCAGCAACTGTGTCCTGCTATATGTACTTATTTGTAATTGCTTTGCCTCTAAGCTTTTTACGGTGTCTTATCCATCCACGATTCTGCAGGGCCTAACGATGCCCACAGCAAAGGTACGACACTTTAGTTCTGAAAGCAGCTCGTGCTTACAGGATGTGGACCGCATGGTTTATGGGTAATGATGAGCCAAAATCATAAGGAAGTAGAGAGATGACACTTATTTTCCAGTGAATTAATAGTACAATATGATTCCAAATGAGCTAGTATTTCTATTGGTCACTCATTCATTTCACATTTCATTCAACAAACATTTAATTGGACACCTGATGCTCTACTAAGTGCCAAAAATATGACCATGAATAATGACCCCTGCCCTCAAAAGCTCCTATTTTAATGAAAGAAGAAGCTATGGAAATTAATGAGTAGAACAGACAGAGATAAGGGCAACGATAAAAAAAAATCTCTGTGCACAGATTAGAAAATGAAGAATGATCAAAGAGGGCTTCCGGAGGCAGGTGTCCTTGAGTCTGATGGACTGGAACAAGGTGGACATATATCAGGCTAAAGGACGTGTGTGCAGAAGCCTATCTGGTAAACAGCACATGGTTTTGCTTGGCTGGCACCCGGGCTATAAAAGGTGACATGTGGATGTGTAGGAGGAGGAGTCAGTGGGACTCCAAGGAGAGCTTCAAAGTTCTTGACAAACAGATTGAACTTCTAGCTCCTTAGAGGCAATGGTGAGCCCCTTAAGGATTGTAAGAAGGATAATGGGTTGACCAGATGGCTTGAGGAGGGAGGCTTGAGAGTAGAGGCTGGGAGATCAGGTGGGGTCCAGCGGTCCAGTGATGAGAGTAAAGATACTTGTAGAATGGCAGTATTTGTGGACTAGAAGGGGTCATTTCTGATAATAATCGTTAATATGAATCGAGTGTTTGTCTATGCGGGGCCTTGTGCTGTTTCCATGATCGCATTTGGTGTCTCATCTATTCCCATCACGCAGGAACTCATCATCCCCACTGCACAGATGAGGACAACAGGGCTTCGAGAGGGTAAGTCACTTTTAATTACTTTGCTCAAGATCACACAGCTGGTTGATGGTGGAGCTGGGATTTGAACACAGGTGGTTTAACCCCTCAACTCGTCTTCACAAATCTCATGATGTCGACTTCCTACAAGGAGGCTGAGGAGGATGGATCTCCAGCCCTGCTAAGATATTGGGAGTAAGGGCGCCTTGCTTGTTTGAGGCTCAGCGTCCTCCATGGAGGCAGGGGGTGTCGGGGAGGGGACCTCACGAGCAGATTGGGAGTTTGAAGCACTTGCCATCATATCGACATGGATGCAGGCAGGCAGCCCCGTGCCAGATTCTCTGTACTTTCCCAGGTACCCGATCCCAAGAACAACCTGCAGAAATGCCTGAAACCAGGGTGAGCTCCTAGAGGGCTGGTTAAGTCCCAAAAGCAGGGGCAGACTGGCTGCCAAGTGGGCACAGTGACTACTGGCCCATTGATTTATGATGCGGCTGAGCAGGCTCTTCCCTTCCTTACCAATTTAATTCTGTCGACAGCAGAGCGTGAGTCAATGCAAGACTAACCGATAATTGACCTTGAGTCAGGGAGACGCTGAGAAAAGCACTTGAACGTCAGCAGCAGTGACTCTGGGGTTGTGCTTATTTTCGCAATCCTAATGAACCATCTAACTACAAGCTCTTGCTTAAGAACTTAAAACAATTCAGAACTAAACCTCTCTCCTAAAAATGAAGGAGAGGATAGGAATGAACAGACGCAGATCACCTACCGTGTTCTGGGCACTTTAGAGCCGTGTGTAGCCACACACTAGAATGTAATTATCCCACTTCACCGATGAGTAAATTGAGGTCCAGAGATGGGAAGGGACTTGCTAATGCAGTAGAGTCTGGATTTGAAGCCAAAGCCCTGGCTTGCTCCATTAATGCTGTGTTTCCCTTTGAATGAATCAATTTTAGATGGTTTAATTCTTATTTTCTTTCAAAGGTGGCCTAGTTTGTTCATATATCTCTTTATCCTCTTTAAAAAAATTAATTTTTTTTTTTTGCTTTTTAGGGCCACACCCATGGCAAGTGGTTGAATCGGAATTACAGCTGCTGGCCTACACCACAGCCACAGCAATGTGGGATCTGAGCCACATCTGCGACTCACCCCACAGTTCATGGCAACACTGGATCCTTAACCCACTGGGCTAGACCAGGGATCAAACCCATGTCCTCATGGATACTAGTTGATCCGTTTCTGCTGCCACCACAATGGGAAATCCTCTTTGCCCCCTTTTGTGCTGCTTTCTGCTTGACCATGGGCTAACTGTTACCACAAATTATTTTACCTAATTTGAGACTGTTCTGATTTTCTTTGAACTCTGGGCGTGTGGTCAGAGATTCTTCATCTCGATTTAAGAAAGATGTATGCAGGGAGTTCCCATCATGGCTCAGTGGAAATGAATCTGACTAGCATCCATGAGGACACAGGTTCGATCCCTGGCCTTGCTCAGTGGGTTAAGGATCCAGCGTTGCCTTAGGCTGTGGCATAGGTCTCGGACGTGGCTCAGATCTGATGTTGCTGTGGCTGCGGTGTAGGCCAGCAGCTACAGCTCCAATTCTACCCCTAGCATGGGAATCTCCATATGCTGCGAGGGTGGCCCTAAAAAGCAATAAAATAAAATAAAATAAAAAATAAAAAAATCAAATAGAGAGAAAGATGAATGCAGTATTTACAAAGATGGATTTTGGAGCCAGAAAGATGAGTTCAAATCAACTGTTACCTACTGGCTGAACCTCTCTGAGCCTGTGTTCCTCAGATTGTTGCTGTGAGGGTTAAAGAGGGTCATGAATATAAAGTGGATGATGCATATGCATAACAGATGCAAATTAGTATCTAGGATTTATAAAGAACCTTTAAATATCCACTAAAAAAAGACGAACCGCCTCATAGAAAAACCAGACAAAGATATGACCTGGAAGTTTACTGAAAATGGTCAATCAACAACAACAAAAAGATGCACAAACTTACTTATGATCAATGAACTACTCATGAAAATAGTGAGATAAAATTCACACTGATGAATTCAGTAAGACTTACAAGGACGACTGTTTGTAAGGAAGAAATTGCTGCAACCTTGTGGGAGAACTATTTGGCAATATTTTAAGAAGTGGAAATACAGATACCTTACAATCCAGCAAGCGTGCTTTTAGACATAAACCCCAGGAGATATTTTCGATGATGATCATTGAAGCATGGATAACCTTTTAATAGGTCAAAGGATAAATATATTTTGGTATGTTCACATGGCATAATACATATATTCAACAGCTAAGACAAATTAGATCTACAGATATGAAACTGGATGGATCTAAAAACTATATTGCATTACAACACAAGAATTTTATCAATAACATGATACAGACATAATAAATATAAATAAAACACATGGATGAGATGGATATAAATTAAGTGCATTAGAAGTTGACTCTTGGGAGGAGGAGAAAAGGATGATGTTGGGGAAGGGAATTTCAACAATATCTGAAATACTGTATCCTTTTAAAAATGCAGAAGTAACCTGACTACTGGTTAGCTTCGTTCATCTCCAGTGTATTCATAGATGGTCCCATGATTAGTATCCGGCACATGTTCTGAGGTTTCTTGAACTATCTTGACCTCATCTTTCTCTCAGACTATTGGGCACATATTCTGGCCTCAGTGGGACCTACGGTACTTCCCACCCTGGGGCCAATCAGCCTCATGCTCAGGGTCTGCTTCCTTCCATCACTTCCAGCCCCCCATGAAACTCCATAATGCAGGTGTGGGGTCTGGCTTCCCCCAGGGCTGTGGAAATGGCCAAGTGATGTCACCAGGAAGTACATCCAGAGCATGAACAGTGACTGATGGGAGAAAGGAGCAGGAAGGAACCAAGGATTCCTACCCCCTCCTCTGCTTGGGATGCCTTCCCTCCCTCAGTGCCCACCCAGAGATATTCCAGCTGGACAAATGACCGCATCTCCGAGGCACCAGCTTCGCAGTTCACGTGGTCAGCATAATACGGCATTAGCTCGCATTTGCCTCCCATCTTGTTCTTCCTCACGTCCCTTTTCCTTCACTCTTGCTGCTCTGGGTTTGCATTAGCACTTCATGCTTGCCTCAGGCTCTGTTCTCTAAGGAATCTAGGCTAATATATTATTTGGGGGGGGGTTCTATTTCAAAAATAACAAAATGCAAGGCGTATAGGAAGTGCTCAGTGTGCAGTGTCTGCCATTATTAATTTTGCTACAGCAAAATTACAATCAGACCCTACAAATCTTGGTGCTATGAAAGTTGAAGGAATCTTATTAGATTTGGGGAGGCCTGTGCTATGATTTAGTCCAAGGTTTAATTCATGAATTGGTCTGTAATGAATACACAGGATAAAACTTGAAAACTAGGGATTTTGCCTAGACTTGTAAGCCGGAGAGTGCATAGGATGAGAAATATGTCAATATGCAATCAATTGCCCAGATCCAGTAATTCTACATCCATCATTTCCCTGGTGGTCCCACCTCCCGCTGAAGGTCGAGCACTCTTTGAACACGCAGAGGGGGCCACTTACTCTCCACTGTGGTTCAGGTTGTCATAGCGCAGAAAGAGCCCCGCATAGATGGTCTCGGTCAGCAAGGCATAGATAGCAATCATGATCAGCAGCACAGCCAGCTTCAGGACGGAGTTCAGTCGGAGGAAGACTGCACAGGTCACCATGGCCAACACCCCCGTGAAGACGAAGTACTGGAAACAGAGAAGGTACGTGGTCAGACTCCGGGAATGGGGGGGAGTCATTCTCCTAATACGGTGCCAGCAGGTTTCCTCATGCAGATGACTGTGGTGCGTCTCCATTTGGAGGCCTCAGGCCATCCACTCATCATTTCTTGCCACCACCCCAGGCTTCTGCTCCCTATTCTCGGGGGAACCGTTTGCACCATTCCTCAAGCCAGAAAACTTGGTCTCATCTCTGTTGTCTTTCTTTCTCCCACATTCCATAGTCAGGTCATCCTAAGTCGGATCTGAGCTGTGTCTGTTGACGACACCACAGCTCATGGCAATGCCAGATCCTTAGCCCCCTGAGGGAGGCCAGGGATTGAACCTGCATCCTCATGGATACTAGTCGAGTTCATTACTGCTGAGCCACTATGGGAACTCCAGATTTTCTTTCACCTTTCAACAAACGTTCTAGCCTCACTATGCACCAGCTGTCTCTCACAGCTGTTTCCCTACTGGCTCATGTCTCAGTGCTTTGCCTCTCCAGTGTCCTGTTTCTCAAATCTTATCCATGTGACTAAGCCTTACTCCTCTGTCAAGCATTAGCTCAGGTGTCCTCTCCTCTCAGAAGCCTTCGTGCCCATCTCCAGGTGCTTCTGGATTTGGCCTCCTTTCTCCATAGCATCCTTCATGGCCCTGCATGATAGGTGCCATCCTGTATAAGAAGCAGCTGCTCAATAGATCGGTGTGGAACCACTCAAGGGCTGTACCACTGGAGTGGCCACCACGTTTCGGTCCGCCCAACTAGATGTCAGCCCTTCGTAGGAAGCTCCTCAGCCCACGTCCCTTAGAGAAGTATCCCACTGTATCATTCTGGATGGTAGGTTGGCATTCTATCCCGTAGGAAGCAAAAGAATAACCAGAGGCCCACTTGGTGGCAGTGCTTTGATTTTTATACACACTGTCTGATCTAGTAATTTTCAAAGTAACTGGTCAGGATGGGAATCATAATTTCCATTTTACAGGGGAAGAAACTGAGGCATATGGAGCTTAAGGAAATTGGTCAAGTTCTCCTGACTAGAAAGTGGCACGTAGGGTACCTGGGAACAGCCTGTCCCTGCACATGAAACTCTAGTGCGCATCCTGGGCTCCAGGATTTCTAAAACCCATCCCGGCCTTGCCCTGCACGGCTCTTTCCAACAACTGGTTGTCTTTTCTCTCTTTTTACATGAAGAGACAACCTCTGTATGGGCAGAGGAGACGGGTAAGAATTTCAGAAAATCCCTGAGCAGCTACCAAAGGTGTGATTGCTGATGTCTTAAGTCCAACGGACTCATTCACAACTACTTCCACTGCACGTGATATTAACAAGTGTGGACGGTGCCCTGAGTTACTTCTGCCCGAGGGCAGAGGACCAGTGCCTTTACAGTAGCCTCAGGAATGAATAAGTCCCTGCCCTGCCCTAAAGGGGCCCAGTATCTGCGGACATCCTTAACTTTTGTTTCTTCCTTTCCTAATAAATCCAATTATGTCCTTGTCCCCAATGGGATGATAAGCTTTCTTCCACTCTCTCTCTCTCTTTTTTTTGTCTTTTTGCCTTTTCTAGAGCCACACCTGCAGCATATGGGGTTTCCAGGCTAGGGGTCTAATCAGAGCTACAGCTGCCAGCCTACGCCAGAGCCACAGCAACGCCAGACCTGAGCTGCGCCTGCGACCTACACCACAGCTCATGGCAACGCCAGATCCTTAACCCACTGAGCGAGGCCAGGGATCGAACCCGAAACCTCATGGTTCCCAGTCAGATTCGTTAAACACTGCACCACAACGGGAACTCCTTCCACTCTCTTTTAACACCTTCTATTGGTAAGATTTTTAGGTGAACTCATCTTGATGCCTCTGGGCAGGAGGCTGTGAGTGAAGTGAGCAGGTAATAATAAGTTTATTCCTTAGAGTTTATCTTTTCCATCCAGAGAAACTTCCAAGATCTTCCATTTTAACAAAGGGAGGAAAGAGGATCAGATCTGAGTGGTCCTGTTTTCTTGTTACCTGCATCACAAACAAACGGCCGTGCACGGCTCTGTTGATGCCAATTATGTATCCCTTACTAGGTCAAAAGCCATCAAAATGATTGTGTCCTTGGGCAAAAACTCATGAGGGCACAACAGTTAAGTTTTAAAAGTGTAATAAGCATTTTTTGTGTGCGTGCCTGTTGAAACCAAGGCATGGGTATTCGAAGAGACGGGAATTTGAAGAGATGGCCCAGGCCTAGAGGACGCCATGGCCCGGAAGGTGAAGCAGACATGGAAATGCCAACACATGGTGGGAAGTGATCTTTCAGCGATGCGGCCCCGTGTGATACGAATACAGGGGCAGAAGGAGTGCCTTCTGTGGGGAGGAAGCAGATTTGGAGAAGGCTTTATCAGAGACGGGAGTTTGAACTCGATCTCAAGGACAGACTGGATTTTACACGACAGAAGATGGAATGTGAAGAACATTCTGGGATGAAAGAATGGCGGGAAGTAAAAGGTATAAAGGAACAAGTCTCTAGGAGCGTGAATTCCCTGTATATTAGAACAGTACGGTTGACCACAAGGGGAACCAGTTAAGCTCCATATCTGTTCTCCTTTCTCTACCAAGACGTCTGAAAGTGCAAGCACTAGAGTCATGCTTTCCCACCATGGATGAATGGATTTGAGTTGATTTTTTTTTTACAGGCCGCACACACGGTGTATGGAAGTTCCTGGGCCAGGGTCCAGTCGAAGCTGCAGCTGCTGGACTACACCATGGCCACAGCAACGCTGGATCCGAGAAGCATCTGCGACTTACACTGCAGCTTGTGGCAACGCCGGATGCTTCGCCCATGGAATGGGGCCAGGGATTGAACCTGCATCCTCACGGACACCGTGCCAGGTTCTTAACCTGCCGAGCCACAGCAGAAACTCCTGGATCTTTCTCTTTTTGTTGCCTCAACTGATTGTGTAAGTGTGCTTTTGCCATTTCTGCCACCATCCTCCATTCCGTTGAAGGAATTACCCCTCTCACTGCCCGACGTGGTTTAGGTAACTTTCTATCTTAAAGTATAAAGTTGAACCTTCTGGTGATGCTGTGAACGACGAGACAGCAAAGGAACGAGGCCCCTGGAAAATAACATTAGGAAGTTTCCTCTGTTTCTTTTGCATCTTAAGTGACTAGTAGGGGAGGGACCAGGAAATGGGAGAAGGACAGAAGTGCTATGACTTTGCAACCGCTTTGTAGAAGCCTTGCTCTTCTGGCTGGATCTGGACCCAGAAATCGCATGCTTCCCATAACTTGGGAGGATGCTGGATTCGAGGCAATTACCAAGTTTCTGTTAAACAACAAATCGTTTCTGTGTTCTTTTCAGTTACTCCAGGAAGTTAGAAGGCCCAGAGTGTCCCTTGGATGGATCCTGGATGTAGGGGCTCAGAGGTGTGGTAGGACAGAAAGAGGAGGCAAAACCACACTGCAAAAACGCTCATGTGTCTCATGGATAAGTGTGCACTTTTTTCCTACATCTCACAAGGAGCGTGAATGGGTTTCATGTGTGTAATAGATTCATTAGATTAGTGCTTGAGACATAAGCTGTGGTGGGGAAGAGTGCAAGTTGGGCTGTAATGGCAGGAGAAAAACGGAAGACTTAAAGACAAGGCAGGAGATCCACTCAGTAGACTTAGACGTCTCGAGTTAGACCGACCTAAGAGGTAAGAGGTGAGGCGGGGGTGAGAAGAAGAGACGTGTCGGAAACGGTACTAAGATTTCCAGCTTGGATGAACTTAGGGAAAAGCTGCAGAAAAAGGATGGAGGAAAGGGAATGCGTTTTTAGGCCCCTCAAGCCTCAGGTACCAAAGGGATGACCGAGGAAGGCCATCTCGTGGGGTGGGCATCTACCAACATCTGAGATTGAGGCTTGGAAGACATTTGGGGTCTCGAGACACACGTTGTCCAGCAGAACTCCCAGGTGTGGGCGACACCACCCATGAAGAATATAAAAAATAAAGCCAGACAAGAGGCTAAATGTTAGAGCCTAGCATAGGTGAAGGGCTGTGGAAGAAGACAAGTAAGAACGTTGATTGGAGACTGCTGGGGGCAGGAGGAGGGGAAGTAGGAGATAGTAGTGAAAAAACATCACGGTTCAAAAAATAAAAATCTCCATAGACAGAGGTTCTGAGAGGAACATTTAAATGGCAACATAGAAAATGTTTTCAAAATAATTTAAAACTGGAAGGCAGGACATAAAATTTTATGTATACTCTCATTATAACAATGCACACAGATATGATAGAGCATTTAATAAATGGTTGTTCTCTGTAGTGGCCTCTCATCTGAGAGTAACATGCAATATCAAATGGGTCCCTGTATTCCCAAGAACTTTGTATCCCATATAGTAATGGGGTGCTCTGCTTCTTCCTAGATTTTTTTTAAAAAAAATTGTTTTTGTCTTTTTTTTAGGGCCACACCCGAGGCATGTGAAGTTCCCAGGCTAGGGGTCGAATCGGAACTGCAGCTGCCAGCCTACAGCAACATGGGATCTGTGCCACATCTGTGACCCACACCGCAGCTCATGAAAACAATGGATCCTAACCCACTGAGCAGGGCCAGGGATCAAACTCTTGTCCTCGGGGACACTAGTTGGGTTTGTAACCCACTGAGCACAACAGGAACTCTGGAAATAAGCATTTTACAAAGTACACCATGCATTGGTGATTCTGCAGCTGGGGAGTGAGGACCCGCTGGGCACCAAGGATTGTGTCAGGCTGGAAGGCACGGTGTTACTGTCAGGGCAGTGTCATGATGCACCATAAACTGCCTTGGCGATTTGTGCACATTTTCCTCTTAGAAGAGGAGGACGAAGAAGAATCTTACAAAATGATCACTCGACATGGGGCCTGAGCATCCGTCCACACAAGTCGTGTACACTGGAGAGTCTATGCCCCTTTGGTTGCTGCCCAAATCCCAAGGCATCATGAACTCACAGAACAAGGAGAGAGAGCAAGTGATTTTTAGGAGTCACGGTCATTCCAAGAAAGGATCCCAACCTCCCAATTCACACAATTGTAAGTGTTGGTACAATGGGCACAGTGAAGGGAGCACGGGCTGACAAACAGAGGCTGCTCTGCTTCTCCCTGACCCCTGGCTCCCCACTCGGTCCAGGAATGAGGCTGTCATGAAGCTGGGGTCACTGAGTGGACATAATTGATTGGATTCTCCCAGCTGTATACTGGCTTGTATTAGGGAGGGGCAAAGGGGCATCTCGCATGGGCGGGATGCTACGGAACAATCTTACTGTGCTTTGGCTTATTCTAGATCCTGGTTTCCATGGCTCACCTCCCCCCGACCCCCCAGTGTTAGAGGAAGAATGATGAATGTGCTCTAGCTCATTACAGTTACGAACTTAGAGCTGTCAAACCTGCATTTAAATTCCACAAGCATATATGATGTTCATGTCTGACTTGGGCGGAGGGTAGAATTTTCGGATTATTTCCTAGAAAAGACTGCAGCCCAGTTACCATTTTAACCTCGTAATCAGTCACAGGAAGGCGTATCTATGCTAATAATGTCCTCAAATGATGACCCTCACAAGATAACTATGAAGCAAAACTTAATTAACAAGCAGGCAAATAGCTCGTTCTCATGGAAAGGCACTAGATATATTTTGTTACATATAAGGATGATGCTTCTCTTGAAGATGCTTATTGGTCAATTCAGTGTAGTCCCCTTGGGGGACTCTGTGCTTATCTTAACTATGCTTCTGTGATGACTGAGCTCAGATCTCTGTAAATTATCTTCCGAGTCCATTTTTGAAAAACACCCAAAAGGCAGTCTCTCCGTATTGGACCCCTAAAGAGTGATGCTCAGCCAGACTATGCATCCTGGTGACTTTCAGAAATTAAACGTGTTCCCAGAGGAGAGCAATTCGACAGTGCTGAGCATATGTGGGAAGTCGCTCCTGTCAACTAAGAACAATTAGAGAAGAGGAACATGGCAGCATCTTTGGAACTAAGTGTATGCCCTCCAAGGTCACTCCCTTGGCCTGGGCAACACGTGAGGCTCTGGAAGGATCTGGCTCCCCGAGAACAATCTGACTCAGGGTGGGCGCTACTGTGTAAATACCTGATAAGCCCAGGAGATCAATATTACTATGAAATTGTGGCCTATTCAAATTTTCAGTCAGATGCTAAATCTAGAGAAGGAAGCCTTGGGCTGTTTTGGTTTTTTTCTTTTTTTTTTTTTTTTTCATTTTTGTTACATCCCTGTCTTCTTCCTTAAATTCAAATCTCTACTTGGACAGGCACTATTTACCCTTTGTTACCAAAGTCTTCAAGAAAGAAAGGGAGAGAAGAGAGAAACTAACATTGAATGAGTGCTTTATGTACATTGCCTCTATTTGTCACCCCAACAATCTTATAAGATAGGTATTCCTAATAATTCCATTATATAGATAAGGAAACCAAGGCTCAGAGAGGTTAGGTGACTTGCCCCCAGGCCACACAGCTAGTAAATGGAGGAAGAAGAGTGCTTATTCATTCTATGCCGCCACATGGCCTCTGTCATTCAAGCCTATTCTGTTTCCCAGGCACAACTCATGTCCTAAGGACTTGGAGGCTAAGACTCCAAGTCTTTGGTTTTTAGATGACATCGTGTTATTACGGCTTTTGGTTCTTTGTGGGGAAAGGCAATTTCAAAAATTAATTATCGGAGTTCCCGTCGTGGCGCAGTGCTTAACTAATCCGACTAGGAACCATGAGGTTGCGGGTTCGGTCCCTGCCCTTGCTCAGTGGGTTAACGATCCGGCGTTGCCGTGAGCTGTGGTGGAGGTTGCAGACGCGGCTCGGATCCCACGTTGCTGTGGCTCTGGCGTAGGCCAGTGGCTACAGCTCCAATTAGACCTCTAGCCTGGGAACCTCCATATGCTGCGGGAGCAGCCCAAGAAATAGAAAAAAAGACAAAAAAAAAATTTAATTATCATTTGGGAAAAAAAAAGGAAAGATCGCCTCTATGTATTTAGCCATAATATAAAATTTGCTCAGTATAGAAGCAAAATGAGCTTATATAATATCCCTCTGTTCAAGTAGAAAAAGTTCCGAAAATTACAGTGGAGCTATTTGATGCTTATTCTTTGAATTATTTGGTGGGCCTGCCACCGTGGAAGTTTGGGGACAATCTCATTTTATCCTGAATACCAGCTGGGGGTTTTAGACCTCAGTGCATGCATGCATTTTCCAACAAAATCACTCGGGGTTCCGATTCCTGCCTGAGGAGTTAACCAGAGAAGTGAAGGCAAGAGCTCAGGGGCGCACAGATTTTTACAGTCATTTTTGGACTTAAAAAAAATCTGCTTGTATGTTTTATTATCACGGAGTCTCTCCTCTCTTCTAATTGTTTCTATTCCTCTTTCTTTTAAATTTTATTTTTGCTCCTCTGGCTTTTACCCTCCTTTTGTCTTCCTCTTTTAATTTCCCTTAGCTTTCTTCTCTCATCTTCATCATCATGACAGATATTTAATGAGCATTTATCATGTTCCAGAAGCTCAGTAAGTGTACACATGCATTCTCTCCATCTAAGTCTCATGATAACCCTGTGGGGTAGGCATGGTGATTGTCCCTAGTGTGCAAATGAGGCTCAAAGAGTGTAAATAAGTTGCTCTAAACGACAGTATAAGCATCAGAGCTGGCATTTAAACCAGAATTTTCTGACTACACGTTCCAACAGACTCTCTCTAATTCTGCTTCCCCTTCTCTTCCTCTGTTGGGCTTCCTGATTCCTCTTTTGTACTTAATTTTTAAAATAGCTTTATCGAGTTATGATTGACCTTCAATGAGCTGCATCTAACACATCAAATTTAATAAGCTTTAGTACTTGCACACATCCATGAAACCATCAAGAAAATGAGTTTCATTGTATCCCTTTATAATTCCTCCCTCCTACATCCTTACCCCTCCTCCCCAGGCAACCACTGATGTGCTTCTGTTATTAGTATCAATTTGCATTGTCTAGAATTTTAGATCAATGGGACCATACGAATGCATACTTTTTGTTTGGTTTGCTTATCTTCCTCAGCATAATGATTTTAGGATTTATCCATGTTATTGCACATGTATCAGTAGCTCATTTCTTTCTGCTGATGAGTAGTACCCACTGGATGGATACTCCACAGTTTATTTATCTTTTCATCTATTTACAGACATTTGGGTTGTATTACAAGAAGGCTGCTACGAACATTCTTTTCTAAGATCAATATAACTTCATCATATTTTCTAATATAAAATATTTCTCATTTTTTAAAACAAGCAGTTTTTTTAAGGAACAAGATGCTCACCCTCAAGGGAAAACTAAGATTTATTTCTTTCGAGAAATTTATCCCAACTAAAAGATCGATGGCCCTATGTGTTTATTTCATCGTCTTATTGTATTTATTTTCATGTTTGTAACACAAGAAATAGACATTTTGATCTTTAAAAAAGAGGAAAAGTCTGCTTAGACTTTTGGTCTTACGTGGAGATTTTTAAAGGACGAACTAGAGGAGCATCTAATCTAGGGCTAATCCTCACACACTAGTGAAGCAAGACGCTTCCATTTGCTCTACCTGATGTCTCACGAGTGATGCTTGTCTTCGGTCTGGCTGGTGGGAAAAGACACGATTCCCAGCCCTGTGTGACTGCCAGGCCCTGGTCCTTCCAGACAGTTCTTTCCCAAGCATTGTTGAGTTTCCCCACACGCACGCACTGATCGGACTCTTGTAGATCTCCGAGTTTTTCTCTCTCTGCAGCTCTTCTCTCTGGTAGTGAGTCCTGCAAACTCCAGCCACCTTGGTCCCCCCAGATTCTCAGCTCTGTCTCCTCAAATCAAAAAGTGCACAGGGTTCTACCTGGGTTCTCTCCACCTCAACCACAGTCTGAAAACTCTCTGAAAATAAGACAAAGCTCAGGCAATCACGGGCTCACTTAGCCTGCTTCTTATCTTTCAACACCTGTTAGCCAGTGTCTTGAAAACTACTGTTTCATCTATTTTGTTTGTTTGTTCTTAGTGGTTTCATGTGGAAGGGGGCAAATCTTGTCTCTGCCACTCCATTGGAAATACATTTTTTTCCTTCCTTTTCAGCTGTGGCACCTGTAGCATATGGAAGTTCCCAGGCCAAGGATTGAATCTAAGTTGCAGCTGTGACTTATGCCACAGCTGTGGCAACATCAGATCCTTGACTCCCTGGCCTGGGCTGGGGATCAAACCCACATCACCGCATGGACAATGCTGGATCCTTAACATGCTGTGCCACAGCAGGGGAACTCCTTTATCTTTTTGCTGTTGTTGTTAAGAAAAATAATTCACCAGGTTGTGGGCTCTGTCCTGTGCTGGGCCCTTTGGGTAATGTTGACTGCTTATACAATACTGTCTTTTCTCCTTAAAGCAATTTGTAAATTTGAAGGGTTGGAAGAAGGTCCTAGCTGGATAAATAAATTATTTTTTTAAATTAAGGATGAAGTGTGAGTACTAAGATGATGCTTTAAGGGCATGTGAGATGGCAGGAAGTCATCTGAAGGGACTGGGTCCACCAAAGAGCACATTTAGAAAAAGAGAGGCTCGAAGGCTGGGTAGGACCTGCACACATCGGGGAAAAATGAGACAAAGTGCCAGAGTCCAAAGACACGGGGATTATACCTTGAGGGAAACTGGCTCTCAGGGATCCTTGAAACCATAGCATACTCTGACTGCTCTTGCAAGTACAGTTGACTCCTCATTCAAATGTGCCAGAGCCTATTAGAAAGGGGCTCGATTGTGAAGTGAAGACCCTCCCATTGAGCCCCCTAGGAACCACCTGCTGGTGTTTGAGATGATGACAATGGGTTTGTGCCTGTGATGGTCTTGCACCTGACACAGGTCTCTTTGCTCCCCTAGACTACTTGTCAAATCATAGTTGGAATACGGCTTTCTTCACTGTCATTTCCTATATCTTCACTCCTTTTTTTTTTTTTTTAGCAATTGGCAAGCTCCAGTTTAGAAATAAACTAGATGTTGTACCATATATCACAACAGTCTCTTATGTTTCTGTCCCATCAGCCACTTAACAACCTATTTCGGGACTGAGAATCATGTCTCATGGGTGAGGTAGAGACGTCAGGTATACAGATGAGGAAGCCGAGGCTCAGAGAGAGGAAGTGATTTGCATGGGGCCACACACTTGTGAGGGATGGGAGGTGGTTGTGCAGATTAAGCCTTTTAGAAGGTTTGAATGTCTGATTCGTTCTAGTTTGGTAGACAAATCCTCAGGTAGAGAAGGACGACCAGAGAGATCAGGATAGCCCATGGTGGGTCAAACCAGGTTGCTGAAGTAGCTGCTGATGCAAAGAGTCCTGATGCCCGCATTTTAGGCCAATGGGACTCCTGAACCCGAGAGGATGTTAAGAGTTGGCAAACTTTGTCTCTCAAGGGCCAGACAGCAAATAGTTTTGGTTTAATGGGCCACACCACCTCTGCTGCAGCTACTCACCTCTACCACTGTATTATTATAAAAGCGGCCATAGACACTGCTGACAAATGGATATGTCTGTGCCCCAATAAAACTTTGTTTACAAAACAGGTGGCAGGCGGAATTTGGCTTGTGGCCATGATTTGCTGACTCCTGGGCAGAGTGATCCTTTGTCCGTGGGATGAAAATATTAAAATTCGGATTCATTTATTTCACTTTGCTTTTCAACATTTCTATTTTATGAGTATGTTTCATAATGTGCATGATATGTTAGCACAGTGGTATAGAGATGTAACTGATAGATAAATACATACCCATGGTTCAGTACTCAAAACCTTGTTACTTAGCAAAGGAATCACGGCTGATGTTTAACCAGCAGATACTTTGTGGCAGGTCTGGCTCCAACTATACATGGATGAATTCACTTAATCGTCACAACCACTCATAAGAAAGATATTTCTTTCATCCTCATTTTGCAGGTAAGGAAATGGGAGTGCAAGGATGAAACTATATGATCCAGAAGCATATCCACCATTTTCTTAGGCCTGGGAAATTCATGAATGCTGAGGTCCTGAGTTTGGGAGTTCAAGCTTGGGACCAAGGGTATTGATATGGTTTTTTTTTTTAAGATTTTCATTTATTCTATTATAGTTGGCTTACAACGTTCTTCTACACAGTGTTGATTCAGAGGCCCAGAATAATACTTCACGAACACCAGCTTTATGTCAGACCACATGTTAGAAACACAACTTTTGCCAGCTCATCTAGGTAGGCACTTTGAGAATGCAACATTCCTTAACTCCACCATCGCCATATGAGGAAGGTATTATTTTTCCCATGTTACAGATGAGGAAGCTGAGGTTTAGAGAGAGCATGAACTGATTCAAGAGTCTATTGCTAGCAAAGGCAGGGGCTCGGTTGGGAATGAAATCTAGCTTGTGCCTAACTCTAGAATATCTGAATCTTGGCCACCTTACTGCCTCTCGGGACAGTCTTCATGCCCTCCAAACCAAAGATGTTCTCAGGGAGCTAGTGTCCCACAGAGTCCATACAGTCAGAGCTCGCTCCTATCTTGATGACAGGAAGCCCAAGAGCATGTGGTCTGCCCTTTGCAGCCCCCAAACTAGAGCTGGTCCCATCCCATCCAGGATGTCCTCAAGAAGAGCCTCATTCCTCCCTAGGGATGGAATGTGGATTCAGAAGCTTGAGCTCAAGAATAAGCCAGATTGGGTTTGAACTGCAGGACCAAATCTTGATGACTGATTGAAAAAGGGGAGCACAGGAAGAAGGAAGGATGGAAAGAAGTGAGAAAGAATGGAAGTTGGGCAGGAGTGGCACTGAGCAAATGACTTTCTGAGGCTTAGTTTCATCATCTATAACACAGAGGTGGGAACAGCCTCTCCTGTGTGTTCCCTGGAGATGTGTTCATGTTCTGCATACCAAGCAGATGATCTATACCCGGTCAGGGCTGAGGCTTTCTCTCCTTTCCAGAACACCTCTCAGACCAATTCTGGAACCTAGGTTGAGATAACAGAGTGCCTTTCTTCCAGCATATGTTAGAGGAGGGCTCAGAGAACGAAAATCTCCCCGGGGTCCTCAGGGGATAGGGTTGGCCTGGGATCAGCTGCCTTCCCTTTGACTCAGAACTTACATCTCAACCTGTAAAGGTCATGGCCTACCAGAGCCAGAGGCTGGCCTTTGCCTGATCCCTTAGGCTGACCTCAAAGCCCAGGTCCGGACCAGCGGCTGTAAGGCCAAGAGAGGGTCGGAGTTATAATATGATGGTGGGTGGCCTGTTAGGATACTTCGTGAGTCTGTGGGGCTCTGGGCACTTTCTTTACCACTTTGATTTATGCTTTGTTGTTTTCTATATTGTGACTTACTACTTCCTTCTTTCCTTCTCTCTCCCCTTCCCTCCTTCCTTTTCCAGTGAAGCAGACTCTGAGCAACAACTCAATGCTCTGCCCTATACTGGAGACATGGCCCATTCTGCTATAGGGTTTTAAGATGAGTTAGGGGAAATGAGAAGGGAAGAGGAGGCAAAGGGGAAGAGGAAAGTGACAGAAGGAAAAGTGAAGAAGAAAGAAGAGGAGGAGGACACATCAGGGAGAGAGCCATGGAACGAGAGGCAGAGGAAGAGCAGAAGAAGCAAGGAGGGAGGGAGGGCAGGAAAGGGGAAGACGAAGAAAGGCGGGAGGAGGCGGCAGAGGAGGGAGAGCAGGCCTCGGGCGTGCTAGCGTGTCTAGGGCCCTTCAGCCAGTCCCGTGGATTGGGAGCTGGTGAAGATACCTAGGCCCCAGTTTCACCAAAGGGAGCTCAGGAATAAATACCTCTGGGTAGGAGCAGATATCTGTAAACACAGCTGAGGAATTGAAAGTCAGGTTCTTCAAGGGTATCGACTTGTCAAAATCACACCACAGCTGCGGATTGAGAAAAAAAAAAAGAACAACAAGAAACAAACAAACAAAAAAAAAACAACAACACAGGAACAACAAAGTCAGTGTGAGCTGGAGACGGAGTCTTGTGCTATCACTGCTGGGCTGTGGCGAACACTGGGGTGGACCAGGCCCTAGAGGACTTCATTTCTGAAGGAAGTTCCAGCTGGGATCTTCCTTTTCATTTTTTCTTTTGTCTTTTTAGGGCTGCACCTGCAGCAAATGGAGGTTCCCAGGCTAGGGGTTGAATTGAAGCTGCAGCTGCTGGCCCATGCCGCAGCCGCAACCACATAGGATTCGAGCCGTGTCTGCGACCTACGCCACAGCTCACTGCAACACTGGATCCTTAACCCCCCTGAGCGGGGCCACGGATCAAACCCGCATCCTCATGCATACTCGTCAGCTTCTTAACCCACTGAGCCACAACAGGAACTCTCTTCCCTTTCATTTTAAAGAAAGTACTGGCTTGGAAAAAACACTTGCAAAGCCAGTCACTGAACCAGGGCAAGATGGGGCCAGGTGTTGGCCCCGTCACGTAGGGTCGCTGGAGTGTGCTTGTGGGGCTTGGCAGAGAGAGCCAGGTGGCAGGAGACGAGGTCTGGGGGGACACTCACAGCCTGTCTCCCCATCAACAGCTCGGTGGATTCAAGGGATCTGAGGGGGCATGCTTTCTAGAAAGACTCTTAACATGGGTGGGTGGGTGGAGAGAGGTAAGTGGGCATTTCCTAGGCCAGAAAGGACTTCAGCAGACTTGGTGGCACTCAGAAAAGAACAGCTACCGTTGGCTGAATGCCTACGCCGTGCCACACACGTTGTACACAAAGGGCTCACAACCACCTGGTGATGCAGCTACTACTTTTATCCCCATTTTACAACTGAAAAACACGAAACTCTGAGAAGTAAAGTAACTTGTCCAGGGTCTCTGAGCTGACAAGTGGTGGAGCTGAGATTGGAATGCAGGTCTATCTGACTCCAAAGCCTCTGAACTTCCTCCCACACCATTGTGGTATGGTTGGCCCCAGAGCTAACCCTGACCTAGAGAGTCATTGGGTTTATTTCCAGATCCTGCACCCTGCAAACATCTGACTCATCCAGACTTGAGATCCTGGCTACAACTCCGCAGCCCGTGATCTGTGATGCGGAGGACCACCATGTTCGATGGGCATGATGTATCACATATTCATAGAGGGCAAGTCTAACTAGACGATGGTTTCCCTTTTCTTGATCCATAGAC
Organism: Phacochoerus africanus; assembly: GCF_016906955.1. Classification (NCBI taxonomy): domain Eukaryota; kingdom Metazoa; phylum Chordata; class Mammalia; order Artiodactyla; family Suidae; genus Phacochoerus; species Phacochoerus africanus. Next base: position 9,837,633 of record NC_062549.1, on the reverse strand, counting down.
ACCTTTACGACAGGGATGACCAAAGAGCTTGAGCAGTATAGAGGCTAGGTAATTACCGGGTAATTTGGACAATGGATTTCAGGCAGCATAAGCCTCCAACTTACAGGCTGATGCTGGTGGGCATCCAGAGTTGGAGCCCTTGGACTCTTGGAGACCCTCCCTTAGGTCCAAAGGGCCCAATGACGGTTTCAGCCGCAAGATGATGACTCAACTAGCCTCCTTCCATGTTTAGAACCTGGAATCAGGTAAACCTCTCCTAAAACCTAGATCCCCAAATCATGGACAACACAGACTATTCAGATAGACACAGAAAATGCCTGTAGCTACCATGTTATGATTCTAGAGAGAAGATAAAATCATTGAAGCATGGATCACCAAATGAAAAGCAATGATCAATATGGCAGTTGGAGATTTATCTGAGTCCGATGTGTCCCATCCAATATAAACTCTTAGAATGTAATAGGCAAGATGCTCGACCTTCCTGAAATGCGGTTTCCTCATCTGTTTCATGGGAACAATAATACCTACCTGTGGCACATTGTAGGTGCTCAGTAAATACAGCTATTTATTTCCATTCACCCCCGGCCCCCACTCCCAGAGATACGATTTGGTATACGAGAATGAGCATGAGTCATGGAGTCAGACAGACCTTATTAGCAAGTTATTTCATGTCTCTGAGCCTCAGTTTCCTCAGCCATAAAGTGGGGATAATGAGACTTACCTCACGGGGTTTATGTGAGGATTAAATACAGAAAAACACATACAACTCTTGCTTCAGTGCATGGCACGTAACAGGTGGATTCTTAATAAATGGTAATTCCTGTTCATGAATCTAATTGACCTCTGACAGTACAGAAACTTAAGGGCATTTGGAGCTCCTTTAGAGCAAATAGCCTTCCTTGCTGGAAAAAAAAGACAAATTTTCACCAGTAAAATGCACGGTTCTGACAGTACAGCCACATGTTCCTTCTCTATCCCTGAGCTTGGGACTGGACGAGGCACAGGAAGGTAACTGGTACCCAGGAAGGCAATGCAAGAAGCTGCAGGTTCCATAAACTCTTGGTTCCTGGCTACACACTAGATACCAAGGGGTTGGTGGGCTTGGAGTGCTTACGATATTTAGGATGGCGCCCAGGAAGTTAATCAGGATGGATGCAAAGATGATGACGTTCCTGGCCAAATAGGTCTCGTTAATCCAACAGCAGGTTTTCCGGAGGACCAGGGGCAAACACTTGTAATCCTCCGCCGTGGTGATGAGGACCAGAGCCGAGTGCAGCATAATCAGGATGGAAAACTGGACGACCATGGGCATCACCCTGCAGGGAAACACACACCGTTGGGTCACGTGGCATTAACCGCCGGGTCACGTGACACCTCTGGTACACAGTCACAATCGACCTTCCCCACCTGGCCTCCAACAATTCCGCTAAAGCTCTGTTTGCTCAAGGAAAAGGGCTGGTAACAGGAGATGTCATTAAAAAATTATACCCATCCCTAGACTAGTCTATTGAGAGACTCTGTAATGAACACCGAATATTTGGCTTGATCTATTGCTTCTGCCCAATTTTTTCAATTCTTTTCTCTCTAGGCAACTGTGGCCAAAGCGACCCACCACTGGAATGTCATCTCAGTCCTCTGGCCGTGGGAGAGACCAGTACGCCCGTCCCCCTTCAAGGTGAGTTTTAGGACACACTTGCCCTCTTGCTCTGACGCTAAGAACTGAACTTGGCCTGTCTCCAAGCTGCTCGGTTTGGCTAGTGATTACTGTGGTTTTCACAGAATATACTCTATATGCCATGTGGGACATGGGTATGTAGAGCTCATCCCTGCCCGAGGCCACACCATCACTCCCAACTATACATCTTGAGCTTCGAAGTTCAGTCCCACCGCAGCTCCTGCCTATTGGGAACCTCTGTTGGGTGGCAGGCAGTGATCTAAAACCCCATCCCTGGAGGAATCTGCTTCCTCTCTTCATCAGCTGTCTTGTCACCAGGCTTCTTCTCTATTCCCTACCCAGTCATTTGTGTCCTCTGCTGGCACCGCTAGTTTTTCTACCTCTTTTTTAGCCAGAGACCTGCTGCATGTTAAATGGTGCCATAACGGACATGGTGGGAGATTTAATATTCGTGTCTTTCTCTATAAAGTGAAGTTCATTCATTTGGCTTTACTATTTTGGCTGGAGCTCAATAAAAGCACATTTAGTGAATGAAGTTGAACCCACCGACCCACTCTTTTTTGGCTGCACCCATCACATGTGGGTTTCTGAGCCAGGGATGGAACCCACACCACCGCAGCAACACAAGCCGCTGCAGTGACGGTGCTGGATCCTTAACCATCTGAGCCACAGGAGAACTCTAAACCCACCTTCTAACACTATCTCTTCTTACCCTTTTGCCTGAATTTTCTTATTCATTATTAATAACACTAGTGACATACTGAGCTCTGATTATGTGCTGGGCACTCTCTATGTAATACCTCGTTTCCATTCCTCAGAACAAACCTCAGAGGTCTATTGATCTCTTTTTTTTTTTTCCACGTAAAATTTTAAGGCTCAGAGAGGAGCAAATTCCCAGGAGCTACTTATCGAGTTGGTAGGTGTTAGAGCTAGGATTTAAAGTCCACCCTGCCTTGTGATACTGCTACTCTAACCATTTTGGTGAGTAATGTCTCTCCCCTGTTTGCAGTTATCTTTTTTTGCTTCTGTGGTTTTACTGTGATGTTTATCCATTCAACAAGCTTTCTTTCTGGGTAGGCATCAGGGTACCAGGACCAGAGACACATCTTGCCCATCTTCTAGGAGATCACAATCTAAAGGGGAATATGGATCTACACATGGTCAACCACGACCCAAGTCGCTATGACCTAGAAAAGGCTATAAACGAACATCCTTTAGAAAATAGGAGGTGGGGAGGCATTGGGATGGACTAGGAATTTGGGGTGAATAGATGCAAACTATCACCTTTGGAATGGATAAGCAATGAGATTCTGCTGTATGGCCCTGGGAACTATATCTCGTCACGTATGATGGAGCATCATAACGTGAGAAGAAAAATCTGCACATGTATGTGTGACTGGATCACCTTGCTGAACAGTAAAAAATTGAAAGAGCACTGTAAATCAGCTACAATGGAAAAAATAAAAATCATTATTAAAAAAAAAAAAGAAAGAAAAGAGGAGAGAAAATCAAGGAAGACGTCATAGAAGAGGTGACATTTGGATTAGGTCCTGGAGGTTGAAGAGAAGGATTCTAGGGAGGAAAGATTATGGAATGTGAGCAAAGCAGCAGAAGAATGGCAGTGACCAGTGTGTTTAGTTTTTCAATAATCCAGGTGGCGAGGCTTTGAGACTAGAGAGTAAGTGATCCAATAAGCTGTGTGAGAGAGCTCCGCCTGTAGGCAATGTGCTGATACCTAAGATGTTTCATCAGGGAAGAACGCGATCAGCAAGACACGACTGAAAAGACAACTGTGGTGGGAGGTGGTGGGGATGAAGAAGAGAGACGGTGTTTAGACGATTTAAAAAGTTGAGACCTGGGTTAATACAGAAGGACCAAAGCATCACAGCACTGATAATTGGGAAGTTCAGAGGAGCATGTGGAGGTAATATGAATAATTGTTTCATGTGTGTGTCTGGGAGGCTAAGTCATTACGAACAACACTATTCTTATCACCATCTTACCTGGGTAGGTGTAGGAAGAGAAGCCAGCTACAGGGGTAAAGAGTTATGACTTTGATTTGGGGCAAGGTGAATGCACAGTGCTTGTGGATCACTCAGGTGGAGACAATGGGATGTCTAGGTAGCTAGAGAGACAGCAGGAGAACTCTGGGTCTGGGACGAAGAGGTGCTGGTTGACACATCTGAGAAGGGAGGAACCTGCGCAAAGAAGGTGTGCAGAGTGGGAAATAAGAGGACCGAATGGGAAGTCATGGGAGAAGCCAACAGGGCGGAAGAAGAGGCAGGAGCAAAGGGAATCTGGGAAATGTAGTCAAATAGGAGAGTGGGAGTGCGTGTCATCTTGGCAGCCAGGGTAAGACATTGACAGGGAGAGGGTACCCAAGGCCACTCCCTCTGCGTCGTCAAGCAGACTGAGGGCTGGGGTGTGACTCCTCCCACAGCCCAGAGTTTTGTTTTTTTACAATACTTGCACAGTTTTGACTTTATGGATCATTTTGATAAGAAATCTCTGCAGGAGTCTGAGATAAGAACAGAAGGTTTGTGCAGAAGCGGGTTCCCAGAGGGCTCTAGGCAGATGGGAAACTTCCCTCCCGAACAGGCTGGAAAAACACTCCCTGACAACAAACTATTATTCCTGGGCCCCCAGGGGAGGCAAATGATGAAGGAGCCAGGTGGATAGCTGTGTCAGGTGCTCCCAGGAGAGAAGGGGCCAATTCCAAGGCTGATGTGTCTCAATAACGTGAAGGGAGGAACCTGCCCAAAGCAGCCATTGAGAAGATAGATATCTTGTTCCCAAGCCAAGACAGAAGCGAGTCAGGCAAAGGCCAGTCTGAAAGTTGCTCAGCAGGAGACTCAAATTCTTCGTGGGCTGCCCTCTGGATAGCCTAGAGACCCCTGGGTCGTGTACGCAGCCTGGATGGCTACCCTTGGCTGTCACTGCTGCCTTTGTTCTCTCTCCCCCTCTCTGCACCCCATGGGCAATCCTCCAGCACAGGCCCTCCATGCTACGGGCACTACTCCTACCCCTGTATATTCTCACAATCCTGGGGGCACGTGAGATCCTTGCTCATCCTTCAAGGCTCAGCTTTCCTTTGGCTTCTTCTAAGACCCCTGCCATAAGGCTAAGTACACAGAACGTGTTCGATAAATACACTTGCTTTTTTTTTTTTTTTTTTTTTTTTGCGGGGAGAGAAGACTCCGTTTCTCTTCCCACCAGCCTTCCTTGGGAAGAGGAGTCCCACCCACACTCCCAGCCCCTCTGCGTGTCCCCTTGCTGCATCCTCTTCAAGGAGGAGGAAGGGTCAGAGTCCATCTGGGGTGTTGAGTGGATCTGGTTCTTCTTGGGAGGCAGGGTTGCTGTTAAAGGTCAGTGTTTATGCAAAGTTGCAAAGTTCAGACGCCCGTCCTCTTCTCCTAGACCCACTGGGATGCTTCAGAAGCCACAGCCTTGACCTTCCCTGGGGGAAGAGGCTCGGCCATCTCTTCTCTTTGGCCAGACCATCTGTTCTTTTAAGCAAGGAAGCTCCGGTCGCCCTAGGAAGTCCTGAAAGGCACCTTCCTCATTCCTCTGACCCTGAAGGGCATGCCTTGTACTGGTCTCTCTTAGCATCAGAGTGGTAAGACCGCACGATGCAGTTTGAAGGTGTAGTGGGGAACGTAGGCAGACATCCAAGCGATTCAGGATGGACACCATGTGGTCTCTTGACTTGAGCCACATCTGTATTCCAGCTTGTAGCATCGTTTTGCAAAGGCAAAACAAGCATTCCCTTGGAAATGCACGAAACAGATGCTTTCTTGCCCCTTCAGCTCTTGTGCTTTTCTGTAGGCTCTCGGTGGGGTGTCAGGGTAGGCAGGAGGGCTGTGTGGGAGGACCCGCACACAGACCCCACCTGAGCCCCCAACGGATCAGCACCTCCTTCTGGGTTTGCTGAAGCAGAGGAAAGAGGGGTGCTATGGAGAGGAAGTTTGCCTCTCTTCAAATTCCTATGTTGAACCCTAACGTCCAAGGCCCATTGTGATGATGCTTGATGCGCGGGTGGGGCTCTGGGAGGTGATTAGGTCATGAGGGTGGAGCCCTCGTGAATGGGACTAGTGCCCTAATAAGAGACCCTAGGGGGCTCCCATCCCTTCTGCCACGTGAGGACTCAGTGAGAAGGAAGAGAGAGCTCACCAGACCCTGACTCTTCCGGTTCCTTAAGCTTGCATTTCCCAGCCTCCAGAACTGTGAAAAGTACATTTCTGTTGTCAATAAGCCACCTAATCTATGGTATTTATTTTTAAATTTTTAAAAATTAAAACAAATTTTTTTTTTTTTTTAATGGCTGCACCCAGGGCTTATGGAAGTGTCCGGGCTAGGGACCGCATCCGAGCCACAGCTGTGACCTATACAACAGCTGTGACAACATCAGATACTTTAACCCACTGTGCCGGGCTGGGGATGGAACCTGCATCTCTGCAGTCAGATTCTTAACCCACTGGGCCATGGTGGGAATTCGGGTGGTATTTTTAAATTTTTTTTTTGTCTTTTGTCTTTTTGTCTTTTTGTTGTTGTTGTTGTTGTTGTTGTTGCTATTTCTTGGGCCGCTCCCTCGGCATATGGAGGTTCCCAGGCTAGGGGTCGAATCGGAGCTGTAGCCACCGGCCTACGCCAGAGCCACAGCAACGCAGGATCCGAGCCGCGTCTGCAACCTACACCACAGCTCACGGCAACGCCGGATCGTTAACCCACTGAGCAAGGGCAGGGACCGAACCTGCAACCTCATGGTCCTAGTCGGATTCGTTAACCACTGCGCCACGACGGGAACTCCTTAATTTTTTTTTTTTAATTAAGTAGAAGTCTGAACTAAGGTAAGAGTGGAAAGGCATTCAAGAACAAAGCCTTGTGAACTTAAATCTGTAGCTCTGAAACACAACCAGTAACACACCTTGGGCAAGGTAATGAATTCTTTGGAGCATCACAGTTTTAATTTTTTTTTTTGAGCATCTTGTGTTAATCTGAAAAACCGGGATTTTTAAATCCATCTCTTAAAGAAAGCTCTGAGGTTAAAGGCAGGATAATAGCGCATAATGAGAACCCAAAGAGATATTCGTTTCTTTCTCTATTCATGGTGAAAACCAGGGCATTAAAGTCATTTTAAAGATCTATGGGAAGAGTATTAATTGCAAGACAGGCTTTCTAAGCAAGGTACTGGCGCTACACATAAAATTCCTCTGGAAACCTCTGCAGCAGCTCCTCATCTGCATACATAAACATTGTAACATTGGGTTGTAACTGTTATCTAATTATAGAGCTACTCAGGCAGCCAAGGGTTCTGAATTCGCTTTTGCATTGCTGGTGTATGTTAGAAGAAAGGAAACCTTTCATTTCTGAAATCGAGCCTGAAAAAGAATGACAAGGGATTTGCAAACAGCTCTATCCAAATCATTTCTAGACATTCAGTTCTAATTATCCTCTGCAGGCTGTCTTTTAAACAGGGTCTGGCTTGGTACCTCAGCATGACTGGAGGTTTGCTGAGGAGGCAGGGATCAGTGGGGATGAGGGGATAGCCTATAACAGCTCGTGGTGCAACAGGAAACAGAAGCTCAGACTGAAAGCTGACCTTGGTACTGTGCTTTAGAATCTGCAAAGAGCCCATGAGCCCCATCTTCTATTGGAACCTTGTAGGAACCCTGACAGGTTGGGACTTGGAGCCACTTCCACAGCCGAAACTATGGTGACTCAGGAAGGGAAAGGCAGCCAGGACTTATCGAAATGGGTATCTGGCTCATTTCTTACAGAAACCTTGGGAAGTTGTTATTCTCATTTTACAGATAAGAACACTGCGGCTTCAGAGACATCAAGGACACACACACAGCTAGTAAGATGCTCAGAAAGTATTAAGATCCAGTGCCTCTTCTTCCCTCCCTTCCTTCCTTCTGCTTCTTCTTCATCCTCCCTCTCTTGTTTGCACCCTCTCTCTTTTTCCCTTTCCTTCCTACTTCTTCCCTCCCTCCCTCCCTCTCCCCCCACCCCATTACCATGCACGTAGCCTTAGATACACTATCCTATAATTACAAAGGGTATTTTTGGTCTTTCCTGAGTTTCCGCTTCCGGGAGAGGAGCATCTGCCCGCATGTGGAAACTGAAGGAAAAGAGCCAGGCAGACACTGTCTTTCTTTGCCAGGGTCCATTAATTTTTGTTTTGGGGGTTGGGAATTAGCTGTGGTCACAGGAACAGAGATTGCCTCATCTGCTAAAAAGTCCATGACAGAAGAAATGCGAGTGAAAGGCACCTACCATCTGTTCGGTTCCAGAGAATCAGAAACGAAGTGAGTTGGGGAGGAAAGGCGCTCCCGGTGAAGCCTGCGCCGTGTCTTGGTCAACGAGCCACTCAATTCCCACCACATGGGGACTGTCTGGTCAGAGCGCAGCTTTGGAGTTTTCTTCGTTTTCAGTTTTTTTCTCGTCACTGAGCCAGTGGGGTTGGGGTGCTGGCTGGTATTTCAGTCCCCGTCTTCAGCTTACACCCCAGGTTAGAGACCCCAGCCAGCCGGCTGCTGGCCGAGGTGCCATATCTCTTCCGTCTGAACCCAGGAATTGGGCGTCAAGGCGGCTCACCTTCCTAGATCACCCCTCCTGGGAAAGGTGGGGCACAGTGACCGCTTCTTCCGTCCCAGTGCCATGCCCAGGCCCTCAGGGCCCTCCTGGGCTCCTCCTCTTTCATCCCACACACCCAGTCAGTCCTGGAACTGTCAACCCTCTGTCCTTAACATCTAGCAAATTCGTCTTCTCTGGTTCACTCCACTGCCACTATGTCCCCCCTGCTATTTCTCGCCTGGAGTTTTGCAGTTGCCTCCCCATGGTCTCCCCAGCTCCAGACCTCACCCCCTCCTATTCTCATCCGGGTCCAGGGTGACCCTTCTAAACACAAATCCCATCATATCACTTCTTGGATTAAAATGCTTCAATAGGAGTTCCCATTGTGGCTCAGTTGGTTAAGAATCTGACTAATATCCATGAGGATATGGTTCTATCCCTGGCCTCGGTCAGTGGGTTAAGGATCCGATGTGAGCTGTGGTGTAAGTTGCAGATGGGGCTCAGATCTGGCTGTGGCTGTGGCTGTGATGTAGGCCAGTGGCTACAGCTCCAATTTGACCCCTAGCCTGAGAACTTCTGTATGCTGAGGGTGTGGCCCTAAAAAGACAAAAACAAAAAAACCCAAACTCTCAAGAAAGTTTTCTCTGCTACCCGTCACAACTCCTCCAAGAGGCTGCCCGGCCTCTAACCTCCAGAACACCGGGCTCCTCCCCTCCCCTCCCTCCCTCTCCGTCCTCCCCATGACCTCCTCTGGGGAAGTCACCCTGACCCCGCTGTCTCGCTTCACTCCTACAAGGTACCTTATGCTTCCCCTATCATGGGCCTCGTACCGTAGTACAGTTGTTCAACTAACTCTGCTTCCCCCCCGTAGACCGTCAGCCGTATCATGTCAGCGACCGTGACTCTGCACGTCCAGTGTCCAGCAGAGACTGGCACACAGTGAGTGCTCCCAGGATGTTTGCTGGGAATGTCAACACCCTGTGCTCCAGGCATCCAGGGGGACTGGTTTTTGGTGGATTGGAGCTCAAATGATTCCATCTTTGGACAGCAGAAGCTTCTTCAAGGTGGCATCTGAGCCCTTCAGAGGTGACTAATAAGCAGGATGCCTTTGTCACTTTCTAGTAGGACAAACGGTTCCATGCTCCTCTTGCACATTTCCTGTCCCTGTTGAATCACCCTTGTCTCCAAAATGTAAAAACAAAAAACAAGAAAACAAAGCTTGATATGTTACCTCAAGACCACCATCCGGCCCCTACTTATGCTCACATATATTGGGTTGGCCATTCTATCTAGGACTTCCTGTATTTATATCTGCCATCCAGGACGTCCTCTTCCTTCTCCGTGTCATGTCTTCTTAGATTCTTCTTGCTGTGCAGGTTTCTCAGACTTCCTCTGTTTTCAATGACCTTGACCATTTTGTAGACTGTCCTTCAGCTGGGATGTGTCTGATGGTTCCCTCACAATGAGGTTATGGGTTTGGGGGAGGAAGACCACAGAGTTTACGTGCCATTGTCCTCTTCCCTCCTCAACAAGCCTTATCCCTGCTGACAATAACCATCGTCAGCTGGCTGAGCTAGGGTTTGTCGGGTTTCTCCGTCGTTTCACTCCAGCCATGCTCTACTCCCCGGCAGGACCCACTTTGAACGTAGCCACACTTGATGAGTGCAGGGCCAAGTGCCACCTCACTGAGGACAGAGGATTGACAGAAATCCTTTGGAATTATTCTTTATGGGAAATTTGTCAATTCTTCACCATTTCTTTACTCATCCATTCAATCATCTATTTCTATCAGTATGAACCTAGGGATATTTATTTTTTATTTTGGGTTACTATCCAATAGGATTTTATTTATTTTCTTGCTCAAGTTGTTCCAGCTTTGGTTCTCGGGACCTCTTCCTGCATCCCGTGGACATATTTCCATCATGGCATGTGTGATAAGGAAGAAAGATCTTCATTTTCTGGCCCTCCAGGCTGTTTCAGGCTCGTCTTGTGTACTTACTGCCTCAGACGTAGAATCAGCCAGTTCTCCAAAGACCCCTGGTTTCTTGTATTGGATACGGGTATTAGAAGTCAAGTTCAGGGCTGTGCTCATTGTCTGATGTGCTTATACCTACTGAGGTGTCATTGCTCGTGGGTGTTCTCTGCTGACAGAGCGAGGACATGCACATGCGTATTCTAATCTGTGTTTATATGGACGTCCTGCCTCTGACAGTCTGTATCTCTAGGAAGCAAAACAAATTCATACTAACGTCTTCAACTCTAGGATTAACTCAAACCCTTTGCCGTATGGACCATTCTAGACTTTTCTCCTTGCTTCTCTCTCACCTTCCGCACCAACAACAAGAGACTTGACTCCCATGATCTGCCATCCACTTGCTTAATTGTTCAATTGCAATGCGCACATCCTGTGGTTCAAGTTGTGCACATATTAGAAAGACCTTTATCAACTTAAGTCCAGCACTAACGAGGAGTTCTTTTTGCATTTAGTCCCATAGAGTCCCGCATCTCCAAAACTACTTAGAAAACCACCTTTTCTCCCCACTCCCTTCGGTGAGGTTGTTTCACACTTTCCATACAGTTATATTCTTTGATCAGGGTCTGATTTCATCATGGGGTCCCCCGAACTCCTAAATAATTTTTTTTTTCTTTTTAGGGCTGCACCTGTGGCACATGGAAGTTCCTAGGCTAGGGGTAGAACTGGAGCTGCAGCTGCCGGCCACAGCCACAGCCACAGCCACAGCCATTCCAGATCAGAGCGATGACTGCAAACTACACTGGGGTTCATGGCAACAGTGGATCCTTAACCCACTGAGGGAGGCCAGGGATTGAACCCCAGTCCTCATGAATACTAATCAGGTTCATTACCACTGAGCCATAAGGGGAACTCCGTCCTACATAAGTTTTAAAAATTCATATTCATTAAGCTTCATTCTTTGTGCTGTAAAGTTTTATGGAATATGATAAATGCACAGGGTCATGTTTATACCATTACAGTATCACAGTTTCACCCTAAAAAATCTCCTGGGCTTCATCTATTCAGTGCTCTTCCTACTCACTCCCTTAGTAGTATCCCTATCCTTTCACATGTTCTCGATTTTATTTTATTTTATTTATTATTATTATTATTATTTTTGTCTTTTCTAGGGCCGCTCCCGCGGCATATGGAGGTTCCCAGGCTAGGGGTCGAATCGGAGCTGTAGCCACCAGCCTACGCCAGAGCCACAGCAACTCAGGATCTGAGCCGTGTCTGCAACCTACACCACAGCTCACAGCAATGCCAGATCGTTAACCCACTGAGCAAGGGCAGGGACCGAACCCGCAACCTCATGGTTCCTAGTCAGATTCGTTAACCACTGCGCCACGATGGGAACTCCCATGTTCTCGATTTTAACTGAGCATTTACATGATTTCATTTTGTTTCCTTTCTTAAGATATCAATCATATTTGCTTTAGTTTTTTTTTTGTGTGTGTTTGCCTTAGAGGTTACAATATACATTTTAAATTAATCTAGGCTACCTTTAAATTGCACTGATGCACTTCATGTTTAATGGGGGTACCTTAAAACCCAGCATCCCCAATCCCCCCTCTCGTGCCTGGGATGCTGCTGTCATTCATTTCACTCATTCGTATTTGTAACCACTAAAGACATCATTACTACTGTTACTTTAAACAGTTATCTTTAAAGAAAAGTATTTTATTTAACGTTATTTATTCCTTCTCTGATGCTCCTCCTTTCTCTCTGTAGATCAAGTGTCTGACCTGCATCATTTCCCTTCAGTTTGAAAAACTTTTTTTAAAAAAAATTTATTGCAGAAAAGTTCATCTGGAAATGCAGTTTTTTTTTTTTTGGTCTGATAAAGTCTTCATTTGCCTTTCAGTTTTGAAGGTTATAGAATTCTAGGTTGGCGGTTTTTTTCCTTTCAAATCTTTAAATATTTAACTCCATTCTCTTCCTGCTTGCATGGTTTCTGACCAGAAGTAGGTGTAGTTCTTCCTGTTCCTCTACAGGTAAGTAGCATCCATGAACTTCCTCCCCTACCACCTGTGCTCTGTCTTCTAATAAGATTTTCTCTCTGTCTTTAGTTTTCTGAAATTTGAATATGACATACTTAAGTGTGTTGTTTATTTATTTATTGTATTTATCCTGGTTCTAGAATATTTTTAGAAAAGTCTTCAGCCATTATCACTTCAAAGATTCCTTCTGCTCAGTTCTCCTTTCAAGTCCTATTGGTATCCCAATTATGCATATGTTACATCTTTTCAAATTGTCCCAGAGTTTTTGGATGCATCGATCTTTATCTTTTAACTTCACTTTTTCTCTTTGCATTTCAATTTGGGGAATTCCTATTGACCTATTTTCAAGCTCACCAATTCTTTCCTTGGCCTTGTTGAATCTGCTGATGATTCCATCAAGGGCAGTCATTATTTCTGTAACAATGTTTTTGAGTTCTAGCATTTCTTCTTGATTCTTTCTTACAGTTTCCATCTATTTATATTGCTCATATTTCCTGCCATGGTGTCTACTTTCCCCATTGGAACACTTGATAGATTAATAATAGTTATTTCAAGTTACCTTTTGGATCATTTAGACATCTGTGTCATTACTGAGTCTGGTTCTGATGATGGCTTTGTCTCTTCTTTCCTTTTGGTATGCCTTGCAATTTTCTGCTGAAAACTAGTCATATCATATCGGGCAACAGACACTGAGGTGACTAGCCCTTTACTGTGAGGATGTATATTGATCTGGCTAGTGTTGGGCCATGCTAAGTGTTTGCACTACCAGTATGTACCAGTGGCTCTAGATTCCTCTCCTTTCCTTGTTTTTTGTCTCTCCTCTTGAATTGAGCTCCCCTAAATACTCATTGGAAAGAGTCCGTGTCTTGCAATTCTTTCAGCCATAGCCCACAAATAGTATACTGGATTCCTGATGGGGTGAGAAGGTGTGGGGGATGGGGTTTTGTCAATCCTTTACATTTCCTTTTTGATTTTAAAACTATTCTTCTTTTCTACTTTTTATTTCTCTTGTGGCATTATTTGCTGTGTTTATGTGCTCTCTGTTCCCTCTTATTAAGCCTTTATTTCTGAAATGTATCTTTCTTTTATTTGCATTTCCTTTTCGAGCTCTTTCCCCAGTTTCTAAGTTTTCTAATTCTGGTTTAAGTTATTTGATGTCTTGAATCACATTAATCATTTCAGTTCTTTTTGAAATAGTAGGTTAAAGTTTTGATATATGCTACAGGCATGTCTTTCTGGAGTGCTTTCATTGTCTATAAGGATATTAATCTACTTTTAACTCTCTTTTTTTCTTATAATAGCTTAGTGTGGGATTGCCACCAACACATTTTGTTGCTAATTTTTGCATAAAATTAACTTTATTGCACATTCGTAGAGATGTGGTTGAGGATAGTTTATATATGTATATATTTAACTCCAAAGAGCTTTCTTTAGTTGCTTTCACATAGTATGCAAAACACGTGGGCTAGGTTTCCTTTCTACTTTTCCTTGGACCCTCCCTTTTCTTTGGTCCTCAAGCTCTTATTGTGAATAATTTTGATCCCATTCACGTCATTTTTTACAGGACCCTATTCTGGGAAAGAGATTTGGCTGGTCAGTTCTGAGAGTTCATAGTGCCTTATTTATTCGTTTGTTTATTTATTGTTTTTGGGCTGCCCCACGACATAAGGAGTTCCTGGGCCAGGGATCAGGTCCAAGCCACAGCTGCAACCTAGCCAACAGTTGCCCTAGTTGCCCACAGCTAGGGCAACGCTGGGTCCTTAGCCACAGCTGCGATCTACACTGCATCTCATGTGGCAACTCCAGGTCCTTGGCCCACTGTGCCCAGTTGAGGATAAAACCTGCTTCCCAGCGCTCCAGAGACACAACTGATCCCATTGTGCCACAGTGGGAACTGCCATAGTGTCTTTTAAAAAAAAATTAATAATTATGTTAAAGTTTTATTTATTTAACTTTTAAAGCATGACTGAAGAAATGCTTTTGCTTTAACCATGAACTTTTCTTGGTTATTCTTGGTACAGAATACTTTTTCTTTCTTTACAGTCCTTTCTGGCCTTTATCTGCATACATAGCATTTACATAGTTGTAAACAATATCTGGAGAGCTTCGTGTTCTAGTTCTTTAATATTTCATGAACATTCTTCTTGCTTTTTATAGTCATACCCATCATTTTAATGGCTGTCCCATTCCATAATTCATTTAGCAGTCATAGTTCATCGTGTCTTGATGGGGGGTTCCTTGGCGGCTCAGTGGGCTGAAGATCTGGCACTGTCATTGCTGTGGTGTGAGTTTGATCTCTGGCCAGGGAACTTTGACATGCCACGGATGTGGCCCAAAACAAATGAACATAGTATCTCAATGGTTCCGACTCTTCAGACCTACTGCTGACATTTTTGCTCACTTGATGTTGGATTGGGCAAACCCCCTCCCACTTTCAATCGCTTCTGTAATTTTGGCCATGGCACATCCAGTGAACAACTGCTGGTGAAAGCAGCTCTTTTGTTTCCAGATATGACCGATGTCTACTTGTTTCTTTCCAATTCCTTCCACATAGATGCTGATATCAGACCAGTCTTGGAGCTCCTGGGAGATGGTTACGACCCATCATCCCCTTTTGAAATTTACGAGGCTACCACATCACCTATTTTTATTGTAAATATGGTCCTTGGGGCTTTTGCTTTTGCTCTTTAGTTGCTCAGGTATATAGGAATTCAGAGAAATTCAGAAATATACTACTTCGGCCACTATCTTCCGGGAATCCCCTTTTTCCTGCTGCTACTATCCCTGCTAATCTGGAGAAGTCAAGCATTGCCCTTCCCTGACTGCTAGTTAATGTGAACACCTTTTCTTCACAGATGCATGCCACAACCTCCCTTAAAAACTTTCAGGGGAGCTCCCGTCGTGGCGCAGTGGTTAACGAATCCGACTAGGAACCATGAGGTTGCGGGTTCGGTCCCTGCCCTTGCTCAGTGGGTTAAGGATCCGGCATTGCCGTGAGCTGTGGTGTAGGTTGCAGACGCGGCTCGGATCCCGCATTGCTGTGGCTCTGGCGTAGGCCGGTGGCTACAGCTCCGATTGGACCCCTAGCCTGGGAACCTCCATATGCCGCAGGAGCGGCCCAAGAAATAGCAACAACAACAACAACAAAAAAGACAAAAGACAAAAGACAGAAAAAAAAAACAAAAACAAACTTTCAGGGCCTCCTTCCTGCTCCCTAAATCAATTCTAAACTCTTTTAACACAGCAGGTGGACATGGAACTTCTGCTGCCAGCTCCCTTTTCAGCCTTGGTGCCCATCACATCCTCGCACAGAAACTTTGCCCTAGATGCTCCCATTTGCTCACCGTGCTACAAACACGAGGGAGTTCACATCCCCGTGCTTCTGCCTGCACTGTTTTCAAAACTGGGAACCCTCTTCCCCTTTTCCTCATCCTACTCGGCTCAAAACATCCCTCCTCTGCCAACTTTCCGTAAACTACTGAGTCAGAATGAATCACTGATTTTGGCACAAGACAGTTGAGTAATTAAAAGCACAGACTGTCTCTGTGTTTGAATCCCAGCTCAGTCATTACATAGATGGGGATTTGAATGCTGCCGCACTTAGTGGTCATTTTTGATTCTTCACTGAGATTGTCTGTGCAAAGGATGCAGCACTTTCCTGGCATATAGTAAATGCTCAGTGATTGGAAGCCACTACTAATGTCCCTCTCTCCCACGAAATTATGTGTTAGAGGATGCAGCCTTCCTCCAGCAAAATAAATACCCCCTCAGGGGCTAGCAAGCTGCTTTAGGCATTTAACGACATTAGATATTTAACTAATAACTGTTGATGTTATTTTTAACCGCACAAAAGGGGGAGATTCCTGGTACGTTTAGGGAGAAGGGAATTCACCTGAGAAAAGAGGTAGGGGTTACCTTATAGGACAGGAGAGGGCAAAAACACAGCCAGGAATTCCCTTGTGGCATAGCCGGTTAAGGATCCAGTGTTGTCACTGCAGTGGCTTGGGTTGCTGCTAAGGCAAAGGTTTGATCCCTGGTCTAAGAACTTTCATATGCCATGAGCGCAGCCAAAAAAATTGGCCATCAGACTAATCCAGAACTAGATTCGAATGCTGGCTCTGGCACCTATAACCTATATTATACGTCTTCATCTAAGAGCGTGTTGAGTCCAGGCTGTGGACCAGACATCCTAGGTTGGAAGCCAGGCTGTAACATTTTTCAACTGTAAGACCTTGGGCAACTTACTTAATTACATGGAGCCTCACTTTTCTCCTCTTTAAAATGGGGCTAACGACAGCACCTACTTCATAGGGTCACCATGAGAATTAGCTGTGTTCTTGTATGTAAAGCATTTGGATCAGTGACTGGCCACATGTAGGTGTTTGTAGTATTATTAAAGGGCCACTTTTGCTGACCCCGGATGCTAAGAGATGCTGCATCTATGAACAACAAAGGGGTATTAACAAAGGAACAAGCTAATGGTGGCTGAAGGACTTCTACTTAGTTTTTGCATCCATGGGTGCAGTGTCAAACAGAGGGAGGCCTATTTTGATTTTGGCTGTTGTTTTGAGATTGGGAAAAGCTCTTGCCTTGGCAGAGTAATGAGATTATTCTGCAGAGTGAGAGAACCAGAACAGACACTGATATCGTCACACATTTTTGTATGAATGCTGGATCCCCTTCCTGCAAATGCTCATCTCTTGAAAAGGTCAGCAGCCCGCTCCAGGTGAGGAGCCATCAGGTCACAAAGACATTTCACCTGGTAACTTAGTCCTTTCATATTTACCTTGAGGAAGGAAGCAAACTTTGTATTGCCGTGATAAACAGGAGGACGATAAATGCACAGACCAAGTTTGATTTGAATACTTCATCCCTCATTTGAGAATACTGCAATTAAAAAAAAAAAGAGAGAATGATTTACTTTGCAGTAAGGTTGGGCTTTAGGAAAAGTTAAGTTTTATCAGTGCTTAGAACTGGGGCAGGGGGCACATCAAGGCATTTAAATGTGTATATTTAAATTAAGAGGCATCCATACTTTCACAAAGCATTATCTCCATCCCTCCCACCAACCTTCCAGTGAGAGCACAGGGGTAAATACAATTCCCATAATATGAGAAAAAGAATATATACATATGAACGACTGGGTCACTACGGTGTAGAGCAGAAATTGACACAGCACTGGAAATCAACTATAGTCTAATTAAAAAAAGAAAAAAGGCAATGGGAGAGGCATTTAGCACCAGCTTATAAACCAGTTCACCTTCTACCTCTGAACCAACATCATTTTAACGGAAATGAAGAGCACACATCCATATAGGCAGCAAATCAAAAACTCACACTGACTCTTCATGAGTAAACGTGAAGTGATTTAAGGATCTTGCCCTATTTCTTGTTCGGTTTGGGGACACAGGGAAATGTTTGGACAGAGAGTCTTTCTGCCTCCTTTTTCACAAAAAACAACCGAGGAATAAATTCATAGAATCTTAGAATAGAAAATGGCCAAGGAACTCTCCAGCAAGGGCAGCCCTTTCATTTCACACCAGAGAAACCAAGACTGATCGACCAATATGCTTGATTCCTTTCTCGTGTCTGCTCGAGGTGGCCCTGGGGAATGGTGGTAACTTTATTTTGATTATCCAGAGTACTCGGTAATTTCATTGTCCAGCCTTAAAAGCTTCTGCAAGGTCAGCATTGAATGTGTATGTACTCGCTTTAGTCCTGCCTAGTTTCCTGAACCATCTACGTGTCACCAAACTGAGGAAAGGGTCCAATTCCTTCAGCAGGAAGAAAGGATTTTTAAAACTGAAAAAAAAAAAAAAAACCCTTAAAATCAGCCTAAACCAAGTCCCTCTTTTTGCCTTAATGCAAGAGAGGTCTAGTAACGTCCCACAGAGCACCGAATATTTTGGGAGGTGGGAACAGAAAGCTCAGCCCGGCTTCGGAACCTCGTTGACCCCTGATTTGAATTTCACCATGATTTTATAAAGGAAACCAATAAATAGAGCTATCACATCTCAGGCTCTGTGTCCCTCATGCCAAGAGAAGGCTTTGGTCAGGTAAATGAAATAATAAAATCAATTCAACTTGGTGGTGGTATGGGAGTCCCATTCAATGGTTATATGATTTTTACTCTCTTGTCTACTTCTTAGTGTGATTTGGTTTTAGACTGAACTCCCTGCTCAGTGTCATGGCTAAAATTTACCATTTTGCAGAATGGTATTGACCTGTAGCTGGTGAGCTCTATGGGGAAGAGACTTCACATTCATTGCTATTATAGGGCAATGCTTTTTCTACTCCTTGGTGTTAAGGCCCCTGCCTGTTTGCTGACAGTGATCCATGTAGAGGGACCTGGGAACATGCCCCTCAATTATCACTATGCCATCCTCGCTCCCGATTAAGCTACAGAAAACCCACCTTTACTGCTAGTTCCCAAGAGCGCTGACTGAAAATAGGGCATCATCATGCTAGCTTGACAATAAATGAGTTAGCCATAAAGTGGTAAATTCAAGGAAATATAAATGTCTGAATTCCTTCTAACAACCAATTGCACAAGGTCTAATTATTTTGCCTTGGCTGACTGATTTCAAACCAGCTTGGTTATGTAGTTTGATAATGAGATTTTAAAAACAACAATACTAATTTCTCATGCAAGTAATCTCTCTCGATCCTCTTCTTCATCTTCATCCTTATCCTCTTCATTAACTCGTCATCACTGCCATCATCTCAGCATCTTGGAGTCCTAATGGACCACTCCCTTCAGGAACCCTTTCCATAACATCCCGGATGGCTACTCAAATGCCTGCTGATTGTCATCAGGGGATGCTCTCTGCTTTGCTGGTAGGAATGGGTATCTTTTCTCTGCGCTGGGGCCAGGCATCCTAGGGTTTCAAACACCCTCAGCTTGAACACTCCCAGTGCCTAAGAGCTCATTCCTTTGCAAAGTATTCCTTTCCATTTGGGGCTCACCCTCACTGTGAAAAGATTCTTTCCTATAGGTCCCAAGTCTGAGTCTTAGACTCCTTTCTTGAGCATTTTAACTGAGGACTTAAAAAAGTCAGATAATCATTTTTTATCCAGACTAAGGTTGCACATGGTGTTAGGTTGTGCATTTTCTTCAGATGGAAAGCTGGTTGGTGACAAAGTAGGAAGACTTACTTTGCCTCCAGACCTTTGGCTCTGTCAGGGTTCCACTGTGAGCAAAACCAGTTCCTTTTAACCTCGCTTTTCTTATCTGTCAAAGGGGGGATTAATACATAGGTTTTGCAATGGTATTCCATTTTGTTGTATTTTATTATGCTAGAATTTAATAATGTATTCTATTATTTTCATGCTTGAGTTCCAGTGCCTAGCACAATCACATAAAGGAAGAATCTTTTTAAAAAAATAATATTTGTGAAGATGGTATCGTTCAAATATAAAATAGTGGGTTTCATGATGGAGTGCATTGTTACTCTGGAAATGCAAAGGAGACAGAACTATGGAAAGAGAATCCCTAATTGGCTCTGGATGAAAGGGTTGAGATGGAGTGGTGACTCATTTCACTTCCTCTTGCCTTGTGAAGGTCTGAACACCCTGGTTCACAGCTGTATTAAGTTACATGTACGCGGCTTCCTGCCATAGTTAAGACTCTTTACCTTGCCTCTGTTCTGTCCTCATTTGGCCCCACTTACTTTTATATCTTAGTGGAGAGCATGGACTAACCTAGAGCTGCACTGCCTGGATCTGAACCCCTGATCCTATGCTAGCTATGCAACCTTGGACGGATTTACTAAGTTTTCTATGCCACAGTTTCCTCATCCAGAAAATGAGCTTAATAATAAAATGATCTCATATGGGTTGCTGGGAGAATGAAATGAGTTAATATACGCAAAGTGCTTAGCGTAATGCTTCTAGCACATAGTAACCTTATGTAAGGGTTTCCTGTAACCAATTAATTGCCATACTTGTTACCTTTTTGAAGCCCACTTTTCAATCACAGTGTTGCCTTCTAAAATGTTGTCTTCTATTTCTCTGTACAAAACTATGCCTTGTACTTAGTAGAGTCCCCTAAAGTGTGGCTGACTGATTGATCCATCATGTTATAAAGGGTCCTTTTAAGGGGAATTATAGTCTCGTATGCAGTCTTTTAGGAAGAGACTCTGCCCTTATTCCTTCCCTTGCTTCCTAAAAGATCTTCCACCAAGGGGAGGACGTCTTCCTTCTCCAGGGACCTTTAGGAAAGGGGTCTTGGATGTGGCCGCTGGGCCTTTATGATTCACTGAGTCCTTGGTCTGCAAGAGGACTTGGTGACTACATATGTTACAAATGAAGAATTTGAAAATCAGACATGGAGAAGAGCTTGTCAAGGTCAGTTGGTGGCAAAGTTCAGACAATAAGCCACATCTCTTGACTCCTTTTGTTTTGTTTTTTGTTTTTCACATCTCTTGGCTCCTAGTGGAGTGTTTGTTCCACTAGACCACTGTGTTTGGGCAGGAAATACCTGAAGACAGTTACTGAGACAACTATAAATGAGATTAATACCCAATTAAAAAAGCTGTGCCATGTAGAGCCAAGTACAAATGTTTCCTTTGAGAACTGGGATTAGAATTTTTATTACAGTTACCCTTCTGTATCCATGGGTTCTACAGCAGCAGATGCAACCAATCATAAATCAAAAATATTCATTAACAAAATTCCAGAAATTTCCTAAAAGCAAAACTTGAATTTGCCATTCAATGGAAACTATTTATGTAGTATTTACAACAATTTACATAGCATGTATACTGTATTAGGTATTACAGGTAATTTAGAGCAATGAGAGGATGTATGTAAATTATATGCAATTACAGTGTCATTTCACATAAGGGATTTGAGATTGTGGATTTTGGTATCCACGGGAAGGAGGGTCCTGGAACCAATGTCCTGCTGATACAGAGGGACGACTGTATGATTAATTTTCAGTCTGTAGGGCTTTGGTTGATTCTGGTCAAATCTACAGTACCAAAGTGAATAATAATGAGTAATTTCTCGTGCAAAGTAAGTGACATGTGACATGCTTTATGTGGACGATCTCATTTAGTGATCACAATAGCACTTTAAAGAAGAGCCTATTTATCATATTCCCATTTTGCAGATAATGAAACTGAAGATTAGAAGAAGTGAGTAAATCAACCAGGACTTTACAGACTGCAGGGACTGAATCCAAAGGGTGCAAGGTCTCATTGGCTGCAGTGTCTGCTGCAACTTTGCTACTTTCAAGGTAAAATCATCTTCAGAGGGTGCATGATTGTCCTGGTATATTTCAAGGATGTGGTTTACAATATAAAGAAAGAAAATGTGTTAAAAACTTGCGTCTGGGAGTTCCTGTCTTGGCTCAGCAGAAATGAATCTGACTAGGAACCACAAGGTTGCAGGTTCGATCCCTGGCCTCGCTCAGTGAGTTAAGGATCTGGCGTTGACGTGAGCTGTGGTGTAGGTCGCAGACGTGGCTCGATCTGGCATTGCTGTGGCTTGGATCTGGCGTTGCTGTGGCTCTGGCATAGGCTGGCAGCAACAGCTCTGATTGGACCCCTAGCCTGAGAAACTCCATATGCCATGGGTGCAGCCCTCAAAAGACAAAAGACCAAAAAAAAAAAAATTTTTTTTTGAGTCTAGCAAATCTATACTAGAGTGAAAGTGAAGCATGATCTGGGCAAAGAATGGACCTTAGAAACACCCCATGAATTGGCTTAATAAATGGGCACTGCTGCATTTTTGCGATTAATGCATGGGTCCTCAGCACAAATCTATGCACAGTAAAGAATCCTTTTCTGAAGGCCTCGATGGGTGAACCGAGGGAAAAAAGTAAAAGATACAGTGGATTTCATGAAATGTAACAGAATCATTGAATGATTAAAAAATTGTTTTAAAAATGAAAATGTCCTACTTGATTTGATCAGGTTGAGACTTGGGTTCCTTTCCAAGGAAGTAGGGCAGGAAGAGCTTGTGTTCCGTTTAGTTCGTGTCTGTGGATGTTGGCCCTGTATTCTCTTGAAAGGCATCTTCATAAATGAAATCAGAGCTGTCAGAATCTATAGGTTCTAGATCTGTCATAAGGGAGCCTGGAACCCAAGTATGATCGCACAAGGAAAAGCCCGTTCTAGATTCTTTATCTGCAGAAGTGCGGCCAGGGCAGCTAGTTTGCAGAGGGGAAGGACAGAGCTTCTAATTTATGTTTCTTTGCCTGAGTCAGGTCTGAAAAATCTTCCTGGGTGAGTCAGAGGGAAATCACCCCCCCCCCCCCTCGATGCTTCACTTTGATTATGAGCTAAAAGGTAGTGACGAATTTCGTACCTCCCTCTAAGTTGTAGAGGCTGCTTCTAAACAAAGCAATAATCTAGTGCATTGTTTAAACTGAGACTTATCTTTTTTCCAAGTGTGGATGTAGACTGAAAAATTTTATAGGTAGAGTGGATTTTCTTAGTCACCTTGGTCCAACTCCTATTCATGCCGATTTCGCTCAGTTAAAACCTCTCAGAAACGAGCCATTAACTCCTGCCCGAATGTTCCCTCACATGAAAGCCCAGTCCATCTTCAGATAAATCTAGTTTGAAGGAAGATAATTTTCTAGCACATCTCTCATTAATATAAATTAATATGTTTATTAAAGAAGAATCTCACCTGGGACCGTCTGCTCATCTTGCCTTAGCAAATGAAGGACTGTAAGCTTTGTTCTGTTTAGAACATTAGGATTACTCTAAGGATGGGGCTGATGACCTTTAGGTTGCAAGAATCATAATTTATCATACTTCACTGCATTATTACAGATGAAATTGGTATCTCTGACTCTGAAGATGCTGGCTCTGAGGGACTGGAGCTAGCTAACTGGTCTAATAAAAAGACAAGTAAGGAGTTCCCATTGTGGCTCAGCAGTAATAAACCCGACTAGTATCCATAAGGATGCAGGTTCCATCCCTGGCCCAGCTCAGTGGGTTAAGGATCCCACATTGCCATGAGGTGCCGTGTAGGTCGCAGACATGGCTTGGACCTGGCGTTGCTGTGGCTGTGGTGTAGGCTGGCAGCTGCCACTCGGATTCGACCCCTAGCCTGGGAACCTCCATACGCTGAGGATGCAATCCCCCAAAGAGAGAAAAAGATACAAGTGAGGTTGCCCTTGGAATTCACAAAATATATAGCATGGTAATAGCAGAGCACCCTTAAATTAGACCATTTGGGTGAAAGACCTAATTGCAATAAAAAAGCATGAAACTCATCTTCAAAAGTTTTATATTTTGAAATAGATTCTATTCCCTAGCTTGGTGTCTAACCAAATTACTATCGGGAACAATTCTGTGAGTGACAGCTGTGTCTGAGGAAGGTCTCACTGGTCTACTTTTTTGGAAGTAATGTGACCTTTAGACAAAGGCAGATGTCCTCATCTTTAATAAACTCATGAGCAATCATGCTAATATATATTAAAGATGGACAGCTTCAAAAGAGTGAGACTGGGAGTCGTCCCCATCCCCCCACCACCCAGAATGACACAAGACCCCTAATGAGAACGTATCATCACTAATGTATTTTGATAATATGTCATGGCCTTCCGTGGTAGGGGGATGGCCTGTGATATGAGAATTGCAAACAGAACTTTACAAAGCTTCCAAGCCACCATCCTCCCAGCTCACCCTCCTCCAAATCTCCCATCCTCAGGAGATAAGACTCTTCCTTTTCTTGATGGGACCAGAACCCCAAGCCATGGTGAGGGACTGAGAGGGAACACTGTCCGTCTACTCCTTGCCTGGAAGCCCCTAGTTATAGGTGATGGCGTTGTCCACACTGGCAACAGTAGCATTACTTTAAGGACTGAGCTGACGACCTTTAGGTTGAAAGAATCATAAATTCTATCATTCCACACTACATCACTACAGGTGAAATTGGTACTTCTGACTCAAAAAATGCTGGCTTTGTGGGACTGGAGCTGGCTAACTGGTCCCATAAAAAGATCGAAAGATACAAGTAAAATGGCCCTTGATATAACATCTGACTACCCAGACAGGCATTCCTAGCAGGAATTTTACAGGATAATATTAAAAATGTAAAGGAGTCCGGTTTAACTGATCTTTGAATAGGAATGGTTTTTTCCCCTCAGTCTCTTTGAAATCTATCTGAGGGCGGTAGCTTAAATCTTACTATCCTGAGCCTTATTACAGCAGTAAAACTCAATAACCTGAGCCTACAATAGAACAATTCCTTCAAAAATAATTTTAAAAATAGGATTATAAAATGATCTGAAAGGGCCTGATTCAGAAAAATGAGAGAGAACACCAAAGACCGTTTAGTTCAATGTTCAATGTTCCCACCCTCTGTTCTAAACAAGAAATGAAATGGTTCAACGAACTCTGAACCTCTCCAAAAAAAAAAAAAAGCGTTTTTCTTATTACCTAATTCTAGATTCCAACATCTAAATCCATCAGATAATGCATTCCTTTGCCTAGCCTTCTTTGCTTTGCTGAAATTCCTCCTTAATTATTTTAGTCCGCTCATTATAACTCCAATAGGAGTTTATGGGAAGAATAAACATTTCGAGGTTTGTGATACATTTTTCCTGATATTTCCTCAGTCTTCCCTTAGCCTTGATTTTTCTCTATAAAGGATGGGGAAACAGTGAAATTCTGAACATAGTTAAGAACCAGTTTTCCTCAGGCAAAAAAATCTTCTAAAGGTTTCCTTGTGTGACAAATCCTTGTTTTTAATGTGGTTATTGACAGAAAAAAAGTACTGTCAAATAAATGTTTTGAAAATATCAGCACAGAACTTGGTTCATAGCAAGCACTATCTATGCGCTGCAGAGTGTGTACTTGGTTAGTCCACGACTTAAACGATTCTGTATTTATTCTGGTACCCTGCCAGAGGGTACAAGACACATTAATTCAGATTGCTCCCACCCACCATTTTTAATGAGGTGGTTCCTCTAAAAAAGTTCCAGAAGCGTAAGATTTATTTTAAGTAAGGGTTTAACCTCACCCAGAATTGGATTGGCATAGACCTCACCAGAAGGAAAGGAAAAAATAACGATTGCATTTATTCAAACATCTATTCTATGAATATTACTTTATCTAACTTTCATAACAATCCAATGAGGGGCAGGTAGTATGACCACTGTCATCCCACTGAAATCAAACACCTTGTCCTGCACCGGCTGGCCAGTACCTAGCAGGAACTGGGTTCAAGTCCCATCTGCTCAGCAGTCAAGCCTATATTCTTTCCTCTGTCTTTTAGCCAAGACCAAACACTTGTGTGATAAATGAAGCTTTTGCGTGTGTGCAGCGGTGTCCATCTGAGTGATGGGAAAGCTGTATCCACTTGTCAGAATCCAATACCGATCTGTAAATCAGTCACCCCTCCATGGCACCCACATCAGTTTCCAAGGTGGGATCTGAACCAGGGTCGGTTTGATCCTAGAGCCTGAACTCCTGAACTTCCCGAGCATTCCTTTAAGGCCTGAGGCCATGCTGGCTTTGAGTATGGACCCGGGACCTTCTGATGTGACCTGATCTTCGAAGGCATGAAGTGAGCTACTAGTCCGAGCCCTACTGTGCAGCCAAGGACAGAGAAAGGTGGCTGACAACTCAGGACAGCAGAGTCCTGGGAGGGTTTTCTCAAAATGTAGGTCCCCCTGCAAATCAGGAACCTTGGGTGCAGAGTCATGGACAGGTACCTCCATTTTAAACAAGAGTGCTAGGTGGTCCTCAAGTTTGGAAACTGCTAGCCCGGGACAAAGAGATTTTGCATTGCTTAAATTTCTAACAGTGACAAAGGAGGCCTGGATTTCTCAAAGAAAAATTTTCAGAATTTAACAGAACGATATCAGCATTGAAAGAAGGAAATCTAATCGTCATTGATATGGTTTAGCCCACTAAACATAAAACAAAGCACCCCATATCAAACATAGATTTTCAATCAATGTTGAAGCAAATATTAAACGTATCTGAATTTTTTTAAAATTAAAATTTTTTTTTTTGTCTTTTTAGGGCTGCACCCGCGACATGGAGGTTCCCAGGCTAGGGATCTGATTGGAGCTGTAGCTACTGGCTTACACCACAGCCACAGCAATGCCAGATCTGAACAGCGTCTGCAACCTACACCACAGCTCACGGAAACGCTGGATCCTTAACCCACTGAGCAGGGCCAGGGACCAAACCATGTGGATACTAGCTGGGTTCCTTACCACTGAGCCACAACGGGAACTCCCAAACATATCCTAATCTTTATCCAAGGTGAGGAAGTTGCCTTATTCTGAAGTGATCACGCTGTTTTTATAACACTAAGCTGAGTGAGTTGCTCCAGATAAGGGCTTCTATTGTGTTAAGCCCTCTTCAGGCACTAAAAGTTTGCGACGGTTTCTCTGGCTTGGAAACATCTATAAGTAATTATAATTAATTGCCTTCCCCATCCTAAGCTTCATTCAGAGCCTTGTCCTAAGAGAGAGATAAAGGCTAGAGGCTGAAATATCACCTTCCTGTAAGTTTTGTGGGGTTAAGTTTTTCACTATATAAAGAATACATATAAATCAATAAAACAGAAGTGAGCATTACAATAAAAGGTGACAATTAAGACAAATGTTCCAGTCACACAATTAAGATAAATGTGCAATCACAAAAGAATATAAAGACCAAAACATAAACAGAAAGACATTCAACCTCAATAAACATTTTTTTTTAGATGGTAGGAAGATGCTGCTTTTATCTTATCAAGTTGGCAATTTTTAAAAAGCATAGGCACAATTTTTTTTTTTTTTTTTAGGGCTGCACCTGCGGCATATGGAAGTTCCCAGGCTAGGGGTCAGATTGGAGCTGCTGCTGCCAGCCTACACCACAGCCACAGCAACTCAGGATCTGAGCCGTGTCTGTGACCTACACCACAGCTCACGGCAACGCCGGATCCTTAACCCACTAAGCCAGGCCAGGGATCGAACCCTCAACCTCATGAATCCTAGCTGGGTTCTTTAACCGCAGAGCCACGAAGGGAACTCCCAATATGCACAATTTCTGAGGGTGCTTTCCAAATGCCCATCAAATCTTTTAAAGTGTGCATCCTCCTATACCCACAATTTTACCATAAGAAAATAATTAAACATGGATGTGCGATTTAACTCTGACAAAGGTCTTTGCAATGCAGATTTCACACTATGTTACAAGGCACAATGTACAAAATGGTCCCATTTTAATAGAAAAATTGCATAGGTAGTATAAAGAATCACACTCGTGAGACTCGCCTGGCAGATGCCAAAAGGGTAACAGTGACTGTCCTGAATTGTGCCATCACAAGGGATGTCCTTTTCTTCCTTTTGCCTTATATGCTTGATATAAGCTTTTGCTAGTGAAAATGCATTAGTATTTTTTAGAAAGAAAAAAATCCAATATGATTCATAGTATTTGACAAACATGTGCTTCCTACATCTCTTTATCATAGATCTAATGTTTGTTTGTCCTTGAAATCTGTAAGCTCCCTGAGGGGAAATTTGGGCCAGAGGCTAAAGGAGGGCAGAGGACTCTTCTGCAAAATCTGGGAGGAGCTGGAGGGAATCTTTAATGACTGGATTAGGCATCCCTCATTCTAACCTGGCCAAGGTTACACTTGTCACCCATGTGATTTTTTGAGTGGAGGAAGTTCTATTAATAATTACATGGAGAAAATGGATCTAAACCAGGGCTGACTCAGGCAAACCAGGACATGTGTTTATCATGACCAGAGGGAGTTCGCAGCCTCACAGCACTGATGGCTGAAAGCTATTAGGAGCTGCCCAACCCTCTCATTTCACAGATGAGAAAACCCAGGAACAGAGAAGGAAAACGTGCTGCTGAGACTAGGCTAAGGCACAGGAGCCATGAGCACACTTTCCCGAAGCTTAACTCTAAAGATTCCTCTGTGGGGATGTGTGCCATGAGATGCCATGGCAGGAAGTCAGTGGAATTTTACAGTTGTTTCTCCTGAAACGCCACTGCCAAGAGATGGATGGAAACCAACCCGTGTCTTTTGGTTCTTAGAATTCACAAAAAAATATCCTGGGACCAGCTGCAGAGGGCGAGGCAATGTCCTCAAACATTCTTGACCTGAGTCTTCATTCATTCACCAAGCCTTTATGTAACACCAGGAGGCGTTTAAAAGTCCCATTTCACATGGGTAGATATGCTAATTTTTATAAGCTAACGGAACCAGGACGTGTCCAGATGACATTTCAAAGGCGTTTTTGTATTTTCCAATTCACTAATTAAGGTGGAGAGAAACTTGTTCATATATCTGTATAGTGTTCAGAGTGAAGCCTTTTTTTCCCTACAGAATTTCCAAGGGTAAAAATCATTGTTGATATTTCCATTTTTCCTTTCAGAAAACACACTTTCATGATTCAAACTTGCTCCTGAGAAGCAGGGTAGGGCAGTGCAAAGAGAAAAGGCTTTGGAGTCACAAATACTACAAATATGTCAACAAATATAAGAGGCACAATTTTTATCCTGCCTTTTAATATCTGAAATCAGAAAGTATCTAACTACCTATGGAGTCTTAAAAGCTTGAGTTTTTCAGGGAGGTTTGTGATGGCTTTTACTGACCACCAGGGGGCAATACGAACCTGGGACCACTCTAAATGAAGTTCACTGCCTGACATTTTTTTTAGATCACACTCAGGATGTGAACTCAGATGGCCAAACTATGTCTGAGGGTTCCATTTTGGAGTTCAATTTCTTGGAGAGGGTTTTTCCCCCTCATCTAACCAACACAGGTAGAGGCACATGCGTTTCATCACTGACTCTGTCTACTAGGTGGAATTTTTCTGTTCATCGTTACCGTGAAGGTACGAGCACAGCTTATGGAGTATTTTTTTCTTAATGCTGCATAGACAATCAAGCACCTCATAGCTGATGGTACTTTAGAGTAAATGAAATATGGCCACCTGACTTGGGGACCTATGACCTCTGCTCGAGCTCTAGGAGGCTCACTTTTCTCTCTGTAAGGGGGATGGTAAGGTCTTGCTGAGGAGGCAACAGACCCATATACAGAAAGCGCAGGCACAGGTACGATGCACACTGATACTATTTTCTAATTCTACAATCCTATGAATTTGAGGGCCCTGTTTTTATTTTGGTGAAGCTTCTAGAACACGTTTACTTGATCTCTCTTCCAACTTCCTGCCCTATACCTCCCACCTTACACAAAGTTCAAAGAGGATGAAGATGGTACAGGGTAGAATAACCAACAAGGTCCTACTGTATACAGCACAGGGAACTATGTCCCATCTCTAGGGATAGACATGATGGAAAAGAATAACAAAAAAAAAAGAATATACATACAGGTATAACTGAGGTACACATATTGCAGCAATTGTGTGCAGTATGTGCAGCAGCAATGGGCACACCATTGTATCAACTACACTTTTAAAAAATTGAGGTTAAAAAAAGATAGTGCAGGAGTTCCCATCGTGGCCCAGTGTTTAGTGAATCCAACTAGGAACCATGAGGTTGCAGGTTCGATCCCTGCCCTTGCTCAGTGGGTTAAGGATCCGGCGTTGCCGTGAGCTGTGGTGCAGGTTGCAGACGCAGCTCGGATCCCGCGTTGCTGTGGCTCTGGCGTAGGCCAGTGGCTACAGCTCCAATTCGACCCCTAGCCTGGGAACCTCCATATGCTGAGGGAGCGGCCCTAGAAAAGGCAAAAAGACCAAAAAAAAAAAGATAGTGCAGGATTGTCTTTTTCATATGAGGGTCTAGGAAAGCAAAGCCTCCTGGGAGGGCCAGTGTCATGGACAGACAAGGGCTTTTGGCTTTGGGGTCACAGTGGACTCAGATGGCAGCCCCTCTCCTGACAAAGTAGGCTATGCAATCATTTCTCTGTGTCTCCATTTTGCCACATATAAAATGAGGCTCATAATAACATCGACTTCATACTGCCCTTGTTAGTCCATTTGTGCCAACAGTTTAGAATAGTGCCTGATATTTGGTAAATATCCACTGATGACTACTTTTTATATATCCTCTGCTGAGCACTCATGCAGCCCCTGGAGAGGGTCTCAGAGCAGGAGTCAATGAGGACTGTCTCTGCGACACTGGGGGAGTGACTATTTTTCTGAGGTGTCCCACTTGCCCTCACCCCAGGAACCCTTGCTATGCTGAGCAAATGCTAGATGGGGCAAGGCTGGCTGGTCAGTGGCCAGATCCCTGCATGTCTGTTCAGGATGCTGCTGCCCTTTGCTTCTAGAAGAAATCAACCTCAGATGCACTGTGCCTCCCCTGGATCCATTCCTCCTCCAACACCAGGTGCCTACAGGTGAGAGCCAGACACTATTGAATAAAACACATTAGACATTATCTCTGTTCTGCAGGGGTTAGGTCATCAGTGAAGCGAGTGCATCTTTAGCAAGGATAACAAAAGGGTTTTGTATCCCTCTGGACACAGGTATTTACACAGGCTAATTGAGAAAATTGTTGGCAAGACCATCCTGCTCTTCCTACAGCTCCTTCAATGCAGCAACCAGGAAAGAAAATGCATTTAGCTTGGACCTTAAGCCCTTAATTGTATGACTAATAAGAAAAGTCCACCTGCCATCTGGGGGAGGGCTATTGAGCAGGCACAATGCTTCTGTTCCTTTTGTTTGATGAGTGCCTAGACACAATACATTTCAAATTGTGACTGGCAGGCAGGTGCAGGTATGAGTTTTGGAGTTTGCAACCTTCAGGTAGTTATCAGAGACGCATTGGGAAGGTTGCATGTGTACAGAAATGTGAATTCACTGAGCCTAGGAAAGCAGAATCTCCCAGGC
The DNA here is from genome assembly GCF_016906955.1 of Phacochoerus africanus. Classification (NCBI taxonomy): domain Eukaryota; kingdom Metazoa; phylum Chordata; class Mammalia; order Artiodactyla; family Suidae; genus Phacochoerus; species Phacochoerus africanus. Next base: position 9,806,602 of record NC_062549.1, on the reverse strand, counting down.
AGCTGAGCAAACTCACAAGACATTGCTTACTGGAGCTTTGCAGAGTATCAAATCAACTTGCAAACTCCCTGCTGTTCTAGCTGGAGGCTTCTGCAGATGCCAGGCACCTCCTGTGTTCAGTCAAGGAAGGTCTGTCGGCTTCCATCAGTGCAAAAGAGCAACCCAGTGAAGCAGGGGCAGCATCCACCTCCCCACAACTCTTTACAATTTGGAGCTGGGGTGGGAGAAGGGACGTATGGAAAAGAGCCTTCATCCATACGTAATGGCTGCCACTTTTGAACAGTTGATCTGACCAAGGCAGCTTGATTGGATCAGCTGGAGCCTTTCATCATAACCCATAAGGGAGGCTACGTCCATCACCTGCATTGTACTGAGAGGACCTCATGCTCAGAGAATCCCTTACTTACTGAAGGTCACACAGTAAGGAAGCGGCAGAGGTGGAATTTGAACCCAATTCTGAATCCACAGCTCATCTGCTAAGCCTGCATTGGGGGGGGGGAGGGGCTCTGGGCAGCAGACAACCGGGAAAACGCAAGAAGGGGTGTCTGCAATCTAAGAAAGACAGTATTTCTCACTACTGCTTGCATCAAGTTATTGGGTGGCCTCATATATTATGTTGCAATTGTTGCCGATTCATCGAAAAATCAAAGGCAAGAGGGTGCCTACATCACTTGGGTTAATACTCTTAAAATGGAAGGAAACTTTTTGTTCTTTTCATCAGCTTTTCCTTAAAGAGCAAAGCTGAGGCTCTCTTTCTCTAACCAGCATCTCTTTTCGTGGCCTTCGGTCTACTCATGGTTTTCAAAGAGAAAAAGAAAACACAGTACCAAACTGAACACACCAACCAGAACCACAGCCCCTGGGCTCTCTTTCAATCCCATGACCATTTACGACAATTTACGTCAGAAAAAGAGCCACTGTGGAGACCCAGCTCTACCTTGTGCTCCAGGCTGGAGTCTTTAAACATCAGTGAGAATGGCTTGATATGCTCTCTTCTCAATTTATCGCCACTCCGCAAGTCGATGGTATGTTCTATTCTCTTGTTAATTTCCTCAGGCCCAGACTGGACATGCAAAGCTTGTGCAAGATGGTTTGGAAGTAGATTTATTGAATTTCTTGTTAGGGCAGCCAGAGTCTAGGGGGAAAGCACATGCAAACACAATAAACCTGCTAGTCCCCTTTGGATTGAAAAGAAATGCAATGTGTTTAGATTAGGTTGCATTGCAAACAGTCATAGCATGGCATGCAGCTGTAGTCGGTGAAACCTACAGAAGTCAGTAAGTTAGCATTTGGTGCAGAGAAACACACAACCTGACAAAATAACACATCAAAAGGGACATTTCTCTTTCCTCTGTGGAGTAACACTGAATTCCTTTCGTCCCGGTATTTGAAGACTTGTCAGCTTGGGAAAGTTAATCAAGACCCTTTCCCTAACCAGGCACATCCCCGGTCTGAGAGAAAGAAAACCAATACAAACAGCAGAAAGGAAAATGGATCTGAAAAGCCCCCCAAAATGATCATCTCCAACCAAGTAGATTCCACATTTTCATGCGGTCTTTCCTTTAATGGTGGTGGAGAGACCTGGGGACCATGGCTTGCATTTTTTTTTTTTTTGACGTTCTTCATGGACAGACAGCCAAATGAGCCAGGATGTGCTCTTTAAATTTGAAAAAGATTGTTTTTTTTTTTTACACTTGATAAATGTTTTTCCCCCTAGACCATTATATATCTATATTTTCATATAGATATATGAGTTTGATTTCCTTTAGGCAAAAAAAAAAAAAAAATGCAAGCAGTTGCCGCCTCTCACCATTTCATGGGGTTAAACAGCAGGAGGTGGGCGAAGGCACAACCACTGTGGTTGGTCACTGGATGTGGCTACATGGATGCAGAGACAGCCCTGGCTTATGCAGACCCATCAGATTTGGCAGGGAGGACTCTGTCTCTTGGTAATTTAGCTGCAGGTGACAAGACTAATTGACCAGATCTAGCCAAATGCAATGCTCACTCACAGAGCCAATTTAAGACAACTTCTTTGACCAAAAAATGGGGCTTGGTGTTGGAGGAATATAGGGAGAGCACTGCTCATCTCCTCCCCCAAAAAGTTTCCTTGGAGAGAGATATCGGTTTGGGTCCATCAGTAAAGTGGGGAAGAGAAAACTCTGCCCACCGTACCCACTCACTGCATCTTCTCTTCTCTGCCTGCCTCTCATCTTGGCCAGGGTTAAACCACTGGCTAGATTGAGATAAAATGATGGAGTCAACAGGTGGTGGCCTGTGAGAATGGACAGCATCTCAGAGGCCCTCTTGCCTGAACCCTGCAAGGACCCACACGCCTCAGAGAGTCAGAGAGTCATGCTCAAGACCCATCCTCTCATCTGCAGCCAGCTCAGATCCTCTGGCTCCACAGCCACAGTAGGGAGCTTTGATCTCTCGGAGCCTTCTAGCCCATTCCATAAGGATTCCTCCTCTGGTTGTGCTGGTCTCTTCCTTTTTACCTTCCCAGCGAGATTCAACATAACCTAAATGCAAAGAATTCTAGAGCAGGGCTTCATCACTGGTAGAATTTACTGAAGCTCTCTTTTCCAGCCCCAGGATAAAGGATGGGTAGGTACCAATGCGAGAAAATCAAGTATACACTCTTGGGGGCTTTGAAGTTAATCTCAGCTCGGAGCACCGAGGAGGCTACCACAGAGAGAAAGATAGGGGGCAGGTGGCAGGATGAGAGGTGAGCAGAAGAGCTGGAGCGGAGAGAAGGAGGAAGGAACAAATGTTCTAGAAAACCGAGCAGCAGGGACCACACAGGGCCAGAGGGCTTGAGCCCTGGGATTAAATGCTGTTAGAAGAGCATCTGTGACAGCGAAGGAGACTGGAGTCTCCTCAATTAATTTAGTTTTTCTTGATTATCTTTATTCCCAATGTTTGTCCTCTGTGGGTCTCCTGTTGGCTTCTTGGAGAAATTGCCTGCACACCGTTTGGAAAATGACAAAATTTAGTTTTCTGTCTTGGACAGGAAGTGGGAAAGACGCTCCAGCTGCCCTCCTCTGGACATCATTCTGGCTTAGAGATGCCAAGATGCTTCCCTGGCGAATGCTTGGAGGTGGGATCCGACAGCTGGAGATTCCTAGTTTGCCATTTCCCTCTCTCTTCTTAGTTTTTATTTTCCTATGTTTTCCTTCTTTGAACCAAATGGAGGCTTTCACTCCACCAGCCCTCTGTGCCTTCAACGGCTCTTAGACCTCTGGACTTCGCAGAGAAGGAGAGTCTGAAAGATATTTTTGGACTGATTTCTATAAATTATAGCAGCAGCAGCAGCTGCAGTGATTGCCACAGGGATTGACTCCTGTTTCATAAAAGAAAGGGCATTTTTTCCCCCGGTAAGAATGACATGAGCTCAAAACGACAGACGGTTGTTTACATTGAATGCACGGAACTTAATGAATGTCCTTATTTCTCTCACATTGATGGGGGCTGGGGAAAATGTTATCAGGGATTGACTTCAGTCTGTAGGGGAGACCTTTGGAAAACCAGAAACAGACGTTGTTTCCTGAGAGTCCGCGCCATTGACTGCTTTTGCAAGGCAGAGACCGATAAAACCTCTGCCTTTCAGAGCTCCCCTCTCCCTCCCAAAATTCCTTGTTGTGTCTGTGTGGCTGCTTCAAATGACAGAGAAACCCAAATGCACCTTTCTTTCATCATTGCCACCAGGCTACAATTAAAAGCTGGGAAGGAATCCTTGCATCAAACTGCCAGTGATGGAGTTCCAGTTGTGGCTCAGTGGACTAAGAACCTGACTAGTATCCATGAGGATGTGAGTTCAATCCTCAGCCTTGCTCGGTGGGTGAAGGATCCAGCATGGCTCTGAGCTGTGGCAGAGGTTGCAGATGTGGCTTGGATCCTGCGTTGCTGTGGCTGTGGTGTAGGCCAGCAGCTGCAGCTCTGATACAACTCCTAGCCTGGGAACTTCCACATGCCACAGTGAGGCCCAAAAAAGAAAAAAAAAAAAAAAAAAGAATCCAGCCTCTCTTACTTTTCCCCCGCGATGGCAGGACAAAACTAAGAAAAGAAGAAACCAATTCTTCTTCCTCTTATCCTAACTTTTCTACCACACACTTTTTTTTTCTTAATTGGATTCATCTAATTAGTTTTTCTTGATTATCTTTATTCCCAATGTTTGTTTCTGAGTTCATCCCTTAAGAAGAGTCCCTCGTCTTAACTCCTCCCAAGACGTGGACCGTTGAGGGGTGCTACCACGCATGACATATACAAAGCCCTTATCATCTCTCAGTGTGAAGAGACCCTTTAAGGGACTGAAGGTGATAAAAAAGTCACAGAGCAGGGAAGACACAATGGAATCTAGTGGTTCCTAGCCTGGAATTCATAATATTAGTTTCGAGATCCTTGAGCTGTAAGGGCCTTTGAGAAAGTTTCATCAAATCAGGACGGTACCTCCTTTTGACCCAACATGACACAAAAATAAGTTCATACACAAAGAGCCAAGATGAGTCGGCTCAGGCCAAGGAAAATGTCAAGTGTCTTTGCTCTGGGCTAGAACCGTGTCATTAGAGGGATACCATTCCTTCCCTCTCGCAGAGCAACAGCAATAGTAGACACAGGCCAAATCACCTTTAAAAAGGTGAATACAAACTCATTCACATCACATGCAACTTTCTTTGGGAAGCCAAACCTTCACACATGTGAACTGCTCTGGGTCAAAACAATGAAAGGTGTTCTTAGTGGAGAAAAGAGGGGAGAATTCTGATGGGAGCTCAATGAAGAAGTTTTACATGACAAATCTTAGCCCAGTCATAGCAAAACTGGCACCGAGGTTAGTAAAACTCAAATCCCAGGTCTATTTTATTTTTCAAATCAAGGAAACAAGCCAAAAAAAAAAAAAAATCCAGATTTTTGCTGTTTCTCTTACTACCTATCTTCAGACACTTAAAATACTATATACATTTCCTTTCACCTATTAAAAACACCATACATTCATTGTTTCCAGTTCCTCAGGTCACAGTTTTATGGCTCCCCAAACAGCTAGTCAGTCTCTGGTGAAAGAAGAGTCCAAGGAGTTAGCTGAGAAAAGTTTCGCCCAGTTGTTGGCCATGGGGTAACCATGGGCAGCCTCTTGTGCACCTGCCCACTTAAATGCACATTTCCAGATCTGCAGTTCTGCTTGAGCCACAACTTCATCTCCACCTTTATCTTTTCCACCTTAGTCTAGCCCTGGAACTTCGGAGATAGGGAGGCTGAGGAATCCAAGTTAATGGACCAAGTTGCCTACGTAATCCACGCAGTGCTCTTGGAAGACTTCCAATCCATTTGCTTTCTGGAGAGAGTGAAACACCAGACCCCTCTAATGACTCTTCCTGGCTGAACTCAGCTGCTATCTTCAGAACAGCCTGGGGAGTTTTGTTGTCAATAAAAGCCACGTTACTGGAAGAGCGAAGATTGACTTCGGGGAAATGTCCAAAGCCCTCCCTGCTCTCGACCCAAAAAAGCCTGCAGATGTCCCATCCAATGAACGTCAAACTTAATCTAACAGTTACAGTGATTAAAAAGAAATTACCTATGGTGGCAATTTTGCCTGTGGTTTCCTGGACAACTAGACGTTCAGCAGCTTATTGCAGACGCAGCAAACGCTGAAAACACCCTTTCCTCCTCAAGATCAATACCTAGGGAGTGCCTGTTGTGGCTCAGCGGTAACGAATGCAACTAGTATCCATGAGAATGTGGGTTTGATCCCTGGCCCTGCTCAGTGGGTTAAGGACCCGGCCTTGCTGTGAGCCGTGGTGTAGGTCGCAGATGCAGCTCGGGTCTCACATTGCTGTGGCTGTGGCTGGCAGCTGCAGCTCTGATTCAACCCTTAGCCTGGGGACTTCCCTATGCTGCAGGTGCGGCCCTAAAAAAAAAAAAAAAAGACCTATACCTTGTATTTCTGGCATTTTTAGGGGTAGAAAGTGCAGCTCAGAGTTCTCTGTGGGCAAGAGAAGCACGCGCTTTGGTCTTGAGGGGCAGAAACCCAGGCTGAGATGGTGGCCTTGTCTTCCCTCCCCCTGGGGCCTTGTTCCTTCGTGCATGGCCTGATTCCCGCTTGTCTGTAGATCTCAGCTTACCGGTCCCTTCCTCAGGGAGGTCTTCCCTGATTACCTGGGGTCAATGTTCAGTCCCGCCACAATGACGGCAGTACCCACACCGAGCCTGTGGACCTGTGGTGATACCACTGGACCGTGATCTCCTGGACAGCTTGGGCCTCCTTCCTCACCTTCTCATCCCCAGCACTCAGCTCAGTACCCTGCATGTGGTAGTTACTCAGTAAATACTTGAATAATCAGTGGCTATTTTTGAATAAATGGGGCAACAAACGAACATCTTCGGGGGACTGACTGGTCCAAGTTAAATGATAAAAGTAAAATGAGTTGGAATTTAGAGAGTTTGTCCTGTGCGTGTTTATAAGCAGAAAAATGGGGGTGGGGGTGGGGGGCAGTCACTTAGTTTGCATCCCACCTTTAAGGGGCAGAAATAGAAGGAAAGAAGCCAAACCCTAGGAATCAATATATCTCGACAAGGGAACATGATGGTCACGGGGAAAACAGGACCCTGAAAAAATTACGCAAAGCGTCATGATGGTTGTAATGATGGCTGGGTTTTTATCTCTCTAGATAATCAAAATGCAATTCCCCAGAATGCTGAGGGAAAGGCAAATTTCATCCTCCAGTTAGGTGAGGTTTCACCTCAAATTTTTTTTTTTTTTTTTTGCTTTAGCTCTTGACTCTTTGTTTTAAGACAGTTCATGAGGACAGCCGTCAGGCTCCACTGTTAGCCTCCACTAGGAGAACTGTAAACCATGGGCATCCTGATTCCTTCCCAGTGAATTCTTTGTGTTCTGGGCTTTGTGTAGCAGAACTCTGAAGTATAGGTAACTCGCCAGCCTAGCCACAGACTCCAGGCGTGCATCCGAGGCTGAGAAATTGAATGGGGCAAGGCTGGAAAGGAATGGAAGTGACGGGACCATCCAGTCCAGCTCTGCTCTTGTACAGGTGAGAACACTGAGGCCTGGAGAGGAGACACGGCCACCCAAGGGCTTGCAGGAGCAAGGGGAGAAATCAGGGGCATAACTCAGTTCTCTTGAGATTCTAGTCCAGCCGTTCCCACTATCATACGGGCAAATTTGGGGTCCTGCAAAGATTTTTCCCAAGATCACTAGACTCACAGCCTGCAGGGCGAACTAGTTTAGGAAACGTGGGCCCATAGCAGCAGGTCAACATGAAGTTCTGATCAGCAAGGCCATCAGTTGAGAATTCTTTCCTTTCTTCCAATGGACACAGACAACAGGGTCTAAGAAAAGTCCCACCTGGGACTGATGGAGACACAGCAGCACAGATCTTTTCTTATATCCTGCTTTCCACCCCCAGCCAGCCCCACACCTCCACATTTGCTTGTCTTCAGGTGTCAACATTCTCCGCTCTAAGGGGGACTAAGTCAAATGGTTAAAGGTTGGTTTTGTTACCAGCTTAGTCCTTTCCAGGTGAACAATGACCACATGAGGACACTCAGGGATATGCTAAGACGACCTGGAGGAAAAGCTGGTCATTTTCTGGTGCTTTCACTGAAAATTTCTAAATATCCCTGCTAAGAAAATGACCCATCTCTAGAGGGTGAACACACACACACACACACACACACACACACACACACAACCCTTTAAGACGGACTGACCAGGAAACAGGTAGAAGGCTGAAACTCAACATGGATCTTCAGGACACAAAGGGGTGCCAGTGTGGCCTGATGGAAAGCACATGGTTTTTGGAGTCAGAAAATGACCTGGTTCTAATTCCTGTTGTTCACTCACTATACATATACATCCTTCAGGGAATTAACTGCTCTCTCATATTACAATTTTATCATGTGTAAAAGAGGTCCATCAGCAAGGCTGACATGAGAATGAAGTGCAAGGGATAAGAGCAGTGCTCCCAGCATGGTACCTGGCCCCCAACTCTCTACTTCCATTAGCGTTAGTGACATCTTGGGTATTTATTTATCCATACTCCTTCCAATGAAACACATCTGCTTTCTGTCTTGTGCGACACAAAGGCATCACTCATTTTATTGCACTTCACTTTGTTGTGCTTTGCAAATAACTTTGACTTTTGCACACTGAAGGTTTGGGCAATCTTGCATTGAGCAAGCCTATTGGTGCCTTTTTTTTTTTTTTTTGGTCTTTCTGTCTTTTCTAGGGCCACACGCATGGCATATGGAGGTTCCCAGGCTAGGGGTCTAATTGGAGCTGTGGCTGCAGGCCTATACCACAGCCACAGGAACGCGGGATCCAAGCCGAGTCTTCGACCTACACCACAGCTCATGGCAACGCCAGATACTTAACCCACTGAACAAGGCCAGGGCTCGAACCCAAAACCTCATGATTCCTAGTCAGATTCGTTAACCACTGAGCCACAACAGGAACTCCTTTTTTTTTTTTTTTTTAAATGGCTGCACCCATGGCATATGGGAGATCCAAGTCCAGGGATCAAACAGCTGCAGTCAGATTCTTAACCCACTGGGCCACAGTAGGAACTCCGATTGGTGCCATTTTTAGAACAGTATTTGCTCACTTGGTGTCTCTATGTCACATTTTGGTAATTCTCACAATATTTCAAACGGTTTCATGATAATTATAGTTGTTACGGTAATCTGAGATCAGTGATCTTTGATGTTCCTATTACAACTCGCTCAAGGCTCAGATGACGGTTAGCATTTTTTAGCAATAAAGTGTTTTTTATTTAAGGTACCAACATTTTTTTTTTTTTGATGTAGTGCTATTGCACACCTAAGAGACTACAGTAAAGTGTTAACAAAAACGTATATGCCCCGGGGAACCCCCAAATTTGTGCACCTTGATTTATCGTGATATTTGCTTTATTGGGGAGCTCTGGAACTGAACCTGCAATATCTCCAAGGTGCGGCTCTACAGAGAAATTCCATTTATGTTTTCAGTCCTCATGGAGTGATATGAAGTTCATGATGGCAACAGTGACCAAGGTCAGTCTACTGTGTAAAAACAGGATACAATGAAAGTACCAAATGTGTACTCTCCCCAGGGGATGTTTTTTAAAGGTTTGGAGGATTAAGAGAAAAATGCCTGGGTTCCGATGCTACGATAAATGTGAAAGGGGTGGATGGGACAATGGTGATAACTTCTCACTGCATGAGGTACAGAACCCAGTCTCTGATGGGCGGTTGTTTCTAAGAGAGTGGCCCCACCTCTCTTGGCCTATCATTTGTTATAAAAATCAAGTTTAATGATCACATCCTCACACAATACATTTTAGAGCGACATAAAAGCTTTGCCCTTTGGTATCCTCGTGCAAATCAGAAGAAAAGATGCTGTTTGTCTAATGAGCCCATTTTGGTCCCCTATCATCCACTCTCTACAGGCTGCTAATGTGGAGTCTTAAAAAAAATCTAAATCAGATCACGTCACTAGCCAGCTTAAAACCTTTCTATCACTTCTCTTAGAATAAAAGCCAAAGCCAACCAGGATCGGCTTCTGTCTCCCTTAACTTCATCTTGTATTCCTTTATTTCCTACTCATGATCTTGTAGCCCCTTGGGCCTTTTTCGCTCTTCCTCTAACACATCAACCCTTTCCCCACCACAGGGCCTTTGCATCAGCTGTTTCCTCGGTCTACAAAGCTCATTTCCCCTCGAATGCAGGAGCTTCTTAGCACTTAAGTCAAACTTTCAGAGGTCTCTTGAAGACCCTCTCTGCAGTACTTCTAGCTGCCCCTCGTCGTAGGTCTATCTCTATCTCCTTCTCAGCCACTTATGTGTTTTTGTTAAAGGTCTGAGTTCTCCACTCCCTTAAAATGGAAGCTTGCGAAGGAGAAGGACCAAGTCCATCTTCTCATTACTGGATCCTCAGCATCTACAATACCAAGACCTGTCTGATGAGTGATTGAGAGCAAGTGGATTTAGTGACGGCATGTGACCGGAAGAGGAAAATACGATCTTCAATACAAGGACCCTTGTCTTAAGTCTTCATTTTCATCTCCAATCTTGTCTTTATTCTGAGAGATTCAATGGCTGTGCTGATGCCTCATTTGATAGCTTAGCCTTGAAATTTCTGGACATCCTCCCTCATGTCCAAAATGTCATTTTGGATGTTCTTCAACTACCCACTTCTGCTTTTGGAAGCTTACATTTCAATAGTCCACCTGTGATCATGAGCGTTTTGCCTTCTAGCTGTATTAATGTCATTCCACTCAGAGGCTCACTGGTACTTGAGCCAGGATTCAGGGATCCAGGACATCAAATCAGTGGGTGGAACACCTGCCAGGAGCCAGGATGCAAAGTGTGAGTGTTTGCAGGGTGTCCAAGAGTGGGTTGAGCCAACAATTTTAGTCCAACTGGACACAGATAGAGGGGCAGGGAAGATGCATGACATCGAAACCAAGAGATTATTTTCAGGCATAGATGGGGACTGGAAGACTCACACAGGGGCCAGAAAAAATTCTAAGGGGCTTCTCTTGACCCTCCAAACCATGGACAGACTCCTGAAATGGGGGGTGGAGAGGGGACCGGGATGGAGTTGAGGTTCTTCTTGGAAATCCAGAGCTCTCTCTAATCAGTGGGGACAATCTGGCTTCTGACTTCACTGCTGCTTCAAATCTGCCTCTGGCCAATGACGTTTTCCAATCCAGTTCCAACTGGCAGTTTTTAGTCTTGGCTTACTGAGTCTCTTGGCTACATCTGACATTCTTGAGCACCCTGTTCATCTCTAAATTCTCTACTCTTTGTGCTCCATTTTCCACCCCACGTTTCTCCTAATCACTCTGCCTTCTTCCTATCTGTCTCTGTCATGGGATCCTGATTGGCTTTCACTTCCACCCGGAGTCCCTGTAGGTTGGCCTGGTGCCCTCTCATTGTTTTATTCTACATAATTCTTACAGCAATCTCTTTCACTCTCATGGCTTCATCTAGCACTCAAATTCTGACGACTGGCAGATTCACATCCCTTGTGTAGTCCTTTTATGCCTGAGATTCAGAACAGGTATTTTGGGTATATCCTAACCTAAATTCTAAGTGTGTCTCACCCAGTCTCCACTGGATCTTGCAGTAGTGCTTATTCCATCCCAGTATTGCTTATTTCAGTGGCAGTTCTACCATCTACCCAGTCACATACAAGCAAAAAACCTGAAAGTCAAACTGGACTGGGTCTTCTCCTTTAGCATCCACAGCTACCATTTAATTTATTCATTCAGCAAACTCTAAGCAAGACCTGTTATTTACCAGGTAATGTTCTAATTATGGACTAAACAGTGGTAAGAAAAACAGATACAATTCCTGTCTTCGTGAAGTGTATAAACCACTGGCTGACTTTATCTCAAAGTGGTTTTTTGGGGGGGAGTTGACTCAACATTGTAAATAAATTGTATATTAATTTAAAAAATGAGGAGTTCCCATTGTGGCATGGTGGAAACAAATCCAACTGGTACCCCCGAGGATGCGAGGTTGATCCCTGCCCTTGCTCAGTGGGTTAAGTATCCGGCTTTGCTGTGACCTGTGGTACAGGGAACTTCGATATGCCATGGGTGCAGTCTTATAAAGCAAAAAAAAAAAAGTCTCTTTTTTTTTTTTGGCTACACCTGCAGTATGTAAAAGTTTTCCAGGCCAGGGATTGAACGCAAGCCATAGCAGTGACCTGAGCTTCCGCAGTGACAACGTAAGATACTTAGCCCACTATGCCACCAGGGAACCCCATCCAAAGTGTTTCTGTCCTATGTCCCTCCTTCTCTTTCATTACTAGAAGTAGTTGGCATGTAATAGATGCTCAGTTAGTCTTTACTGAGTGAATGAATACATGAGACTGTAACTATCTGAACATCTGCTGTCTACACAGCACAGATTATGGCATGGCATATCGATGTCATTAAAAATATTTCAAAGCACGCTTTATGAATCAATAGAAGGTAAAACATCTGGCCAGTTTAGCTAGAAAGCCCCCAGTGAAGCATTAGTGTATTTTATTGGTGTTAGGCAAACACTCAGATGGTCTGGGATTTCTGTGGTGCTGACTGGGTGTTTTGGTAGAGCACAGGCTCAGCCAGACCAGTCTGGATCTCTTCCAGGCACACATTATGTCTCTGAAGTGCACAGATGGCTCACTGACTTCCAGAACTAAGCCTAAGTGCAAACTCTAAGTGCTCGTGACCATTTTTATTGACTCAACAATTTCCAAAATGTTATTAGTGCCACTTGGTTATTTATGAATATCAGCATACATTTATTGGCGCTTAAGACTGAAGACATCAAAATGAACTGAGGTTATTCCTGCTGAAGATGGCACAGATAGGTTGAATACAGTCAAATCTCAGGCATCCTAAGAAATGTATGGTATGGTTAAACACCAGAATAATAATAATCTCTTTTATAATAACTATTTGTTGGCATCAGTAAATATCTTTAAGAAATCAGCAGAGAACTCTATCATGTATTCCTATAGAATTTTACCACATCAATCAATCATGAAATAAAACCAAGCATCTCGACCTCTCTTCTGGTTTCTACAATTCTTAGCAGCAAGGATAACATCACTGGGATTAGAACATTTAGGAACTATCCCCAATTCTACAATCAGCTTAAATGGACAGAGTGTTTCAGAAGCAAAGACCAAAAAGAAAAAGAAAAAAACCAAGAGAGACTACTTTACACAGAGTTATTGAAGTGTTCAGGGTAAAGCATGCATCTTTTTAAAATAACCAGCATTCAGATTCAAGCTAACAATAGACAGAGGAAACAGAGTAATTTCAGCTGGGCATGCACAGGCTCCGGGAAGTCTTTATAATTCTCTATAAAGCAAATTCTACCATGCACACCAATTCCGGGATGGGAAGAGGTAGGCATTGAAATCAGTGATGACTTGTGTGGGCATCCAAATTTTGGGAGAGAATAAACACTCACAAATGAATAGCGAAGACCTAAGAGCAGACTCTTGCGAGGCATGCGCGCTGTGTTCAACCTGCATCTCTGCCCAGTGGAATCTGGCCCATGCATTGATCTCTAACTACCTGCACACAGAGCTGGAAGGAAACGGAGGTTAACCTGGCCTTGGAGTGCTGCCCCATCAATCTCTCGAATGCAGAAGAAAGAGGCAAGACCTTCAGCATTTTAACCTTTTCCTTTTTAAACGTCTTTAAGCAGACAGATTTTTCTTAACGACAAGTTAATGAGAAATATTCAGGTCCATGGATAAAAGCAATTAACTTGTATGTGTCTTCATAAAGCTCCAGACACTATGAATTTGGTCTACTGTCTAGTACTTTCTAGTACTCTCAGCTTTTTCTTCGCTCAGGAGACTGTCAGAAGCTGTTAACACGTCATATATGGGCTTTTTGGGATTGTTTCTCTAAAAAAGTACAGTAAAGTCACACAACTTACATGAGTTCAACTATATGTGCTTGGCCTACATGAGTAAAGGGAAAGCCCTTGTTAGAGCAGATGATTTTGCCCATACTCTGAACAAGCATTCAGGGGAGCATGTCTGAATCCACTTTGGTTCTCCCTCGACCAGCCTCAGTCCTCTGATATCTTCCAGAGTCAGAGTAACTCCTTGGATTTAGGGTGTTTCTGGTATTTGAAGATATAATTTAAAAAAATAATTTGATTATTGGTAATTTACACCTTCTCTACTGACTCTGTCGCCCTGTCCTTAAAGAAGATGCAAATCCACACTATGTGAGAAGAGCATTAAGTGGGTGGCTTTGAAATTGCTTGCTACACTTGAATCCCCGTACCCTTACCTCACTGGGTGCAGCTTTTACATTCCCAAGTCAACAGTGCCCTCCTGATTTTAAATATCAGAGGACACCTCAGTACCCTTAGCCAGCTGAGTACATAAAAAAAGCCATTCTCATGGACTTGATCTTCCTCTTTTGTTGCTAGGTCAATACCATGAGGTTTATCTTTCCAACCTGAGTAATTTTTTGGTGAAATCTTATTTCAGCTTCACAAGACATTTATTTTTAGCTAGGTTAAAAAAAAAAAAAAGGAGAGTGTGTTGGGAACCCTCTGGTATTTCTGGTGTTTCCTGAAATTGCATACATAGGTTAATTTTGCCCTGAAGAGATAATGTTTGATCATTTATGATTATGTGCTCAGCAGAGAAAAGGTTAAAGATGGATCGGTTTTCCCTGGGGCATCTGGGTTGGAGGTGCACCGGTGCATGCATTTATGGCAAGCCAGAAGAAGGAAGCCAGGACTTACGTTCTGTTTCCCCACTATGTTATCGAAAGGCAGCTCGGGGCTCCAGGATCCTTCTGTGAATGTCGCCCCACTGTTTCTCCTGTCTGAGGAGCTCACAGACTCCTTGACGATGTCTTCGGGCAAAGACAGCAGACTCTCCTCCGGCTGCTTAATTAAATAGGTCTCTATGTTATGCTTCCTCAAAAATTCGTTCCTCTCTTTACCATGACCCTCTTCCACACTATAGTCGCCGTTGAGGCAGTCCAGCGTCGCCTTGGAGATGTGAATCCTCCTGTGTGGACAAAAGCATAGGTTGTTATACACCTGACATGGCCTGCAAAGGCCATCTCCATTTTCGGTCCTGTGCAAACCCAACATCAGGGTTGCACATGCGATCTGTGAGGACACGTCCTCAGGGACAGTATCTATTCCCCTGAAAAAGCAGAAAGAATAAAAGAAAACAGAAGTATAGGCATCGGTCAGTGATCTGGGTGTCCATCACCAGCTTTACCACAAAGGGTGCTGTAGCCTCTGATAAACCACAGCCCTGCTGAGCCGTATTTAGGCACTTCCTTCAGCGTTTCTTATCATTGTCAGCCTAATTTCAGCAACTGTTAAGAATGAGTGATTTTTTCAGTCATGTTGATTATTTTGGAAAAACATGTTTGATAAGTGTTTCTAAACCTAATGGCAACTACTGTCCAGATCGCCATGCAACAGCAGTTCTTAATGTCTTGGAACTTTTCCTATCATTTCATTTTTCATATATTTGTGCCTTGTTTCACCTCGTCTATAACCTTCTTCTTCTTCTTCTTCTTTTTTTTTTTGTCTTTTTTAGGGCCACACCTGCAGCATATGGAGGTTCCCAGGCTAGGGGTCCAATTGGAGCTGTAGCCGCCAGCCTACACCAGAGCCACAGCAACACAGAATCTGAGCTGCATCTGCTACCTACACCACAGCTCATAGCAATGACAGATCCTGAACCCACTGAGCGAGGCCAGGGATTGAACCTGTGTCCTCATGGATGCCAGTCAGGTTTGTTAACCACTGAGCCACGATAGGAACTCCTATAATCTTAAGAACAAAGGCAGGTCTTTTAAATCCACAGGGCTACATGGAGAGTCCTTTAGGAAAACCACTGTAAGGTGCAATTTCCCATAATGCATGTACGTAAAGAGAAGAGAACAAAGCTGTGGACTGGCAGCTGGTGAGGCTCACTTACAAAGTAAGAGACCCATATCATCAGCCATCACAGTTCAAGATTCAAGTTTCCTTTTTTCCTTTTTCTTCCACCTGCAGCATGTGGAAGGTCCTGAGCCAGGGATGGAAACCATGCCACAGCAGTAACCTGAGCTGCTGCAGTGACATCAGATCCTTAATGTGCTGCACCACAAGGGAACTCCTCAAGTTTCTTTCTTTTTCTTTTTTCTTTTTTTTAGTAAAACAGCTGATGACATCAAGGACCTTAAAGATCAGATTTGAATCATGAGAACTTCACATGGTGAATTCTTCTAGACAAAAGCTTTTCTGTTCTCATAACTGTCTGACTCTATCAGACTACTTCTGATACTACTTCTGTATTGTGCTCTGGGTAGACTAGCTTGGTGGTTACAGGCATGAACTTTTTGGCCAGTTTGCCTGGATTGAAATCCTAGCTTTACCACTTCCTAACTGAGAGATCTCGGGCAAGTTATTTAACCTTTCTATGAGTCAGTTTTCTCAATCAGAAAAATGAGAAAAATAATATCCATTTCCTAGGGTCATTATAAGAGTTGACTTGTGTAAAGTAATCAAAACAATGCACTGTTCATGCAATAAAAGGAAACACCCAAATTATTAGGGGTAGTCTCACAATTGCCATTATTTTACTTCTGCTGTTTATTCATGTCTCTTCAAGGCTTAAAGGATAGAGTCTAAGTCTGAACAGGGTCTCTAAGCCCTCTGCTTTCTGGACTCTGCTATTCCCAGGCTCATTTTCTAACACTTCTCTCTCTTTCCAGCAAATCAAGTCATTGGCGTGTCTTCAGATTCAAGGTGCTATTTCACACCTGCTAAACTCAGAACAAGCCATCCTCGCTGCCTAGAATGCTCACCCCATGTTGTCCCCATGACAATTTTCTACTCCTGGGTGCAACTCAAAGCTGTTTCCCTAGGCTGACTTTAGTGTTCTTTTAAATGAATGAATGGATGAATGAATGAGGTAGAGACTTAAGACTTTGCCTAGCTTCTATGATTCTAGAAACAATAAATCCAAGGAAACAATTGTTTTTTAACGTGGCATTTCCGAATGTATTGTACTTGAGTATCATCTCTGCTTCCTCTGTTACTTTTCTTGCCCATCCTGCTAAGTTTTTGCTCACAGAGAGATTAATTCACTGCAAAAGACATTTAAAGAAACAGAAACCACAAACGATGCATTTCTGATCATTTAAGGCACACACTGCATGTTTTCCAATAAAGTATCCTTGTTATGTAGTCACTGATTTCAAGGGTGAAGTAAAATACAGCCACACCTCACTTTAGTGTATTTCACAATACAACTTTTTTTTTTTTTACAATTGAAGGTTTGTGGCAACCCCGTGTGTGTCTATCAGGGCCATTGTTGCAACAGCATTTGCTCACTACTCATGTCTCTGTGTCACATTTTGGTAGTCCTCAAAATATTTCTTTTTTCTTTTTCTTTTTTTGTCTTTTTGTGATTTCTTGGGCCACTCCCGCAGCATATGGAGGTTCCCAGGCTAGGGGTCGAATCAGAGCTGTAGCCACCGGCCTATGCCAGAGTCACAGCAACTCGGGATCCGAGCTGAGTCTGCAACCTACACCACAGCTCACGGCAATGCCGGATCCTTAACCCACTGAGCAAGGCCTGAAACCTCATGGTTCCTAGTCGGATTCGTTAACCACTGAGCCATGACGGGAACTTCAGTAGTCCTCAAAATAGTTCAACATTTCCTTTATAAGTGTATTTGTTATGGTGATCTGTAATCAGTGATTTTTGAAGTTACTGTTGCAAAAAAAAATTATAACTTGCTGAAGGCTCAGATAAGGGTTAGCATGTTTTAGCAATAAAGTATTTTTTAACTGAGATATATATATATATATCTTTCAGACATAATGCTATTGCACACTTAATAGACGATGGTAACTTTTATAGGCACTGGGAAACCAAAAGAAATGTGTATGACTTCCTTTATTGTGATATTGGCTTTATTGTGGTGGTCTAGAACCCAACCTGCAATATCTCCAAAGTACACCTGTATTACAAGTAAAGGCATGTAAAAGATGTTTGGAGCTCTCTTGAGAAATGTGCTCCTTACAAAATATTCTCAAGATCAATTTTGTTAACATGTAGGGACTCAGTAGTGTTGACTTAGGAGAGAGAAATAGCATGTGACCTTCCATGAAACAGGTGTCCCAGTCTTTCTTAGATCAGGCTCAGCGTGAGGTGCTTGAAAGTTGTGCTTTTTTGTCTTAGGCAAAATGAACACTCCTGGAAGTGCTTCATAAATCTGATGGCTGATGTTCTCTTACAACAATCAAGTTAAATACCAACCCATCTGGTATTTTCTCTGGATTCTGCATTTTATTATTCTGCTATCAGTGTCTCGGGGACTAACATTTACATATACTAAATCATATTATGTTTCCCATAGCAAAAGACACCTTGCTGTCACTTATCACTGACTCTTCTGCTGAAGGTCTAATCAATTTACATTTAAATGCTTTGATAGAAAACAAATTTAATTTTTTAACTTTTAGTTTTTTTATTTTTAGAAATTATGGTGATTTACAATGTAGTGCCAATTTCTGGTGTACGGCAAAATGACCCAGTCGTGTATACACACACACACACACACACACACACACACACACACACACACACAACTTTTCCTCATATTATCCTACAAGTTCTATCCCAACAGATTGGACACAGTCCTCCGTGCTGTACAGCAGGACCTCATTGCTTATCCATTCTAAATGTAATACTTTGCATCTACTAACCCCAAACTCCCAGCCCGTCCCACCCACCCCCTCCCCCTTGGCAACCACAAGTCTGCTCTCCATGTCTGTGAGTCCTAAACTGGATTTTAGACGTTCATTTTCATCCTTGTGACTACCTTGAGCTTTGGAGTAAGGCATTTGCAGCTGAGAACCTGATGATAACATTTCCCTCTAAGAAAATGAGTCAGTTCTCAGACAATATTCTAATATATTGAATGCCATGTAAATCTGACAATTTCTGATCATTGTAAATGCCAGGATGATAACATTTCCCTCTAAGAAAATGAGTCAGTTCTCAGACAATATTCTAATATATTGAATGCCATGTAAATCTGACAATTTCTGATCATTGTAAATGCCAGGATATAACGATACTAGGTATTATGATAGTAAAGAAGATCTAACAATTGGGCAACCCTTATTTTGCATAAATGCCATTTTGTAGTCAAATGTATTCTACATGCTTTGTTCTATGAATCATCTCATAATTTCTATTCTTCCAACAACTGTAGACGATAAGGCAGGTTTTTTTCCCCTTCATTTTGCTGACACTGAAACTGGCTCAGAGACAATGAGAAAGGAACGGGCTCCAAGTCCAATTGGTGGTAGATGGCAGGCAACTGTCTCAACTGGATTGAGACAAAGACTTTCACTTTCAGAGTCTTTCCAAGACCCTACAGCTATATCACATGACCCCACTAGAACCACAACCATCAGCACTTCCCGAGCAAAGGACTTTTTATACACATTGTTTTATTTAACAAAAGGTTGAGGACAGTGGTCCATGAAGTGTGGTACTGAGGGCAGCAGCAGTAGCATCACCTGGGAATTTGCTAGGGAGGCATATTCTTAGTTGCCATCCCAGACATGTTGATCAGAAACTCTGGGGTGGGGGGGAAGGCCCAGCTATTTATGGTTTAATAAACTCTGTGTGGATTCTGCATGACTCCAGCGTACAGACTAGGAACCATTATGCTGTGGCGCTGTAGGCCTCCTTACCATCTTCCTATGTTCTATACTAGCCACTGGGGTCAGAGTCCTGGAGGTTCATAATAAAAGGACAACCTAGAGCAAACTGGACTGATAAATTCACAATGGGAAGCAGTGATGGGCAGTGAGGCACTAAACAGCTGCATTTATGTGACATATTTAATTTCTTTGAGCCTCAGTTTCCCCATTAAAAGAAGGAGGCTACTATGTATGACATGGGGTGTTGTAACATTAAGTGATTTGATGTATTCATGGTATTTAGCAAACTGTCTAGTGCATAAAAGGTACTCGATGTGTGTTTAGAACTGGGGGCTCCATCTCTCATGGAAAGGAGAAGTAAGCTGAGTTTTTTCCTACATATATTGATTGACAGGAGGGGGAAATCACAGACATTCAAAATGCAGAAAAATAGTTCCCATTGTGGCTCAGTGGGTTAAGAACTAGCATCAGTGAGGATGGGGGTTCAATCCTTGGCCTCGCTCAGTGGGTTAAGGATCTGGCGTTGCCATGATCTGCGGTGTAGTTTGCACATGTGGCTCAGGTCCCGTGTTGCCATGATGGTGGCAGAGGCTGGCAGCTGGGGCTCCAATATGACCCCTATCTTGGGAACTTCCATATGCTGGGGGTGTGGCCCTACAAAGAAAACAAAAACCAAAAACCAAAATCAAACCAAACAAAAAAGCAAATGCAGAAAAAGATAAGGCCAAATAATTACAAACCATGGAGTCATGACTACATTTCTGTACATTAGCACGTCTTATGTCTGAGCAGAGCTGGATTATTGTATGAAAGACAAAGTCTTAATAAGTACTATTTCATTGAAAACCACCTTTGAGGGAGACAGTGCTTTCAGCCTAGTTTTACTGTGAAGAAACTGGGCAAGGGAGATGCAGAAACTTGCCCTGACTTTCATAACTGATAAGTAGTAAACCCACATTTCAAATACACATCATAAGGTTTAAACTCAAGCCACTCTTGTGGTTCTTTGTGTGATCTAGAACACGAGTTAGACTGGCTTCCAGATGTCAAAGCGGTAACATCACACACCCTCAAAGCTATGCGCTATTCTTTTTTTTTTTTTTTTGGCTGAACAAGAGAAATTTATTGCCCCAAATTCTGAACACCACATATATGCACTATTAGAAAATAATCCTTCTAAATAATGATAATTTTCAACTTTGACTCTGCGCTCATACAAAGCATTCGCTTTAGTCCCTGGCATGCAGGGCAAGAAGGAGACTTTCACAGGAAATGCATTAAAATCATTCATATTAAACTCATGAAAATTTAGATGAATACGCATTTAAATGACAGAGAACTTAACAAATGGCTGATATACGTACAAAACATCAAGGCTGTAACTCATTTTTTAGAACAAAAATAAATCCTCCTTTACAAATAAAGAAAAAATAAAAGTTTAAAAAAATAAAATAAAATATGCAGAGAATCACTGCTATTATAAACTAAACCAGTGTGATTAAACTATACCATGGTCGAAAGACACGTCGAAGGAAGTAGGTAAAAAACCTAATGATGGCTTTTTGTTTGAAGTCATCGGAAATTTTTTTTCTTTTTTTTTTTTAAATTTAATTTTATTGGAGTGTAGTTGACTTATAATGTTGTATTAGTTTCAAGTTACAGCAAAATGAATCAGCCATACATATAGTTATATCCATTCTTTTTTCCCATGTACATTATTACAAACTATTGAGTAGATTTATCTGTGCCATAAGGTAGCTTCTTGCTAATCATTCGTTTTATACAGTATTGTGTATATCATTCCCACCCTCCCAGTGGTCCCCTCCCCTCCACCCCTGATGGTTTGGAGAAGAATCTAGAACAGGTACTTCTCCACTCAGCAATACTTTCAAGACACAGGCCTGGATACATAGATGGATCTGCTGTTTGGTGTGTTTGAATTCAGCAGGTAGTTACTGTAGGACAATCCCAAAGAATTTAAGGATTTTAGAAACTCAGTGGTGACACGTTGGGTTTACCTTAGTTCTAAACTGGCCAGGCAAGCCGTGGTGACACACCGAAGGCAGAGAGGGGTCCCTGATCAGAAGGCTAAGTGACAAGAGCATCACCACACAAAGTGCTTCTCCCGCCCTGGGGAATCCTCACAAGAAATCTGCCAAGTGGCTTATGGCCACTTGGCAGATGAGGAAACAAACTCTCATAAGGGGGAACAGAAAACCACAGGGTACCACATCAGAAGTGTGAGCCTCTCTTTCTGTAGTGAGGAAAGCGGCACAGAGAAGTTAAGTACTGGCCTGAGCACACACGGATACAGCGATGAAAGCCAAGTCTGCGCTAAAAGCGCACAAAGTCAATACTGTGCATGCTTTATGTGCCTTGCTGAAGACAGCAGAGTGCAGGCAGGATGGGGCGGAGCACAAGTCCTAGTTTCTTTGATTCCACTTCCTGTAGTTTATTTCCCATGATATCACATTGCCCTCTATCTATATTAAATATAACTACAAAGAATGATGGAAGATACCAGAAAGCCATCATTCATCATCTGAAAGTGGTTCCAGAGGCAAGGCTGGGGCTGGGAGAGGAATATATGTGAGTTCTCTATTGCTGCTTTCTGCCTGTCTGTCTGCCTCTGTCTGTCTGTCTGTCTACTTTTCTATCTATCTATCCATCATTTATATATCTACCTATTATTTATCATCTCTTAGAGAGAGAGGCTGCAAAAAGTCAATACAATACATGTGCATTGGTTCACATTTACCTAAAATTTCATTAGCCTCAACCTGGGTAAAGAGAATCTTACCATGACTTTTCAAGTTTCAGTGACCCCTTTCCTGGTCACTAATACTTTCAGGGTTTCTATACCCATGGTCTTGCCAGCCAAAGGTGGAGAGCTGAGTTTTCAAAGGAAGGATAAGGTCATATAGAAGGTCAGTAAATTTAACCCTGGTTGCCCATGAGAATTAAGAACTTAAAACTAGATTCTGTACCGATTCTGCTTTACATGAATTGGTAGGTGGTGTGAACACCAGTATTTTTTAAATGCTCCTCTGCTGGTTCCAATGTGAAGCCAAGTCTGAAAACCAATACTTTCCAGGGCTGGATCCTAAATACCCGAGCGTTGCCTCACTATCCTCATTGTCTATGACAAATGTCAATATACTTTCCGGGCCAGTGTTTGTATGATGTTTCATTGTTCTGTCTCTTCCAAAATAATTGCTTCTTGGACATAAACATCTGAATTCTGCATGTGGGAAACCCACTGTCACGAAGTGAGCAAAATGATAAGGGTTAAGCAAGAGGAGGGCTTTGCTCTGGCTTACCCGGGGATTCCTCCAGATTCAAGCTTGTTTGCAATGTCCACATCCCAAGACCAGACATCAAACTGCCACTTCCGCAGCCCCAAGACGCCACACAGCACTGAGCCTGAGTGGATTCCAATTCTCATGTCAACATCATGCTTCGTCCTTGACCGCACATACCTGTGGACATAGGTGAATGGAGAGACACATGTAAAAGGTTCCTGCCTGCTCTGTAAGTGCAACTCCTGTCCATTCATAGGCCACTTCTCCCACGAAGCCTTCCCGGATTTCCCGATACCTGGAAAGATACCCTTCTTTCTCCAAAGCCCTGTAGTCTTTTATCTGAACTTTTAAGGGCCCTTATCACCCTTCTCCCCAAACCTGCTCATCCTGTGTAACTTCAGTCTCCGGGAATGGCATTGATAGCTTTCTCTACTCACTACTGCATAAACCTGAGACAGATGATAGATCCTGCGCTTCACTGCATGCTCCACTGCCAACCCAAATCTTTGAATTTCTGTTCCATTTCCGTCTCAGGTCAGGCCACCATCACGCTTCAGTCTGGGGTCCCTGCCTCAGCCTGACCTCCTTCCAGCTATTTTCCACACAGCCATCTCCACCACCAAAGTGACCCTGTCACTCCATCGCCCTTGTTTAAGACTCTTTCCCCCCTCCCTTTGAGCAGGGGTCTCTGGAATAGAGTGCTCGCATCCCAGGGCTGAGCTGGGTCAACCATTGAGATGCAGGGAGACAATGATACAACTTCCATTTATAGCGTATGTTTTTTTATCTTTTCCCAAATGTCACATATGGATTGACCTTAATGACCCTACAGGATCCATGTCAGAGGGTCCTCTGTCAACACGGAGGTGGCATCTTGCGAAAAGAGCAGGATTTCTACCATCAAGGGTTTCCTCTGGACACTGTATCCTTTCTTCATCTTTGGAGTATTTCCAACAAGTTTAGTTTATGAGTTAAAGGATGTCATTTATGTAGAAAGAAACTCAAATGGCAGGATATAATATTCTGAAGTAGAATAGCTAGAAAAAAATCTTCATTGCACACAAAATCCAGTGGTTATTTTACTCCAAAATGCTTAAAGCAGGAGTCAGATTTCAAGATGATTTATCCCTTTTTCTTTGGCAATAAGACAACTGTTCCAAATTCTCCGACTTTTCTGTGATAATGGGTTGCCATTCATATTCCCACTAGCAAATATTTAGAGAGCAACAAACTTGTTTGATTTGTTTACCTAAACTGAGGAGGAGGGTTTAAGAAGTGAGAAACTAATTGATTTTCATAAGAAATTCATGCTCTGAAGAGAGAATTTTGAAAACGGAAGTTTGGAAACGTCTCCATCTCTTCAGGAACTGGATTGTCAAACAGAAGTTATGTCAACTATTAAAATTCTCAGAGATGCATATTTACTAATGTCAGGGAGGAGAAATTTTTCCTTTACCTTTCTAGGTTCTCTTGATTGGTCTAAGTTGACATGAGACAGATTAATAGGAGAAAAACCAGAAGTTCCCATCGTGGCGCAGCAGAAGTGAATCCCGCTAGGAACCATGAGGTTGCGGGTTCCATCCCTGGCCTTGCTCAGTGGGTTAAGGATCCGGCATTGCCAAGAGTTGTGGTGTAGGTCGCAGACGTGGCTCTGATCCTGTGTTGCTGTGACTGTGGCGTAGGCCGGCAGCTGTAGCTCCGATTCGACTCCTAGCCTAGGAACCTCCATATGCTGTGAGTGCGGCCCTAAAAAGCAAAAAAAAAAAAAAAAAAGGACAAAAATCAAATTTAATTCTGTACGTACAAGGCCTCCTGAGAAAAATGAGATCCCAGGACAAGTTAGGGAAGTGAGGCTTCTATGAGGAGAGGAGGAGAAGTAGGGAGGGGTTTGGGACCTTGAAGGAGAGGAAAGCAATTTACAGGAAGATGGGAAAGAAAAGTATGGTAAACAGATGTCTGCAGAGACAATGGGACACAGAGAGGAATCTGATCCAACAAGCCTTGCTAAGTTTGCCATATTTAGCTCATATGCCTTGTAGTAGGCTTCCTAGGATAGGACTGATCTTAATTCTTTTTTTAAGATTTTTTATTACAATTGATTTACACTGTTCTGCCAGTTTCTGCTGTACAGCAAAGTGACCAGTTATACATTTATATACATTCCTTTTTCCACACTATCCCCCATCACAAGGGATTAGATACAGTTCCCTGTGCCATACAGCAGGATCTCATTGCTTATCCATTCCAAATGCAATAATTTGCATCCACTAACCCCAAACTCCCAGTCCATCCCACTCCCTCCCCATCTAATTTTTTTTTAACACAGTTAAGGGGGAGGAAGTAAAAGCTCTTCCTGAACCTTTTGTGTCTTAAAAACCACCAGCCTAAAATAATCCTCATACTAAAGAGACATATTCTGGGGTGGCAAATTTTGCTCCGCTACAGTAACCTGTGTAAAAGTTTTCTAAATGAAAAGTTGCAGAAGAGTTTGAACCCATTTGTTAAAAAATATTAAAAAAAAACTATCGTCTTCTTAATGAGTTTGTATGAAAAACTTACAGACATCAGAGAAGAAGAAAATATATGACAAGACTTGTAGAGACCTTTGGCATAAATGACTTAGAAAACACAGCCAAGGGTGCAAATGCTCCCCCAGGATCTGCCTGTCTTTATAAGACATATTTATCTGTGATGGCCATTAAAGCCAAATGTAGAAATAAATTGAATTTGAAACCTGACCTTTGCATTTCTGTATCATAAATTATTAAGATTAAAAAAAAATCAGGAGTTCCTGCTGTAGCGCAATGGGATTGATGGTGTCTCTGCAGCACTGGGATGCAGGTGTGATCCCTGGCCCAGCATAGTGGGTTAAAGATCTGGCATTGCCACAGCTGCAGCGTAGGTCGCAACTGCGGCTTGGATCTGATCCCTGGCTTGGGAACTCCATATGCTGTGGGGTGACCAAAAAAGAAAAAAAAATTAAAAAATTAGTTACATGCAAACCCTCTGCTCTCACTAAAAAATGATGAGAGAAGAAAGACTTCTGCACTATAACTAAATTACAAAAATGTAAAAGTATTATTTATTTCATCATTATCCCCCCTCCCCTTTAGCATGTGGGAGTTCCCAGGGCAGGGATGAAACCTGTACCACAGCAGTAACCAGAGCCACAGCATGAGCAACACCTGATCCTTAACCCACTAAGCCACCAGGGAACTCCTGTCATCACCATCCTTTACAACCCATATCTCAAGTATGTCTTATAGTGTCTGTTTTTAAATATATAACTATAATGATAGAACAGATACTACAATTTATAAATTATGATAATCATTTTTGATAAAAATGGGGGAACAAAATATTCAGAAACCACTGGCTTGTAAGATAAAATGGCACATAAAGACCTTCCTGATCTGTTCTGGGGCTGCATTATTAGACTCATCTCTCATGTACACCTTGCACTCCAGCCATGCACATTACAAGCCAAACTACTGCCTGAACCCTCGGCCCAGGAGGCTTCCTCAGTCTGGAATGTCCATTCCCTAATTCGGCTGAAGTCTGGATTATATGCCTTTCCTAGTGCTCCTACTGCATCCCATGTGGGGTGCCATATTGCAATCATTTGTCCCCTCTATTGGACTCTAAGCTAATTGACAGCACAGACCTTTCATGGCCATATACCCTTCTTATGGTCCTGGGTTTGGAACACGGCCAACACCCAATAACTATTTATGGAGTGGAAGAGTAGAAGGGTGAATGGATGGGTGGAAGGATACCCACTCTTCATGTTCCCACGTTTCTAAGCATTTTGATTAAAAGTATAAACTCCTCAAAGGCAACACTCCTGTCCCAGCCATCCTTGCATCTCTCACAGCCTGGAGCATCATGCCTCACATAGAGTTGGACGTTTTAAAAAAGAATAAATGAATTATTCCAGGTACAAAATGAATCTTTGTATTCTCTGTTCTTAATAAGTTATCAGATCATGCATTTATTTACACGAGACACAGTAAAGTGGAAGTGAGTTCGGAGTATAGAAATGTGAAATCAATTGATATTAGGAAGGCAGCCACAAACATTAGAAAGAATGTTTGTAGTTAGAGGGTGGGATAAGTCTTGTCCTTGGTGAGGATTCTAGCTTCTGGGCCATCGTTTTAACTTTGAAGTTATAAACTATATGTGTATACATATATACACACACCCTTTACCCACTGATAATGACAAGAGTAGAGGCCATTCGAAAAATGTAACGAAGCAAGAGGAGAAATAGCATCTAGCACTTGAGGAGAGCACTTCCACTTCTGATGCATCTTCTGAATGAGTTTCTGTGAGGCAGGTTACTGGGAGAGGTCATCTCTGCTGCCCACTGTGTCTAGTACCACATGCTAGGATTGTACTTTCTTGTATCTTTCACGTTATTTGCAGCCAGTAAAATGTGAGCAGGACTGATATGGGTCATTTCTGGGCAGAAGCTTTAAAAGACTGATCAGGAGTTCCCGTTGTGGCACAGTGGAGACAAATCCGACTAGGAACCATGAGGTTGCAGGTTCAAATCCTGGCCTCTCGCAGTGGGTTAAGGATCTAGTGTTGCTGTGAGCTGTGGTGTAGGTCAAAGACTCAGTTTGGATCTGGTGTTGCTGTGGCTCTGGCATAGGCCGGTGGCTACAGCTCTGATGGGACCCCTAGCCTGGGAACCTCCATATGCCATGGCTGCGGCCATAAAAAAGGGCAAAAAGACAAAAAAAAAAAAAAAAGCCTGATCAACCATACTACCCCTTTTTTTCTTTCCGTGTCCACCATCAGTCCATGATGCTTGGCTATGAAGCCTTCTTAACAAGGGTTCTTGAATGAGGATGATGTACCCTGCCATTCCCTCAACCATCAGGCATGATGGTACCCTGCCAATCCCTTGACTGTCTCATAATGGACAGAGAATGTGAGTGAAAAGTGAATCTTGGCTATTTTAAGCCACTGAGATTCTGAGGGATGTTTGTTACTCAACATAACCAGGACTATTCTGACTGGTACAACCATCATTCTCAATCTACATCCTTCTCATTGTATGAGCATCGCTATAGTGGAGGCATTAATATGGACTCTATTGCCAGACTACATGCGTTTACATCTTGCTCTGCCACTTACTACCTGCATGACCTTAGGTAAGTTACTTAACTTCCATCTGTAAAGCGGGAACAATAACCGCATTGTCAGGATTAAGTGAATAAAGATATGTACAGAGTTGAGAATAGTGTCTGGCACATACTAGGGATTGCTTGGTTGCGTATCACATACGAAGGAACCACATGAAAGTAAAAGGATTTTTTTTTTTGCGGCCACATAGCTGGTAAGCAGGATTCTAAGTCTGAACCTCATGCTCTCAGCAACATAGGTACTGTATGTGGTGTATGATTCTGGGAAAATAGCTTAATCTGACCCAAAGTTTCAGGGGTTGTAAAATAAAGCTCTAGCTGATTGTTTCAGACTTACAGAGCCTTTGTGAGCCTCAAAGGAGATAGTGGATATTGAAATGCTTTGCCGACTAATTGTGAGGGACTATTAAACAGCACACAGTGCTAATGTCATTAGGTAATTATAATTAGCATCATACAGGGAATCAACTGGAACATCTTAATGAAAAGACTTTTAAATTTTTTATTTTACTCCACAAAACAAAAATCATAATAAGAAAAACTTTTTTAGTGTACTTTTTTTTTCTTTCTTTTTGTTGCGTCTGGAATTTGACTTAAATGAAAGAAAAGAATGAAATTATGTCAAAGTAATGAATAATTTGCAGACAGAGATCCTCTTTGGAAAGGCTACTCGGTGGTTGCATAGAACTAGAAACACCTACTGTACTGTTTCAAGATCAGCTCTTGGTGGAGGGGGGGCAGCTTTGAGCATTCTCGAAGCTCAAATGGAGAGAATTCGGCTCTTGAGTTACAAATCCTGTACGATTTTTCCAAACTAGAGCGTCCCCCGATGCTTTGTTGGCCTCATCAGTGACAAATTTTTTAAAAATGCCTATAAATCACTCTCCTAAACACCTGTACCTTCTCTTTCTTCTCCACAAACTCTGAGCTTCCAGAGGGCAGGGGTACTGTCTCCACTTCCATGTGCCCATCACTTAGCCCAGCACAGAGCATATAGTGCTCAAAAGTATTTACTGAGTTAATGGACAAAGCTCAAAGGCTTTTTTGCTTGATAGCCCTTTATTGTCCCAAGATGCTTCTAAGAGTCCCGGGGGAACCAGAGGTGCCTTCAGCCCTGCCAGCTGGGGGGTGAGGAGACCCTCCAATCTTTCCCCTTCAATTAAAGCAGCTTTTCTCTCATCTGTTTTCATGGAGGGCTTCTATCTAAGATTTCTTTCTTTCTTTTTTCTTTTTGTCTTTTTGTCTTTTCTAGGCCTGCACCCATGGCATATGGAGGTTCCCAGGTTAGGGGTCTAATTGGAGCTGTCGCTGCCGGCCTACACCACAGCTCACGGCAACAACGGATCTTTAACCCACTGCACGAGGCCAGGGATCGAACCCGCAAGCTCGTGGTTCCTAATTGGATTCGTTTCCACTGTGCCATAACGGGAATTCCCTCTAAGATTTCTTTTATTTTTATTTATTTTTTCTTTTTAGGGCTGCACCTGTGCCATGGAAGTTCCCAGGCTAGGGGGTTGAATTGGAGCTGTGCCTGCTGGCCTACAAACTGCATCTGTGACCTACACCGCAGCTCTCGACAACACTGGATCCTTAACCCACTGAGCAAGGCCAGGGATCGAACCCACATTCATGGATACTAGTCAGGTTCCTAACCTGCTGAGCCACAACAGGAATGCCTAAGATTTCTTTTAAATAAAGAATCTGGGAGTTCCGTCATGGCTCAGAGGAAACGAATCTGACTAGCATCCATGAGGACATGAGTTCAATCCCTGGCCTCACTCAATGGGTTAAGAATCCGGCGTTGCTGTGAGCTGTGGTGTAGGTTGCAGATGAGGCTTGGATCTGATGTTGCACTGGCTGTGATGGTACGCTGGCAGCTTGTAGCTCAGATTTGACCCCTAGCCTGGGAATTTCTATATGCTGTGGGTACATCCCTAAAAAGCAAAAAAAAAAAAAAAAAAAAATGTTAACCTTATCAGCTATTGTTATCAGATACACATAATTACACATAATTTTGCAAAAAGAATCCTTGGTCAGTATTGAAGACAGTTTTAACTGCTGCATTTTAAAGAGGAGTGCAGCCTAATAGATGCTGTAATCAATGCCATTTTAAAACAAAGGGAGAAAGGGAGTTTGGGGAGGAAAGAGAAGGAGAGGAAGAAAGAGAGAAAGTGGAGGGGACGCAGGGGGAGAAGTGGAAGGAAGCAAGAGAGGGAAGGAGAGAAAAAAGCAAAAAAGAACTACAAGAGAGAAGGAAGGAGAAACAGATGCCCAGAGGCATGCAGGGGGCTCGGGCACTCTCCCCCCACGAGAGGGAACCGAAATAACTCCCGTTTCGTTCCTCCATCCGCCATGGTGCTTGGCAAGGCAGCCCCACCACCAGAATTAAGACCTTTGCTCTAATTAATCACTGGGGACAAGCCAGTTTCTGCCTGACATTCTGGTGTCATTCGGTGCCTTTTTAGCAACTGCACTGAAAATACCAGGCTCTGCAATTTTCATTAAGATTCACTAAGGAAGGTCACGTAAATCATGAATAAAGATACTGCATAGAACAGACCTCACCATCAATGCTAGTGCCCCCTTAGCTATCAAGCCTCCCCCAAAATAGAGCCAGGGCATTTGAAGAGGAGCCACCTGGAGCCACTCTGCAATCTTCTTAATGGAACTATTACCTAAGCCTATTTTTAATTAATTTTATGAATAGATATCCATAGTATTAAAAGTGTCATTAGAACTAAAGTTACATTCAATCACTTTTTTTTGCCGTTCTTCTAGCTATTATCATATTTCTAAAATCAAGGTTTTTTAAAGTCAACTGCAGAGAGAGTGATTCACCTCCATGGCCACCTTCCTCATGCCCAGTTCAGAACACAACACTGCCCCACTTCAAGGGTCAGCTGCTCCCTTTGCCTGAGGGATAAAGCCCCACTATGTCTTTCAAGGTCAGCGACTGTCTGCACACTAACCCCACCGACTGAACTTACAATGGTCGTGATCACCAAGGCCCACTTCAAATCCTTAACACACACACACACTTGCACAATATACATGCACATGCACGTAGAGCCACAAAGGTGCACACATATACTCATGCGTATACACCCACACATCTGCACACAAATGTACGCAAAAACACACATACACACATGTGCACCCATCTACACACCACATATACATACATGGCACACATGCACATAATACAATATGTATACATAGGCATACACACATGTGTACACACATGCACGCACACACACAGCTTCTGCCACTCTTAACTAGGAGAGCCTGTTCTTTTTTAGAAGATTATTTTTAGGGCTACACCCACGGCATATGTAGGTTCCCAGGCTAAGGGTCGAATTGGAGGTACAGCTACCAGCCTACACCACAGCCACAGCAACGTGGGATCCGAGCCACATCTGCGACCTATACCAAAGCTCACGGAAATGCTGGAGGCTTAACCCACTGAGTGGGGCCAGGGATCGAACCTGCATCCTCATTAACTGCTGAGCTACAAGGAGAACTCGAGTGGAGCCTATTCTTAATATCTTCAGGGATGGAAAACATTCCTAGATCTCAGTCAAAAGGACCACTAGGGAGATACCTCAGTAAAGGCGATGGGATGGAAGCACTGTTCCATCACGCCCGGACCTCTGACCAACTTGACTCGCATTCCCTGATGAAACCTATGGATGCTCTAAGCAGCAGCAGCTAATCCCAGCCTTTCCTGATGCTGGCCCTTGCACACCCTTGTCATTGACTGAAGGAGAATCTCTATCACATATTTGGAGTACTCCGTGAATAAGGGACCAGGTCTTTTTGAGTGTTGGTCTACCATTTGAGCAAGAATTAGAAATCTCGCCCAAACCAGCAGACTACTGAAGCTGCTGGGATCCAGATCCATCTCACCATCAGAGCACCAGCCTCTCCCTGTCTGTCCATTCTCTGGGAACTGGTATTGGGATTCTAACTCAGAGGCAGTGCCAGAAAGAGGGACAAGGACAAACTCCAAATGGGTGGGAGCAAAACCTCAACAGGGATCCATCTCCAGTGACAAATGCACAGGGTGGCCATCAAATCTGGGGACACAAGTCAATACATGGCTTATGGACATTATATTACAACATATACAATACGATGTTATGTATGGTTCCAGATCTTAAGGCTTCTTTGGGGTTTCCCAGTTGGAATAAATGCTTTTGGGGCTGAATAAAAAATTGGCAGTTGGTTAAGATTTTTGACTTTTTGGTAAGGTTATGTACCTGGAGTTATCTTCTGCATATGTTGAGGTGTTCGTACTGTCTGCTGGTCACTCCTGAGAGTGAAATACTTGACAGTAAGGGTGGAAAAAATATCTAGAGGTCTGAGTCAACTGTAAGCCAGGCTTGCCTAACTCCAGGACTCGTGTTTATTTCTCTGTTTGGTTGCTAACTGGAAGAATTAATGCTGGACCTCAAGTCGCCTACATTATAAGCAAGGAGTTGTTTGAGTATTAATAGACTCTGACTCATGCAGTTAAAAAATATCCTCCTGAATTGTCTTACTCTCAAGGAGTAAAAGCAGCACTTAATTAACTAACGAAAGAAAGCCCTTGAGTCAATTTAACCCATCCAAACCTCACTGGCCTACTCCAGAACTCCAGAAAGGAGACTTTCCATGGGTTACAGTGGTTAGAAGGGATAAGGTCCTCTCCAGAAAGATAAAGGATAACATTCGAAGCATCTGAAAGCATTTTGATACTCAGTGTTCATTTCTTCTGCAAAACCATCTCTGCGGCAGATCTGCTTATATCACAAGAGAAACTCTTATGGAAAGTCTGCAGATGGAAGGATAAAGAAGACAGTATCTCTCTCTTTACACACACACACACACACATTATTCAGCTTTAAAAATGAAGGAGACCTTGCCGTTTACAACAACATGGATAAATACAGAGGGTAATATGTTTAGTGAAATAAGCCAGACAGAGACAGACAAAACTCTACAGTATCACATGTGGCATCTAAAAAAAAAAAAGTCATACTGATGGAAACAGAGTAGAAAGGTAGTTGTCAGGGGTTGGGGGTGAGGTAGGAAAGGGGGAGATGTTGGCCAAAGGGTCCAAAGTTTTATTATAAGATGAGTAAGTTCTGAGGTTTTAATGTAAACATGATAACTAGAGTTACTAATGCTTATTGTACGCTTGAAATTTGCTGAGAGTAGGTCTTAACGCATTCTCAAAAAAAAAAAAAAAAAAGATAACCAGGTAAAGTGATGAATGTGTTCATTGACTTGGTTGCAATAAACATTTAAAAATACATAAGTATATCAAATTATCATACTGGGTACTTTAAATATATACTTTTTTTTTTCTTTTTAGGGATGCACCTGAGACCTATGGAAATTCTTGAGCCAGGGGTTGAGTTGGAGCTGCAGCTGCTGGCCTATGCCACAGCCACAGCAACACCAGATGTGAACCACATCTGTGACTTAGGCTGACGCTTGCAGCAACACCAGATCTTTAACCCACTGAGTGAGGCCGGGGATCAAACTCGCATCCTCAGAAAGACAAGATTGGGATCCGAACTTGATGAGCCACAGCGGGAACTCCCAAATAGATTCACTTTTATTTCTCAATTATATTTCAACAAAACTTTTAAAGAAAGAAAGTCAGTCAGAAGAAAGTTTTGCTCCTTTAACTTAAATTTTTACATGGTTGGTAAATCACAGATTTTCAGAGACCTCAGAGCTGATCTAGTCCAATTTCCTCATTTCATAGACAATGAATCCAAGTAATACCTCTAGTGGGCACCCACAGACAGGAGAAG
This sequence comes from Phacochoerus africanus, assembly GCF_016906955.1. Taxonomy (NCBI): domain Eukaryota; kingdom Metazoa; phylum Chordata; class Mammalia; order Artiodactyla; family Suidae; genus Phacochoerus; species Phacochoerus africanus. The sequence goes on along the minus strand of NC_062549.1, from coordinate 9,773,135 downwards.
GACCCCTGAGGGCCTGTTCGTCATTGAATTTCCAGAGCTTAGCACAGTGTCTGGCACAAGGTCAAACTCAATAAGATATTTGTTGACTGACCTATTGACTGAATAACAGAAGAGAGTTCTCACACCTCATCAGTCGTCGAGTTGATACAAGATACTGACTGGGGCTTCTGGGGGTTGGTCCCACTGCCTCTCTTGAAACCAGTCCACATATTATCACAATTCATTTGGTTTTCAGGACAAGACTCTCAAGTGTCCAAATTAATAGCTAAGAAGCACCTGCAGCCTTTCCCATCTGCCAAAGGCTGATGACAATGGAATTCTGGGTGGGAACTGGTGAGCGCCTTTCTCCTCTTATCCTATCAGAGGAAATTGCATCTCCATCTCTGTAAAAGAAGGGGCAAGGGCAGAGTGGACAGTTCCAGTCTGTCCCCACCTGATTCCTTGGTGTTAGGGATGGAGAAGGGTTGGCTTTTCATCATACGCCTCACGGCAAAGCACCCCACTGCCTTGATCAGGTCCTGGTGGTGGGTTGGTTCCAGAGGTGGGAGCCTAAGGGCCCGGAGAGTGGCGAATCTGCCCACCTGGAGTGTGGTTCCAAGCTGTCTTGAAATAACCCGTGTCACTTCAATGGAGCAGGAACCTATTTAGGAAAAGGGCTTCTGTGCTCTCTTCTTAGTTAGGGGACTTCGCAACCCTTCCTCACGTCCACAGACCTCTGCCTGAAACCTGAATGAGGTCAGGGATCAGTCAACAAGCAGAAGGGTCAGGACATTGTGTTGGCCAAGGCCTGGTTCTAGAAGGGGAAGCTCTAGCTCCTTAGATTCCTCCTGCTCATTCCTGGGTTGGCCTTGGGAAGCCACAGGCAAGCTGCGCCCACAGTGGAGGGTGTGAGTGTAGGGGTGGAGGGTAAGGGGTTGTTGTCCTTGCTGACCTTTAATCCAGATGACACTGTAAGGATCACAAACGCGCCTGGCAGCACCTACAACCAAGATGTGAGTTCACAGGAGAGTCTTCTGGTCTGTTTGTAACAATACTCTTCTTCCCTCAGAAGATGAAGGCACAAGCCTTGGAGGTTTCTGCCCACGAATCCTTTCTCTCTCTTGCTCTCTCTCTCTTTTTTTTTTTTTTTTTGTCTTTTTAGGGCCACATCCACAGCATATGGAGGCTAGGAGTCCAGTCGGAGTTGTCAGATTCTCATGGATACTAGTTAGGTTGTTTCCACTGAGCCACGACAGAAACTTCCTGAATCCTCTCTTTATTGCCTTCATTGTGGTGCGGGAGGACGTGATGCTCAGAGGATCTGCAAACACTTTGGAACTTTGAGGGGAGCTTTGTCAACACTGAGCTTCTGTCCCAAAGCCACATACAGTCTAGTTCCAATGTCCCTGACCTCAGTCACTCATCTCCCTTTGATCAAGCCTCCGCTTGCCAGGTATACTGACCAAAGCCAAAGGCACTCGTCACACACCCATGAAGACACCCCTTGCCCTTCTGTGACTCCTGTTGGCCTTAGGATAAAAGGTAACCCCTTACCCTGGCTAAGAAGGCCCTGCAGGCTCTGGTTGAGCCTCCATCCCAGGATGCAGTCCACCTGTCACCATGGTCATCTCCATCCCAGGCTTCACCAGAGGCCATTGTGGCCCATCCCAAATTCTGCACTTGGCCCTCCTATCTCCCAAGCTCTCCATTCCATCTCCAGCATCTGATGTCTCACTTTTTAGGTAACAGCTCAGACATCTGTACTCTAGACAGTATTCTCCAACACCCAGCATTACACCAACTGTTGCTTCTCTCCTGCTCCCAGGCACCCTGGTTTGACTCTCAGAGTACACGGTGCCATATTGAAATTGTTTATGCTGCATCTCCCCCACGCACTGTCGTCTCCTGAAGGCAAAAGCGGTACGCTCATCACGTTCCTTGCTGTATCCCCACAAGGACACGGGTAATACAAATTTGTTCTACAAATAATTGAAAGGGAGGTATAACTACAACATAAGGAAGCTAGTGGGTTCACTGGGTCCTATGGGAGAATTAACAGGCATACGGTTTTCACGAAGTTAGTCAGAGCTTCACCTTTTCACATCCACGTGATCAATTGCACAGGACAGAGGGGGTGGCTGGTCTTTCCCATCATGCACAGGGAAGGCCCTGGTGTGAGGGAAGAGGGCTCAAATTACCTGATGGTTTTGATCATGCTGAGGCCCATCTCAACACAGCAGTGGGCGTGGTCCTGGCGGGGCTCAGGAAGTCCTGAAACGCAGTAGTAGCAGTCGCCCAGGATTTTAATGCGAAGGCAGTGGTGCTCCTGAAAGGCACAGAGTGGGAGAGGAACGGACTGAGTCAGCACACAGGTACGTGCTTCGGAAAGGCTTGGGGAAGACAGGAGCCAGGGCAGGTGGTCTGCCCCTCGGGATCAGGAGCTTCGACCTTTGAAATGTACTGTGATTTTCCTGGGGAATTAAAGGGGTGTTTGAAGAGCTCAGTGGTAGAATGAAATCATGGAAAACCACTGGATTTTTTTTTTTTTTCTCCAATGGCTGCACTCACAGCCTATGGAAGTTCCTGGGCCAGGGACTGAATCTGAGATGCAGCTGTGGCAACGCCAGGTCCTTTAACCCACTGGGTTGGGCTGGAGATCGAACCTGCACTTCCACAGTGACCTGAGCTGCTGCAGTCAGATTCTTAACCCCTTATGCCACAGTGGGAACTCGAGAAAACACTGGATTTTGAGATGGACAGATACAGGGCCATATCTTGGCTCTGCCAGGTAAGGAGCTTTCTGATCTTAACACCCATCTTTAGGTAAATTACTTAACCTCTGTGCTTCAGTTGCCTCATCTGTGAAATGAGGGTGAGAATAGGCCTGGGAGTTCCTGTTGTGGTTCAGCAGGTTAAGAATCCAACTAGTAGGAGTTCCCGTCGTGGCGCAGTGGTTAACGAATCCGACTAGGAACCAGGAGGTTGCGGGTTCAGTCCCTGCCCTTGCTCAGTGGGTTAACGATCCGGCGTTGCCGTGAGCTGTGGTGTAGGTTGCAGACGCGGCTCGGATCCAGCGTTGCTGTGGCTCTGGTGTAGACTGGTGGCTACAGCTCCGATTCAACCCCTAGCCTGGGAACCTCCATATGCCGCGGGAGCAGCCTAAGAAATAGCAACAACAACAAAAAAAAAGAATCCAACTAGTAACCATGAGGATGCAGGTGTGATCCCTGGCCTCGTTCAGTGGGTTAAGGATCCAGTATTGCCATGAGCTGCAGGGTAGGTTGCAGATGCGGCTCAGATCCCATGTTGCTGTGGCCGTTGTATAGCCTGGCAGATATAGCTCTGATTTGAGCCCTAGCCTGGGAACTTCCACGTGCCACGGGTGTGGCCCTAAAAAGAAAAAAGGAAAAAAAAAAAAAGACACACACACACACACACACACACAGAGGCCCTCACCTTGTGATTGTAAGGATGAAGTAAGACGATGCATGTGAAGGGTTTGGGAAGGAGGCACTAGAGGCAGGTTGCCTGTCTCTCTGATGATGACGGGGCCTCCTGTCCCAATTCGTTCGCATCTCTATCTGTGACCAGGGGCCAATGACTTTCCCTCTAGGTTTCCTTGGGTTGATGGTTGAGACTGAATGACCCGTGAGATGCCTTCTAGAGCTGAAGCCCCAGGAGGGATTAGGTCTATGGCTTTGTGGGTGAGAGGCTCTCCTGGCGAGACCAGAGTCCAAAGGCAGGAGGAGGGGGAGCTGCAGCCAGCAAGGGGCCCACCGAGATGCCCTTGTGCTGCCGAGTGACAAAGCACCATGCTGGTTTCCTAATCCGATCAGGGGTTGGGACATCCTGTTTGGGTAAGGAGGGAAATCACTTTCCCAATGAAAAACAAATATCGGACAGGGAAAGGCGAATCAGCACTGGCTCTGGTGTTTCCCTGCCTGGATCAGATCTCCGGGGCCTTGCCAACCCCCTCCCAAATGGGCACAGATGCCATCTTCAGAACTCTGATAGCATGAACAGACATCCCACGGTTATTTTTAGGAGCCTGTGGCTCCTGTCTATTGGCTGCTTGAGTGGAGCTAATTTTTCAAGAGAGCTGCTGCTGAGGTCTGATCAAAAAGGGAAGCTCAAGACCTTCAGTTGTTTCTTGTAAGACTCTCTAGAGTGTTATGGCCAGAATGGGGCTAGTGAGACCTGGCCCACTGGTCCTTTTCAGATTCGTGGACTCCATGGGAGAGTTTAAAAAAAAACCAACAACCACCCAGGGTCTCAAGGGATTGCTATAGGGTTAAATTTTCTATTTTGCCAAGGAAGTATGGAAAGTCCATCCACAAACAAACAAAAAAACAATCCAACTACCCAACTATCCCCATCGTTTTATTTAAAAAAATTATTAAAACACACACACACACACACACACACACACACACACACACACACACAAAGGGAGTTCCCGTCGTGGCGCAGTGGTTAACAAATCCGACTAGGAACCATGAGGTTGCGGGTTCGATCCCTGCCCTTGCTAAGTGGGTTAATGATCCGGCGTTGCCGTGAGCTGTGGTGTAGGTCGCAGACGCGGCTCGGATCCTGCGTTGCTGTGGCGCTGGCGTAGGCTGGCAGCTACAGCTCCGATTCGACCCCTAGCCTGGGAACCTCCCACATGCCGCAGGAGTGGCCCAAGAAATGGCAAAAAGACAAAAAAAAACCCCAAAAAACACGGGTGTTGCCAAGGGGGAGGGAACTATAGTCACTTGCGATGGAACATAATGGAGAATAATGTGAGAAAAAGAATATATATGTGTGTGTGTATATATATTATATATATATATATATGGGTGGGTCGCTTTGCTGTGCAGTAGAAATGGACAGAACCCTGTAAACCAACTATAATGGAAAAAGAATATATATGTGTGTGTGTATATATATTATATATATATATATGGGTGGGTCGCTTTGCTGTGCAGTAGAAATGGACAGAACCCTGTAAACCAACTATAATGGAAAAAATAAAAATCATAACAAAATGAAAAAATCAAAATAGGATTTTTCAAAAGGGAGGGGGGCACTTTCAACACCAAAAAGGTAAAAAGACATATTCTTAGAATAAAGGAACGTTCTTGGCACTAAATGAAATGAATAGGATAAAAACGCACATTGCTTTAGTTGGGGCTACAAGAGAAAACCTCCTGACAAAGGAGCGATAGGAAATCACCGATCAAATTCCTTATTCTGATTTTGCATCCGAGAATACTGAGGCTGGGAGGCAGGGCTCGGTGACTTCAGTCACTTGCTCATCATTTGCAAATGGTCCTTAGCAAGGAGCCAGCTGTGACTCAGGCTGCAGGCAGCCTAGTGAGGCAGAGAGACCTGCCACCTTGTCTGCAGTGGGAGGAGGAAGGGAAAGAGATTAGCAAATGCTTTGGCCGAAGTCAGACCTCTGCATTCTAGTCAAATTTACCAGCTGTTGGGCCTTCGATAAGTCACTGAAGCCACTGATATGTGGGTTTCAAGTCCCCATATGCGACCCATGTCAAAATAATCCCCTTGTCAAAATAATCCCCTTGTCCTTAATATATAGCAAAGTAAGCATGGCCGTCAATTGGCAATGACAATGACAGCTAACACCTGAAAATCGCTTTCTACTTGTGCCTGATCTATTTCTCCTTTGAGTCTCACCATAACCTTGAACATGGCAGAGCATGTTTTTAGTATGAGAGATGGAGAGCATCCCATGCCACAGGTCAGCTGGCTAAAAATAATGATACGACCATATATGATATTCCGCAAGCCCAAATGAGTGATTTTTCCATGAAAACAGAGGTCAAAGAGTTTTGAAAAAAATTAGGGAAAGGGATCGATCTGTACTGAGCACATATTCTGTGCCAGGCTGTGTGTTAGAGGCATCACACTGCATCTGCTTAGTCTTTTATGACCACATTCTGAGTCTGGTGCCACTTCACAGACGGCTGAAGGCAGTGAAGGTCACACAGCCAGGCAGAGGCAGAAGCGCAGTTCACGGCATGTCTGTCTGGCCAGGGGTACTCTCGGCTCGCTCCCTACAAAACTGCAGAAATTACAGCCGAGTCCGGAATGGTAGATCTCCTGCCAAAAACGTGATTTGGAAGGAGATTACGTAAAACAGCTTATTGAAGACAAAGAACATTGCCGGGAAGATATTTGTACCCCAGGGTCCATTATTCTTCTAGGCAAAAGATGAAGCTGGTGGCTTCCTTCAAAAACGATGGGCACCAGATAAAACTGCAGGCGTCTACATATGCATATCTATATAAATAATTTATGTATGCATATATAAATATAAATATGAATGGCCTCGCTTTCTGTACGTCAAGTTCTGTCAGTTTGCAGAAATATTTTTCTCATCAATTCTTGTGAGATGTCAGATGACTTGACAGCAATATTCAGGCAACTTCTTTTTTGCCAGGAACTGCTTTGAAAAATTCACATTAAAAAAGCCAGGTTGCTTTCAAAAAAGATACTGAAAAAGAAAAATAAAGTAGGGTAAGGGTCTTGGAGATTTTATCGGGTTAGCCTTAATAGAATCGTTTGCCTCCGATCTTGATGGCTTTGAAATGGTAAAAAGCTCGGGTAAAATCCAGAGAATTTATGAAAACTTCTATGTAGATGACATGGAGGAGATAAAGGCACCAAATTACTAAAGATGGTTACATTGCTTGGGACGGTAAGATTACAGAGGTGTACACTTTTTGTATTGTCTCCATCTCTAGCATTTGAATTTTATATAATGGACAACTATGCCTTTAGTAATCAGAAAAAAAAGGAAAAATGAAAAGAAAAAAGACTCTCAGAACAAAAATATTAGTGCCATGAATGCACTTGAAAAAGTTATATTAGGAGTTCCCGTTGTGGCGCAGTGGTTAACCAATCCGACTAGGAACCATGAGGTTGCGGGTTCGGTCCCTGGCCTTGCTCAGTGGGTTAAGGATCCAGCGTTGCTGTGAGCTGTGGTGTAGGCCAGTGGTTACAGCTCCGATTTGACCCCTAGCCTGGGAACCTCCATATGCCGTGGGATCGGCCCTAGAAAAGGCAAAAAGACAACAACAAAAAAAGTTATATTAGGAAAAAATATATATATATATATATATTTTGGTTTTTTAGGGCTGCACCTGCGGCATATGGAAGTTCCCAGGCTAGCAGTTGAATCAGAGCTGCAGTTCCCAGCCTATGCCACAGCCACGACAACTCAGGATCCAAGCCTCATCTGCAACCTACATTTCAGCTCACAGCAACCACATATTCTTAGCCCACCATCCAGTGGGGCCAGGGATCGAACCCGAATCCTCATGGATACTAGTCAGGTTCTTAACCCACTGAGCCACAACAGGAACTCCATGACAATTTTTAAAGAACTTTATCTAACTGTAATCACACAAATTAACACATGAAAACATGTCCTGTAGATTAGCCTCCTGAGGAGCCCCTCCCCCTCAGACACACCTGGAAACCAAGTCTCTGTTCCCTCCTGAGAGGCTACTACGCATTCATAGATACATCTATGTATTTATATGTACATATTATTTTTCAGGCTCTTTAGCCATAAATTGATCATACCCTGTTTACAGATCTGAGACATGTTTTTTCATGCAACATCTTGAAATTCTTCATATGTTGGTACAGCAATAGCTATCTCATTCTTTTAAATCTATTGATTAGTTTTCTTTGGTGTTGGAATTGTTCTTTGTAACGATAATTTAGGATGCTTCACATTTTGCCAGCAATTGGAAGTAGGTTTAAGATGTCATGATGTTCATTTAAACGTATAATTTTAAAGCTTTGATTATAGCATATATATTCTTCCTTCGTAATTGGGAGGGAAGGAGGCAGGTAAGGACTACTTTATTTAAAAAAAAAACAAAAAAAAAACCAGGATCAAGATCCAAAGTTATCAGAGTTTGCTAAGGGCTCTAGAAAGGGTGAAAACCATTCTGCTTGGAGCAGACCAAACCACGAGGGCACTGAGGAATTCAATCATACTAAGAGGATCTTTAATAGAAGGCTTTGAAGTATTTTTCCTTCATCTTAATACTGCACTGAATAAATGGGAAGGTACAGTGTGTGATGTTTACATGGGAAGTGGATTTTCTCAGAAGTACAACATCATGAAAATCAAAAGCAAAGACTAAGGGCGAGGCAGCTAGAGATCATTATAAAGCCAGAGCATTTTCATTCTAAAAAGACACCATAAAAGGCAAGTACAATCCCCTTTTATACAGAAGCAAAGCCTGTGACCCACTTGCTTTCGTGATTTGCCAAAGGGTGGGGGCAAAAACATTAAAAGGAGGTTTTCTCATTCCAAGGTGAGTGGAATTGTTTTCATGGGCAGAGTTTCTCGAACTTGTCCACAGAGACCCCCAGCGAAAAAGAGACCGAGGTACCCAAGATGGGTGGGTGAGGACGGCGTAGCAGTTGGGTGGGAGCTACTGAGTGCTTATGAGGACTGCATACTATTCTGAGCCAGCCTCCGTGCATTTATCCTTCATTACAATTCTGCTAAGAAACAGACTCAGAGGGGGGTTTGTATAAAGGTTACTGAAGTCCAGCCCATAGGTGAGGTCCCATAAACCTGGTCGTCCGGCATGAAGAGCGAAGCATCTGTGACATCTCTGACATCTTGCTTCATCCCTTAACATACCCGGAGCATTGCTTAGTGGTCAAGAGCTAGCACTTGGCCTTGGCTGGCCTGAGTCACAGGTGCACCACCTCCTGGGGCTCCTTTACTTCTTTTGTGTTTCGGTCACCTGCTCTGTTGAACTGGGAACAATAGAGAACCTACTTTTGTAGGTTTGGTACTACCCAGTAGTACCTAAACCTACTAAATTAGGCACGCCAGGGCAAATATGCAGTCTAGTGCGTAATGCATCCCAGGCAGTTTATGAATGTTTAAATATTTTCAAAATTAATAATACTCTTAGACTCCGTCATATATCTGTGTTTCATTTGATATTTGCTAAGAAATTTTTTTGGCCACCACTTCAGCATTAAGAAGTTCCCAGGCCAGGGATCGAACCTGCGCCACAGAAGTGACACTGGCAGATCCTTAAGCTACTAGGCCGCCAGGGAACTCCCTGATGGTCTTTTTTATGTTTTTTCTTTAAAATCTTTCAATAAGACTCATACTCCAGAAGATAGAAGATGGCATCTTGCGCCTGCTGTGTACCCCCTGTCTCACTCCCTCTCCCCCACCGTGTGTACTGTTAATCAGGGCAAAGGACCTGGGGCGACAGGACAAAATCCACGTTCCTTAAAATGTCGCACTGTGCCCTCCAGCCTTGCTGTACTTCCTCTTCAAGCTCATCCTTGCTGCAGTCTCGAGTGCCCTTTACGCTCCAGCAATCTTGAGCTTCTTATAGCTCTGCAAACAAGCAGCACGTTTCCGCATTTTCACACTTCCCTGACTTTGTGCATGGCTTAGCCTAGGAGCTCCTGCTCTTCCTCAGACCCGGCTTCTCCTGATAGTGTGAAATCACCCTCTTCTGGTCCCAGGCCCTGACTGTTCCTCGATTCGTCCCCCACGACCTCTGTGTCGATGGCTTGTACCATACAGTCCTGCAAATTTTATGGACTTGTCTTTCTCCCTTAGCAGACTCTGAGGGCAGAGATGGTTTTGTTGTTGTTGCTGTTTTTCGTTTGTCTCTTTTTAGGGCTGCACCCACCGCATATGGCCTATGGAGGTTCCCAGGCTGAATTGGAGCTACAGCTGCTGGCCTACGTCACAGCCACAGCCACAGAGGATCTGAGCCATGTCTGTGACCTACACCCCAGCTCATGGCAATGCCGGATCCTTAACCCACTGAGCGAGGCCAGGGATCCAAACCCACATCCTTTTGGACAAGAGTCGGGTTCTTAACCCAAAGAACCACAACGGGAACTCCCAGAGGACTGGTGTTGTCTGGCCAGAGCATTGCACGGTTCCCGGTACAAAGTAAGTCCACAGTAAGTGCTGGCTGCACAACTTGGCTTACACTTCGCAGAGCGACCCTTTCCCTTGATCCAGGGAGGGGGATGACTGTGACAGCAGAAACTGACCTTGATGGCATCTATCAGTTTTCTTTGGAGGGTCATGTTTGCTCATCTTAGCCTCTATGAGCAAAATATTTAGAACCCTAGGGTGAAGTAGAAAAACTACGTGTAGCTGGTAACAACCACCCTTGAGGCAACAATAAAAAGAAATGGTAGCCATTCTTCCCCACCTTCAAATTCCTAGCCTTTTGGGTTATCGTAATCTTCCTATGAGGGGAGCCATCAGTTTCCACCTCTTCTGCTCACGTCAGTCTCGTATTGAAGAGTTGTCTAGTAGCTACGGTTACAAGGCAGGGTCCTTGGCAGGTCCGTGCCTATTTTTCCTGCCTCATCTCCTGGTTCTCTCCACCCAGACATCTTTATTTTTGTACTTCTCTCTGCACGCAGTGATCTTTCCCACCTTCTTCACCTCACTAATTGGCGTATAGATTTTATATAATACATTTACCATTTTGATAAATGTGTAGAGTCGTGCTCACACGTAGGGCAACCACAACCCTCCCGAAATCACTGCACCCTGTGCATCTGCGCCGTTAACCCACTCCCTCCATCGCTTGGCCCTCCTGGCGACCCCTTTTCTCTTTCCTGCCCCTATAATTTTGGCCTCTTTTATAGAAGAACGTCTTCCAAATGGAATCATAAGGTATCTGGCTTCTTTCACTTATATTGCATCTGAGATTCGGTCATGTTGCTGCATGTATGGGTGGCTTATTCTTTTTTTATGGCTAACTAGTATTCTATTGTGTTCGCTTTCTCCTTTTTAAGGCCCAGCCGAAGAATCACTATCTCCCGGAAGTCTTCTCCACTCCAAGGGTTCTGTGTTGTTTCAGCGTTCCCATAGCACTCCAGACTTGCCCTCCTCATAGCACAGGGCACCTGGTGTATCAAGGACCTCATTGGGTATCCCTGACTGGGCTTAACTCTAAGAAGGGAACAGGTGTGCTTCAGTCATTCCCATAGTTCCAACACAACCACTGGCAGGTCCTCAGATGCAAGCAGGAATTGGATCTCCATTGGGGTGAGGTGGCCTTAAAATAGGACATTTTGATATCCTAACAATGAACCGCCACTTGATGTGGTCTCATTCAAGTCTCACAACAGCCTGTGGAGTTGACACTAGCGATACACACATTGCAAAGTGGGAAGTTAAGCCATTCCAATTTGAACCCAAAGGCCACTCTACAACACTGTGACAATAATATTCCTCTGTACTTTGAGTGGCTTTAGGACGAGGAATCTGTGTTTTAGTGGCAAATGCCCATCTCCTTTAACCTGTTTCCTATTTTCGCTGTGGTCAAGCCAGCAGAAAAATGAAGGTACTGCCTTGTTGGCTAAAAACAAAGCTCTTAAGTCAAAGAGAATGGTGGGGGGATGGGTCAGTAGCTAACTGGTCCTTGAGAAGAGGCTAATTCATTCCGGATGGCTGAGGTTGGCTGGGAAACTGAAGGCAGCCGTCACTGCATGAACCCACCCTGAGGCTGCAGCTGGCAGGCGCCTGCCCACAGGCAGGGGGAAATGGAAAGCAGATTAACAAGGACTTTGGTTTCACTGTCACTCAACCAGCTGACTCTCAACGGGGGAAATCCATCCAACCAACCTCCCATCTGCAACCTGTAAATAACTAACGCCAGTCCCCAGAATGGGCGGGGATCAAGGGTCCGTGTCTGGGGACAGGATGCAGAACGGGAACGACATGGCTGATGAAGGCTGAGCCCCTCTCCTCTCTAATTTCACATGCAGTCCCTCGCTCCTGCCAGGACGAGGAGGGAATTGAATTCAACTCACATGGGCCAGTCGATCAAATCTGGCAAAGAGCTCGTTGAGCATCCTGACCAGCTCCTGAGCAGACAAGGTGGTGGAGAGGTTGGTAAATCCTTTAACATCTGCAAAAAGAATACTAGACAACAGGGAGGGACGGGGTGGGGAGAAAGCACATTAATATTTTAATGCATCCTGGGAGACACATCCCCATCTAAATAAACCAACTGTGGTCTGAGATTTTAGCTCTCCTTGCCACGAGCGTCTCAAGGAATGTTTTAGTGTTTAACAAACATCTCAGCAGAGAGTCCAGCCAGGGATTCAGGAAGGACAAGGGGCCAAAGGAAAGCCCTTCTTTCGGTGCAGGGCTGCAGAGTGTGGGCAGTGCAAACAATCCGACAGGGAATTTTTTTTTTTTTTTAACCTGCAACAGATCAATTTGATGTGGAAAGCAAAAGGAAACGTTATGAATTCTATATTTTCACAATGAACAGCAATGCAGATGTCATGAACACAGAGCAAAACGGACACAGAGACAAAAGAACACAAAACCTCCATATCTCCAGCCCAGTGACATACTCTACTCCAAACTGCAGGCAAATAGTTAGGCATGTTGCAAAAACTGTGGACTAGGTAGCCAACCCAAAACCTCAGGCAGAATAATTCATTACCCTAAACTCTAGCATTCACTAAGAATTTCAGTTAGGTGAAGTCTTATTCTGTTCACTTGGCTTGGCATAAGGGAGGGGACGGTCCTTGAAAGCCTTATAAAAGCAAGGCACAGGATAGGCACTCTTTTGGTTAATCGACCCAGTTACCCTTGGGGAAGGCATTGTTCACTCCATTATGGAGATGAGGAAAGGGAGGCTCGGACAGGAAGGGAAACTTGCCCGACAATCTACTAGCAGCCCGGGGCAGGGTTGAGAGTGTCCACTTGGCTGAATGGCACGTTGGCTCCATCCCACTTTAGCACATCATCTCAGGGACTGGTGCAATTGCAGGGCACCTCTGAAAGGAAGGATGGAACCCCCAAAGGGGTACCATATTTTTTTGATTCTCATGCTTTATCATCTCTGAAACCGATGGCATCTTTGCAGTGTGTCAAATTTTTGGTTATGTCTCCTAGTGTTGCAAAAAATAATGGTGAGTCTTATCATCAGTGTGGCTTAGTTTTAGTCAAACAGGTGAATTGTACAGATAGCACTGTGGAATGTGCTTACACATTGGTATTGAGTGGTGCTTAAATTTGTCTCCATTACAAACCGCTTTAAGAATCTGATTTTTTGATATAGGCTATGGATTTTCATTCCTAATAGATGTACAAGTATTCAACATTTTGCACTTTATTTCAAGGAATCTGTATCTTCCCAGAAGCCCAATCAAGGATTCATTAGGAATCCTTAGACCTCAATTTAAAAACTCTTGCTTTAATTAATTAGTTAATCTCTTAATTATTTTAGCAAGTATTTATGTATCTATAGTGTGGCTGGCTACACACTCTGCTAGGAAGTTGTGTTAAATGATAAAGACAGCACCTGTCTTCGAGATGCTCAGAGTGTGGGGAATGGAGTTGAGCAGAAAAAGAGAAAGACGGGAACAAAATAGGTAATGACTACTGTGAGGGAAGGACATCCCGGGGGGTGACCAGCCACTGGGGGATCAGGAGTTTCTTAGGGAAGCAAAGTTGAGGCTGAGTCCTGAAGGACCTTGAGGACCTAATGGGTAAAGTGAGTAAATGAAAAGGTCTTAGCAAGAGATCAGGACATACTAGGGTCTGGTGGAAGAACATGCAAATGTGTGAAGGTTCTATAAGAATTCAAGGGCAGTTGTTGGTAGGGTAGCATTGATCAGGTGGGGTGAGAAGAAGAAGAGAGAGGAAAAAAGAAAGAGAGAGAAAGAAGAAGGGAGGAAGGGAGAGAGAGAGAGATGAGATGTCAGTAAGGCAACAATAAAGAAGGACTTGATAAGAGCAGTTTGAAGAATTTTTCCTGAATATGGTGGAAACCTAGCGAAGCGTTTTAAGCGCGGGCCTGACACCTTTAGATTTTTTTTTTGTCTTTTGTCTTTTTGTTGTTGTTGTTGTTGTTGCTATTTCTTGGGCCGCTCCCGCGGCATATGGAGGTTCCCAGGCTAGGGGTCGAATCGGAGCTGTAGCCACCGGCCTACGCCAGAGCCACAGCAACGCGGGATCCAAGCTGCGTCTGCAACCTACACCACAGCTCATGGCAACGCCGGATCGTTAACCCACTGAGCAAGGGCAGGGACCGAACCCGCAACCTCATGGTTCCTAGTCGGATTCGTTAACCACTGCGCCACAACGGGAACTCCTAGATTGTTAATTTAATGTATATGGTCTCTGGTAGAATCACTGTAGAGTCACTATGCTGCCACTGGCCTCTACCACTTTCTGGTGGCATAGCATCTGGTCACAGGCATAGGATTTGAGGCTAGACAGGCTGGGGTTCAAATCCCAGGTTACCACTTATGAATACCATGACCTTGGGTACCTTCCTGGACTTCGAGCCTTTGATTTGTATGCTACAGACACCCGTAGTAATGACCTCATTGGAGGGTAGCAAGTCTTTAGCACAATGCTTGGCATAGTGAGTGCTCCATACGTGTTAGTTCTTGCCATTATTATTGTACAAAAGCACACTATAAGTAAACAGTTGGGTGGAGGAGAGAGAGTGAGGTAACAGAGGTGGAAGAGAGTATGACCATTAACTGGATTATTTGTTACTTGCAGCTAAAAGAATTCCTAACTGTGACACAAAACCTGAAACAATAGTAGCAGCAACACTTGGCATTAACTGTGGACTTGACACTATTCTACGTGTATGAGCTAATTCATCCCTCGTAACAAGACCCACGATGATCATCTCCACTTTACAGATAAGGAAACTGAAGCCTGAGTAACTTGCCCACAGACATGAAAAGCTAGGGTTTGAACCAGGCAACCTGGCACTGGATTCTATACTCTTTAGCACTACAGTATGTTATCTTTGAAGTATGTCAGTCATTATCATGGTAGGTGGAATGTGGAAGGGCCCAGAGATCATTGGGTCTGATCTACTCACTTTATGGATCCATTAATCCCAAACTATCAATACCTATCTGTCTATGGCAGGAATGGTTTGTTCACCTATCCATCCATCCATCCATCCATCCATCCATTCAACAGCTAATAAATTGAAAGCCTACTATGTGTTGGGTACTGGAGATACAATGGAAGGCAGAAAGTGCCGTCACAGCCCTTACGAAACATGCAGACTATTGAAAGAAGAAATGCATTCCCTGAGCGCAAAGGGCATAAACGTTTGAGATGTGCTCAGTGTTCCAATATCATCACCATTTTTTTTTTTTTTTGCAGTCTTCTGAATGCACCATGCTTTATGCACCCGTGTCTGTACACAATGTACCTGTTCCCTGGCAGAGCTTTCTTTCCTGTTTCTACCTATTCAAATCTCACTTGTCCTTTAAGAGCCCGCTCATATGCCAAGATTCTACTTTTATGGAGATCTCCCCAAGCTTTGCCTGTCACCCCTGTTCTAGCCTCCTGCCCAGCCTGTGCTCCCCTCTGTCACAGCCTTATTGCCTGGTAACACAATCATGTGTGTGCTACTGACTAAAGAACAGGAAGAGTGTCACTTCTGTGTCTCAGCTCCCAGCACACAATGGGTCCCATGATATCCTTCCTGAGATGACTAAACAGGAATCTTCTGAATAGAGTCTCCCTTCCTCTAGGTATGGTCATGGCCACCACTGACATATCTTGGAAACTGGTGAAGTGCAGAATCTCAGGCCCCACCCCAGACCCCTGGATCTGAATCTAACAAGAATTTAACAAGAACTCCAGGTGCTTTGTGGGCACATTTAAGATGGAGAAGCACTGGTTTAGGTCACAGTTATGCAACAAGAGGTTACTGAATAAAAGGCAAGAGGCAGAAACCAGAGTCCTGGTTCTCCCTTGGTTGTTCATTCTGCTACTCCCAGGTGCTGGGCTCAAGGTCAGGTCTTTAGACTCTGGGTATCAACTTCCAAGATGAACACACTGAAGAGGCCATATGAACTGTCACACCTAATCTGCTTATGTAAGTTGTTCATTTGGTGAAAAATAAGTGATGTTACCTATTAGTCACTCTGCAAATAGAGTCCTCAAGGAAGCTTAGCAGAATTCACTAGACTCATTAGGAACATGGCCCTGTGTAGACTTTTCTTCCTAACTTGTGTTCTTGGGAAGGTTATTAATCTCTCCGAGCTTTCATTTTCTTGATAAAGCAGAGATCATTAAAGCTACTCTGCAGGGTCACTATAAGGAGATCACTTATACATCCCAGCATAGTCCTCAATACATGGAGAGTATACACCTCCTTGCGGAAATGTGTGGGACTCGGAGAGTGTTTTCTAGACAGCCACACAGACAGACCCCCAAAGCCAAGTTCTCCAGCTCCACCAGATTGCATTTGCTTGTATGTCAAACAGTAGTCTACAGGGTCAAGGTGATGATTACACCTGTTGACAGGCTGGCTGGGAAGGAACAGCCAGTGGAGAGAGGAAGTGGACTGGATCATCCCAGCAAATGTGCAAACATACATGGCAAGAGGTCGGGGGGCAAGAGGAAAGAGGGCAGGGAGCTGTGGGTGAGAAGCTAAACTGTCCACCAAATCCACACCTCCCTGTCACTAGCAAAGGCCACCAGCAGGGGCTCTGCACCCCTCTTCTACCTAGATGGGGCCATGTAATCAGGTCCCATCAATGGAAGCTGAGCGGATGGGATACACATCATTGCTGGGACGACATGGTAAAGAAATAGATGTTTCTTGAAGCATCAGCCACACGGAGCTGTGTGGATAAATAATATTGAGTTTACATCATTGAAATTGAGAGGTTATTTGTTAGAGCATTACCCTAACTTGCCCAAGAGGTATCTTAAGTATATGGGGAATAGAGGAAAGAGGACTAGAACTGGGGAGATGGGACGGGAAGCCCAAATGGCTTCCCACAAAAAGCCAAGTGGCCGGCTGGAGCTCGAGTGCATCTGGGGAGGTCCAGATGTTCAGAGCTGACATCGACCAGAGGGTCCAAGTGTCTTGTCCATTTCAAGCAGCTTGGCTTTCAGATTCAGAAACTGAGCTCCGGAAAGATGAAATGATGCAGCCAAAGTCTTGCAGGGGGTGTGACCCACAGAAAGTTGCTCACCCCAGTCCATCCTGGGCAACTTATGTCCCCAAGCCTGGCACCTCTGACCGCACCTTACACTGACAGGATGCAATGAACTGTATGAAATATAATTGACTTCGACATTTACAGAAGGCTGTTTTCTGGAAAAGGTCACAAACAACAACAACAAAAGCAACAGAGAAGAAAGAATGAGCCTGGTGGGCTGCCACGAAGAGAGTGACAGTCTGGGAAAGGATTTTTTAAAATGCTTCCTTCCCGGCAGTGAATGTGCTCTGGGGGCTGGAAAACAGGGCATAGCAGCTGGTCCGTCTCTGTCTTCAGACACGAGCTAAGGGCCATCCTATTCTGCTTTTCATCTCCGGGCTTATTTTTGCACCCAGCAGCCCCAGCATGGGCTGGCAAAGCCCCACTGCCCTGAGTTGAGTTCATCTTCCCAGGACCGGCAGGAGCAGTGGGCATCCGGCCACCAAGGCCTCTGGGAAGGGCCGGGAGGGGCCTTGGTGCAGCTGCCAGGAGCTCTGTGCATTCTTTTCTGCTTAGAAACAGCTCCTTCACCAGAGCTCAGACTGCTGAGAAATGCAGGGCAGTCAACTCAATCTTAATTCAGTGCAGTGTGAACTTCTGGAAAAGGCTCTCAAGCACAAAAACTCTGGTTGATGATCGACAAGAAACGGGCAGGGTGCAGAGGGGGCAGAAGGAGCTTCAGTTGTTCTCCACTAAGGGAGGCCCTGAAAATGGATTAGTGGTGCAGCGAGAACTCCAGACATGTCATTTATTGAACTTAAGGCTCCTGAGTATGTTGCTGTGGGCGTGCAGTCTTGTTTAGGTCCTTTCTTTCTTTCCTTCTTTCTTTCTTCCTTCCCTTCCTTCCTTTTCTTTCTTTCTTTCTCTCTCTCTTTCTTTCTTTCTTTCTTTCTTTCTTTTTCTTTCTTTCTTTCTTCCTTCCTTCCTTCCTTCCCTCCTTCCTTCCCTTTCCTTCCTTCCTTCTTTCCTTTCTTTTTCTCTTTTTCTCTCTCTTTCTCTTTCTTTCTTTCTTTCTTCCTTCCTTCCTTCCTTTCATCCTTCCTTCCTTCTTTCTTTCTTTCACTTTGTAGGGCTGCCCCTGTGGCATATGGAAGTTCCCAGGCTAGAGGTCAAATCAGAGCTACAGAATTGGAACAGCTGCAGGCCTACACCACAGCTACAGCAATGCCAAATCCTTAACCCACTGAGTGAGGTCAGGGATTGAACCCACATCCTCATGGATACTAGTTGGATTCTTAACCCACTGAGCCACAACGGGAACTCCTCCTTTTATTGTTTAGGAAAGGAAGTTTTGGCCCCTTCTTTTTCTCCATGGAGACATGCAGTTTTGTATATGTTATATACATATATTTTATAAGATGTTATATTTCATTATAATTGTAATTCATTAAATCACATATCATTATTAATATATAACAATCTTTAATATATCAGTCTGTATTTCATACCTGCCTTACATATCTATTTTGTATATATACGCATCTCACTGTTCTGCCTTCACTTGTGCTGATCCTTCTGCTCAAGATTCCTTTTTTTTGATTTTTTCACCTGGCTGTCTCAATTTTAAATAAGGCAAATAAGAATCATCCCCTTTGGAGTGCCCATTGTGGCTCAGTGAGTTAAGGACCCAACGTTGTCTCTGTGAGGATGTGGGTTCAATCCCTTGCTCAGTGGGTTAAGGATCTGACATTGCTGCAAGCTTCAGTGTACATCACAGATGTGGCTTGGATCTGGCATTGCTGTGGCTGTGGTGCAGGCCTGCAGCTGCAGCTCTGATTCAACTCCTAATACAGGAACTTCCATATACTGCAGGTATGTCAGTAAAAAGAAAAAAAAATCATCCTTTCTAGGTGGGGCTTCTTCACCCACCTCCATCCTCCACCCTACCCCTTACCCCAGGTCCTTTTTTATGATCTCTTAGGGGCCTTCACTTACTTTAATAACAGAACCTCCCATTGCATTAAAATTATTGGTACTGCGCTGAGTCTGCTGTTGTAGCATTGGTACTGATGAGTTCCATCTTCTGTGGGACCAATTCCTAGACTGGGGTGCATCTGTTTGACAAGGGACTCTTTGTGAACTCAAACATCTAAACTAGTGGAGCTAAGTTCCTGGATGAGAGCCTGAGAATGATCTATGCTGGTATTTCTGTGAAAAGGTTGTGCCAGAGTCAAGCTTTCTGCTGGGCTGGACTTGCTTTCAAATGAGAGTTCCAGCACACCAAGAAAATCACCCAGAGATGCTGGTAAGAAGGAAAGGTTGTTCTTCCCTTCGCCCAAATTTGGGAGGAAGGGAACTAAGAGGGTGCATTCGTCTTTTTCAGAACTGTTCCAATTACAGATTCCCCTAGTGTTTAGGAAATTTCCATCCTATGATATTTGCTGGGAGGGAGATAAAATTCTACTGTACAAGCTGAAAACGTCAGATATTTGCTTCCCAGTCACCTGTGGGGAATGACACAGCCATCAGACACATCTGCCCCAGGTTAACTTGAGATGCTAAGTGGTGGGGGTGGGGTGGGGTGGGGGGATGGTGAAGTGGGGAGGAGGGGGACCTGGCGAAGGCAGCCAGATCCAGGAGGGACTGCTGGAGGAACTCTGTGTGCAGAGGTGGCAGCTGTGTCTGGCACAGGGTCAGTAACGCAAGCAACAGATTCTTCAGGAATAGTGGCAGCAGCATCCTCACGGGCAAGCGCCCTGCTGTGATTTTGGCTGTGCTTTCGGCTTCATTCCAGCCCATCTCCTGAGCCTGCCTCTGCCTCTCCATCCTTCTCCAGTGACTCTATGAGTCACCATATAGCCTTTCAGTACATTTCTTTTAAGTCAGCCAGGGTCGGGTTCTTTTTCCCTTTGCAACCAGGAAACATGTCTGAAAACAGTCTATAGTATGCTTAATGCTCTACAATATGCTTACCCCATCCTGTGCTTGTATATCTCTTCGTCACATAAACCCCTGTAAGGTGGCTATTAAAATGCCCATTTTACAGAGAAGGATCCGGAGATTCTGGTATGTAAATTGCCCAAGGTCACATACAGGAAGAGGTTGAATTGGGATTCTCAAGTGTCTGTCTCATTAAGAAGCCCTTGCTCTGCTTTTTAGTACACACTCTATGGTTCAGCACAGTGCTGAGCACAGAGAGGGCACCGAAGGAGGGATGGATGGATGGATGGATGGATGGATGATGGGTAAAGGGATGAATGGCTGGGTGTGTGAATGAGTGGAAGGGTCAGGGAATGACGAATGGATGGGAAGATGGATGGGTGAATGGTTGGCCAAAAATATGTTTGCAAAAGAAAAATAAGATTTTTTTGTATTGTTTAAAGACACTTGTAAGGAACATAAGGAGGAGATCCACATTATCAGCCTCCAGATCACATTCTGGAATTATTTTTTCAATCACTGTGTAAAAGGCTTTTGCCTTTCCCATTCAAAGCATAAAGGGAGGGAAGCCTACTGCAGCCCGCCCCCCACCCCCCCAGGGTGAGTTAACTAGAGGATATAACTGCGTTCCTGGGACATTCTTCTCAAGCCTTGGTTTGGAGACTTGGAACTCTCTGAGGAGTCATCACTAGTTAATGAATTCATCAACCCCATGGAGAAAGGGGCTGACATGCAGGCAGACAGAAGTCCAGGCGGTGACATGAGAGCAGCCAGGAGCAGGTGGGTCGCGCAGGGAACCGCGGGTGTGGGGGGGGTGTTTCTCACCTGACGTTCTCGTAGCGATGGATGTAGATCCGATGGAACTGATGCTGCAGGTGCTCGTCTTCCACGTTGGTCATGTCGTTGATCATCTCCAGGACCACAAACCGGGGGAGCACGGACAGCACCAGCCGCTCCTGGGACAAAACAACGAAGGGAACCTCTTGTTAGGCTGACCACTGCGTCTCAGAAGGGTGGATGCAGAAGTCACGGAGCTCCTGGCTGAACTTCTTGAGGAATTGCTAGTTTCATACTGTTCTATGACCATGACAAATATTGACGGAATACTTGGTAAGTGCTGGCTCTGTGTGGAGTGTTGGATACACAGGGGTGAACCAAATGGGTGAGAACCCTGCTCCTATGGAGCTTACATTCCAACAGGGGACACAGACATTAAACACGGCCAAACCCAACCACTTCCCAATAGCCGTGTCACACTTACAAAATGTGACAAGTGTCATGTAAAGCAATCAGAGAGGATGAGGGTTGATAACATGATTCAAATCAGGGGTTTTCTCCCCGAACTACTCAGAGGAATTCCAGGAAGAGGAAATATCATGTGCAAACGTCCTGAGGCCAACAAAGAGCAAGGGTGTGGCTGGAGGGTGGGGACAGAGGGCTGTGGTGGTCGTTGAGAGGTGGGAGGTATAGATAAATGGGAAAGGCCTGCCTGAGGTTGTTAGCATTTAATTCCAACTAAAACTGGAAGCCACGCAGTGACACAAAGCAGGGGAGTGACAGGAACTGATTTACATTTTAAAAGATCACCCTTGGCTGTGGTTTGGAGAATGAATTGTGAGAAGGGGGCCAAAGGTGGAAGCTGGGAGATGAGCTGGGGGAGCTCCTGCCTGGGGTCCAGGTGAGAGGTGATGGGGGGGATAAGAACTACAGGACGAGCAAGCAACTGGAAAGGCAGGAGAGAAGGAGCGTGTAACCATGGTGATGCTTAGGTTTTTGAGTTTGGTGGATGTGAGGCGTGTGCTGCATCCATTGAACCAGGGAACACAGGAGAGGAACCACACTCAGGAGATATTAGCTCATTTTCTTTCCTTTCTTTTTTTTTCTTTTAAGGGCCATGCACCCCGCGCGATGTATATGGAAGCTCCCAGGCTAGGGGTTGAATTGGAGCTGTAGCTGCCAGCCTACACCACAGCCACAGCGGATCCGAGCTGCGTCTGCGACCTATGCTGCAGTAGCTCACAGCAACGCCAGATCCTTAACCCACTGAGTGGGGCCAGGCATTGAACCCATGTCGTCATGGATACTAGTTGGGTTCATTTGCACTGCGCCACAACGGGAACTCCACCTATTAACTCTTTTTCGAGAGGAGATGAAACGAGACACACACAGTCTGAAAGTAGGGACCTAACACTTGACAGAATAATATTCTTCCATCACGATCAACACGGGTAGATAAAACCCAAATCACTGGTTGACTAGTGACATGAAGTAAATCCTAAAAAGATCTCGTGTTGTAGAAACCAGACAAGCGGAGTTCCACTTGAGGCTCAGAGGGCTAAGAACCTGATTGGTATCTGCGAGGATTTGGGTTCAATCCCTGGCCTCACTCGGTGGGTTAAGGATCCAGTGTTGCTGCAAGCTGCAGTGTAAGTTGCACATGTGGCTCGGATCTGGCACTGCTGTGGCTGTGCTCTAGGCCGGCCTCAAGGGAAAAAAAAAAAAGAAAAGAAGAGAAACCAGACAAAAATCTGGCTCCTTTGCCATATGACTTGCTCTACTGTGGAACAGAGTTTCAGACAGGTGCATTCTAATTATCACAGTTTCTCACATCTTCATATATGTTTGTGGATCCTTAGCATTTTCACCATCCATTCTTCTATTTGTTCCTTGCAACCCCCTGAAAATAAGTAGGCACAGATATTATCTTCACTTAATGGACAGACAAGTCAAATTACTTGTGTGAGCTTTAACAGTTACCAAGTGGCAGTCCCAGGATGCAATTTTTTTTGGTCTTTTTGTCTTTTTAGGGCCGCACCCTTGGCATAATGAGGTTCCCAGGCTAGGGGTCTAACCGGAGCTACAGCTGCTGGCCTACTCCACAGCCACAGCAACACTGGATCCAAGCCACATCTGCAACCTGCACCACAGCTCATGGCAACGCCAGATCCTTAAACCACTAAGCGAGGCCAGGGATCGAACCCACAGCCTCATGGTTCCTAGTTGGATTCGTTTCCACTGTGCCACGATGGGAACTCCCAATTTTTTTTTTTAACCACATTTTCCCTTGATGGGATTCTGGCTTTGAGGGACACTCGGAGCCTCAAAATAGTAGGTACTAAACAAATATTTCCTGAACAAATGAATGAACACATGGAAGGTGGAGACTGTGTCCAGCTCATGACTGCATCCTGTCCAGTGCCATCACAGTCCCGGGCACAGGAAAAGTACTTGTTAAATAGGTTCTTTAAGTGACCACGTGCATTTGGTCTTCAAATATGACATAGACGCTTTCACGGGAGACCTTTTTTTTTTTTTTTTTTAACAAGTGCTGATTTTATTATCTATCTATCTATTTATTTATTTACTTTTAGGGACCCACCTGTGGTATACAGAAGTTCCTGGACTAGGGACTGAATCGGAGCTGCAGCTGTTGGCCGATGCCATAGCCATGGCAACGCCTGAATCTAAGTAAGCTACAGCTTGCAGCAACGCCGGATCCTTAATCCATGAGAGGCCAGGGATCGAACCCACTTTTACTCACACTTATGTCAGAATCTTAACCTGTTAAGCCACAATGGAAACTCCCAGGAGCCTTTTTTTTTTTTTTTTTTGTCTTTTTAGGGCTGCACCCAGGGCACATGAAGGTCCCCAGGCCAGGGGTAGAATCGGAGCTGTAGCTGTCGGCCTACACCACAGCCACAGCAACATGGGATCTGAACCGCATCTGCAACCTAGACCACAGCTCACAGCAATGCCGGATTCTTAACCCACTGAGCAAGGTCAGGGATCGAACCTGCCTCCTCATGGACTCATGGATCCTAGTCAGATTCGTTTCCACTGAGTCACAACGGGAACTCCAGGGGACTTTTAAGATAAAAATTTAATAGCAAAATTCTGCAACCCCCCGGGCTTGCCAGCCTCCAGCCAGTACTGCTACTGGTATTTGCCCCAGCTTCCCCCTCTGCAACGCATTTTCTGCCAGGCGATGGGAAATGGCCTGGAGTCTGCTTATAAAAGCTCATTTTCAACACTTTCGCTTCCCTCAGATCTGTTCACTGCTTGAGAAACATCATTCAAATCCCTTGAACACACAGTATGAAAGAAAATGGCAAAGTTTGGCCCGTAATACAATTCCCAACTCCTGTTGAGGCATAGTATCTGATTTTCTGGCTTTGGAGATCAGAAGTACAAGAATCTCTCCTGGAGCCAGACTGTGGCCCAGGGTGGCCTCTGTTGTCACATTCTGCACATCTTTTTTTTCCACCTGCATGAAAAGAGACCCCGGTTGATGTCAAGTCCATCAGTGGCCCCTGCCTGGATTTCCCTCTCATCTCACACAACAGGCTCTATTCATGTCATCACAATGGCTTCATGGGCAGCAATTGCTACCGTGCACCCTGAGGGGGTAGTCAAGGTGAAAGCCCTGAGGGATTCCAGATCTGCATTTTATGCAAATGTTTCCTGTGGAGGAGACAAAGGGAGTGGGCAGGCTGCTCAGGCCACAGCACTTCTGGGCTAATGGGCAGCAGTGCTTCTGAATGGCTTCAGGCAGACTCTCGGGCTCTCGGGCTCTCGTAAACTCAGAGACCTCCCATTAATCTCTCTCTGCTGCAGGCCAACCAGTGTTAACTGTGTAGTAAAGGTCCAGGCACTGGGGAGACTCATCCTGGGGTTCTAGATAATATCTTATTTTAAAGCGGTGGATCGCTCATTATCTAGCATGCCAAGTATTTTGCATCCAGCAATCTAAACCTCGCATTAATCATAGGAGGTAGTAGCTTACTATTTTCACTGCATTTTATATATGAGATTTTGAGATTTAAAAATTTAAGTGAGGAGTTCCCACTGTGGCACAATGGGATCAGCAGCGTCTCTGCAGCACTGGGACTCAGGTTTGATCTCTGGCCCGGGCCAGTGGATTAAGCATCCGGCGTTGCCGCAGCTGTGGCTCGGATCTGATCCCTGGCCCGGGAACTCCAGGTGCTGCAGGGCAGCTAAAAACGGAGAAAAAAAGAAAACAGAAAAGAAAAGAATGGAAGGGAAATTAGGCAGCCCGGAGTCATATACTTGGCAAATATACACAGTGAAGACTCGAGCCCAGGTTCCTTTTCCTTTGGAACCCAGGTTGTAATTCATCTATTTACCCACTTATTTATCATGTCCAGGAGTAGGTGCTAGGTGACAGGTGCAGTGATGGGCGTGAGAACCAGCAGTTGACACAGCCAGATGTGGTACTTGCCTTTGCAGGGCTGATGTTCTAGAGGGAATGAATGGGCCACGGTGGAGATGAAGGGGAGCCAGCGGCTGCTTTCATGAGACGGTCAGAGAAAGACCCTTGAAGGGGACTATTACGCTGGAACCCAAATGGTAGAGGAAGCCAGTCTTGTGGAGAGCTAGGAAAAGGTGCTTCAGCAAGTACTGAGGCGACCGTATCCTATCTCATTAAATTCATTCATTCACTCATTCTACACAGCTTTACTGAGATTCTACTATGACAAGTCTGTTAGATGCTACGGGAATAGAAGGGTGGACAAGGCGGAGGTGGGCTTAGAGGCTTAGTCTCAGAGATGACAGGTGCAAGAACTGATAGTCACGGTATGGGCGAAAGCCAGTGAAGGTGGCTGTCAGTAGCTTGAAAGCACTGAGATAGTCAACCAGGAGCTGGGTCTCACTACAACTGGGGGCAGGCAACTCAGTGGCTTAGAGGATGCTGCTCTATCCAAGCAGATAAAATTCTGGAAGTCTCGTAAGAATTGGCAAGCGGCCACTGGACTTCTACGTAGTTGTTATCATCCAGACTCAGAGGATGACAGAGACCAGATGGTCAGCACTGGATCTGCAGAGACCAAACATTGAGTGTTTTGGCCTTGGGAATAAGAAATGTGCTCATCACAAGTATAGGGGCTCCCCCCACCCCACAATATTTCAAGCCATGCAGTCATTCAGATTGGGTCATACATTTCTCTGAGCATGATGCCTTCTGTAACTGATCTGCTGAAGTGAAGCTCTCTGTGAATCCTAGGCCCTGCATACCTGCCTCCTTCTGCCCCCATTGGAAGGTGCCCCAACCTCTGAACACATGCCTGTACCACTTAATGTAGCAGACCCTTGTCTGGCTTACATCCAGGTAACCAACCCTGACTGCCTGACTCACAGGATCAACCCACACTTTCCAGTCCCTCCCTCACCATGTCAGTGGGGCAGGGCATGGCAGGGCTGAAGGGGTTCAGGTAGGGAGCTCTCTACATGCCCACAGCTTCTCTTCCACTGGTAGCCCCATGCTGACCAGGAGTCACCGAGCTTCTTCCCAAACGCAGTTTTCTCAGTTTTATCTGTGAGCGCACGTATTCAATTTATTTATCTGTTTTTTTCTTTTTAAGGCTGCACCTGCAGTACATGGAAGCTCCCAGGCTAGGGGTCAAATCGGAGCTGCAGCTGCCAGCCTATTGCACAGCCATGGCAACACTGGATCTGAGCTGCATCTGTGACCTATGCCATAGCTTGTGGCAATGCTGGATCCTGAAGCCATTGAGTGAGGCCAGGGATTGAACATGCATTCTCACAGACAACATTGGGTCCTTAACCAACTGAGCCACAATGGGAACTCCAACACTTATTCAATTTAATGAGATGGTACATACAAATATTAAGTATGCGTAACAGATGCTGTTGACGGGAAAGCAAAATCGAATCCTTTAGAAAGGCTTGATTATGCTGAGGAGCTAGAACACTGCAACTGAAGTAGATGTTGGCAAGTCAGCCATAAAAAAATTTGTGGGAAAAAAAGATCCCGAGGTCAGTTTGATAATTTTGCAAGTGCTTTAAAATTCTTGGCTCCATTTTAAGGAACTAGAAATCTTGGCTGATATGCTATTCGCTACAGTCTATAAGAAACAATAGATCTCTGCTAAGAAAAATACCTTGGGCTTATTTTAAAAGACCAGATAATGAACTTATTCTTTTATGTTTAAGTTACAAGTAAAATATTTAAGTTGGATTGTTCATAATTCCCCATTTTAACATACTTTTTCAATTAACTAAGCAACCGCCCAATGGCTTAAGCCCAAAGGATTTTACGATTCTTATTTGGGGGTCTGTCACCCTCCCTAAACTGTGACGTATTTGAGAGCCAAGAGAACATGTTCTCCATCTTCGGGACCCAGCACAGGCTTCGTGAGAAAGTGGCCACATCTGGATTCCTGTGGCCGGAAGAGGCAGGTAGCCTATGTGACAGAGTTTAAGCAGGAGCAGGTTTATCACAACTACGCTGAGTGTCTCAAGGAATCCAGGGGAAGACGGGGGTTGCCTTTTTGAAAACAAAAGGACCAATGCCCCATAGTGACTCTTTCCCCTAAACTTGGGTCTCTGCTTCTCTTGCAGGTCAATTGCATTCTTCTCCCACATCTCTAAGCCACTGGGAGCTCTCGGTCCTTATTCCTTAGGGCATCGGCCACTTTCAGAAGATTCTTGCTCATCTGAAGACTCAACATGTCTGCAGAGGGGCTCTGTTTGGGTCAAGCATCTAGTCCGACGGAGGGGTGCAGAGTCGCTACAAAGATCATGGTCATTAATGGAAGGGGCATTGGGTGGAGCCAGGAGGAGGAAGTCCCAGAAGAATGGGGCGTATGATGGCAGAAACCCCACTGGTACAATGTGGCAGACAATGCGTGCTTGTGGAAGGAAGGCATACATCCACATATATAAGGGAAATACTTGCACCTGATTAAGGGTCTGGCTCTGAAAGGAGGGATGCAAAGATGGGAACCTGAAGTAAAGGTAAGTCAGGGAAAGGGCAGTGCAGTATGGCAGTTACCTGCGGGGCCCTGGAGCTGGCCTCTAGGTTTAAATTCTAACTGCCCCTTCCTGACTCTGTGACTTAACTTCTCTGTACCCCAGTTTCCCCCATCTGTAAATCGGAGATGATAACATTCGCATCACGACACAGGACTGCTGTAGGGTTAAATGAGTGAATAGTTGTAAAAGAATTAGAGTGTCTGGCACACTGTCACCACAGCCCAAATGTTTGTTAAATTCACTGGCAAGCGTGCTCTATTTTAAGCTTTGTGTTAGAACCTGAATTGCAGAGTGGTGCTGAAGCTTAAAGGGGAAATGAAAAGAGAGAATAGTTGTCTCTCAGGATCTGAGGGGGGTTGGTTCTAGGACCCCCTGCAGATACCAAAATCCATGGACGCTCAAGTGCCTTACGTAAAATAGTGCAGTATTTGCATATAACCTACAAGTATCCTTCTGTACACCTTAAATCATCTCTAGATTACTTACAGTAATACCTAACACAATGTACATGCTATGTCAATAGTTGTCAGTGTGCAGCAAATTCAAGTTTCGCTTTTTTGGAACTCTCTGGACATTTTTTCCAAATATTTTCCATCCTCGGGTTGAATCCATGGACATGAAACCCATGGATAGGGAAGGGTGACTCTATGCGAAAAGACAATTGTGCTACATCGTGAAAAACCTCCAGTCACACTTTCGATAATTAAAACAATTAAAATTTTTATCAAAATCTTGACTCTGGCATTTGCATTTATATCTTTAGGGGCTTTATGGAATTTTCACCCAGAAGTGTTATGGCTTCGGAAAGCTAAGTGTGAGCACAGCCATGCGGAAGCTATTGTTTAATTGGCTCCTAGAGGCATTTTTCTGTACTTGCACTTTAGGCCGATTCAGCAAGGAGGTTATAAAAGTCTGGATGACATCCGTGTCTACTTGTTGGTGTTCTAGGACCCCAGGAACTTTGGTTCTGCTTAAAAATCCAAAGGCTAAAAGGGTTTTGGCATCAGGCAAGCTCGAGTTGGATCCTCGCTGAGCTCAACAACTGACCGTGATTGCTTACTTACACGACTGACTCCTTTGTGCCTCAGTTTCCTCATCTACAAAGTGGGAGGAATAGGAGTTCCCGTCGTGGCGCAGTGGTTAACGAATCCGACTAGGAACCATGAGGTTGCGGGTTCGGTCCCTGCCCTTGCTCAGTGGGTTAACGATCCGGCGTTGCCGTGAGCTGTGGTGTAGGTTGCAGACGCAGCTCGGATCCCGCATTGCTGTGGCTCTGGCGTAGGCCGGTGGCTACAGCTCCGATTCAACCCCTGGCCTGGGACCTCCATATGCCGCAGGAGCAGCCCAAGAAATAGCAACAACAACAACAACAAAAAAGACAAAAGACAAAAGACAAAAAAAAAAAAACAAAGTGGGAGGAATAACACCTGCCCCCCAGGAATAGCTTTTAATATTCAATAACAACACCTCTTTTACAGATCTGGGGACCCAGTGATTAAAGAGCAGCAGTCACCCGATGTGTTTTAAATCATCCAGTGGTCAACTCACAGACCATGGCCTTCATTTGGTCTATGGCCTCTCTAGTCTCTAGTCCATGATACAGGGTGTAGTTTAAAGGATGAGCCACACAATTTAGATTTCAGGGACTTTTCCCTTCTTTTTCTTTTTCCAAGAGGTTAAGAGTGTCTCCAGTCCCTTTATTTCATGGTTCCCAGCACATTGGAAACCTTAAGACAAAGCTCTTGCTTCATTCTTCCATCTGCCCAGTCACTGCTAAATGCCCACTGTGTGCCTGGAGAGCCCAGTGCACAGGGCCCACCAAGGTCACGCCTTCACAGACTCCGCTGCAGATCCTGGTCACGTAGCTGTGTGATCCTAGACAAGTTACTCAACCTCTCCAAGCCTCATTTCCCTCATGGTAAAGTGGAAACACTAGCTCCTTATGGGATTATTGTCAGGACCCAGGGTCTTCTCAACCAGGGGAGTGGGGGGGAGGAAGTGGGCGTGGTCTGTACCAGAGGCAGGTGGTAAGGGGGTCTCTTGTCTGCAGGGAATTTAAAGTAATAGTAACTGGACTCAGGTTGTTCGGCTTTTTATGATCACCGCACACTGGTGGCTTTAAATAGTATCAGCAATAAAATCCTCCTCTCCGTCCTGAAGACGACTGCTTAGCAGAGAACTCAGCCTAGAGTACACCCCTCCCCGCAAGAATGAGCTCTTTGAATGTAGGATGGTCCATGAGGTGGCAACGCAGGCCTGTGTCCTCAGTCTTTCCCCAACCCAGGTTCTGTACACCTGCGGTGACCTTTAGCGGAGGGTCTAGTCTGATGTAGCAAGAACTCTAACGTGATGTATTAAAAAGGCAGGCACCTGTGTCCCCTTTGATAACGATGAACAGTGACCCAAAGGCAACTGGACCCTTGAGTGAGACGCTGAGCGCTTCTGAAAGGAATTTTGTCAAAGGTGAAGAATAAAGAACACGTTTGTGAGCCCAGAAGACACGAGGCACTAAGTTGACTCGAAGCAGCCCCTCTTGGAAATCTCTCTTTGAAGCGCTTCTTAAGGCTGGAGGATTTCAAAGTCTTTTTAGAGAGTGCTAAAAGGCTTTTTTACCCAAGCGTCGCTACTTTTCTCAGACGCAGGTTCCATTACTAAGCATTGCGCTATTTTCAATAAAAAGACACTGATGTGTAGGTTGGAAATCACAATTGGAAGAAGTGAATTTGAGTCTGAAGAAGTGAATTTGACTCTTTTTTTTTGGGGGGGGGGCATGTGCTTACTAATTGTCTGATCTTGGGCAAGTTTCTTAGTATCTCTCAGTCCGAGCTTTCAGGTATAAAAGCCAGTATTAAACCCAGCTCTGCCTCCTTCACAGAGGGTCTTTACTGACAATGAGACATGCCAGTTGGATATTATTATGTCTTTTAAAGAGGAGCTTGCCAGCCAGAATCAGAGAAGAAGAATGAAGCAATGGGCACAGATGCAGGGGATAGATGGAAGATGCCAGTCTGTGGGCAAGTGTGCCCCTGTTGATGGTTCTCAGTGAAGGGGGACTGGTCACAATTGAGACTGGAGATTTCCCCTGGGAGCCGTTCGGAATGGCCCTTAAATGCTCTGATGAGGAATTTAGTCTTTGGTCCATAGGGAAAGAGGGAGCCAGTAAGTGATTTTTTTTTTTTTGTCATTTTTGCTATTTCTTGGGCTGCTCCCGTGGCATATGGAGATTCCCAGGCTAGGGGTCCAGTTGGAGCTGTAGCTGCCAGCCTACGCCAGAGCCACAGCAATGCGGGATCCGAGCTGCGTCTGCAACCTACACCACAGCTCACGGCAACGCCGGATCGTTAACCCACTGAGCAAGGGCAGGGACCGAACCCGCAACCTCATGGTTCCTAGTCGGATTCGTTAACCACTGCGCCACGACGGGAACTCCAGTAAGTGATTTTTAAAACAGAGAGGAGGGAGGGAAGAGGAGCTAACACCATTATTTGTTATTTCTGGAGAATGGATTGCAGGGCTGGGGAACAGACAGAAAGTGGGTTGGGAGGTTGTTGCTGGGTCTCCAGCAAGGGAGGCAGATCTGAATGTGGGCCAGTGCAGGGGACAGAGACAAAGGTGCTGTAATGTGTACGGGCTGGAACAGTTCCCCAAAAGCTGCTGAAATACCACATGGGATGAAGTAGTACAAACCAGAAGAAAAAGAGTGTAGAAATATATATATATATATATATATATATACATATATATATACACACACACATATATTATAAACCAGACGAAAAATAGCATAGAAATATATATATAGTATAAACCAGACGAAAAAGAGCATAGGAATATATATATATGCAAGGATACAAATATGTATAAATTGCATATACATTAAATGATATATAAGGTATAAATGTACATAAATGATCCCCTAAGTTATATACAATTTAATATGTAATACATAGTTATACATATACGCAAGGATATAAATACATAAATTATACTTGTAATAAATCATCTTTTTCTTTTTAAGGCTGTATCTTCGCAACATGGAAGTTCCCAGGCTAGAGTTGACTCGCAACTGCAGCTGAAGCCTACACCACAGCCACGGCAACACCAGATTCCAGGTACACCTGCGACCTATGCTACAGCTTGCAGCAACACTGGCTCTTCAACCCACTGAGCAAGGCCAGGGATCAAACCCCAATCTTCACGGAGACTTTATCTGGTCTTTAACCCACTAAGCCACAATGGGAAATCCTGAATCACATTTGAAAACTGTATATATATCTTCCTGCTCATTCAGTGGCCTGGGAACCTGCAAGTGTCCTGCCTTCTCTATTTCACTGTGGTCATTGAAGCAGTGCCCAGAAATGCTGCTGGGTCTACTAAATAACAACACAAGGGAGTCTGAGGTATAAAAACCTCTGCACACATCTGTGGGAACAGTATGCAATGCTAAAAGACTTTTTTACCTGCTGTCAGGACTCAAAGGATGATTCAAACAAGCTCCACGGAGCAAATCATTCAAAATCCCAACCCCCCAGGTCGCACTTAGTCCTGGGCTGTCTCATACATGGCACAGTTCATAGGGAACCTGCTTGACCACAGCCACCTCTGATCTTCAAAAGATCTGAAGCAGGACTTTAGCATGGTGGGGTGGGAAAGAAAGCAGCTGAGGACAAATGCATCTTTTTCTGACCCGAGGAGCACCGGGCTCCAAGTTCTTTGCCTCCTCCTTCAGCATCTGCTCAGCTCACCACCCCCTGCCCCCGCCCCCAGCAGACACTCAACATATTTATTAGCTCCCACTTCTCTGTCTAAAGATGGGCATCTCTAGGATGGGAGGGGACTTCAGAGATGCAAAGACCTCTGTATGGCTCTGCTCAACCCTCTTTAACTAGTATGGTTGTACTGCTGCATCTATTCATTTGTAATATTGGGCTGATAATACCTGCCGTGGCGGCTGTTGAATGAATTCAGATAATCTCCATAACACCTAATACACAAGACACTCCATAAAAGCCACTCTGACCTCTTAAGTCTAAATTCCACCTGGATTTTGAGTCTCCCTCTTCCTTCCCAGCCGCGGTCCCATGTCACCCACAAACCCTTCTTCGAGAAAGCCCCCACTATCAATAAGTATATCTGAATTCTCCTATTTTACTTTACAGGCTATTGCTTCTGGGAAGTGAATGATTCCCCTTCTTGCCAGACATCCTCTGTACCCTTTAAGGCTCCTCTCCGCAGGAAGTTTCCTGAAAGATCTGGATCCTCTCTATTCCTCAGTCAAGTCTATGCTACTAATTAATTAATTAATTAACTGATTTCTCTTTTTCAGGCTGCACTTGCAGCATATGGAAGTTTCCCAGCTAGGCGTTGAACCAGAGATGCTGCTATGGCCACAGCCACAGCAACACTGGATCTGAGCCGCATCTGTGATCTACACCACAGCTTGCAGCAATGCCGGATCCTTAATCCACTGAACGAGGCTAAGGATCGAACCCGCATCTTCATGGATACTGGTTGGGTTCTTAGCCCACTGAGCCACACCGGGAATTCCTATGCTACTAATTTAGGACTCTCTTTGTGTATCATTTTATCCTTACTGATGTTTCTAGACTTTCAAAACTAGAAGGCACTATGGGGGCTTTTGAGTCCACATTCTTAAAAGTTTATAAATAAGAGCATAAGACCTGACATGGTTTTCTGTATCGTTGTTGTTGTAATTACCACCATATTAACTCCATTGGCAGCTCCAGCGATTGCACCACGTGCAGTGAAGGCCTGTATCGGATTGACCAGAACTACCCAGCTCTATGCCTGGCCACAGTGAAGTCTTGCAAACAGATGTGAGGAGACTCAGAGCTCCCAGAGCTCCCAGGAAAGTCACCTCTGGCCACGACCAGCATCTTCGGGTAGGCCTAGTACGCACTTTTAATTCCCCCTGTGGGTAAGGATGTGAAGACACTTAGGACCCACACTTTCTATGTATCATCTCTGCTCCTCCCAACAGGGAAGAAAGGAAGAAGTCAAGGCTCAGAGAGGTTTAAGGACTTGCCCCAGGTCAGATAAGAAGTGAAGGTCAAGACCAGGATTTTAATAAGGTCATTGTCTCTCAGAGGCTCTGTTTTAGCTTATGGGATGCAGGGCTGAGACCTACTCACTCAGATCTCTTGATCGGGTATCTTTTCCGCTTAATTTTGGGATCCTGTTGATTTCTCTTACATTCTCCATGAGCTTACCATGATAGGATCCTCCCTGCAGTGACATCTTTCTGAGGTTCTAAATACTCCGTAGCTTGGCAAGGCACCTTCTTTCAGTGGAATCTTCCTAAAGCCTCCCAGCCTTCCAGGACTAGCTCAGATGCCCTCTCCCTGGATGATAGCACCTTGGCTCCACCAGCTGCGCTTGACCATTTTGGTGGGAAGCCCTTGGGGGGCTTTAAAAGTGGAGGTGTTTCTTCATTGTTTCCCTATATTTCAATACTGCAGCTTCTTCCTTTCTTTGTTTACCTACCTCTCCAGGTCAACTTCTCTAGGTAAATAGTTTTCTATAAACCATATATATGCTGATCTACT
The DNA here is from genome assembly GCF_016906955.1 of Phacochoerus africanus. Lineage (NCBI taxonomy): Eukaryota > Metazoa > Chordata > Mammalia > Artiodactyla > Suidae > Phacochoerus > Phacochoerus africanus. The sequence continues at coordinate 9,738,891 of NC_062549.1, read as the reverse complement.
CCAGAGATTGCATTTCAGTCTTAACTTCTCCATCGGACTCAAAGTTCATACATCCAGCTGCCTCCTTGACAAATCCATTTGAATGAGTCTTAGTACCCCCAAATGAACATGGCCTGGATGCATGCACTGACTTCACTTCCATCACTTATCACACTGAATGCCATCCTCTAGCCACATGACTCTCTGCTCCATGAACCTGGCAGGTCTGTGCGGTTTCCCTCCTGCCTGGAAATGTCCCTCCCCCATTTCTCTGCTTAGTTTGCCTTTTCCCATCAGGCCCCAGTTCTTCAAAGCCCCAACCTGGAGTAGCGCCTCAGTTTCTCTGTCATCTCAAAAGTTTTTATAATCGTAATGTTCATCACAATGAATGTTTTTGCGCTTATTCATTCGTTTATTTGCATATACTTTTTCCCCCCTCTCATCTTTCCCTAAGTCCCTGATAGCAGGGATCTAAGTTTTCATTCCTGGAGAGTATTCCTAGTGCCTTAAGCAGTATCTGGGACACAGTAGGTGCTCAATTAATATCAGCTGAATTACTTTATGAATGACTCGCATTGCGTCTTTAACAGATACTCAGGCTGAGGAGTGGTTGAAGGCTCAGAGGAGGGCAAGAGTGAAGCAGACAGATAAGCTTAGAAGGATAAAGAAGGATAAAGTCTATAGGGATGACTGTCAAACCTTGGTACCCTCTTGGCAGGCCTCTCAGGCACGTCTGGGGTCCTTAGGGATAAGCATTTGAGAACAGCTGCTCTACATGGTAACTGTGTATCAATTTCCATATTCAATTGTCTAGAATATCCCTTTCTTCAACATTTTAGGAGATCGGAGATTTCAGTACATATAGGTCAATACAGATAAATATGTGACTGTGGTCTCACAGTTTCTCATCACGAGTTTTGTTATACTCTTGTATTCCATTCGTCAACAGGCTAGGATTAGCTTGCAACACACACACACACACACACACACACACACACACACAAAATACCACACCACACACACCAAAACTTAGATTTTAATTCATTTGCATTGTTAGGACAAAACAACTTGCAAAGAAATAATAATGAAACCCAAAATAAGGCAACTTTAAAAAAAAAATTAAAAAGGCCCCCCAAGCATCTATTTTGGAATGGCTTCCTGAGCCTAAAACATGACATTTCTTAAATTATCAATGGGACCCAAAGTACCTTGACATTCTCTTAAAGATCAGTTCATATTTAAAAACCTGTTTTGTGGTCAGAGGGTAAAAATGCTATGTGAATTGAAAATGAAATAATCTTTTTTCTCGTGGGCATTTAGAAAACTGCTAGAATGAGGGGAATTCCCATTGTGGTGCAGTGGAAATGAATCTGACTAGTACCCAGGAGGATGCAGGTTCGATCCCTGGCCTCACGCAGTGGGTTGGGGAGCCAGTGTTGCCATGAGCTGTGGTGTTGGCCACAGACACAGATCGGTTCCCACGTTGCTGTGGCTATGGTGTGGGCTGGCAACTACAGCTCTGATTAGACTCCTAGGCCTGTGAATTTCCAGAGCTGTTGTGGGTGCAGCTCTAAAAAGCTAAAAAAAAAAAAAAAGAGAGACTCAGCCCATTTACCTCCCTGGTCGTCAGGCTACGTGTGAGATGGGAGAGACTGTGCTCTGACATAAGACAGATAAGGTTTGAATCCATTTTCTAGCTGAGTGATTTTTTGCTTGAGCATTGACTTCCTTACCTGTAAAATGGGATTGTAACCAGCCTTCCCTGCTCTTGAAGTATCTCATGTGCAAAGAACAACTAGGGTCACTGACATAGCAGGTGCTCAATAAATGCTAAGTACTCCCTGTCTCTCCTTTCTCCCCACTTCTCTAACCTTTTACACTTTAAATTCCTAAAATAAACCAGAAAAGAAGGTTTATATTATATAACGTGACTATCTAATGTTGAGACATTTAATATTGAATATAAATAATATTAAAGCATCCACTTTCATTGTGTCTTTTTTTCTTTCTTTTTTCAGGGCCACACCTGCAGCATATGGAAGTTCCCAGACTAGGGGTCGAAGCGGAGCTGCAGCTGTAGGACCACAGCCACATCAAGCCAGATTCTAGCAGCATCCGTGACCTATGCCGCAGCTTGTGGCAATGCCGTATCCTTAGCTCACTGAGCGAGGCCAGGGATCGAACTCTCATCCTCATGGATACTGGTTGAGTTCTTAACCCACTGAGCCACAACAGGAACTCCCATTGCGTCTTTTTTGATAAGCCATAATTATCAACAGCAATACCTTCTTCTTGCTTCTAGAATGGGTGGGGAGAAAAAAGAGAGGTGCGGTTTTGGCCCAGTATTTTGTAGAGCTTCTGGGAAGGGAATCATGGACAAGCCACACTCACTAAATGTGGTAGGTGGTGTGAAAATGTGTGCCTAGTAATCAATGTCTCCTCCCACACTGATTCTTGGGGAGGTTATGTCACTTGCTTTGACTAGTGGAACAGGAGCAAATATGGCACAGGCAGAGGTTGGAAATGTGCCTGAACCCCGGGTCTTACACTGTCTTTTGCAATGGTCAGAACCCTGAGGGCACCACGGGAATGCACCTGAGCTAGCTTGACGGAGGAGGCGGGGCCACGTGGTAGAGAATCAGGTGCTTTGGTGTTTAGTCGGCCAAAGTGCAGATGAGGGAGTGAGGCCATCCTGGACCAACCCACCAGCCATCAGTCTTACCAGCTGACCGAACACACACGAAAGAGCCCAGCAGAGATGAGCTAAGCCGATCAAACCAGAAGAACTCCCCCAGGCCATCCACGGAATTGTAAGCTAAATACACGGTGCTTGTTTTAAGCTGCTACATTTTTGGGTTGTTATCAAGCAAATGGGACCGACGCTCCAATGAATAGGAAGGAGAAGAAGAGGCGTTTGATTAGGATAACGACTAGAAGGGGACTGATATTTATTGAGCACTTGTCGAGTGTGATAGTTGTCACACAGTTGATTTTCCTCGGTCCTCAAGGATACCCAGCGGAGCAAAGAAGTCTGTGTTTACAGTTAGGAAAAATAAATCCAGAGTGATATTATATATTGTCCAAGGACAGAGCACAAAGTGAGTACTGCTATCCTGTTGCATAGATGAGTGACTCAGGAGTGGAAAAATGTGCCCAAGAGATCTAACAACTCTACGCAGCAGAACCAGACTTGGAAACTCAGTAAGTGTGACACAAAAGTCAATGCTCTTTTGAACAGCCTTGGTAATGCATGTGGACCAAACGCATGTTGCCCCTCTGTCTGTCGATAAAGCGAGCACCCTGTCCATCAGATCATCTATGGTTTTCCTGGTTCATCTCCTTTGGTGAGTTCTCCATTTCCCATCTCCTATGCTTTATAGTCAAGAGTGACAGCTTACTGTCTCAGAAGAGGGACAGAGGTCCTGCTCCTAGGATGCTCCCCGCAGGCTCTTTCCAACGAAGGTCTAGGGCAGCATTTTTTAAATTTTATTTTTCATTTTTAAAGTTTTATTGGCATATAGTTGATTTACAATACTGTGATCATTTCTGCTGTACAACAAAGTAATTCAGTTATACATACACACATCCATTCTTTTTCAGATTCTTTTCCCACAAGGACCATCACAGAATATTGGGTAGAGTTCTCTGGGCTCTGCAGCAGGTCCCTGTCAGCCAATCATTCCATCTACCACTGTGTGCATAAACCAACCTCAAACCCCCAGTCCATTCCTCCCCTACCACCTGTCCCCTTTGGTAATAGGAAAGCATTTTTGTTTTTTTTTTGGTCTTTTTGCTATTTCTTGGGCCACTCCCACGGCATATGGAGGTTCCCAGGCTAGGGGTCGAATCGGAGCTGTAGCCACTGGCCTACGCCAGAGCCACAGCAACGCGGGATCCGAGCCGCGTCTGCAACCTACACCACAGCTCACGGCAACGCTGGATGGTTAACCCACTGAGCAAGGGCAGGGACCGAACCCGCAACCTCATGGTTCCTAGTTGGATTCGTTAACCACTGCGCCACGACGGGAACTCCAGGAAAGCATTTTAAAAATTGGAACCTGTGACACATTTATAGCCTAAAATAAAATCTAGTGGCTCATACACAGCATTGAAAAATGAAATAGACAAAAGCAGAAAACATCAGAATCCAAAGACTATAGAGAAGTACGGCATCACGGTATTTTCTTGGTTTCACATTCATGCCTCTGTGTACTAGACCATCAAATAAAAGGAACTTCTTACTGTAAGTCACAGTGGAAAAAGTAAAAAGGCCATAAATAGCCCTTTCTGAATTAGTGGCTGAAAAGCTAATGACTGCATTTCGCTCCAACACTACAGCTCTGGATCTGATTTGGGTTTTGACATAAGCCATTCTGCAGGATTTGGAATTTGGAGGGTAGACACAAGCTACTTTTCGTCGACTCCTTTTTTTTTGTTGTTATTGCTGGCAATCATGATTGTGGAGATACTGGGATTTTTTTATTGGCCATACCCACGGGCCAGGGATTAAACATGAGCCACTGCTATAACCAGAGCTACAGCAGTGACAAAACTGGATCCTTAACCTGCTGAGCCACAAAGGATTTCAGACACTGGGATTTTATTTTATTTATTTCTTTTTCTTTTTTTTTTTTTTTAACAATCTGATTTCACAGGATTTCCATCCCACAGCCCAAGCACATCCCCACCCCCCAAACTGTCTCCTCTGGAGACCATAAGATTTTCAATGTCTGTGAGTCAGTATCTGTTCTGCAAAGAAGTTCCATCTGTCCTTTTTTCAGATTCCACATGTCAGCGAAAGCATTTGATGTTGGTGTCTCATTGTATGGCTGACTTCACTTAGCATGATAGTTTCCAGGTCCATCTATGTTGCTAAAAATGCCAGTATTTCGTTCTTTTTAATGGCTGAGTAATATTCCATTGTGTATATGTACCACATCTTCTGGATCCACTCCTCTGTCGATGGACATTTAGGTTGTCTTCATGTTTTGCTATTGCAAATAGTGCTGCAATGAACACTGGAGTACATGTGTCTTTGCGAGTTGTGGTTTTCTCTGGGTAGATGCCCAGGAGTGGGATTGCTGGATCAAATGGTAGTTCTATGTTTAGCTTTCTGAGGAATCTCCATACTGCTTTCCACAGTGGTTGCCCCAATTTACAATCCCCCCAACAGTGTCCTAGGGTTCCTTTTTCTCCACACCCTCTCCAGCACTTATTGTTTGTGGACTTTTGGATGATGGCCCTTCTGGCTGGTGTAAGGTGGTACCTCAGAGTGGTTTTGATTTGCATTTCTCTAATAATGAGTGATGTTGAACATCTTTTCATGTATTTCTCGGCCATCTGTATGTCTTTTTTGGAGAACTGTCTGTTTAGATCTTTGGCCCATTTTTTGATGGGGTTGTTTATTTTTTTGGTATGGAGCTGCAGAAGTTGTTTATAAATGTTGGGGATGAATCCCTTGTCAGTTAATTCACTTGCAAAGATTTTCTCCCATTCTGTAGGTTGTCTTTTTGTGTTGTTAGGGTTTGGGGTTTTAAATAGCAGCCTTCTGGTATCAGTAACAAGATCTGTGGCTGTTTGGAAGGCAGCCATTGACCATGTTTTGCCAGGATGGACCTAAAAAAGGTGGCATTCCTGTAGAACTAACAGCTGTGGCAAACAGTGGTTTCCTGATCCCTGCCCTTGACAGCAAGCGGGAAGCTGTCCACAAGGTCTGTAACAGAAACGTGAATGTCCCAAGAGAGGATTTAACTTACCTCCAAGATAAAGGGACAAGAAAAGTCCTCGTGTTGAATTGTGACAGGAGTAAGGCAAGCAAGAACACATTTTATAACTTTATCAACACTCATAAATCCTTTCGAAAATTCTTCAGACCCTTAGAAATTATGTACACCCAGGAAATCCTCCTGATTATATATTTGCAAATGTCACATACCATATGCCTCTCTGCTATTCCATTACACACTAAAAGAGCTATTTGCCTCTATTTGACCATTCAATTTCTTTCAATAAATGGCAATTGGAGTTCCCTTCATGGCTCGGCGGTAAGGAACCCGACTAGTATCCATGAGGATGTGGAGTTGATCCCTGGCCTCAATCAGTGGGTGAAAGATCTAGCATTGCCATGAACTGTGGTGTAGGTCACAGATGCAGCTCGGATCTCATGCTGCTGTGGCTGTGGCTGTGGCCGGCAGCTGCAGCTCTAATTTGACTCCTAGTCTGGGAACTACCATATGCCATGTGTGTGGCCCTAAAAAGCAAACAACAACAACAACAAAACCCCAACAATCATGCCTGGTACCTTCCTAGGTGCTGAATACAACTCCAGCCGGGGAGAACACACAGCCTGTGAGGATGCAGATGTGGGCACATCCCAAAGGCTTCTTTCAAAAACTGTCACAGAAGCAAGAACCTGGTCCTTGGGGCACACTAAAGGTGATGTGGGGGGAGCGGCAGGGAAGTGGGGCCCGACCCTCTGTGACACCGCAGCATTTATTTCAATGTCTCACAATAATTCAAGGAAAGGGATTGGATTATTCCAATGTAACAGATAAAGGAAACGGAAGCACATCAAATGACCGTCTTTGCCCCAGATTGTGCAGCTAATAAGGTAGGTGAAAGCTGGGGTTTAAAACCAGGTCTGTCTGAGTCTATGTCACAATTAAGTTGCCTTTACACACAGTAGCGATTTTCCCAGAAATAATTTTTCCAGTGAAATTCTAACAAGTCTAAAAATGAAATTCTCATAATGAAAAAAGAATCCGAAATCACAGATAGACACCTTTGGACAATTTTCAGCGACAGTCGCCTCAATTCTGAAAAACTCCTTTTACCCCACAGTCACTTCCAAATCGGTTATAATAATACGCTCTCATAGGTAATGAGGAACAGGAATAATGTTATAAAAGCCACACACTGCAAAGTGCTTCAATATGCTTAAAAAAGCACACGTCTCTGGGAAGACGGCACCTCCTGGTGCGGAAAACACCTCTAGGTTGCATGGCTTTTTTGGTTGTCTTTTTAATTTGTTTTTGCTTCTCCTCTGCCCCCAAGAATATTTGGACAGACAAAGCAGAGCACATAAAATTTCAACCTGGCGTCCAGGTCTGAGAATGGTAACCGCTTGAGTATTTACGAGGCGAAAGCTTCGGTATTGAAGGTGTGGGGAGGGAGGAATTTTCCATCTATTGTAGGTGGGCTGATCCAGGTGGGAGGGTCCTGACAAGTCAGCTGGAGGGATTCCCTTTGAGTAAAACGTCGCACATTGCACCTACAAACTTTTGAGGACCACTCGAAGGGCCTTGGAAGGACCTAGGAAGCAAAGAGGCCGGAAGCTTACATTTCATCACTGTCATCCTAAGTCTGCTTCTGAGCCGGCAAACTATTTTTCATCATTATAAATGCTGGAGGATGCCAACACGTGGGCGCCTGTGGCTGCCTGTGGACACGGTATTGCTTATTTCAAGTATTAATATGCAGCCGTTTCCATGGATACCTGATGATAACTACGCCACAATACGTGTATTAGAAGGCTATTGGAACACTGACTCTGATGCAGTGAATTCTTAGTTTCTAATTCAAGTGTTACGATTCTGGTACCTGTCTAAGATTAATTTACAGATGGTTTATACACTCACCCACTGAAATTCTAAGAACGCTGAATTTATGTTCTATCTTGATTTGAGGCAGAGCTTTTCACATTTATTCAAGAACGTCATAGTTTAATAGCAACTGGGACAGAGAATTACCCTGGAGGTTGAAAGATGGATTAAAACTCAAGTAAGAAGCCCCTTGCTTGCAGCATTATCAAGAGACTGTATATCCTTCAATGACATTTAAAAAATAATAAAAAAAACTTTTATAGTACGTGTGTAGTTAAAAATTATCTTCTCTTGTGTCCTGGAGGTAGAATCCTGGAAGCAGAAAGCAGTAAAGTGATTTTAAAGGTGAAGTGACTGAGGCTCAGAGAAGTAATTCGATCAAGGCCAACCTATCTATGAATGCAGGACACCAAGCTACTTATCTTGCTTCTGCTGCATTTCAAAAGATCATGCCTGTCAAGGCCAGGGCTCCAAAAAAGGAACTGAGTCACAGGCTGGAGGACACTGCAGAGGACACTGCAGCCACACTTGCGCAAATGGAGACACTGCCCAGGTCAGGTGTGGCATGTGGTCTCTGCCACCTACTCCTCGGAGCCCACAAAGCCAACTGGCTAGAGAGCCAGTCATTATTTTTCACTCCGATGTTACATTATGATCTCATGCCAATTTTCTGCTCATGAGAAGAAGAATTATCATCAAACACTCTTCATTTCCATTTGAAAAGCAGAAAAGATCACAATCAGAGCTGAGTTGGAAAGAACATGTAAGACTCATTCATTCATTAGTTTCCTCTTTTAGTCTTTCCATCAACAGGTACGAGCAGCTACCCCTTACAATGAAAGGTGAATTTAATCGCCTTTGATTTTCCCAACTTCTCACACACCAAACATCTTGATCTGTTTCTCCATGTACTTATTAAAATCAATTCGGGAGTTCCCGTCGTGGCGCAGTGGTTAACGAATCCGACTAGGAACCATGAGGTTGCGGGTTCGGTCCCTGCCCTTGCTCAGTGGGTTAATGATCCGGCGTTGCCGTGAGCTGTGGTGTAGGTTGCAGACGCGGCTCGGATCCCACGTTGCTGTGGCTCTGGTGTAGGCCAGTGGCTACAGCTCCGATTCGACCCCTAGCCTGGGAATCTCCATATGCCGCAGGAGCGGCCCAAGAAATAGCAAAAAGACAAAAAAAAAAAAAAAATCAGTTCAGTCTCCGGGAGTCTGGGATTTTGTTTTCTATGCAAGGTATTCATTCATGCTTAAAACAAATGCTTTAGAGTAGCAATTACACGGACCACCCCGCAACCAAAAACGAATCTTACTGGCCACTTACTGTTTATCAAGCTCTGTACAGGAATCATCTCATTTAATCCTCACAATCCACTAGGTAGAAACATTTCTTCTTGCTGTTACACAGATGATAAAACTGAGGCACAGAGAGGCTAGGTAGTTGTCCTAAGGACACACAGCTAGTAAGTGGCAGTGCCTGGATGTGAACCCAGGTGTCTGGATGCATTTGTGAGTGACTGCTATGCCCCTGGTTCTGTGCTGTGGAGGCCGATGTAGTGTTTAGCCTTTACTTGGGTGAGATGCGTCACTCGCGCTGACTCTCCTGTCGCCACCTTTCCCACATCTTTGTATGACCTCTTGTGGAACATCGCCTGTTGCTCATTCCTGCATCTGAAAAGCTATTATTTAGCAATCGTGCACTAGGGAGGGAGGGAGTGCGTGGCAGACTTTGTGCTCTGCACGGGGCAGAGCAGTGGCTCAGCTTCCCTTCCGCCACCACCGTGCATGCCATCCAGCTGACTGAGAGACCAAAAATGACTGCAATAAAATATTAATGACACACAAAAAAGTCAGCATGGAGCACCGCCTGTCTCTTGCCTCTTCCGAAGAGATGCCAGGATAACAGGTGTGAAAAGTAAAATGCTTTGAGCTGCTGGAGAGTCAGAAGGTGTAAAGATGAAATATTTATATCTCAGTGATTAAAAGACAAAAGAGGTGGCTTCCATAGAGCTAAACCGCAAACTCTTTTGGATAATGAGATTGAAGAAAAAAGGTCTGATGGACTAGGGAGTGCAACAGGAATGCCCTCTGCGGGGTCAGAATCTAGCATCCAACTGACTACGGAAAGGGAAATTATTCTTCCATATCTGTCAGCAATACTCTCATATTTGGGAAAGGAGCCTCATGGGACGTGCTTCTTAATTCAATCGTTATTTTATTCATTTGATACGATGCTACTTACTGAATGTCTAATACCAGGTAAGCTATTATGGGGAGAAAAACATGAATCCTTCACAGATCAAGAAACTTTCAATCCAGTGTCAAGATATAAGACATGCCACATAAGACAAATTGCCAAGTGCCAAACTTACCAAACTCCAGTTTATTCTGAAAGATTCTAACTAAAAACAACATTGACAACAATAAAAAAATGGGGGGGGGGGGTAGGGAGCGGGACAGACTGGGAATTGGGGGTTAATAGATGCAAACTACTGGCTTTGGAATGGATATGGAATGAGATCCTGCCGTACAGCACTGGAAAACTATATCTAGTCACTTATGATGGAGCATGATAATGTGAGAAAAAGAATGTATACATGTATGTGTGAATGGGTCACCTTGCTGTACAGTAGAAAATTGGCAGAACACTATAAAACTAGCTATAATGGAAAAAAAATTAAAAATCGTTAAAAATAAAAAAAGAGTTCCCATTGTGGCGCAGTGGCTAATGAATCCAACTAGGAACCATGAGGTTGCGGGTTCAATCCCTGGCCTTGCTCAGTGGGTTAAGGATCTGGCATTGCTGTGAGCTGTGGTGTAGGTTGAAGACAGCTCAGATCTGGAATTGCTGTGGCTCTGACGTAGGCTGGTGGCTACAGCTCCGATTTGACCCCTAGCCTGGGAACCTCCATATGTCACAGGTGCGGCCCTAGAAAAGACAAAAAAAGACAAAAAAAAAGCAAGCGCACAGACTTATTTTTATGTCTGACACCTAACTCAGGGCTTGGTCTTCATTTCATGATGCACTAACTTGATTGAATAGTGAAACTACATTTGTTACTATTACAAAAACTCTGAAGAGGGCTCTGAGAAAAAAGTGATTAATGTGGAATTTTGATGGTTTACCTAGTCCTATATAATGCAAGGAAACCAACCAAATGTACTAGATAGCACCTAGATCAAGCTGTGCCTGAAGCCTATTAGGAATGGAACTTCATAAATCTAAAGCCAGTTTGGGAGGAGAGTGTTCCCTGTAAAGTCATCTTCTGTAAGTTGTCATCCATGGGCAGAGAGGTGCAAAGCTGGGGCCTTTGGAACACTTGGGAGGAACAAAGAGGTTATAAAAACTCCATGTGAAAAAAACAAATGGAACTTCCCCAAACCCTCTGTTGCCCTTGGTTCATCTGGGTTCCGTCACTGAAAGTAGGAGCCTTCATGCGTGTTTCATTGGAAGCTGGCACCCCCACTAGATACTGAGTCTTCTTCCCTGAGTAGAGTCACTGTATCTTTTCCCTACTTAAGAAAATTCATTTGATTTCCCCATGTCTCTCTGTGTATTCCCATTGAATACACCACAGTCCTGGTGTGGCAATTATGTACCTACCCCTCAAATTCAGCAACCTGAGGAAACACACTTCCCTTACCACCAAGAACAAAACCAGTAGGAGAGTCTCCAGTGAGGAAGAGAGAGCAAGGACCCTCCGCAAAAGGAAAGGATGTATGATGACGCATAGATCGTGAACCATGTGGTCTGTCCACGAGACTTCACAACCCACATGGCGTAAGAGCTGGTCTATGGTTCTGGAGCTGGACTGTCTCGGGTGGAATACCAGTTGTGCACCTTACTAGCTGCTACATAACCTCTCTCTTTGCTGGTTTCCTCATCTATAAAATGGAGGTTAGATTACTCACTAGCTCATAGGGTTGCTCTGAGGATTAAATAAAGTAACATACATAAAACGCACAGCATAGCATTAGCACGAGTGAATGCTGTACATGGGCTAGTTGTTGCTCATTCTATCCAGGGAATATTTAAGGTAGAGAGGGAAGAAATGAAATGAATTCCATTTTAAAGGCAATGGGAACTTGTCTTAAGTTCCTAGGCATGCTGTAAAAAAAAAAAAAAAAATCACAAAACTGGGTGATTTAAAACAGCAGATATGTTTTAGCTCATAGTTCTGGAGGTCAAGGGGTCTGAAATCAAGGTTTAGGCAGATAGGTTCCTTCTGGGGGCCCTTAGAAAGTGTTCACTCTCCCAATTTCTGATGGCTGCTGACAGCCCTTGGTGTTCCTTGGCTTACAGATGCATCGCTCTCACCTCTGCCTCGGTCTTCATATGGCATTTCCTCTCTGTGTTTCTTCTGTTACTGTGTGTTCTCTCTTCTTATAAGAACACCTGCCATATTGAATTAAGGGTCATCCTAATCCAGTATAAATCCATCCTGTCTTGATTACATCTGCAAAGGTCCTCTTTCTAAATAAGGTCATATTTTGTGAGCCACATGGGAAGTCCTAAATAAGGTCACATTCTGAGGTTCATGGGGACACGAATTTGTGGCAGGAGGCATTATTCAATCCAGTATAGAGGTCACGGAGGTGGCATGAGAAGATGTGGGTTTTACAAGGACCACTCTGGCTGCGGCACGGAAAACAACATGCAGGGAGTTGAGGGGCCGTTGCCATGATCCAGGAGAGAAATGGAGCAAGAAGTAGGATTAGAAAGTGGAGAAAAGTAGGAAAGATGGCCAGGAAGGCAAGCCACCTGCTCCTGATCGTGACTGGGTATCAGGAAGGATGGAGAGGAAGAGCTAGTGTGGGCTTGGACATCTATGGGCCAGAGCTGCTGTTCATCCAGTGGAAACACTAAAGAGACAAAACTTCAGGAGAAGGAATGATCTATGCTTGTTGAGTGAATGAAGGTTGAAATTCTTATTTCACCTTAGGCCAAATTTCTACTTGCTTTGAAAGCACCGCTCTAAGCCTGTCTCAACTTTCTAGACTCTGACCGCTAATCAAGAGTAGTTTCAGGGAGTTCTCTTGTGGTGCAGTGGGTTAAGGATCCAGCACTAAGATGGTGGTGGCTTGCATCGCTGCTATGGCTCAGGTTTAATATCTGGCCCAGGAGCTTCCACCTGTCTCAGGCATGGCCAAAACAAACAAACAAACAAACAAAAAAACCCCCCCAAACCAAGCAAAGAAACCCACAAACAACAACACCCTCCTCCCCCAAACAACAACAACAAAAACACAGAGTAGTTTCATTATTTTTAAAAGGTCAATGTGTATTCTTTGGACTTTCAAAGGTAATTTACAAAATGGCATTGCAGTGGAATAAACCTCTACTCAACTGATTCATACTGATGGAAGTTCCCAGAATGTTAAATTCTAATAACAAGCTGGTCCTGACTGGTCCACCCCCCACGTCTGCCTCATTGGTTGTGTTGTACCTTTTTCAGGAGACAGTAGTGTGTTTCCCAATTTGTTTATGTCCGCTCTATCTGCAAATGGTGTAATGGAATGTAGCTGAATATAGGGCAAACAACAAAATATGAGTGTGAAAAGAAAGCAAGCTTTTGTTCCTACAAAAAGTTGAATGTTCAGAAATACTCCGTTTCCTTAAAAAATGCTTTCAAATTAGGTATGTGCAAGACATTTGCAAAAGACTGGAAACAAAAAAAGTTCTAGAACAGTTCTGTCCTCAGATTGCTCCAAAAGTATTTTGAAGTTATCTGCCCTCTTTTGTGGCCAATCCATTTTTTGAGTGGCTTATGCATAAAAGAGGCTATAGAATTCCCATTGATAGACCCATTCTCACATCCAGCTGAAATAAGCTATTTTAGGCATGGATGATTTTTAAAAAATACATATTTGATTTTTCCCCTTCTCTATTCTGCCACCGCTTTCAAAATGTGCCTTCAACTATATCCAGGCTACGAATCATATCTGCCCTTCAGCATTTTACAGTTAGGCTGTGTTAGGTTTTCAATGCCAATTTCTTCAGCCAAAATCCCCCAGACAGATTTATGAGATAAAAGAGTCCCAGACACTGTTTGGCCGCTCTTTGGCTTCTTCCTGCTGGAGCAAAGGTGTTGAGGTCAAGGGTGGTGACTGATTTCTTCTAACGGAACTGCCTCTGGAAATGTTAATTGTATGCAAACGACTGCACAAGGATGGCCTCTCTTTGAATCCGGGGGAGTACTTAAAATTAGTACTGCAGAGGGATGCCAAGTCTACAACACAAATAGCAAGAAGAAAAACTGTAGTTACTAGAATCAGAGTGTGTGCTTCTGTAAAACTCCGGATACGGCCCAGCTGGTCCAATAATTCAAGGACTAATTATGATGTCCAACCCTCATCTATATTGCTTGATGTCCTCACAAGAACCTTGACCTACAGGGGTTTTCATTTTTAACAGATAAAGGATCCAACGTTCGGGGAGTTTAAGCGGTGCACCCAAGGGCAGCCAGGAATGGAGCTGGAACTTGCAATCAAATCCAGGTTTAAAAAAAAAAAAAAATCCAGGTTTGTTCCTCTTGAAAGCTTTCATTCTTTCTACCATGCCAGAAAAATGCAAACAATGTGCTCGAAAGATTGCAGAGAACTAGGCGACCAGACGGTTGTTAGGGTTGCAAGAGAGTAAACACAAATCATTTGAGTGAACTCAGCAGTTACAGGAGAGTCAAAGGCTATGAACACCGCACTGCATCTCAAAATCTTACTGACAATTAGAGGGCATCCCGGAGCTACCCATAATATTAGGCAGAGCAGCAAGAACACGTATTAAGTACAAACATCTAAGTGCCAAGGAAAAAGAAGTCGTTCACGACTGGAAACAGTAGAGGAGGCTCTGTAAAGGGAGTATGTCTCAGCATTGGTTTGGGGGTTTGGTGAGATTGTTTTGCAGAAATAGCCTGAACATTTATAGAGGTTTTGACAGCTGAAATAACACTTCGACAAGCATTCTGTTATTTGGCTCTCAGAACGCCCCCCTGTGGGTTAGGGTGGGAATTATCATTTCTAACTGAGAGATGAGGAAGCTCATACACAAAATGATCTAACAACTTGCTCCGAATCACACCAGCAAGTTGGAAATTGACACGGGATGGACATCTACGGCAGCATGGTCCAGTGGAAATGAACACCTACAGAATTAAAAAAAATTCCTAGAGCACACATTAGACAGGAAAAAGAAACAGTTGAAATTCATGTCGATAGTATATTCTATCTTATACACCCCAAATATATTATTTCCATGTGTGGTCAACACATAACTAATAAAAAGTTATTAATGAGATGATTTGCATTCTTTTTTTTTGGTATTATCTTCAAAATCTGGTGTGTATTTTACTCACAGCACATTCAGACCAGGCACATTTCAGGTGCTTGATATTCACCCGTGGCTGGTGGCTATCATATTGGACAGAACGGAGTTTTTTGGATTCCTTGTTTTTCTGCTCTGCTAACCTGCTCACAAATATAGATGGAAGGAGATGAAGAGTAGGGCCTCTTATGCAAAGGGAAAAGGAGGAGCAGGTAATTACAGAGGGAGACAATTGGTACCACAAAAGAGCAATAAAAGAGAGCTTAATGAAGTGTCAAGGAACCCAACAATGGAAGGTAAACCCAAACTTGGAAGAGTGGAACTACACACACTCCTGGAGCCTGGCAAGTTCTGTAACCCTGATTACAGATAGGAATCATGGCCTTTTGGTGGAGAAATGTAGCCACTGTTAGTCTACCACCCAGCTGGGGAGACGATGGGGAGATACACCCATTGGCCTCTTTGCCCTCCCATCCTCTAGTCTCCATCCAGCGCCTCCCATTGTGCAAACCCAACCAGAAGTTAGAGGAAGCGAGCCTGTTGATGCATCCATTGAGGTTAGCCTCCTGGGGCACAGGGAAAGGCAGAGAAGGATAGAGACTGGATCTGGAGGGTAAGCAAGGAACAACTACCCAGAAATCAAAGGCGCAGGAGTGTGGTGCAAATTTACTGGTCTGAATGGAGAGTAAAGGTGCAAGGACAGAGGTAGCAAGTGACATGATTGAAAAGTGGGGCTGGATCCAGGTAGTGGATGGGCTGTATTGCCGGATATATGGGATTTGCTTTGTATTCTATGGGCAGTAGCAATTCTTGGGCGGGGGGGAGGGTTAGTGTGAGTTCTTATATAATCAAAATCGGGCACGACAAGAAGACAATCTTGACAGGGTTATAGTCCATGCTGGGGTTTTGAGATATGAATTGGCTACATCCCTCACCTCTCAAAGGAACCCAGTAAGAAATATATACGGGAGGCAGATAGGAATCAAGACAAATATTGTATTACTAGCAGAGAGATGGGGACTGAGGCTGCAAAGTTAGTGAACACTGGGGGTCCTGTTCCTTCTTTTTGTACAAGCCACAAGTCCCCAGCCAAAGATGGAGCAGCTGGGCCGCCATGGGCCTCACTGAATCAGTGGGGTCTCTATGGGGAAGAAAGCAGTCTGCATGGGTGGTCTCCCTGTGGACACAGGTGATCCATATTTTTACCCTGCAATAAGGCTTGGACAATGACTCCATTACTCAGGAATCTTATACCTTGTAAGATGGAGAGAGACAAGAATGGATGGAGAGGAAACAGTAGCTCATGCTCCATACCTTCCCATATATTTGTAGAGTCTCCTATTTCATAGATCATAAGAAAATGGGAAGGAGCAAAATACAGCTTCTTTTCCCAGAAGAGTTTTAGGGTGGAGTGACTCCAGGCAGCTAGACCAGTTCATACTAGTTAGAAACTGGTTAGAACCCATCAGGAGCTATTTTGAGGGAGGACCTAAAGAGGATTAGAAAAAGAAATGTAGGGACAGTGAGTGAATATATGGAGGAGACAGCATCAACAAGAATTGGTACCACAGTTGACGTGGATGGAGCAGGTACAAGGATGTGCCATGTAGAAAGAACATGCATTGTGAGGGGATGAGAGCATCATGGCCAGTGGTACCCGGGGGAGATGCAGATGGGTCTGTCCAGTGGGGTGGGCATCTGGAGCTCAGAAAAGAGCATGGTGCTAGAAATACTGATGTGGAACCATCCTGAAGCGATGGCTGAAGTCATGATAAATTACTCAAAGAGGAACGCGAGATAAAAATGGATTGAAATACAACAATCCATTTCTTGGTCACATTACATGTCCTGCATTGCTCAGGAATGGCTCTTGGATAACACAGACACAGCACGGCCATCATCATAGGAAAGGGACAGCACAGTTGCGGGCATCCCAGACTGGGGAGGACGGTGATTGGAATAACATTTTACTTTTTTGCCCCCAAATGCCTGAAAGAAATGAAAAGAAAATTCTGAAAAGAAAGGCAACCATGAAAGAAATGGAGCAGAGAGGCAGAGAAGCTCTTGCAAGGAGTGAAATGGTGAAGAAGATGCCTCTATGTAAAATAGAGCTTTAAAAAATTTTGCTTAGCAGAACTCTGTCTCGGCTAAAGTCATTTATGTAAAGGAATAACAGAAGGGGATGCTGGACTGGGAGATGGAGGACTTTAACGTTAATTGCCAAGGAGAGCTCAGACTCCTGGTTTAGAGGATGGATGGGGAATTTGGGGTGAGTAGGTGCAAATGATTCCATTTAGAATGGATGGGCAATGAGGTCCTACTGTACAGCACAGGGAACTCTATCAATCTCGTGTGACAGAACATGATGGAACATGGTATGAGAAAAAGAATGTATGTATATATATGTATGACTGGGTCACTTGGCTGTACAGCAGAAATTGGCACAACATTGTAAATCAACTATACTTTAATAAAAAATCAAAACAAATTTTTACTTAGGCAGAACTCTATCTAGGCTGAAATCGTTTATGTAAAGGCATAACAGAGGGTGAAGGTGGACTGGTGGTCGAAGGACGTTCAAGTCACTAAAGGTCAAGGACAGAGCAGACTCCTGGTCTGGAGGACAAGCTCACCAGCACTCACACCACGAGAGGGGAGTGTTTCCCAAATCTACTTATTCAAAATATTTTTGAGTAAAAGGATAGTTGGAAAATGCAATGATAGCACTCATTAAATGTTGATGGTCTCTGCTTTTCTTCCTAGCTTGTTTTCTTTCTTTTTTTTTTCCCCTTTTGGATCCACACCTGTTGTGAAGAACATAAATAAAAGGTATATCTCATCTTCAAAGAGTTTTTGGTGCAGAGGGAAAAATAAAGCAAGAGCACAGCAGAATGGAGAAAGAGGTTAAGTCCATAAAGAAATATACGAATCCTGGAGGTCACCAGCTAGGGGGCAGGGAGAGGGTCTCTGTGGAGGCGGTGACCTTTGAGCTGAGTTCTGAAGAGTGGATAAGGTTTAGGGATGAAAGGAATGTTACTGCAGGTAGGGAGAAAAAGCATAAGCAAAGACATGAGTGTAGTAAGATAATAAGATTATTCAGGAAATGGAGAATATTCCACAATCAACTAGAGAATAGTTAATATGAAGTATATTAATAATAGATAAGGATGAACATGAAGGGTAGTGCCTGGGTGGTCCTGAACGCAAGAGATGGCGACTAGCACAAAAATGGCCTGAGTATGAGGTTCAAGAGGCTTTTTTGGAGCATAATGAGAAGACCCAACTAATTAGAGCAGAGAAAACAAATATTGGAAGATTCTGCTAATTCCAGGCCAACTTTTTTTTTTTTTTTTAAGGCTGCATCTGTGGGATATGGAAGTTCCTAGGCGAGGGGTTGAACTGAAGCTGCAGCTGGGGCCTATGCCACAGCCACAGCAACACCAGATCTAAGCCACACCTGTGACTTGTGCCACAGCTTCGGCAACACCAGATCCTTAACCCACTGAGCCAGGCCAGGGATCAAACCCACATCCTCACAGAGACAACACTGGGTCCTTAACCCACTGAGCCACGATGGGAACTCCTTCCAGGTCGACTCTTCCTTCAATGAATGAATGAAAGTCAAGGCTCTGCCTTACTCGTTGGCCATTAGCTACAGGTTCAGAAACACTCCCTAGAGGCCAGAGGGCACCAGCATGCATCCAAACAACCAACTGGAAACTTACGAACAAATCCTAACTTTGTCACCCAATCTATTGTCCGACCCACCAGCTTACACCAGTATTGCCTAACGAAGATGTTTAAATGAAAGCGAATTGCTTTAATCCAGCTCAAACATCTGCTGCATTTAATAATAATCTTCCGGCCGTTGCAACATATGGCATCAGCAGAAACTTCATTCCAGTGCCCTCTGAGCTTCTGAGATACCTCAAAATGCCATGATTACCATAAGTAGGCTGCGGCAATGCTCAAGGCTGGAAGAAAAACAATTACTTTGTTTTAATATTTAAAATAAATATGAGCCATTTGGATCCTTTGGGAGGAGAGATGGGACTACAAAAACTATAATGATTAGAATCTAACTCCCCAAAGAGAGATGTTCTAAGACGTGGCTTTCAGATGGAAAATTCCCGCAGTGGGTCTGTGTAAGGCGTGTGCTCAGCCTGCTCCAGTCTCTTCTGACCTGGGTAGGAGTCCTTCTCCCACCAAGTTTTTACTGGGAGTCACAATGGGCATAATCACTTTACTTTTATATGAAGATTATGCCGAGATGGTCCTCATGGAGGTGGAAGTGAAGCCAGGAGCTAAAGTCTGAATTCGGTGTAACTCAGTTAAATAAACATGAATCAGATCTTCTATCCCAGCCATTGCACAGAATAAATACCAGAGAATCAGATGAATTTTATAGAATAGCTGCCTTTGAGGAGTCCTTCTCGGAAAGAGAAATGCAGACTAGTCAATGTTATAAAGTATGACAGGTTCTATAATAGAAGTAATAAGTTAATAGAGGTTTTTTTTTAACTCAAATGAATCTATCACACCTGTAATTAAGTTAATAGAGTTGATAAATACAATATATCCCTATTATATAATATATATTGTACAATATATCTATTACATATTTATATATTTATTTATACCTATTATATATTGGAGTTAATAGAGTTAATAAGTTCAGGCAGGTTGGAAGTATAAGAAAAGCATTTCAGGGAGTTCCTGTCATGGCTCAGTGGTTAATGAATCCGACTAGGAACTATGAGGTTGCCGGTTTGATCCCTGGCCTCGCTCAGTGGGTTAAGGATCCGGCATTGCCATGAGCTGTGGTGTAGGTTGCAGATGCAGCTTGGATCTGGCATTGCTGTGGCTATGGTGTAAGCCAGAAGTTACAGCTCCGATTCGACCCCTAGCCTGGGAACCTCCATATGCCACAGGCACGGCCCTAGGAAAGAAAAAAAGAAAAATGAAAAAAAAAAAAAAAGAAAAAGAAAAGCATTGCAGGATTTCCCATTGTGGTGAAGCAGTGAGGAACCTGACTAGTACCCACAAGCACATGGGTTTGATCCCTGGCCTCTCTCAGTGGGTTAAGGATCTGGCATTGCCACAAAGCTGTGGTGTAGGTCACAGACCCCAGACCCCTAACCTGGGAACTTCCATATACCACAGGTGCAACCCTAAAAAGACAAAAACAAACAAACAAACAAAAAAACAAAAAAGGAAAGAAAAGCATTTCAACTCAACATGGGGAGGTGAAAGCAAGCAAGTGGCATGGAGGAAGGATTCCTGGAACAAAATATTCAGAGTAGAGACATTACTCTGAATATAATGAGGGGGAGGTGGGCTTTCCAGTCTGAACGAACCACGCAGCACGGAGCAGTGAAAAAGCAGTTTGGGGAGCAGATGGGCATTTGGAGTGTGCATGTGTGTGTGTGTTTGGGGGTGGGGAGGAAGCAAGAGGTTGGAGAAGGAATCCAAGGAGAGAGGAAAGGGGCCAGATCCTGGAGAACCTGTTGGGCCAGTGTCGGGGGGTTGGATTTTAATCCTGGAGGGAATGTTACCACTGAAGGGTTTTCCTGCAGAGAAGAGTGACCCCAATGTCATTATCATCACAGCATCCTCTCCAACATGCCTTAAGCACATCCTCTGCCTCGGGCTAAGAACTGTTCATCCTTAATTTCACCACAACCTTGGAGGAAGGTAGACTCCTTATGCCATCTTCCAGGCACAAAGTCAAGGTCGTTAGAGGGGAGGAGCTTGCCCAAGTTCCCACAGCCAGGAAGCACAGGAAGTAGGACTGGAATCTGGATCTTCCAGACATGGAAGATGCACTTTTGACGTTGCAGGAGTACTGGTTCTGTACCAGACTGGGCTTTGGGGATGGAGAACAGTCTGGAGAAAGAGAAGCTGGAGACAGAGAGACCCGACAGGTAATGGATGCTGAAAATGGTCTGTGCTAATTACAATGGATGAAAAAATTGTTAAAAAAAAAAAAAGGACAAAGTCCTTGGCTCCCAGAAAAAGGAGCTAATATGCATTCAACCTCTTGAAGCCAATCATCTAAATTAAGCATGTCAACATTGGGGCCCATTCGGTAGTTTCTGCCTGACATCGTGCTAGCTACTGGGGGAGGGAGAGGGAATATTATACAGGTGAGAGTCACCTTCAAAGAACTTTGTTAAAAACCTGGTTTAGAAGAGGCTTTGAACAGTTTTAGCACCTGCTGGGTCTCTCCTGTCCACCTGCTCTCACTCCATCTCTAGGACCATGCCTGCACCTGCAGGTTATCTACGGGAAAAGCCTGATTCTCAGGACGTCAAGCGTCTCATCATGGCCTGGGACTCACTAAGCAAGAAGAAGCATGGCTCATGTGCTGTTTTTCCTTTAGCTATTACTTGGCAATTTTTCTTTGGAAGAAACATGATTAGTATCCATAGTAAATATTACTAAATATTGACAATCGCAGTCATTTCATAACCATATATTCCTCACGGGTTTTCAGGAACGGCTGCCATGGGTCACTTGTAAGGGGCTCACAGTTTATCCTAACACGTAGGCATGAAATGGGTGAGATCCAGCGTGGCGTGCTGCAGAAGAGACCGGTAATGGCTTTTGTTCCTTTTGGCATACACAGCACCTGTGCAGATCAACACTCAATAAATACATATTTTCCCTGGGTGGAAAAGCACCACATCAGGGAAGTCCTGCTGCCCAATGTCGCTGCCCTTCATCAGCTCATATACATTCTGTCATCAGTATTTCTGCTAATTCTTTCTCTCTTCTCTTCCAATCATTAAAATTACACTCATCCAATCCAGAGACCAGACTGCTATTCATCTCTGTCACTCCACCTTGAGTGCGTGGAGGAAAAAACAAATGAGTTATCACAGACATGCTCGCGAGTGCACTGACGGTGTTCTCCCTTGCTTCAAGACATTTGTGTGTGTTGTTTGAGATCTGCTTCTCTGCAGAGCCAAATTCTATTCACAAGTCAACTCAGGCATCATTTTTATTTATTTATTAAGGCAGCACACGGAAGTTTCTGGCTAAGGTTCGACTCTGAGCCACAACTGTGACCTACGCCGTCACGGCAGCAATGCTGGATTCTTTAACCCACTGCACCAGGCTGGGGATCGAACCTATGCCTCTGCAGTGACCCTAGTCGCTGCATTCAGACTCTTAAGCCACTGCACCATAGCACAAACTCCAAGCATCATTTCTTTTAGGTAGTCTTCTATCAGCCTTCACTTTAGGTCTGACTCAAACACCATATCGGTGTCTATCTGTGTAGCTGCCTGCAAAACCAGGAACTGATTGCTAGTTGCCATTATAGTCCCAAGGTCCGGCAAAGCACATGGCACATAATAGATGCTCAGTAAATCAATTAATTCATGGTTGAACAAATCAAGTTATTTAAACACTTCCGTTGTATTCTACCATAAAAGAAAAACAGTTCTTGAGAAAAATCCCACAAAACTTGACCATTTCTGTAGCATAAGACCTCTTGGCTCTATGCGCAAGTACAAAATCAAATGCCATTTAGTCACTTTGAGGATAATTTCCTGCTGTCACTTAAGCACTTACAGCGTTTCCTTCACATGATATAGGATTTCTAACAGTTACAGTCTTATAATTAGCTCTGAAGATGCGATAGGATTGGATTTGTTAATGACATCATATATATATATGTATTTTTTTTCTTTTTTTTGTCTTTTCGTCTTTTGTTGTTGTTGTTGTTGCTATTTCTTGGGCCGCTCCTGCGGCTTTTTTTTTTTTTTTTGCCTTTTCTAGGGCCGCTCCCACGGCATGTGGAGGTTCCCAGGCTAGGGGTCCAATCGGAGCTGTAGCCGCCGGCCTACGCCAGAGCCACAGCAACGTGGGATCCGAGCCGCGTCTGCGACCTACACCACAGCTCACGGCAACGCCGGATCGTTAACCCACTGAGCAAGGGCAGGGACCGAACCCGCAACCTCATGGTTCCTAGTCGGATTTGTTAACCACTGAGTCATGATGGGAACTTGCTTTTTTTTTTTTTTTTTGCCTTGACATCTTATATCTTAAAATATCCAGAGCCTAATGCTCGGCTCCGATCGCTGTACACCTGGGGAGGACCACCACCCTGATTTTCCTCCACATGACGAACCTTCAACTGGGGTTTCAACTGAGACAAGCCAACCCATAACTCGTTCTCAAATGGGTCCCCTTAGGACTGAGCTATGTTGGCTGATTCATAGACATCACTGTGCACCATCATGCTAATAAGAACTCTTCACTGACCTGCAGGGGGCTCTGCACACAGTATCTCCATCCTTTTGGGAGCCTCTTCAGGGAGGGTATCATTATCCCCAGGCTACGGATGGAGTAAGACAGAGTTTGCTCAGCTGTTCAAGCTCACTAAGATAGTAAGCCACTAAGGAAGGATTTCCAATCCTGGGCAGTCTCATTTGCAAGCCTGTGCCTTCTCTGCCCATCTGAAATTGAGGAAGTTCTCAGGGATAATGGAAACCTGAATCAGAGATCAAAATCAATGGAAAGTAACTCTAGCATTGAATGATACTGAGGCAGCTAGCTTAGCTATTACCCGGAAGGGAAGGGGACGGTCAATATACCAGAAATGTATTATAATTGTGAACACAGGACTACAACAAACCTATAGCATATTTTGCTTAATTTTCAGAATACAGAGTCTTCTACCCAAAGAGCCTCTTCTTGTATTTCATCCATAAAAATAATGAATCTGTCTTATAATTTTTTTTTTCTTAGTTTCTGGTCGCCCCACAGCCTATGGCGTTCCCAGGCCAGGGATCAGATCTGAGCCATAGTTGTGATCGAAGCCGCAGCTGCCGCAATGTCAGACCCTTTATCCATTGTGCCCAGCTGAGAATCAAACATGCTTGTGTCCCAGGGCTCCCAAGACACTGCTGATCCTGTTGTGCCACAGTGGGAACTCCTGACGTATAGTTTCATATTGATTTATATACACTATCTTGCTGGAGGCAAACACGATGCTGAAAAGAAAGATAATGACCCACAAAAGGATGAGCACCTCGGATGGAGAGTGAAGTGGTTCAGGCGGCCAAGTCGGAGGTAACAGGGCTGTGGGATGAGTTCCGGTGAACTTTTCACTACGTTCAAGCTGTCACTTGTTCTTACCTCTGTGTATTTTTTTTTTTTCTCCTTCCATCAACTTAAAAGGCAATTGAGAGAGAATGGAAGAAGGTCCCTTCACTGTGTTAGACAATTACATCATAGTGACAACCAAGACACTGAACGTGAAGAATGGGAAAAGGAGAGAAGCCTTACAGGTGTGATAGGCTGTCGTTTTTATTTATTTTTTATTTATTTATTTTTTTGGTCTTTTTGCCATTTCTTGGGCCGCTCCCACGGCATACAGAGGTTCCCAGGCTAGGGGTCTAATCGGAGCTGCAGCCACCAGCCTACGACAGAGCCACAGCAACGCGGGATCCGAGCCGAGTCTGCGACCTACACCACAGCTCACGACAACGCGGATCCCCAACCCACTGAGCAAGGGCAGGGATCGAACCCGCAACCTCACGGTTCCTAGTCAGATTCATTAACCACTGAGCCACGACGGGAACTCCCAAGGCCGTCATTTTTAGTGTCGCCAATATTTCATAAACATTAAATAAAAGGTTGAGCTTTCCAGACAGCTTATCCACAGTTGCAGTTCTGGTTGCCATAGAGCACCAAGAACAGTGGATACATTATTAACGTGGCAGCGGTGTCTGAATCGGCAGAGATCCCATGGAAAGAGTGACCTGCCAGTCTGGGAACTGCTTTGTTTCGCGGAGGAACACAATGTATATCCTGGGAGATACTGGGAGATACTCGTGTTTATTGCAGAAGACGATTTCTTAAAGTTTCTTTTCTAAATTATTATATACGGATGTTCAGGTCACTACAATAAGTCTATCATGAGGTTCCGTAATGGTTTTAGAGATTTTCCATTTGGCTTAGAAATGTCCTAATTCTGAGGTCTCTGAAGTCCATGTAGGCTCTGGAAATTCAGTAGTTTCCTTTGTGCCCCTGGCAATAACATATGGCAGAAGGAAAGGAGTTTTGTCAGCCTGCATCCTACCTGTCTGCCTCATCCATTTATCACATAGACCTGGCTTTGCCCACCTCAAAGATCCATGTTTCACTGACGATTGGATCAGATGAAGAAAATGCTGCATTTTTGAAGCTACTTTCTTTAGAATTTCTCAAACCACTGTGGCACAAAGCTTAAAATAACAAGAGTGTATCTGTAGAGCTAACTTTAAAAAAAGAGCCCAGTGTGGTAGAACTAATACATCGATTAGCATCCATTGAGCATAGGAGTCCTATGAGTAAAGAAACATGTTGAACATAAAATATGTTCATCTATGACCAATTTTCAACCCATTCCTGCTGTTTCAATTTGAAAATTACTTTCAGAGGCAAAGACATGCATGAATTTTTGACACATGAATAATTTTAACAGGAGCAATGAAAGCTAATTTTATTTTGGAGAAACATATTATGTGAGGCCAAAACTATTTTTTTTTTTGGCCTTTTTAGGGCCACACCTGTGGCATATGGAGATTTCCAGGCTAGGGGGTCGAATCAGAGCTGCAGCTGCTGACCTACACCACAGCCACAGCAACACCAGATCCAAGCTGCATCTGTGAACTACACCGCAGCTCAAGGCAACACTGGCTCCTTAACCCACTGAGCAAGGCCAGGGATCGAACCTGTGTCCTCATGGACTAGTCATATTTGTTTCTGCTGAACCACAACAGGAACTCCTAAAGCTATTTTTTAAAAATCCTTATAACATCCACCTAATTGGGATGTCCAAGAAACTCCTTTATTTTAACCTCTTCAGACTGGAACTCATGGCCTCCACCTTGGACCAACCTGCTCTCCTTTTACTGCTTCTCTATCCTGGGACAGGTACCATGGCTCCATAGCATTTACTATGTTCATTCATCTCTTCTGAAAATCAGGGGCAGGTATTAGGAACTACACACGGACGCGAGTCTTCTCTGAGCGTCCGGTAATTTGAATTGCCGTGCAGTGAAAAATTTATTTGAAATAGTTCTTTGCAGTTTGAAAAAAGGAGAGTCAAAGATGGGTGGGTTCATGGTTTTCAGAAACCGTGGCCTTGTTCACAAGCACAGATGTCAGTGAAAAGTGTCAGAAAATCACTTTACGACTGGAATCATTTTATTTCTTGTGGGGAACAATTAATCGAGTGTGGAAGATAAGGCCAACTCACTTTGACCTGTGAGCCTAACACAACTGTCTTAGACTCTGGGATCCTACAACACAGACTTTATGAGAACACTTGGAACTCAGGATGTGTTTGGGGGGAAAAAGCTTCAAGTCATTCAGAGACCGGCTAGGTGACAACCAAGGCTCATGACCTTGCCAGGTGGTACCTGTCTTTGGTTTTCCGTCTCCAGGCGCAGCCTGGCCTCCACACACCTCCGCGTCTCCAGGAAGGCTTGGCGCTGGGCCCGGTCGGACAGGTAACTGATGAAGATTCCAGCTGTGTTCATACACATGAATAACACTGCCTGGGCTGCAACCTAAAACAGAATTACAAACACAGCCTGGTCAGGAGGGTAAAACAAGCGCTGTTTGGACGCAAAGAGAAGTACCAATAAAAAATTTCCAATGTGGATTTCCCACGGTGGCACGGTGGGTTAATGATCCGGCTTGTCTGTGTGGCATTGTCAGATCAATCCCCTGCCTGGTGCAGTGGGTTAGGATCCAATGTTGCTGCAGCTGTGGCAAGGTACGTCTTAAGGTAGTAATCCGAATGTTTCGTAGCAGTTTAATAGAACCACGCCTTTCTTCTGGGTGTCGGGTCAACTCACTCCCTTTGCCCTCCTTCAGCCAGTCTATCCAATTCAAAGCTTCTTCCTCCCCAAGTGTGGATTTCAACTCAGGTGGGAAATACTCCAATCTCACCTCCTCCTACACTAGCTAAAGGTTTAGCCTTTTAAGGGGTTGGGGAAGCAGATGAAAAGCAGAGAAAGAGATTAATAAAGACAGGGAAGGTATCAGTTGAGTGGCATTTATTGTGTTTTGACTTTGGTACCCAGGTCCTCTTGGGTAGCATCTAAGTCCTGATGGTCCTAACTCAAGAGACTGTCACATCACACCTGTCTAGGGCTTTCCATCTCCATTGCCCTTACCCACCTCCTAGGCACCAAACTCTCCTGGCTGGACTTTGAAGTTAAACTTTGCCCTTTCACATTTGCCCCCTTCCAAACTTTTCTCTAGCGAAGAAAACCAGACGGATCCTAGAAGGGAGTCAACATTTGGAAGAAAGAAACAGCATATTGTGGCTGTCTTGACTTTTACGGCTTTAGCTTGAGGACAGGTAATATTCAGTACAGTGTGGGGTAGAAAAACCCCAATAGAAAATCCAGGTGGCCTGAAGAAGCAAAGAAAAGAGTTCAACAACTATAGCTGATGGAAAGTGAGGGGAAAAGTCCCCAGAGGAGAGATCCAGTGAGGGGGAACGTTAAATTCCTATGTAAACTCTGCCTCGAACCACACATGCACAGGGCAAACAGCAAGGGATAGAGTTAATGGAAAAAGAATTGAGCTAAGACTTGAATTGGATTTCAAAAACCAAAAACTGTCACTTGATTCCAATCAAGTTAACCACTTTTTAAAACACAATACAACAAAACAAAACAAAACAAATCACAATTTCCGGAAAAATGAAAGCGAATCCAGAGTCTTGACTACACAGCACTCACAATGTCCTGAACACAGTACAGAATTATGTGACATGGGAATATACAGGGAAACGTGACCTATTCTGAAGAGAAAAGATAATCAACCGAGACCTATTCTGATCAGACCCAGGGTTGGAATAAACAAAGCGAAAGTCATAGCAGCTTTTACAACTTTGCTCAGTGACACAGAGGTAAATAAACTAGTAATTAACACAGAGAACCAGAAACCACATACACAAAATGGAAATTCCAGAACTGCAAAACACACTACCTGAAATTAAAGTTTTACTGCATGATGATAACAGTAGAATTTAGATGACAGAAGAAAAGATTCAATAAACTTGAAGATACAAACTAATTTGTAATAATCTGGAAAGAAGTCAGAGAAAGATGGTATGTATAAGGAACTTACCCTCAAATTATGATAATGATTTTCAGTTAGATAAAAAGAAATGCATTCCTAAAATATACCGATATAAAAAGTTTACAAAGCAAAATAGAGTAAAGCTGATTTGCTGTGTAAGCATATAGCAAAGAGAATTTAAGGAAAGGTATCATTAGAGATAAATAGGGTCACTCTATAATTATAAAAGGTTTAATTCATCAGCAGGATATAAAATTATGACCATGGACACATTAACAATATTCTCAAAACATACTATTCAGTGAGTTCTCTTACGGTGCAGTGGGTTAAGTATCTAGTGTTGTCACTATAGCAGCCCAGGTCACTGCTGTGGCGTGGGTTCCATCCCTGGCCAGGGAATTTCCACACTTCTTGCGCACAGCCAACACACACACACACAGACACACACACACACACACGCACACACAGGATATGATATAAGTCTATGGATTTACTTACAGACCTATCATTATCAAGGTCTATTTTAACCCCATTTTCAGCAGTTTTAATAGACCAAGATTTTTTAAAAAATCAGCAAAGACAGAAACAACCTGAATCGTTTATACAATTAACAACCTTGAAATGGAAGATGATATGCGACTTTAATAGTACACATATTGAATGCTTGTAAAATACGATTTTATGATAAGGTCTGAAGTTAGCCTCAGCAAATTTCAAAGAACTGCTGTCATGGAACTAGGGTCAATGACTACAATGAAATCAAGGTGCAAAGCAACAGAAAAAGATAACTAAAGGAACACCATGCATTTATAAATTTAAAGCATTTCTAAATAACTCATGGATCTAAAAATATATCATAACGGAAAATGTGTAGAGGTAAAAGAATAATGAAAATACTAAAAAAAAACCCTTCATAGTCCTCACTGAGGACTACGTATTAATAAACGCTTCATTAGAAAAAGAAGAAAGGTTGAAAATGAATGTGCTAGCCATTTAACTTAAGGGCTTAGCAAAAATTAGCCAAAATTTAAAAATTAGACAAATTCAAAGTATGTAGAAGGGAAAAATAAAAAAAAGAGCAGAAATTAACGAAGTAAAAATCATTGGAGTTCCCTGTTATCTCTGTGGGTTAAGGATCTGCTGTGGCTCTGATTACTGCTGTGGTGCAGGTTTGTTCTCTGGCCTGGAAACTTCCACATGCTGCAGGCATGGCCAAACAACACCAACAACAGCAGCAAGAACAACAGCAAAACCCCAAATATCCAATGAAGAGGATCAATAATGTCAAACGTCTGTTTTCTTAAAACACTAATAAATCAATAACGCTCCTTACCAGCTTAATTTAAAAAAATGGTTCAAACAAGCAATATGAAGAAGAGGAAAGGAAAATTTAAATATACTGCAGAAATTAACAGATAATAAAAATATGAAGTTTAATGCTAATGAAAATCAGAAATGGAATTGATGTATTTCTTAAAATATATCTTTATAAAAAATGACCCAAGATGAAAAGAGAAAAATTGAATAAATGCTGTTATAATTAAAAATCTTTCCAGGAGTTCCTATCGTGGCGCAGTGGTTAACGAACCCGACTAGGAACCATGAGGTTGCGGGTTCGATCCCTGCCCTTGCTCAGTGGGTTAACAATCCGGTGTTGCCGTGAGCTGTGGTGTAGGTCGCAGATGCGGCTCGGATCCCGCGTTGCTGTGGCTCTGGCGTAGGCTGGGGGCTGCAGCTCCGATTCGACCCCTGGCCTGGGAACCTCCATATGCAATGGGAGCGGCCCAAAGAAATAGCAAAAAGACAAATAAAAGAAAAAAAAAATCTTTCCACAAGGAAAGCAACAGGCCCAGATGGCTTCCTCAAAGCATTCTACAAACACCTGGGGGAGAAATAACTGAAGTATTTCTTTTCTTTCTTTTTTTTTTTGTGTCTTTTTGCTATTTCTTGGGCCGCTCCCACGGCATATGGAGGTTCCCAGGCTAGGGGTTGAATCGGAGCTGTAGCCACTGGCCTACGCCAGAGCCACAGCAACGTGGGATCCAAGCCGCATCTGCAACCTACACCACAGCTCACGGCAACGCCGGATCGTTAGCCCACTGAGCAAGGGCAGGGACCGAACCCGCAACCTCATGGTTCCTAGTCGGATTCGTTAACCACTGCGCCACGACGGGAACTCCTGAAGTATTTCATAATCTCTTCCAGAGAGTACAAAAATAGAGACCCTGACTCAGGTTATAAGGCTAATATCATCCTGATACCAGAAACAATATCGTTGGTGTATAAAGGTAAATAACAGATAGATCTTGCTCAGAAACGTGGAGGAAAATTCCTCCATGTAATACCACTAAATCAAATCCATCAGTACATAGAAAAAAATTCAATTTGACTACATCAAATTTATCCCAGGAATCCAAGGATAGTTTAACATTGTCCAATCAACTAATGTATTTCACCACATTTACAGCTGTTAAAAAACATGTAATCATCCCATTGAGATGAAACAGCAGTGATGAAATTCAATATTCTTTTATTAAGAAAACCAAAAGCAGAGATTAGAAGTAAACTTTCTTAATCACTATGCAGAACATCTACAGAAACAAAAACAAGAACACCTAAAATGAACGTCTTACTCCATGATAAAGGTAAGAAGGAAACTGACCAGGATGCCAATTATCTCCAAGTGTGTTCAATGTCATTCTCAAGTTCTAGTCCTCTCAGTAAGACAAAGACAAAAAGAAAATAAAGATGACAAAACTTGGAAAGGAAGCAACACACTTTCATTTTTGCACATGATTATCTGTGTGGGGTATCCCAAAGTCTCCACAGAAAAATTACTAGGATTAATAAGAATTTAGCAAAAATGCTGTCTATAAAGTCAAAATTAAATATTACTTCCATTTCTTTTTAAAAAAATTATAGTTGATTTACAGCATTGTATCAGTTTCTCCTCCACAGTAAAGTGAGCCAGTCATACATATATATACATTCTTTCTCTCATATTATCGTCCATCATGCTTTATCCCAAGAGACTGGATAAAGTTCCCTGTGCTATCCAGTAGGCCCTCATTGCTTATTCATCCTAAATGCAATCGTAATTTCATTTCCAATGCACCCATAACAAAAAGATAGAAAATGGACTTGACGGAGAGAATAACTGAATTTAATTTAAAACAATCGAATAAGATCCACATCGAAGGAGGATACGGTACCCCATCCTATACTCCAAGATGAAAGAACGGCTAAAGGAAAGATCTCAAAATCTTGGTAGGTATTTTTAACTCCCAGTGGAATTCAAGAGATTCTAAAGTTTATACAGAAGGTCAAAGAGTCAAGAATACATAAGATATTCTTAAAGGAAAATAAAATGGGAGACTTGCAGTTCCAAGTATGGATACTTATCGGAACACAGAGTAATGAAGATGCCGTGGTATTTATATGGGGATACACAAATTGACCAGTGGATGGGAACAGAGAGCCCAGAAACATAAACACACAAGCTTGATAACTGTGCGTTGTAGTTCTGAGGAGAAGAGAGGGACTTTTCAACAAAGGGTGTTAGAACAATCTGTTAGTCTCTTAGAAAATAAAGTAAAAATAAGTCCCTGCCTAATCCAATACATAGAAATACAGGTGGATTAACGTCTTAGATATGAAAGGAAAAAAATATGAAATTTTGGTGTTTGTTTTTGGCTGCACCCACGGCATCAGGAAGTTCTCCAGAGGGATCAAACCCTCGCCACAGTTTCAACCTGCACCACAGCAGTGACAATGCCGGATCTTTACCACTCCACACCACACAGGAATGTGAAACTTTAGAAGACAGTCTAGGAGGATAATTTTACTACCTGGATATATTTTTTTAAAAATAAAACACAATGAATACAAAGCATAAAAATAGATGAATACATTTGCCAAAATGAAAATTCAGCACTTCTATTCAGTGAAAGCATGCATAAAAATGGGAAAAATAGCTATTCACCATCTAAGAAAAGCTATCTGCAACATTTATAACCAGCAAAAATCAATTTTCCGCTTATATGTAGAACACATAAAATAAAAACAATCCTACAGAACACAAGGACAAAAGATAAGCAAACATTCAAGACAAAAGAATATCAATATGATCCGGACAAAACTCTACTTAAAAGAGACACGTGCACCCGCATGTTCATTGCAGCACTATTCACAATAGCCAGGACATGGAAACAACCCAAATGTCCATCGACAGAGGATTGGATTCGGAAGAGGTGGTATATATACACAATGGAATACTACTCAGCCATAAAAAAGAATGACATAATGCCATTTGCAGCAACATGGATGGAACTAGAGACTCTCATTCTGAGTGAAATGAGTCAGAAAGACAAAGACAAATACCATATGCTATCACTTATAACTGGAATCAAATATCCAGCACAAATGAACATCTCCACAGAAAAGAAAATCATGGACTTGGAGAATAGATTTGTGGCTGCCCAATGGGAGAGGGAGGGAGTGGGAGGGATCGGAGCTTGGGATTATCAGATACAACTTAGAATAGATTTACAAGGAGATCCTGCTGAGTAGCATTGAGAACTATGTCTAGATACTCATATTGCAACGGAACAAAGGGTGGGGAAAAAAATTTATACATGTAAGAGTAACTTGATCCCCACGCTATACAGTGGGAAAAAAATTAAAAAAAATTAAAAAAAATTTAAAAAAGGAATATCAATATGAAAATAAATGCAACAATCTAGGAACTGTAAGTTAAAATCCACACTCATTTCACACCTACCGGTTGGCTCCAAAACAAACAAACAGAACCATGGTGGGACATCATCAAACTGGCAAGGGTACTACTGGCAATGTGAATTGACGTTGCTACTTAGACTTTGCACATTAATGTATAATTTGCACGTCCCTGGAACTGCAGGAGAAGGCCCAGGAGACATGTGCAAGAATGTTAAGAATGGCATTTTCTATAAGGAGTTGAAACTGGAATGAGATCCTGCTGTATAGCACAGGGAACTATATCTAGTCACTTGTGATGGAGTGTGACGGAGGATAATGTGAGAAAAAGAATATGTGTGTGTGTGTGTGTGTGTCTGACTCACTTGGCTGTACAGCAGAAAATTGGCAGAACACTGTAAAGCAACTATAATGGAACAAATAAAAAACATTTTATTTTATTTATTTATTTTTGTCTTTTTTTTGCTATTTCTTGGGCTGCTCCCGCGGCATATGGAGGTTCCCAGGCTAGGGGTCGAATCGGAGCTGTAGCCACCGGCCTACGCCAGAGCCACAGCAACGCGGGATCCGAGCCGCGTCTGCAACCTATACCACAGCTCACGGCAACGCCGGATCGTTAACCCACTGAGCAAGGGCAGGGACCGAACCCGCAACCTCATGGTTCCTAGTCGGATTCATTAAGCACTGCACCACGACGGGAACTCCTAAAAACCATTAAAAAAAAAAAAAAACCATAAGGAGTCAAAATCTGGAAGAAGTACACTCAAGCAGGTGAGCCTAGCATTTGGGGCTTCTTTCTTCCTAGAGGCATCTGCAGACTCCAATGGAGGTGACAGAGAGTCTCAGAAGCCGAGTGGAATCTTCAAGACTCAGGAGTCAGAGGAACAAAAGCTAAGGAGAACCGTGTCCAAAACCACCACTCGTCTATGGTCTTGATCCTTGGTTAATTAAGTGACGTCACAAATATCTTTATTGCTGCACGTTAGGATGAAATAAATATCTGAAACACCTAAACTGTTCAATTAATTACTGCCTCGGTAAAGTAAATTTTATAAGGAGGTGCTATTCCGCTGTAACAGCTACAGATCTGTGGTTCCGTGGAGGGTAGAAACACTCTGACTATCTCAGCTGGGTTCTGTTATGGAGTCCCTCCAGCCTCCAGCTCTCTCTAGATCCCTGTGAGCCCCATCAGTAAGCCAGCTCTGCCCCAAAGCTGACTTGCTTAAAAACAGGTATTGATCAACGCTTTATCAT
Source organism: Phacochoerus africanus (assembly GCF_016906955.1). NCBI lineage: Eukaryota > Metazoa > Chordata > Mammalia > Artiodactyla > Suidae > Phacochoerus > Phacochoerus africanus. Next base: position 9,704,905 of record NC_062549.1, on the reverse strand, counting down.
CTGTACACCCTTACACATCTGTACACTGCCATTGAGACGTCTTCCTACTCCTTTACTATTAAATAATTTATCCACTCAAAATTATTTATGGAGCAAGTTCTATGCATCAGGTATAGCTTTATGTGTGGACAGTGTGCAGAGCAGAGCAAGTCCAGCTCTCATTCTGGTGGTGGGAGACATGCAATAAACAAATAAAGCAAAGAATATTTAATACATGGTGGTGGGGGGGTGAGAGTCCTTCTCTGAACTCCCTATAAATGAGCCATCCCACCCTTATTCCATCACTTTCTATCCTTATGCCACTATATTTTTCTCCTTAGCATTTATCACCCCCCCACCACCATGTATTAAAAAATGCTAAGGAGAAAAATATAGTGGCATAAGGATAGAAAGTGATGGAATAAGGGTGGGATGGCTCATTTATAGGGAGTTCAGAGAAGGACTCTCATAAGCTATTTGAGCAAAGACGTGAACGAAATAAGGGGGTGAATCATGGAGTGGCTGGGAAGAGCAGTTCAGGCAGAGGCAGGAGAAAGTGCAAAGGCAGGAGGAACAAGAAGCCCCCTCAAGCCTGGCTTGAAGCCCACCATGGCTGGAGCTGAGACGGGTGCAGGAGGGTGTAGGCATTTTATTTTTTTTTATTTTTATTTTTTCAACACCCTGGGGCATATGGAGTTCCCAGGCCAGGGATCAGATCTGAGCTGCAGTTGTGACCTACGCCTCAGCTATGGCAATGGGGGATCCTTACCCCGCTGTGCCAGGCTGGGGATGGAACCTACATCCCAGCGCACCAGAGACGCTGCCGATCCCACTGCACCACAGTGGGAACTCCAGGGTGAAGGCACTTTTAGGAGACGACTTTTGAGAGGTAGCAAAGGCCCAGACTGTCTTTGTCTTGCACGTAAGAACACGGCCCTTCTCTTTGCGGGACAGAAAGGCACAGGAGGCACCCGCCTTCCATGTCTTAAGGGTCAGGTGCTGGCTGCTGTGAAGAGAACAGTCTATAGGGGGCAGGATGGAGTCAGGGAGAAAAGCTAGAGGGTGCTTAGAAAAATCCCACTGTAGGGAGGTCGGGGTCTTGGACCAGGGTGGCCACTGTGCAGCTGCTAAGATTGGGCCGGACCCTGAATATCTTTCAAAGGTGGGGACAAGATTCACTGATAAAATTTTGTGTAGATGATGAGAAAAAGAGACTGGAGACCAGGGCAACCTCCAGAAAATTAATCCCTCTGACTGCACATGTGAATCACCTGGGGGGTTAAAAAGATGCAGACTCTCCTCCCCACCCTACCCCCTCCTCAGACCTTCTAAGTACAAATATCCAGGGATGAAGCCTGGGGAGCCTTTATTTTTAGAAAGTTCCGGAAGTCCTCTGCTGCAGTGGCTCCAAAGGCTGCCCTGGGGAAACCTGCTTCATGAAAATGGTCTCAGGATCACAGGAAACTCTACCTTTTGACCTCCTTTTTGTAGGTCCATCAGCCTTACTAAATTCTGAACTCACACAGGGCAGAGACCCTGCCTATGGCATCTCAGCTCTTAGCACAGGGCCTGGCATTGCAAAACCCAACTAACGCTTGTCGAATCTAATTAACTTGACCGAGTCACATGAGAGAATTCCAACTCCCCATCTCTTCTTTAAATTTTTTAAATTAAAAATTTTTTTTTCAGGATTTTTATTTTTTCCATTATAGCTGGTTTACAGTGTTCTGTCAAATTTCTACTGTTCAGCAAAGGGACCCAGTCACACGTACAAATAAATACATTCTTTTCCTCACATTATCCTCCATCACGTGCCATCACAAGGGACCACAACTCCCCATCTCTTTGGTGCCGTCTTGTGATGCCTGAGAAGAGGGCAGCTGTCCCTCTGACGGGCGAAGCCCTGCACAAATTTATCCAGGACCGGCTGAATCCCTCCGCCTCTTCCCCTGCCTCCTCCTCCAAGCCCGGAGTTGGAAGTTTCTCTCTGTGGGCCAGGCTGCCTCCTTCCTCCCTGGGGCTGCGGCCATAGTTGGGGGCACTGCTGTTGGAGGCCGTGGAGTTCAGAGGTGGGAAAGGCTTGAAGAGTCAGCTCCTCTTTTGATGCAGGCTTTGCATGTTTGTCACTGCAGCAAGATCCTGTGCTGTTCCTTTGCCAACCGGCCAGCCTGGGGTGGGAGAGAGGACAAGTCCCTGGGGGCCTCCCCTCCCCTTTGCACTCAGAGTGTGCGCTGCAGGAACACGCACCACATTTTCTCCGCAGCTCACTTTGTACAGGGAACATTTCCACAGTCTGTGGTCCAAGCTGTTGAAGGCTAGAAGAGGCTGCTTTATTAAGAACGGGGGAAAGACTCTCCTCCCATTATTTCTGGGTCTCCAGAAGCATCCACTCAAGAGCTATTGTGTGTATGCAAAGATTAGCTCTGGGGAATCTGTCCTTGGAGATAGTTTTATTTTTTAAATTTAGAAAGGAAATAAAGAAAAGAAGTGTTTCAATCCAATAATGATGGATTTGCATTTGAGCATTTGCCAGTATTTTAATGGAAACCAGGAATTTGAAAGGTAATACCATTATGCTGAATTGTGTTTATAGAACATGTTGAAAACTCTTTTCTTAAGGAGTTGGACCCCGATTTGTCTTTTGGACTCATGTTTCATCGTAAATTTTGGAGGATGTTCAAATTGAAATTGGGAGACTAAACAAGAGCAAGCATAACTTCTTAAAGTTCATGTCAAGTGCAGGGCATCCTACTAAGTGATTTCCACATGTGTTCTTCAATCATCTCAGTGGGAATGGACTATTATGATGTCCACATGAGGTAGCTGAAGTTCAGAGAGGCTAAGTAACTTGACTGAGGTTAAACAGCTCTCAGAGTGGGAGGGCAGGGATTTGAACACAGGAAGTCTGACTTGGTAAGATCCAGCAAAAGCTGGCCAGGACCTGAAAGAGACCTTTGCTATTCAGAGCAAGTGGAGCCCCATCAGGAGAAAAGTCTACAACTGAAAGCATTAGGAAGGTTGCATATTTTGCCAGCACGTGATGGGTATATAGGAAAGATGCAGACAAAGCACTTGCATCTGTACGTAAATGAATCCAGCTGGAGTGTTTGGTGTCATCCTCTTGCAGATGGCTAGCATTTATTAAGCACATAATATATGCCAGGAGTCATTCTAAGTGCATGGCATATGTTAATCCACTTAGTCCTCACAATAGCAGGTATTATGAAGGTGGGCATTGTATAGAGGGCAGCTGAAGTTCAAAGTGTAACCACTTGCTCAAGGTAACAAATGGAGCCAGTGAGAGAGATGGGGTTTGAACCCTGGTCATCGGAGCCAGAGCCTGAACTTAGAACTACTGTGCTCTCCACCCTCATCTCTGAGCCCCAAAGCATCATCTAATAATCTTCCAACACACTAGTCTCCCTTTCAGAGTCTGCTTCTCGGAGGATCCACCCCATAATACCCAGAAGGTTTCATAACCTTTACTAATGGTGTCCGCCTCCAATGTTTGTTGAATGAATAAATTTACTGAGTGTTTTAATTAATGAGTATAATTAGCTTGTACCATCCAGATCATTATATGGATGATGCTGATGGCTGTCTCATACCAGTTTCCTCCTTTCTTCAGTAGTTTTATAAATAATTATTGATGGAGTTCCCACTGTGGCACAGTGGGTTAAGACTCTAACTGTAGCGGCTCGGGTTGCTGTGGGGTAAGGATCCAGTATTGCAGTTGTGGCGTAGGTTGCAGCTGTGTCTCAGATTCAACCTCTGGCCCAGGAACTTCCATATGGGTGGGTGTGGCCATAAAAAAATTACTGAGCCCCAAGAATGACCTAGGCAGTATTTAGATTCCCATGGCAAATAAGACAACTGTAAGTCCCTTCCCTATGGGATATTTCATGGGGACCTTAATTTAGATCAAGTAGTTTAGGGAAAACTTCTCTGGGATGGATTTTTTTTTTTTTTAATGGCTACACCTGAGACATAAGGATGTTTTTAGGCTAGAGTTGTAGCTGCAGGCCTACACTACAGCCACAGCAACGCTGGATCTGAGACACATCTGCAACCTGCACTGCAGCAACACCAAATCCTTAACCCACAGAGCGAGGCCAGGGTGGAACCTGAATCCTCACTGACACTATGTTGGGTTCTCAACCCACTGAGCCATGATGGGAACTCCTGGGATGGAATATTTAAGGGCAATGAAGAATAAAGAGGAGTTGGCCAATAAAAGAGGCAGAGGGAAAGCCGGGAGGGTATTCGGGGTGGGGGAGAGGAAAGGGTGAGGGCTTCTTATTGAAGCTCTAATCTTGTTTCCGATGGAGCCACTTCTAGAACATGGTGAAAACCACTACGTGCTCCACAGAAGAGGATTTTTCTACCTATATGTCTCTGCCCTGAGAGTCCCTCTTTCCTTTGATTTGCACAGATTAGAACTTTCCTCATCAGCCACCTTCACCATCTCATCCTTCTTCTTGCTACACAGCAGATGGCTGTGTCAAGGAGGTGGTGGCAGCAGTTCCCAGGGAAGTTTTTGGTGTGAGCATGAAGGATGTGTCGTGTGATGTGATGGTTACTATGGCAATTTTCATTGGGTAATTGGGTTTGAAGAAACATTTTGATTCATCAGTAGTTGCTGAGCTAAAAATAGCATTTCACCAAGAGCTTGTTTTCTCTTAAAATGCATCTGTTGTTCTGATAAAGTACAGTATGCACCAAAAATTGGAACGTTTTCTTAAGTCACCTAAATCTTGAGCTTGACTCCTGCGAAGAAGCCCATATGATCATCTGCTTGACTTTACTAAAAAAGTGTGTTTATTGTTACAAAGCATGTCATGTTGACTTATGAGAGATAAAAAAAATAAGTTTATTACATCCAAGTTGAGTAGTCCCATTCATAGAGGAGGTAACTGTACAGGGGATAATTTAAAAAAGTTTCTCAGCTGTATAGTTTCACAGGGTGGGAGATAAGTGTCTTCCAGTGTTGGTTTTCTCAGATGAGTACAGAGAATAGAGTGGTTGGAAACTAACAATCTATCTAAGGACAAACATTGGGCAGTGTTTGTAGTGTGGGATAAACATTGGCTAATCTGTTCACAAGGGCTTGGCTTACCCTTACTTTTCCAAGTTTACTCATTTAATGTTTGAACCAAATAAAATGTTCTTCCAACACTTAAGTACATGGCGGTTATGAGTAAGTGTTTTGGTCTACAAGGCTGAAGTATATACCTTGTGACACATTAGGTAATAAAAACATAATGGAAGCCAGGAACATAAGATGTCTTGAGCCTTTGGTGACTCATACCTCACACCATCCTGTTTGCCTTTTTTTTTTTTTTTTTTTTTTGCGCGAATATACTTATTCTATGTTTGGATCTTAATTCTGCCACTGAACACAGCTTAGCCTATCTTGCCAGCTTTAAAAAGTGGGACGATTAATTTTCCAGGATAGCCCCAAGGTAAAATGAGGTCATGTATGGACAAGCCCCACCATGGTGTCTGCTCTTCTAACCCAGGAGCACAAAGGTCTGCTCCTGGGACTGGAATACCCACTCCGTCTTTTACTAGTTGTGGGCAGATGAAGGCTTTTACTTAAGCCCTCTAAGCCTCAGGCTCCTCATATGTTGAATGGGGATAATAATGACACCTACTTCATAGGTTGTTGTGATGGAGAGAGATACCTGCATGGAACCCTTGGCACAGGATGAACGTTCCATACATGTCAGGAGTTACTGCTGATAATAATTTCTTCCTTTTTCTCATCTAGACCTTTATTTTTGCTCCTTGTTCCTTCATTTAATTTTTTTTTCTTTTTTAGCTGCACCCGCGGCATATGGAACTTCCCAGGCCATGTCTTGAATCTGAGCCAGAGCTGTGACCTATGCCTTTGCTCTAGCAATGCTGGATCTTTAACCCACGGCAAGGCAATGGGGACGAACCTGAGCTTCTGCAGAGATAAGCCAGATCATTAACCCACTGTACCACAGGGGAAACTCCAAGACCTTAATTTCTTTGCATGAGAGGTTATGGTCATGCTTAATTCTTTTGGACACCATAGCTATCCTGACAACGTCATTTATTTTGCAAACTGGGGTACTTTTCAGAGGGAAAGGAAGCAGGTGCAAATCTGGCGTCCTGGGCACACCATGGTGTCTGGTCATCCTAACTGTGACACCTACTCCAGGGTTAGGCACAGGCCAATTATGGAAATCCTCAAGCTCTAGTCCTGGGAAATTGCTTAATACAGCGCATTCTCTTCAGTGCAGTAAGTACAGGTGCAGCTCTAGGATCTGGGATAAGTCAGACAACACAAGAGACCAAATCCCTTTCTCAGCCTACAGGGACACAGTCAAGAAACCAAGAAGCACAAAATTAGAGCATTTCCCATGCACTGGTAAAAAGGGCTATGGAGAAAAAGAAAGCTGATTAAGAGAGGAAAGGAATGAGAGGAGAAAAGAGCTCCACTGGGCAGGAAAAGTACCTCTGATAAAGTGACACTTGAGCAGACACCACCCTCTCCAAAAGAGGTGAGCAAACAATGCAGGTATTCAAAGGAATAACTGGAGTTTATATATACACATTCTGTTATCAACAAACATTCCTAGCAATTGCCTTAAAAAATGCAAAAGGTGAAAATACAGGATGATAGACAAGATATAAGCTAAGCAATTTTACAGAGACTTAAAAAACCCATTTCAGATATGCCTAATTGTCTTCTCTTTAATTTCGGTTATTTGATCTTTAAGTAATTCATAACATAGAGCTTCACTGAGCTGTCACCATTATAAAAATAATAGCCAATTGATTAAGTATCTCCTAGGTGTGTGGTGTGCAACCAAAATGTCTTTATTCTTTACCCTAACGGGTCAGTTCGGGGGTTACGCTACCTGCTTTTCAGATGAGAGACTGGGGCTCCGAGAGGTGAAACCCCTTGTCTGTGTGCACAGAAAAGGAAGAGCAGGGGGGGCTGGACCTGACATGCCGATCCAGGTCTGCAGACTCCGAATGTCGGGCCTCTTTTCTGAAGGCTTTGCCTGTCGTCTTAACACCTAGATAAGAAGCCTGTGTCCATCTGAGAATAAGGGCAAACATCCAGACCCCGTTAAGGATGGGAATCCATTCCTTCCGTCATCATTCAGTAAGTATTTCCTGAGGACCTACTCTGTGCCAGGCACCAGACCTTAGGGATCCAGAGAGGAAAACAGACATCATTTTCTGTGTGCCTGCCTTGCAGGCAGAAGCAAACAATATAATTAAGCAAATTATGTGCCCTGGGAAAAGGTGAAAAGGGTGCCCTATTTTTCCTTTTTTCTTTTCCTTTTTGGCCACACCCATGGCATGTGGAAGGTCCTGGGATCGAACCCGTGCCACAGCAGTGACCCGCGCTGCTGTAACGACAGTGCTGGATCCTTAACCTGCTGAGCCACAGGAGAACTCCAAAAGTGTGTTTTTAAAATGGAGCAACATAAAAAGGAGAGGACTGTAGGGTGGGGGTGGGGTGGGGGTGCCCTGTGGGAGAGAGGTTACACATTTCAATGACAACCTCAGGGTCGATGCCCTCATTGAGAAGGTGGCTTTCCTGCCAGAACTGGAAGGCGGAGGGTGAGGGAGTCATGGGTAAAGGACATCCCAGGCAGAGGGAAGGCCAGGAGGGTAGGCTCAAAGAATTTCCAGGAGAGTTGAGGCTGGAGCAGAGTGAACGTGGGAGAGAGTAGTAGGACCCGGGGGGCAGAAGGTGGTGGGTAAGGCTGGGGACGTGTGGACCACTTGAGGGACACCAGGTTAACCAGCATGAAATGGGGAGCCATGCTGGTTTGGAGCAGAGGAGGGGCTGAGTTGACGACACATTCAGGCCAGGAGTTTTCCTCTGAAAAGCCATCGGTCCATTCGCTAGAACTGGCAGAATAGAAAATGGTGTTCCTGGAGTTCCCAATGTGGCTCAGTGGGTTAAGGACCTGACTAGTATCCATGAGGATGTGGGTTCCATCCCCGGCCTCATGCAGTAGGTTAAGGATCCAGCGTTGCCACAAGCTGTGGCTTAGGTCAAAGATGCGGCTCTGATTTGACCCCTAGCCTGGGAACTTCCATCTGCTACGGGTTCCATCCCTGGCCTCATGTAGTAGGTTAAGGATCCAGCATTGCCACAAGCTGTGGCTTGGGTCAAAGATGCGGCTCTGATTCGACCCCTAGCCTGGGAACTTCCATCTGCTACAGGTGTGGCCCTAAAAGCAAAGAACACGACCTCCTGAAGTTCTTGCTGTGCAACAGCACTGGCAGCGTCTCCATCCCAGACGCTGCAGAAAGGACTCCTGCCTTGATTAGAAGGGGACTTTGGTGTTGTGAACCCTCCCTCAAACTGGGAATGCCCGTGCAGTCCACCTAGACTATTGAGAGCATTCGGATTGGGATTCCTTGCTCCCACCCCAAGTCCTCCTGTTGATGAATTGCCTTGACTTTTGAATATAAGTAGGAAATATGTTTGCATCATCTCTCTTCAGGGTCTGGGATGAAAAACCTTGGGAAACCAGGAAGCAGCAGGAGCTGGAAAAGCTGCCCATCTCCAGAGGCCTTTGGGGGCAGCTGCCAGAGGGCACTGCTCTCACTTGAGACCACTGGCAAATCTGACCCCACTAAGCCAATTAGCAATCACAGCCTATTAATAATTAACTTCCTTCACTTGTCAGTGTTTTAGAAATGGGGACAGAGAAATATGCCTTGTAAGGGGGAAAAAAAAAATCCCACTAGGAGAGAAACAGCCCAGGATGGCAGCCTACCTGGTATCTGGGTATTCAGAAATCTTTCAGGGACAAGCTTCCAAGTCTGAAAAGCAGCAGGGCTAGTAATTTGCCCTCTGTAACCAAGTTATTATGCCATCTGGTACTTTAAATAGCAGAAAACTTTAAAATATAAATTGTACTACAAACGCCGAGTATATTTTTTGGTATGAGTGCTCTGTCTGAGTGAGTGGATCATTTGGAATAAGTGTTCGTTCAAGGGAAAGAAGTGGGCTTTGAAATACATGTTCTCTTTCAATATTTAATCAAAATAGTGATTCAACAAGTTCCGATACCGTCTCCTTTAGGTATTATTATTTTTTAAAGGTCAAAGAGAACACTCGAAGAAAGAGAGGCAGTTTTTTTTTTTTTTTTGGTAAAATACACCATCTTGGAGAAATGATGTTTGTATTAAACATATTCTTTCAGCCTTCCATCAAATGACTTGGAAATAGCAGTTAAAAATATCAAAGGCATACACCTTCATTCATTGCGCTATTTTGTAGTGTCTTGGTCTGAGCCACCTTCCAACTGTTTAACCTTGGCCCTGTGACTCCCCCCAGGAGCTCTGTTCATTTATTCAATAATTAATTGAAAAGTATCAGTTATGTGATGGGCACTATTCTAGGGGCTGGAGATACGGCAATAAACTAAAGAACCAAGGTCTCTGCCCTCACATAGCTTCCACTGCAAACTGCGTAACAATAGGTAACATATGTGGCCTAAAGACTGTATCCAGGAGTTCCCGTCGTGGCGCAGTGGTTAACGAATCCGACTAGGAACCATGAGGTTGCGGGTTCGGTCCCTGCCCTTGCTCAGTGGGTTAACGATCCGGCGTTGCCGTGAGCTGGGGTGTAGGCTGCAGACGTGGCTTGGATCCCGCGTTGCTGTGGCTCTGGCGTAGGCCGGTGGCTACAGCTCCGATTCAACCCCTAGCCTGGGAACCTCCATATGCCGCGGGAGCGGCCCAAGAAATAGCAACAACAACAACAACAACAATAACAACAACAAAAAGACAAAAAGGACAAAAAAAAAAAGACTGTATCCACATCACCTCTGTTAATCCTGACTCTTCCCTTATAAGACACGTACCGTAACTACCCCCATGTGACAGATGAGGGAACCAAGGCTTAAACAGGCTGAATAACTTGCCACGTCACCTGATTGGTGGCGTCAGGATTTAAACCCGAGCGCTCTAGTTCCAGTCCCTCTGTTCTCACTTTCTCAATCATTTTGCCAAAACACTTTCTTCTATTTGAGAGGAAATATACAAGCGTACCTTTCCTGAAAATTAAAATGTAGCGTGGGCCATAGATACGCGTATCTCACCTTCTGGCCATGGAGGTCTCCCGACTCCGCTATTTTATCAGTATCTCTAAACCTTATCTTTGAATTCCCAGGTCAACTGCCACAGTGAAGTTTTCCTCCCCGTCCCCAGTCAGAATTAATGACACCTTTCTTCTGGCTCAAAATACTACAGAAATGTCAGGGACCCTTGTGGAGATGATGATGAAGAGGGAGGAGCAAGAGAGTGATGGTGGTGGTGACGGAAGTGATGGTAACGCTGGGATTAGTGAACTTGATGACCTGAGATACCTGAGGCAGCCGCCAACATCATGTCAATGACAAACAGTATTTGCAACGAGTAGGATGTCACATAAGGCAAAGGCGAAGAGCTTCTTGGGATGGAGTGAGTTCCTGGTCATTGGGATACTTAAGCAGAAGTGGTATAAAGAAAATTTTGGGGGGCCACACCTGTGGCAGGGATTAAACCTGAGCTAAAGCTGTGACAATGTCAAATCCTTAACTGCTAGGCCACCAGGGATCTCTCAAGTTTAATAGAAAATGTATAAATTAAGCATATGCATCTATATCCTACTTTCTTTGAATGTTTGTTACTCTTCCCAGACTCATTCCCCAAACTCAGAGGACAAATGACGCCAGTATGACTCAAAAAATCCTCCCCAGCAGTATGTAAATTTCCCTTTGATCTACCTATTTGTCTATGTATCTAGTTAGCTAGCCATCCAATTTGGTATCTGTGTCAGTTTCCTCTTCATAAAGTCAATAGATCTTGTTTACTTGATAACTCAAGCTTATTGAGATCCATCATAGGAAATAAGCAATAAGATAAGAGTAATTAAGCTTCATAAGACTGGCGTTTGCCTCTTTAATGATACCATCTATTTAAGGACTGTGGAAGTCACAAGCATTTTTACTAGGACATGGACTATTAAAAGAAAGGCATCACTCTGGTATAATGGTTTTGGTAGGACCACTGGCATTGCAATTTGGCAAATTCATTAGGTCATCTTCCCTTGGTATGATTCCCGTTTATCTGCTGGTACTAAAAATATTTTATCTGCCATTTTTAGCCTTCCCCAAATTTGAGCCTAGGAAGAAAGAGGTGAGAAGCTTGGCAGAAGCACTAACCTGAACCCTGGTCCAACCCCAAACGATCTTGCCCTCTTGGACATTAAAATTTACTGCAATACATCCTTTAGAGAGGCCAGAACTACTATCTGGCCCTGAAGAGCAGCTCTGGGGATTCCCATTGATTTATTCATTCTTACTAAATATTTATCAAACATGGGATGGTGAGAGTACTCAGGTGTGCAAGTAAACCCGACTCATTTCCTATTTCATCACACCTATTCTCTGGTGGAAAACCAAGCATGGAATAAATACTTCCACTGTGCGAGAGCACACACACAGTGTGGTATATGTTATCTAAGAAAAGTATGGGGGTATTTCAAATGTGATTAAGTTGTGACCTAAGACAGGGAAGAGAAAGCCTCCCTGATATACATTCTTTGAGCTGAGAATGAAGGGAAAGCTTCTCAGGAAAAGGAGGAACAGAATCTCAGACAGCTCAGAGGCAGAAAGATAAATGGGTCTTTCAAGGGTCAATCAAGTCATTGTGACTTCAGGAGCGAGAGTGAGATGAAGAATGGTATTATCTGAGACAGACCGAGGCTAGAACTAAAAAGTGGGTCCCCAAAGGGAACTCTGCCTTTGCCTTAAGAGCAATGGGAAGCTGCTGACATTTACCCAAGAACTCTAAGCAGTCATTACAAGGGAAACTCCGCCTTGGTGACACGTGGGCAGTAGACTGGCCAGTCAACTGGAAAGAGTCAAGAGGGTCTGGGGAGGTGGCTTTGATTCAATGAGGAACAGTGTCTCCTGCACTGATACAAAAGGGGCAGAGATAAAGTGGGCAGATGTGAGCATATTCAGGAGGCAAATGTGAGCATATTCAGGAATTTGCAAATAGATGGGCCGTGGGAACCGAGAGATGGAGAGGTGACAGGGTTGCCTAGGGTTTTCTGGCTTGGGCAACTGCAAGGACGGGCTAGGGAGCTGCTGGGAGATGATCAGTGAGATTAAGGTCCAGGAGGAGGACAAGGTTAGGGGGAACTGCAGGATGTAAATGCCCAGCATTCCTTTATGAGACTTAGAAGGTTTTTTGAACTTCTTTTTAGAGTCCAATTATTCTACATCTAACCAATTATTTATAACATCAAGAGTCACCGAGTCATAAGCTTCACATTAGAAGGGATCTCAAAAATCATTTAGTTCACCCTTTGCCTTTTGCCCCAGATCACTGGCGACAGGCATCTGGCTTCTGTTAAACACCTCCAGGGATGATTTTTAATCTCACAAAGCCTGGTGCAATTTCAAAGGGTTATAAATAGGAAGGCATAGGAAGTTTCTTCCCTTGGGACATAGTCCTAAAAGGATTCTCTAGCCCTAATTATTGCCTGGCATTTATTCTAGTGCTATAAATTATATAGTAGATGGCACAGCCTCTGATCTGGGTCTTTCTTTATGGTTCCCCAAACCTCAAGAGTGGAGCCAAAAAAAAAAAAAATCACAAAATGACGGTTTGCCTTACATGATCAGATCAGCGAGTATAAGAGGAGAGCTGTAATGTTATCTTAAGAAACTGTCAATGTTTATTTACTGGACAATACACTGAGAACATAGTTTGCAGCCACCATTGATCAGAAATTGCATTTGGATGTTGGTAATGGAAGAGTAAAATAATAACGGATTAAACAAATTTGGAGTCTATTTTATGTCGTAAAAAGTTTCTAGGGATGAGTTGTTCAGGGCTAGGTTATAACATCACCACTTCAACAGTGTAATAATCTATGTTCTAGAATTCTTCTTCTTCTTCTTCTTCTTTTTTTTTTTTTTTGTCTTTTTGTCTTTTTAGGGCCACACCCACGGCATAGGGAGGTTCCCAGGCTAGGGGTCTAATCGGAGCTGTAGCTGCCGGCCTACGCCACAGCCACAGCCACGCCAGATCTGAGCAGATCATAGCTCACGGCAATGCTGTATCCTTAACCCGCTGATGGAGGCCAGGGATGGAACCTGTGTCCTCGTGGATGCTAGTCGGGTTCGTTAACCACTGAGCTACGAAGGGATCTCCCCAGTGTCCTAGAATTCTTATTTCTTTTTTAAAAAAGCTTTTTTTCCAGCTTTACTGAGGTATAATTGACAAATAAAATTGCATATCTTTAAGATTCACACCTTGAGATTCCGCTATGTGTATACTTTGTGAAAGGACTACCCCATCAAGCTAACACATCCATCACCTCACACAGTTATCACCTTCTTTCCTTCTCCCGCTTCCTTCCTCCCTTCGTATTAGACTTCTTATTTCCTTGTGACCCGCCATCCTACCGTGGGGCTTCCATCCTCAAAGTCTCTTTGTGGTCTGAGGTGGCTGGTGGAGGTGCCTTTACATCTGCTTACCAGGCAGAAAATGACTAAAGTGGGGATGGTGTAAAAAAAAAAAAGCAGACTTCCCAGATGAATCAGGCATCTTTGCAAAGCTTTCCAAAACCTTCCAGTGATGAGTGCCACGTATATATTCTTGGCTACCCAAGGCTACAAAGAAGGCACACAAGCAAGCACACCCACACACACACACACACACACACACTCTCTCTCTCTCTCTCTCTCTCTCCATATATATATATATATATATATATATAAATCTGGTCACATTACCTCCCCAAATAAAAGTCTGGTTCTATATGAAAGAAAGAACAATGCATGTCAGTAGCCACCAAGCAGCCTCTATAAGACAGCCTATGTGCAGAAACTTGCCCCAGATAGACAGGTGTGTTCTCAAGTGGCTTGACATGTCAAAGTACATGAAACAGTTTAGTGGAACTCAGGATCACGTGGGCAACGAGGTCTAGATTACGCTCAGGAACCTAAGCAGGAAAGGAAGAGATTCATTTTTGCTAGTAGATAATAAGGGCTACTAGAAAATAAGGGCTTGCTCTGCATATTTTCATAAACTTTGTAATGATTCTTTCCCCTTTCCTTCTGGGATGTCCATTAATCTGGCCTTGAGGAAAGAGAGAGAATGTGAAAGTATCAGATCTTGAAACTTTTCTCAATTTCTTCTCTAAATGGTAATTCTCTGTTGGGCATGAGCAGCCATGCCCAGAAGGCCAGGGAAAGGAGCAGATGCTTCTCAAATCTTTAGAGCATCAAGGTATGAAACCCACTGCAGCTGTCCATAGAGCCATTGCAGGCGGCAGTCCAGGCACTGATGGACTAACTTCCCCTCTTGCCTTCTTGCTCTGATAAGAGAAATGAGGATAGGAAACATGCCTTATTTGCCTTTGTCTTTCTCAAGTTCAGCAGATTGCAGACAGCTGATAAGCGAAAGGAACACACGTTATTCCATGTGAATAAACATGGACTTCACGTCTTACTGTAGGTCTGGCTGGTCCAGGGTGGCGGTGGTGGGAGGCCACAGGAACTCATGCGTATTTGGTACCCACGACCCTTGAGTTTAAAATCCCATTTGGCCACACACAATCTGAATGGCTGCAGCCAAATTCATCTCTGATCCTCAATTTCTTCATTTTGAAATAGGGGTTGCAGTTCCACGGTGTGGATAATTCAGAAGGAACAGGATAAGTATGTGAACCATACACCACAGACCCCAACAGGGCACTGCTAAGTGTGAGTTCTGCTATTCTCCACGGCTCTCCCTCTGGGACACCTAAGTTTTCCAAGCCCAAAGACTGGGAGGGTTTTTTGGTTTGTTTGTTTGTTTGTTTTGGTCTTTTTAGGGCCACCTGGGGCATATGGTGGTTCCCAGGCTAGGAGCTGAATCAGAATTATAGCTGCTCGCCTACACTGCAGCCACAGCAATGCCAGATCTGAGCCACATCTTTGACCTACCCACAGCTCACGGCAACGCCGGATCCTTAACCCACTGAGGGAGGCCAGGGATGGAACCTGCGTCCTCGTGGTTCCTAGTCAGACTGGTTTCTGCTGCAGCAGGACGGGAACTCCAGGGAAGGGGTCTTTTAAAGAAGTGGTTCTCAGTGTTCAGTGGAAGCTTGAGGGTGCCTCAGTGGGCCGGGCAGAAGAATGGCACAGTGGCGAGAGGGGATGAATGGAAGCGCAGCACAAAGAGAAGCAGAGTGGGTCTCCCTTCACACTTTCGTTTTCATTAGTTTTAGATTTGAGTGCTTACTCTAATTTGAAAATAAAAATTTGGGAGGTCCCATCATGGCACAGCAGAAATGAATCCGACTAGGAATCATGAGGTTGCAGGTTCGATCCCCGGCCTCGCTCAGTGGGTTAAGGATCTGGTGTTGCCTTGAGCTGTGGTGTAGGTTGCAGATGCAGCTCGGATCTGGCATTGCTGTGGCTGTGGGGAAGGCCAGTGGCTACAGCTCCAATTCGACCCCTAGCCTGGGAACCTCCATATGCTGTGCGTGCGGATCTAAAAAGACAAAAAATAAAAAAAGAAAAAAAAAAGAAAAAGAAAAGAAAAAGTTGCTGCTCTTCTAAATCCTCTTCTGCTTATCCTATGTGTTGACAGGACCTTGATATTAACCACACTATGAATTACTCTGCTAATTTTATTGACAGTGGATTCGTTTTGCTGTCCTTTAATGGTTGTGTAAAATATTGGGACAGGTTCAAAGTTTGAATTATGTGCATGTGCATGAGTTTGGATTGAAAAAAATAAAGTTGATTAACTAGACTTTAAAAAGATCTTTTCAAAAAGAAATAAATAAAAGGATCTTTTAAGCCTTTTTCGTACCCAGATTACCTCAAACCAAGGCATTTTGGGCAGGATATCAAGTGAAAATTTGTTTTCATCTTCCACAAATTAGGAAGGGCTTTTCATAAAGGAAGACTTTAATCTGTATAGAGACATAACAGCATTAAGTGCAAAAATGATTTCTCTTCCTTATAAGAATATTCTGGAATTTCTGTTGTGGCTCAGCAGCTTAAGAACCTGACTAATATTCATGAGGATGCGGGTTTGATCCCTGGCTTCACTCGCTCAGTGGGTTAAGGATCTGGCATGGCCATGAGCTGTGGTGTAGGTCGCAGGTGTGGCTCAGATCTGGCGTTGCTGTGGCTATGGTGCAGGCCAGCAGCTGTGGCTCCAATTTGACCCCTAGCCTGGGAACCTCCATATACTACATGTCCATCCCTAAAAATACAAAAAGGAAGAAAGAAAGAAAAAAAGAAAAAGAAAGAGAAAGAAAGAAAGAAAAAGAAAAGACTGTTCAAAAGACATGGCAAAGGGGTGATTCCTAATGACTGGTATTTTTGTACACGAAAGAAACGTTGCAGTCAAGTGTAGTTTGAAGCTGAGTCGACATTCTCTCATCCTGAGGTGCAACTTTTGCCTCTAGTGGACAATGATTGTTATTGCCAGGAATGACAGGGGCACAACTGTCATTTCACCCACGGTGGAGGCACCCAGCCTGTGGACTGCTGTCCTGTGATTGGCCAGTTCCAGCCCAACCTCAGAGCAAGGCAGCCTGGTCTGGGAAGCACAAGCGTGTCACAGAAACACTACTGTTTACCCTGTGTATCAGCTCCATAGGCTTCCACGCTCATCAGCGCCTCTCATACATTCCTAACACCTGCAAAGTCTTGGCAGTAAATATCTTAATATTCTCATCTCGTAACAGATGAAGCGACCACTGTAGGGCAGGATGAAGGGAGTTCTCTGAGATCCTGGGGTCTTTTCCTGGGGGCTTCAGACAAGGAAGAGGAAACCACAGAAGCCAGACTCCAAGTTGTGGGTATTCAGGCTGCACAAACATGCAGCTCAGTCACTTCTGGGAAACACTGACATAAGATGGCTTGTTTATCACATAAAGCGGGCATCCACATTGGGTAAAAGCTGTTACGGAGAGGCAATTCTGACAGGCACCCCAAAGTCACTAGTTAAATATTCAAAGGAAAATGATTGTCAATTAAATATCTGAGTTACTATTCCCTTTGAAACAAATCGAATGACTAAAATCATACACAAGTTTACAACTCGTGGGATCAGTGTAATTAAGCCACTAGGAGAAATTAAATATTAAATACCATCTAATAAGTAATTCTCTCAGCATTTGCTGTATTCTTACTCATCTTTCTCTTCCTTCTCAGAGGTCACAGACCTCTGCCAGCTCTGTTTTCCCTAAGAATTGACGTTATCTGAGCTTGGGAGTCAAAGGAACCATGACAGCATAAAAACCATCACACTCACATTCACTATTGCTCATAGGCGCCATCGCTAAACCATCTCCAAAATTATTTCATAGGGATAGAATTTTAGGGCTGTGAGGAATTAATTTCAAGGCCAAGACAGGTGGCGTGGTCAGCACAAAGTTGCACCATCTTGGATGCAAAATCTGAGGTCCGTCTTTGCTGTCAGGTACTCTTTCAATACAAAGCGCTGTTCCCAGCTCCACAGAGCAATCACATTGTTATGAGCATGGCTACCATTTGGAATACAAATTTTATTTGTTTTTCCCTTTATTACTTTTAACTCATTGCTTCTGAAACGAGCAGAGTTTCATTGAGATGAAATGGCCTTAAAAGGCCATCAAATTGAGGGGTGGCTTTGAAATGAGACAGATGTGGTTAAAATGCTTTATTAGCTGTCTCACCCAAGGGAATGATGTAAGCCTCTGAGCCTGGCATCCTCAGCTATAAAAAGGGCAGCAGCAATGCTGATGCCAAGATGGTTCTTCAGGCATTTACTCAACAAGCCTCTGCTCACCAGCTTTTCCTGTGATGTGCCATTGTCCATTTCAGGAATATATTAAAGGACAGTGCCTTGCCTCAAAGAGCAGAGGGTTTAGTAAAAGCAACAAATAAGGAAACCATAATTCCAACCTCACCTGCCACCCCCTATTATTCCTTTTGGTCTTAATTAAGAATAATTTCCTCGGAGTTCCTGTTGTGGCTCAGGGGGTTACGATCCTGACTAGTATCCACAAGGATGCAGGTTCGATCCCTGGCCTTGCTCAGTGCGTTAAGGATCTGGCGTTGGTGTGAGCTGTGGTGTAGGTCACAGATGCGGCTCAGATCCCACCTTGCTGTGGTTGTGGCATAGGCCAGAAGCTATGGCTCTGATTCGACCCTTAGCCTGGGAACTTCCATATGCTGCAGGTGTGGCCTGAAAAAAAGAAGAATTTCCCCTGCTCAGTTCAAGTCCGATTTTTTCTTTTAGATAGAAATGGGAGCCAAGACCTGGGAAGCAAACTGGGTGCCTCAGGCACACAGTTTAAGGAAACATTTCTTGTCCCCTGAGAGTTTGTGCCTCTTTATACTTTGCAGCCCGAATGCCTTACAAGCCTCAACCTAGCCACAGCCTGGCACTAAACCAGGTCCCCTGACTTAAAAGCACTTAACTCAGTTTGATATTACTCACGTACTTAGGTCATTATTTGATTGATGGCTGTCCCTCACTCTAGATTAAAATCCCTTTAATAGTAGGATGTGGAACTCTTTTCCTCATCACAGTAATTCCTCCTGTTTGCACCCAGCACACAGTGGTACTCCATACAAATTTATGCATAAAGGACTAAATGAAAGAATAAGTTAATGAGAAATGGAGGGATGTAGGGAGTTCCCATCGTGGCTCAGTGGTAATGAAACTGGCTAGTATCTATGAGGACTCGGGTTCAATCTTTGGCCTTGCTCAGTGGGTTAAGGATCTGGCATTGCCATGAACTGTGGTGTAGGTTGCAGACACGGCTCAGATCCTGAGTTGCTGTGGCTGTGGTATAGGCCGGCAGCTGTAGCTCCGATTCGACCCCTAGCCTGGGAACCTCCATGTGCTGCGAGTGAGGCCCTAAAAAAAAAAAAAAAAAATGGAGAGATTTAAAGGGCATGAGGCAAGCAAAGAAGACAGGACATAAATCCCTCTGGTAGAGTGTCAGAAAACCCATTGCAGAGAAAGTAATGTCTAGCGTCTGTGCTGAATTCCAAAGCCTTACTCCTTGAATTACCATTTGCAAGCTGGCAGAACCTCGAACCTGGGCCCAGCAGAAAGGCAGAATCTTGAGTTTCCCCTGGTAAATCTACAAGTTTTACCAAGACCCCCAGGTGGTTCCTAAGCACACTAAGGTTTGAAAGGGTAAGTGTTTTGAAAATTAAATTATAATAAAAAAATGTGTGATTCTAGGTACCAGGCCTGGGACTAAATTCTGAAAATACTCTGTGAGTATTATTCCATGCTTTTTTTGGGCTGTTGCTCTTCTTCCCATTTTACAGCTAAAGAAAGTGAGGTGCAGAAAGATTAAGACCTCGTCAGTGTTTTGAAAGGAACAAAGGGTGGATCCATCCCAGGCGGTCTGAATCCACATCCTGCACTACGATGGTGTCAACACACTTACGCTCTCCCTGCGAGATGTGCGGGGCTGGCACACAGCAATAGTCAATGCACCTGCTTTCCCGCTGCAAGCGTCTTGCTTGAAGATTTTCTTGTCTTTCTGTCAAAGTCTGTAACCCCTACCGGCCCCTCCTCCACAAAAGACCTAATCTGAGTTCAGATTCTCCAGCAAATAATTAAACCCAGGCCATTGGTTCCTAAGCTGGCACGTGTCCTGAAGAAGGGGCCCAGGGTAGGCTTCCTAGAGCTGGTGACACCCACGTGAGTGTTGGTAGACAAGGAAGGGAAGAGACAGAAGAATTGTTCCAGAAAAACACTCAGGCATGAGCCAGCATGCGGTATTCAGGAAACTGGGGATGGAGTTCCACCGGGGTGCGCGGTGGTGAGAATACCAGGATTTGGGAGGCGCCTGGAGGACCACAGAGAATGAAAGACTTGAGACATCATGGGGGCTGCAATGGAAAGAGATAAGTGGGATGGAGAGCTCTGGACAGATCCCGGTGATGGCAGGAGACACCGCCAGGATTCTATACAGATGTTGGGTGGGAGAGAGGGGACCACTGCGATTGCGCTCCCTCTGGGACCCTCAACTGGAGGTGCCCAGCAGGTCACGAGAGAGCCTGGTCTTCGGCTTAACAGACCGAACAGGGCTGGAGATGCAGATTTAGGACATGGCTGCATGGTTGTTAACTAAGG
This sequence comes from Phacochoerus africanus, assembly GCF_016906955.1. Lineage (NCBI taxonomy): Eukaryota > Metazoa > Chordata > Mammalia > Artiodactyla > Suidae > Phacochoerus > Phacochoerus africanus. The sequence goes on along the minus strand of NC_062549.1, from coordinate 9,684,778 downwards.
GACACCGTGACTGCCCCGGGAGAGGAGTGGAGTGGGATAATGGAGAAACAGATGAGATGGGAGTTGAGGAAGGCTCAACATTTAAGAGGTGAATTGAAGGGCAAGCCCTGAACGTATTTGCCAAGGAAGAGTCTATGTACCCAGCAGCAGGCTGTTATAGGAACCCAACTGTGACTCAGGTACAACCCTTGCCTTTGTGAAGCTCACAGCCTGGCTGATGACAGAGACGTGGAGGCCAAGAGCAGTGCAGCTTGGGGAAGGAAGGGTGGGCAGGTAAAGGATCATTCGATCTGAGAAGAAGGAATATCTAAGTCGGTCTGCATTTTTCCTGCTACTCACAACGCCTTTTTAGGCATGAAGATACTTGTGCCTGAAGACACCAAAGCCATTTGGCCAATGTCACTGGGAACAATCCATGGCAAAATTAGGATGAATTTGTGGTTTCTATATTTTTTAGGAGATGTCCTTACATGGCTTCAAAACTCTCTCTCCCTGCCCAGTGGCACAGCTCACAGTTCCTCTCTGGCTGAAAGGGCCTGGCCAGGGCCCCCAGAAGTGCACCTGATGTCCTTGTTCCCTTGGTCAGAGACAAAGGCTGTCTCTCTCTTGTTCATCGAGAAGGGGGCACTCTCCTCACTGGACACTGACTGTCTGTGCCCACGGACCCATCCTCGAATGAGCTGCCCATCACCAGCAGGCTAGGAAGACTCCCTTCAGAAAGGGGGAGGGGAGTTTGATGTTGAATTTTGCTCTTATTGATTCTGATGTTGTTTCTCAAACTAACTGACAGCAGAAGAATGAACTAAAGGCAAATAAGGCTTCTCAGAACTGAAAACAGGAGACTTACTCATGACTGTTTTCAGAATTCAGAAAGACTACTTCAGTCAGCTCTATTGCGTTCCAACATCTAAAATCAGGCTTTTTTTTTTTGCCCTAAAGCAGTCTACAGATAAAGAGGTCCAGTTTGGGTACATACTGGTCTTTTTTGTTTTTGTTTTGGTCTTTTTAGGGCCATACTCGTGGGATAAGGGGTCTAGGGGTCTAATCAGAACTGTAGCTGCTGGCCTACGCCAGAGCCACAGCAACGTGGGATCCGAACCGCGTCTGCAACCTACACCACAGCTCACGGCAACGCCAGATCCTCAACCCACTGAGCAAGGCCAGGGATCGAACCTGCAACCTCATGGTTCCTAGTCGGATTTGTTTCTGCTGTGCCACGACAGGAAGTCCCAACTGGTCTTTAGGTGGTAGGTTTTAAGCTGTGGAAAATGGCAGACTAAGCAACTGTCCAGTGACCATGCTCCCAAGGTCAACTGGTTCTGTTGAATGTCTTCCTCCTGGGGTGAGGTGACGAGCGCCAGGAGGCAGGTAGGAAGGTGGGGGAACCTCTTGCCCACAGCTGCACCTGTGTGAGGTCAGAGGATGAATATCCACAGGTGACCAGAAGGGGGCACCACCAAGTGGTCAGGCCAAAGAAATGATTTGGGGTAGTATGCCACAGAGCAAAGACAGCCTGAGTGAGGCGGTGGTGTTGGGATTCAGAGCCAGGGTGCTAAAGAGCCAAGAAGGAAGCCACTGAAGGGGTGAGACCCGTGTTTGGACCTGGACTCTATGACTCTATCCTGTATGGATGGCCCAGTTCCATTTAAAATTTCCAGGAATGGACATAAACCTATGGATAGTTTAGGTCCCCAACACATTTCCCCCCTCGCCCACTTCTTCTTCTTTCTTTCTTCTTCTTTTTTTTTTTGTCTTTTTGCCTTTTTCTAGGGTCACAGCTGCGGCATATGGAAGTTCCCAGGCTAGGGGTCCAATCAGAGCTGCAGCCACCGGCCTACGCCACAGCCACAGCAACACCAGATCCGAGCCGCATGTGCAACCTACACCACAGCTCACGGCAACGCCGGATCCTCAACCCACTGAGCAAGGCCAGGGACCGAACCTGCAACCTCATGGTTCCTAGTCGGATCCGTTAACCACTGAGCCATGACGGGAACTCTCTTCTTTATTGACTTAAATGATCTGGATAATTACTTGAATTTTCCTTCATGTTATCTCCTTAACACAAAAGTTTTCCTTCCAGCAAAAACTCAGCTTGGGGTTTTCTGCCCAGAGCACTTCCTGTTACAAGTTTTGGAGTGCTTTTGCCTGCATTGACCAGAGAAACCGATCTCTTTTCTCTCTCTGGTTTCTCTCGGTCTGTGACTTGGCATGTCTGGGGATGATCAGGATTAGGGGAAGGAGGCGGTCCTGTAATATTCATTCATTCCATTCGTTCACAAGTACAGTGTTCAGAATCGCCCATGTGCCAGGTACTATGCTAGGAACATGAAGATGGGTACGACACAGTCTTTGACCTTCAGGGCTTCCCAGCCTGGCAGGCCCGTGAAAGGTGGTGACGCTGCTCTGAGGGCTGACACTGCAGTAGCGATGTGTCCAGGAGAGGGAGAGCCTTGCTTCAGCTCCTTGTCTGCCCGCCCCTGGTGTGAGAATGGATCCTACAGCTCCAAGGCAGCTGCTCAGTTTTCAGCTGGGGCTCCTATGAACACAGAACAGGTGGGAGAGCCTGGAGCTGCAGACGAGCCTGACCTTCCCAGTACGAGGCAGATGCGTTTGTATGCTGTATCTCCTGGTCCCCAGGCCCGGGATGCATTCATTGTGTGATAAGGGGATGCTTAAGTGACTGACCTCCTGCCCCTGCCCCTGGGCCCCTTTACACTCTTTCCTAGGACGATCCATGCCCATGTACAGTTTCTTCTAGAATCTGACCTTTCCTTTAAGGGAAGTCCACTGCAGCTTTGCTTTTTCGTGCATTAGAGGTCTATAGTAAAAAGAGCCTGAGACTGGCATTTGTGTAAAACATTTACCAAATGTTGTGTTTCCGATGTGTTCTAAGAGCCAGACACCAACCTCCCTACCTCTGCCCCAGAGCCACAAACCCCCTCCTCAAACCCATTCACGTATCCGTTTCATCACAGCAACAACCTTGACTGTTTAGTACCATCTATGTCTCAGAACCTAGAGCCCAACAGTCGGTCAACAAGCATTTGTGGCACAATTTTCCTACTCAATCCTCTTCACCCCTTCTTCTTAACACAATCTGGATTCCTTTGAGAAGCGGTAAAATCTCATCTATTTTTGCCATCGTCTCTTGCTGATGGAGGGGCCAGGTATCAGGATTCTGGTCACCAAAATACAAGCAGATATCACTGACCAAGGATCGTGAAAGGGCCACCCACTCAACGGGCAAATGACCTTTGGCCATCTTGGCCTCCTGTCCTTGGGTTTTGCCCTGACCTTTTCCCTGCCTGCAAAAGCAGCCGTGATGGCTTAGAGCTGCTACTGATGGGAGTTCCTTCTATGGTGCAGTGGGGTAAGGATCAGGCATTGCTGCAGCTGTGGCAAAGGTCACAGCTCTGGCTAGGATTCGATCCCTGGCCCAGGAACGGCCATATGCCATGGAGACAGCTGCATAAGGAAAAACGAAACAAAAACAAAAACAAGAGCGATGCGACCAATGCTTTTCAGATGACCTTGAGGGAAAGGCCTCTGTGTATGGGATTCTCTTTCAGATGTCTGTACGGCTTCCCCTGAAGAGTCCTCATGACAGGGAGCTCATCACTTCAAAAAAGCAGCCCCCTGGGCAGGTCTATTTTCCCCAAAGCTTCAGCTTTAGATGAACCAAAATCTCTCATGATATAATGACCACCCAATGGTCATTATTCTGTCTCAGAGGACACATATAAAATGCCTTCTAAGGCCTTGCAAGGTTTTTTTTTTTTTTTGGTTCTGTTCTGTTTTGCTGAATCTCTTTTCCCTAGGTTCTGAGTTAAAGGAATATACATAATATATAATATATTTTATATATATATATATATATATATATATATATATATATACACACACACACACATTTTTTTTTTTGGCTTCACCTGTGGCATACGGAAGTTCCCCTGGCCAGGGATCGAACCTGCACCACAGCAGCAACCCAAGCCGCTGCAGTGACAATGCTGGATCCTTAATCCACTGAGCCATAGGGAACTCTGGAATACTTCTATTTTGACTATGCATTCCCTAATCCTTAGTCGTTTTTATTTTATAAGCAATCGTGTGTATTCAGCAGGTAATCACACAAAAAAAGCAAGCAAGGATTCTGAAATGGTTTACTGCAGTCAACCGGAAAACCAGCTGACACAAGACAAGGATGTAGTTTAGAAGATAGTTCAACAAAGCAATTCTTGTTTCCTGTGAAAATTTCTTATGGGTATGCTCTTTATAGACAGAGGGCAGTTTTTAAAATTTGCTCATTAAAAAACCCAAACAGTAATAGGATTTAATTGCATTCTGAACGCATGTCTTCATAGTGAATTTTTATCATTTTCTGATTTAGGAGAATTTTGTGTTTCCATATGTTGTCATTAGTAACACCTGAGCTTAGGCATATATGACAGGATGCCGGATGGGGAAGGGACAGAAAACCCCAGTGGCTAATGAATGTGGAATGTATGACACATATTAAGGGACATGATCTAGCCAAAAATGAGATTCAAATGTAGAATCACACACATGCCCAAGCAGAGTCCAAGGCAGGGACAGCAACGAAAAAGGGACTTGAGGGTTTATCTGACAACACACCGAGTTATAATCCCAGTTCATTGGTTGGGAAGGTGGCCCCACAGCTGCCCTGGTGGAATGGCTTTTATTCCTCCCAGGCTGTGGCCAGGCCTTCCTGGGAACCCCTGGGACCTCAGCGGTTAATTCATCTACCCTGCCTTCTTCTGTACCCTGCAGAGCTGACTGTGAAAAATCTTGCAGGGAGAAAAGCTGGCTTCCGAAGTGCTGCTGAAGTGACCTGACTTCTTAAAATAGTCCTTCATAAGCAAAACTCACATGATCTAATTTGAGTGTGTAAATCCAATTATGTTTCCTGGGGAAGCACAGAAAGATCATACTGGCTTTCACGGCTCTGTTGTGGATGGCTGGGGAGAGGAGCGTTCTTTAACTCCAGCCCCAAGAAAATGGGGAGCTTTTTTTTTTTTTGTCTTTTTAGGGCTGCACCTGTGGCATATGGAGGTTTCCAGACTAGTGAACTAGAGCTGCCGGCCTACGCCACAGCCACAGCAACTGCAGGATCTGAGCCTCGTCTGTGACCTACACCATAGCTCATGGCCATGCTGGATCCTTAACCCACTGAGTGACGCCAGGGATCGAACCCGCATCCTCATGGATATTCATTGGATTTGTTTGGCTGAGCCACTGAAGGGAACTCCGGGGTGGCGGGGGTGGGGGGGATTATTTACAGAACTGATTCTCTTGTTGACTGAAGTTCAGACCTATACAGTCCAGAAACTTGCCTGCCTTCTGTTGCCGGTACCTTGCTTCCAGAGAAAGCAAGGAACACTCCTCAAAGTAAGATGCCTCGCGAACTGATTGGCCACCCAACCACATACTCCAGACCTGCTGGTCTCTCAGAGCCTCAATATTGTGCCCATTTGTTGGTGAGAGGAAAGGTTTGAAATGAATATTGCAAGTGTCTCCCATGTTCTGCAAACAAACACATGTAGGATCAACTCTGATAGACACACTTGTGAAATGAATAAATTAGCATCCTAAGAAAGACTGAGACAACAGTGAAATGTCACATCAGCATGATGGTAGTCGGGTCCTTTGGTTACACGTTGCCAGCAGCACTGAATGTGGGATCAACTCTTTTTTTTTTTTGTCTTTTTGCCATTTCTTGGGCCGCTCCCACGGCATATGGAGGTTCCCAGGCTAGGGGTCAAATCTGCCTACACCAGAGCCGCAGCCATGTGGGATCCGAGCCATGTCTGCAACCTACACCACAGCTCACGGCAACACCGGATCCTTAACCCATTGAGCAAGGCCAGGGATTGAACCCACAACCTCGTGGTTCCTACCTAGTTGGATTCGTCAACCACTGTGGCACGACAGGAACTCCATCAACTCTATTTTTTAATCGTTCCTGTAATGCTTGGGTTTCACTTATTTTTGATGAGCTCTTCAAATGCCATCAATCATCAAGGTGTAAATATGACTAATGCATTTGTCCTACTTAGCCCGACGCTGCAGCAGCTGCTCCAGAATTAAAGTCCTCCCAGTCTCCCCAATTCCGACTGAATTATGCTCTGACCCACTGAAACCAGTCAGGTGACACTGCTGGATATGAAGAAAAACACATTCAGGATTCCATTTTGCAAAGACCATCCCACACCTCATTGTACAACTCTCTCTAAACACACAGATGTCAAGCCTATGGGCAACTCCAGGACCAAGGTGTCTCCAGACCATGGCCGAAGGGGTTTAACTGGTAATTTCCAATGTCATTAAAAATACCCTTTGCAACGCCTATGCTCCATCACCAAAAAAAAAAAAAGAAAAGGAAAGGAAGGAAGGAAAAGATAGAAGAAAGGACAGTTTCTGGGTATTTTTCACAAGTAAGAGAGAATAATATTTCCATTTTCTGGCATTCGGGGGAACCTCTTGGGAATGTTGACACTCAAATCTGCTTTTGAAAGTCATTGTCTCAGACAGGCTAGGATGTTGCAATTATTATTATTATTTTTAAAGCCTATGTGGATTTGCCAAAGGAAAATGTACAGAAAAGGTGATGTCTGGGGTTTTAAAAAATGCACATCATGACCAGTGAGGTGCCTTACCTGGACCCCAGTTACACTCACTTGTAGGGTATTTGTGTTTTCTGAGGTATCTACCTTGAGGTCAAATCCCAACCTGAGATGACTTAAATTACATGCCATTCGCTGTACATTAAGGAGTCCTAAGATGCCCTTTATTTGATGTGACTTCACAGCCTTGGACAAAGAACGTATAATACATGCTGACGTCTGAATTTTACAAACAGGGAGGGAGACGGCGGTAGGTCTGTTCTACTCACTTCGCCTTTCCCTCTGAGGTCAGTCCTGCCTTTAAAGGATCAGCAATGCATGGGGAAGCTCACGCAAGGCCTGCGTCTCTCCTGACTCACACCTGCTCCTACCAGACACCCCTCTCTCCCACCTTGTCCAAACAATGCATTTCCCTCCAAAGGGTTTTTTTAAAGGTCACACGGTAAGCTAAAAGGCCCTTGTCATTGGTCAAGTTTAAGGATCCTGACTGAATCAGCATTTCTCTGGCTCTGGCCTCTCCTGGGTCCCTGCACGTGTGCGAGACAGGAAAGAAAAGGCTGCTTGGGAAATTCAAATCTGATGGCATGACCCTGAGCCCTGGCTCACCTGGATTTGCATACTTGGCTGCCTTTGCTCAGAGAGTTATCTTGGAGAAATCACCTCCACGCTGACACTTCGGCTTATCTGCCTCACCGAGAGGTACCGGGGACTAATTAGCCACTGGCTGTAACATTTTAGAATCCCCAAGAGGGAGGTATAATGCAGTGAGCTTTCCAGTTAAATGTTGATGCCTCTCAGTTTTCCAATAACGAAATGATTTTCATCATCTTATCACTAATGAGCTGAGGAATGAGACCGAGATGAGTTTCAAGGGTTAGGCAGCACCTATGACTGTCACCTGCGATTAAAATAGAGTAAAATGCTAATCACAGCTGCAATGCTTAGAATGCATGTGCCTGGTGAAAGAACTTAGCAAGCATAACCTCGTCGTTAATATTTTATTTGTACATACAATGTCATTTTGTAATGGATTTTTAGATGGGCAAATGCAACCAGCAGGATAAACAACTTGTTTAAGATGTGGGAAAATCCTGTGTCATAGGGAGAATCTGGACAGAAGCACGGCTCCCTTTGGCTCGAATCACATAATGAGGCTGATGTGACCTGAAATGGGGGAGGCTCTCCAAGGAAGGAATAACTTCCCCAGTGCTGTCTGGAGCTGACCTCTAATGAAAGGAATCCTTTGAACTGGGCTTTGAACCTTCTGAAGGCTCCTCAGTATTTCCAATGCCACTTTATTTATTTATTTATTTATTTATTTAGTCTTTTTGCCATTTCTTGGGCGGCTCCTGCGGCATATGGAGGTTCCCAGGCTAGGGGTTGAATCAGAGCTGTAGCCACCGGTCTACACCAGAGCCACAGCAACTCGGGATCTGAGCTATGTCTGCAACCTACACCACAGCTTACGGCAACGCTGGATCCTTAACCCACTGAGCAAGGCCAGGGATTGAACCCGCAACCTCATGGTTCCTAGCCAGATTTGTCAACCACTGAGCCACGATGGGAACTCCGTATTTATTTATTTATTTATTTATTTATATTTTTTGCTTTTTAGGGCCACACCTGCAGCATATGGAAGTTTCCTGGATAAGAGTCGAACTGGAGCTACAGCCGACGGCCTACACCACAGCCACAGCACCACGGGATTCGAGGCACGTCTTTGACCTACACCACAGCTTGAGGCCACACTGGATCCTTAACTTAACCCATGGAGCAAGGCCAGGGATCGAACCTGCATCCTCATGGATACCAGATAGGCTGATTACTGCTGAGCCACACCGGGAACTTCCTCCAATGTCACTTTAGACCTAGAACGTACGCAGGGATCACATGTGCCCTGGACACTAATCTCCTTGTTCGGGTGGGAAGTCCATGACTTCCGTCTAACTGTTCACGGGGAGGAGAAAACACGGATCACTGCTTTGCTGATAGCAAGGAACCTCCTGCTTGGCCCTTTGAAGGTTCCATCCTGTTTGTCTCCACCGTGGGAAGCACGTGATAGTGAAATGAACACAGTCTCTTCACATAGGGTATCTGCAGAGAGTTGCAGCTTGGTTGTTACCCTGTCAAACCAGAGACACAATTTCCTTCCAGAGGGAGAGAAGAGACGTAGATTCTCAAGCTAGGATTAGGGAAGGCAAATCATCCGCTCATTTGCTGCTTCTGAAAATGGCATTTTCAGTGAAGTGAAACAGCTGCCGAGGTGTGTTGACTGTCTCCTCATTCTAGCTTCCTCCTTCTTGAAAATGCTAAGTTAAACATGAGCCATCCTCTTCATGGGAGTCAAGATTAATGCAGAGAAGAAGACGCGCCAGGGTTTATGGTTTGCAGTTGACAAATTTATATCCCGTTGCGTAAGATGATGAGCTAGCTACAAAGAACCTATTCCTAGCAATTCAATCATTTTCTCCTCATGCTTGCCCTTTGGCTTTTTCATTAAATGCTGATTCACAAGCTATATGGAGTATCACTCTCTGGAGTAGTGAAACAGCATAAGTGAAAAACACTTATGTTTTTAGAAGGATACCCCCTGAAAGGTTTCGGAAGCATGCTTAGCATTGAGCTAGGATTCGAATCCTGCTCTTGTGGTTTATTAGAATCATTACCTCTGGGAAGCCCCTTTAAAGTTTCTAAGAATCTGTCATTTGTAATCTGAACTAAAAGTGAAGAATGAAATCATCTGTTTGCCATCATTGGATGTGATCATCTATGTATCTAGGTTACATGTAAACTATTGTACAACTGTAAAGAATTACCTTTGTGCATTGCTTTCTCCAAAGGTGTTTACGTGCATAAGATTGCCTTACTTATCTTTAACGTGTGTGTGTGTGTGTGTGTGTGTGTGTGTGTGTGTGTGTAGAAAGCTGTCATCAACACAACATTAGGGGACTTGGATACCTTATAATATTGCCTCTGCCATGAGTAGTCTTGTTTATTCAGTGACTGTTAAGTGCCTATCATGTGCCTGGTATTTTACTAGGTGTTAAGAATAAAACAATCAACACGATAGACACGTCTTTGCCCTTACATAGTGTTTATGTTCTTGTGAGGGTGTGGGGGCTGGAGAAGAAACACGGTAAATATAAACAAATGAGATAATTTCAGGTGGTGTATGTGCTCCGGAGAAAATAAGACACGTCACGTCCCAGGGAGAGGCGTCTGAACTGAGTCTGGAATAATGAGAAAGTGTCAGCCACAGAAAGACCTGGAAAAATTGTTCTAGGCATCAGGCACAAAGCCTAAGAAGTGGGAAGGCGCTCTAGACAGTTTAAAGACAGGAAGAGCGTATATTTGGGGCAGAAGAGAAGGAAATATAATTAGAGAAAAGCAGCACCAGCTCATACAGCATCTGGTAAGCCATAGTAAAGAGTTTATTCCGGTTTCTACATAAGGTCATTAGCAGGTAAGTATGCCTTGTTGATCACCAAACAGGGGAACTCAAACTACCTATCCAAAAATTACTGATTTTTTTTTTTTTTTTAAGCGATGAGTTCTCTGCTACATCCACCTGCAAGAGCCAAGAAAGACACTTTAAACACTAGGGGGCGCCAAAGGAAAATGTTTTGTAGCCAAAGCCAGCAAGGTTCTTTCAGCACCTAAAACTGGAGGAGAGCACTCTGCTTGTTCCTTCCAAGTCTGGGTAAAAGGTGACACCTTAGGAAATGATAGTGCATCCACAAAACCCACCCAAACAGAAAGTTGAATGAGCTTGGTATGCAGGTACCAGGGCCCTGGTATTTCACACCGAAGGATTGTTTATGATGGGGTGGAAGTGGGAAGACATTTTGAGGTTATTTTTAATCTCCTCCCATCTGGTCGTATTTGAGTGGAGTATAAAACAAATATGGAGCCAACATTTACTTTCTGGATTCATCTGGCAAGAAAGAAGTGTCTCTATACTTAGAACTTTGAAAATATTCATCATTTGCCACTTAGGATGTGTCGTTCTAAATACTATTCCAAAATTACTTGATGAAGGTTTTTAGTAATGTGTAGCAAGAAAGGCGCCCGCATGAGAAGCAGTGGGTTATAATAAACGGAATTTTCTGCAACTGGTCAGATAGCTATGATATATTGTGAAAACAACTTGTAGTGAAAAAAGAGAGGGGGAGGGAGGAGGAGAAGGAGACAGAAGAGATGAGATGGGGGAGGGACAGGAAAAGGAGCCAGAGGGGCAAGGAGAGGCCAGCTGATGTCTAGGTGGTACATAATAAAGGTACATAATAAAGAAAATATGGAACAGAATGAGGGAGCTTGGAGGAAAGGGAGAGAGAGACGCAGAGGATGTGCGAGTTCAGATCGATGTGTAAACAAGACTTAGAGACTTAGAGACTTAATCCCAAATCGAGATGTTACCATACACCTGCATCAAAGGTGTGTGGTGATTTTGCGACAATATGCATTATTGTCTTTAATAAGGAACAAGTCAGCGGGTCCGACCTTACGCACAGAGGTTCTCATCTGCCTGACGGTCACAGCCATGCACTTTATAGGCGCTTTGCTCTACCCAGGGAGACTTCAACCACCACCATAAAAGCAGCCAACCAGATTGGTAACCTGAGCGAGTGGACACAGAGCATCAGAGAAGAGAGAGACTCCGCATCACCTTAGAAGCCGAGAAGGGCAATGATGGGTAAAGCGCTCGGATGATGCCAGCACTCCTAAAGGCATGAGCGATTTTCATAGTTGTTGTACCTGTTTCTTCTAAGAACAGTCTATTCAAACCAGACCCCAAGAGGAGTTTTTAAGCTTCCAACAGAGCAAAAGTAACCCAGAGGCTGAGGCTAGAGCAGGACTGCACAAAGCAGGCTCCTGTCCTGGCACTGCTCGTCAGCTTTTTATCTGAAAACACCTCAGCCGATAAGAGTCCCTCATTTTTCTGGCGGGAACCCCCTCCCCCTTTATTCTCTTGTTACTCGCCGGACACTTGGCCAAGAAAGTGCCAGACCATTAATTATCCATTGATGTCAATGAACTTAAACAAGAGAGCCATCGTCTACCTCCTCATTCACAGATGATGATAACTTTGTTCACAAAACCACATCCATATTTAATGGGGAGAGGCAGGGAGAAAGGGGGCAAGGAGGACGACGAAAAGAGTCAGGTTCCACCTAAATATTTCAAACCCTCTACATCAAAACACCCCTTTTCAATTAAGCAAAACTTGCATTCGGTGCCAAGGACAGTCTCCCAGTCCCCCAGTCCCCACCAGCCCCAGTTCCTGAGGTTGATTTATTCAGAGCATCGGGGCTGGATCTTGTAACCAGAGAAGACAGCATCTTAGATCCCCCAGGCAATAAAGAATTCCCAAAGGAAATGTCTGTCTTAGGCGCCTCTGAAGGACTGCTTGAGATACCACAAACAGGGTACCCCACACCAGCGATTAGTTTCACGAATGGTGATTCCTTGGAGAATTGAGGATCTGAGACCTAGAGAAATCCAACTCGGAATCCCAGAGACCCTCACTGACACCCTACGGGTAACTCTCACGAGTAAAGCTCTTAAGGAATGGGTCACCTTCTAAACTGGGGTGCTTCTCCTCCCCCTTCTGTCTCCTGCTCCAGAGACCGTACACCCTGGGGGATGCGTGAGGAGCAGAAAAAAAGACTGCCTCTTAGTGGATGTCAGAGAAGGATGACTCACAACATCAGAGGAGAAGGGTAGGGTTGGTAGCAACTTTAAAGGTCATTTAGTTCCAGTTCTCTAAGCAGAGTGACATACCATCCTGCCAACACCCAGGACCTCCTAGGTGCAGGGCGCTGGGCCAGGCTGGGGGAGGGAGGGCACTCAACGTGAGCGAGGAGGCGATTCCGCCTTTTTAGACAAGTTATTTCTTAAAAAACAAAACAAAACAAAAAACCCCCCAAACCCACAAAACCCCGGAAGAGTCAGGGGAAGAGCCAGGCAGGCAGGAGTTACCTGGTTGATGGAAATGACCGCCAGCCTGGGGATGAGCACTTGGAGGACCACCTGCAGCAGCGAGGTGCCCAGGCCAGCCAGGATGGCCCAGGTGAGCGGCAGCGGCAGCATGCTGTAGGTGGCGAAGAGGGTGAAGAGCACGTAGCCGATGCCGTCTCCCAGGAGCCCATAGCCAAGACCGGCCGCTAAGATCTGGGTGGTCATGGCCACCCAGGTGACCAGGCCGCTGTACTGCAGGTACGTGTGCGAGGTGGTGTCCTTCCGGACCACCACCAGGGCGCAGATCACCACCTCTATGCCGGTGAAGAAGCCCAGCAGGATGCCCTTCAGCGGGTCCATGGGGGCCGAGGCCAGGCTCAAGTGGAGAACCAAGAGGGTGAGTTTGGTCAGCACGTCCAGCACGTTCATCACCACCTCGGATTTGCGCCTCTGACCCAGGAAATAGCGCTGGTAGAGGCGCTCCAGATCCCGGGACTTGAAAGAGTTGCGCAGGGTGGGGAAAATGACCCCTCGGTAGCTGTAGCCCCCACTGAGGAAGAAATCCGAGTTGCTCGGGGCGCAGTCCAGGTGCAGGAAGCCCAGGTCGCCCCCGCCGCCGCTGCCGCTGCCGCTGCCGCTGCGTTCCGGGAAGACTTTGGTGCCGCCGGTGCTGTGCGCTCTCTCCCTGGGGCCCAGCGAGTAGAGGGGCAACGCCGAGTCGCCGCCGGACAGTTGCGACGCGTGGTGGTTGGGGCCGCCGCCGGCAGGGTCCGAGGCTTTGCCCGAGCCTCCGCTGCCGCTGCCGCCGCTGCCCCGGTGCCCGTGGATGAAGCGCTGCTCGGTGATGTGCCGCACCGCCGTCTGCCACAGCAGCCGCTGCGGCCGAGAGCCGCTCCCGCCGTCGCCGGCCGGGGGCGTCGGGTGGATGGTGTAGAGTTCCTCGCTGCCGCTAAGGCAGCGCACATCCGAGAGCTCCATGGCGCCGGGCCGTGCGGCGGGAGGCGCGGAGCCCGGGGGAGGCCGCTGGGGGAGGGGGCGCCCAAAGCCCCACCGGCAGCCTGGTAGGAGCTTGGCGGCGAGCCCTTCTCTCCCCTGCGGCCCTGGGCAGGAGGCCCCCGCGCGTCAGGTCATAGTGCGCCCCGGGGGCAAAGGGCGTCTGCAAGACCGCCGCAGACCCCTGCGTCCTTGCGTGCTGCCCTCCCGCCAAGTCGCAGCTTGCGCGCGTGGCAGCTGTGACTATTTGTCCGCAGAAGCCGCGGCGCTCTGAGTCGCGCAGCCCCGGTCCCCGGGCTCTGGCTTCCTGGCTGGTGCTCGGCTCAGCGTCTTGGCGCAGCCTTTGCTCTCCAAGAGGCGCCCAGGCGCTTGGGCTCCGTGGTTCAGCTGCGCACCGGGCGGGTCCGGCCTGCGACACGGGGCTCGGGACGCCCACGACTCCGCGGTGGCAGGGGGCTGGCCGAGGGTGACCGGCCGCGCAGATGGGTGCGAAGTTAACAGCTGTGGCTGTTAACAGAGACCTTCGGAGAACTCCATTGCGCCGGGATGGGGAGCCGGGGCGGAGCTGGGGGCGGGGGCGAGGAAGGGGGAGGAGTGGGGGACAGTGAGGTGGCAGGTGCCCCGCGGGAGGATTGGAGAGGTGGTAGCCTCAGCGCTAACGAGTCACCAAACAGTTAATTTGGAAGAGGCGATGTGCTGAGGCTCCCTCCCTGGTTCGTTTCTGGCTGTCTCCACTTCCTGAACGAAGACAGCGTAGCGCTGGTTCTGGCTCGACGCATTCTTCAGGGCAGGGGGAGGGCCTCAGGGTCCCAGTCGCGGCTAGAAGACACAGTCGACCCTATCAGCTGTGCTTCCGAGGGGTCGCAGCTCACAGTTCTCACCCCCTTCACTTCGCTCGATGGGGTCCATTTGGCCCGGAGCTGGGAGGAGAGGGAGGCGGGGGCAGGAAAAAGTGGGGTGGGCTCCAGAGCCAAAAGCTCTGAGAACGGGGAGAAACCACCGGTGCAGATCCCCGAGGCTAAGAACCGAGGCTTGGTGGGTGCGGCGGGTGTGAGGTTTGGGCGAGAAGGGAGGCCTGAGGCCGCGGAGAAGTCGCCTGAGCCGCCACGGGATCCTGGGAAGCGCCGCGTGCCACCCTGGCGCTCTGAAGCGCTCTGCGGCCACCAGGCGACGGGGAAGAATTTGGAGACCTGTCAGAGCGCTCGGACACCAGCGGCGACTTAAACCCGCCCCCACGCCAAGCCACGCCCCCGGAACGGGGCGTCGGGGGGAGGGGAGAGCGGCGGTGGCGGCGGCGACCTGGCACCCAGATTTGGCCAGGACGCCAGGTCTTGAAAGCAGGAGCGCGCGCAGACCGTAGTGGGAGAGGAGGACCGCGGGTTGGGGCGGGCGCCCCGGGCGGTCCCCCGGCGCGGAGAGCCAGCGCTCCAGCTGGCCGTGCGGGCCGGTTCCTCCGCTGTTCTTTTTTCGGCACTGGCTCTGGTCCTTGGCAGGTGCGGAGCCAGGACTCGTAGGCCGCTTTGCCCACGGACTCCAATAACCCAGTGCGATGAAATAGTCTCTTTTTCGCTCTCCCCACTGGAGAGTCTTTTGGCAAAGCCAACTTTCGGGCTAAAAGCAAAATCTACCCTCCAACCCCTCCACCCCCAAAGCCGCGGTTGTAGAGGCAAGCAGCTTCCTGAGTCTTTGCTAAGTCCATCGGAGGGGTGGAGTGTGCGAGGTGTTGGAATGCGAGGGTCCCCGGAGTTAGTTTCTCCCAGCTTACAGGAGGGGTCGAGGAGGAGGAGGAGGGCGTGGGGAAGGCATTTCCCGCCCATCATACTCCCAGAAGCAGTTGGGGACAAAGCGCCCAGCGGCGCTCCCGGCGGACCCAGGCGCAACACAGTGGGCGCGTGGTGTCTGCGTCCGCGCTGGGCGGAGCAGGGGCTTCGGGCGCCGGGTTCGCCGGGCGAGCGCGGCGGCCACAGTCCCGAGCCGGGCTGGAAGTGGCGGAGCCGCGGTGGCCTTCACCTTAGCCACCGCGACTGCGGCTGCAGCTAGTGGAGCCCGGGCCCAGAGCACAGTCAGCTGATGGCCAATGACGTCAGGCCCTGGGCGCTTTCGCTTCTCCCCATGGCGTCCCCTGAAAGCCCCAAAGACCGTCTCCCCATTCCCTCAGACGACGAAGGAACGATGTCCCCAGCGTTCCCTAAAAGAAACTCCCCACCCTTTACCTGCCTAGGGGAAAAGCCTAGCTTTTTATACCCCCTCCTCAACCACACACAACATCTCCAGGGTTATTTGTGTCCACTCTGTCCCAGAAACCCGAGATTTCATGATTTCCTTTTTAATTCTTTCTTTTCCACACACACAGGTTTCAGTTTAAACACAGAACTGGTCAACTGCCTTGCACGTAGAATCCTACCTAGCACAAAGGAGACTCAACATGTTCCCTGATCCCTTTACAGCAGACTTCTTGGGATGCCGTGCACAACCTGGAAAAGACCCCTTTAATCCCAGCCCTTTAGAGTCGCCGTCTACAACTACATACACCCTTCAAGAAAGGGGACAAAATTCAATGCTCAATTTTAAACTGAAAGAAGGTTGATTCTGTTTTCACCCCCAGTTTGTAGATGAATTAATTTGTTAACTCTAACGATCTCCCAGTATAGCTGGCCTATTCCATGGGGGGCTGGAAGTTAAGGGCAAAGTTTTGCAGTTATCTAGACCTTAATGAAATGATGTTAAGCTTTACACCCCTGAGGAGGAAATGCTACTTGCTTCTCTCTTCCTAAATTCCTTGGACTCTGCCTGGCCAGCTTTTCTGAAACTCTGGGGTGGGTAATAAATATCTTGACTTGAGCCAGGGAGCCCAAACAAGGCAGAGGGCTAAATCGGGAAGGGAGGTGGGTTCCTGCGGACCCCATGGCAGCACCTATGGAGAGCTCTGTCCTCTCTTGGCAGGCATAGCCCCAAGTCATCTGTGCTAATGACCATATTAGTAAACTTGGCAGTGGAAGACACCTCTTTATTTTCTCAATTCTTTCTCCTTGGGAGCCTGAGAACTCAGCCTGAATAAATGAGGGGTTGAATGCAGATGGAACTTTCCTCTGAAAAATCTTCCTCCTGGACATATCCCAGGATGATTTATTCAGCAGCAAAAGGAGGCGTGCCAAGGAGGGGGAGATTGGACCCAATCAGATAAAATGACTCAGGCTGATGAACGAGCAGAGCATGCTACAGAAAGAAACTCAGAGAATTTCATGAACTCAGAGGCTGAAACTAACAGATCTGGGAGAAAACATTGCATGTGGTCAACTGACTCCTCCTCTGAAAGTTCCTTGGCTGCACGGGTGTTAGGACATGTTTGAAAATAAGAGCACGGATGACACAGTTTGATTCAAATGTTATCCTTCTTGTTGGGATGACACAGTGCCATTCAGCCCCCAAAATTCTGTTTTTGAATGACAGGCACTGGCTCAGCACACATATTGAGAGGCTTTTTGGAAGATGCAAACCACCAAATGATTACCGCTTAAAACAGGAGAAGTCAACACACTGCTTTGAGACTGTACTGGACCTCTCATAATGCTTTCATTTAATTTCTTGCATATTTATTATGATTCGGTCTTGATTATGTTCCAGGGACTGTGTTTGCAAACTCACTATACTATCTTTTTGTACACAGTTCCCTGCTTTTGGAATTTCCCTCTATTCCCCCCATATCCCTCCCTCAAAACACTACTCCCTTCATCCTTTGGAGCCTAAGTAATGTTGTTTTAATGGTTTCCTTTTCTGTTGTTTGAAAGTCTGTTCTGCATCTTTCTAGTATGGCTCTTACTGCAGGGCTTAGCTGTATCCCGTTTGTTTACCCATTGGTCTCTTACCCCTTCCCATGATGCAGTGGAGCTTCCTGAAGGGGAAAACTGATTTTCCTTGGGTCCAACCCCCCAGTTTCTAGCGACTCTAGTGTACATAGAGATAATAATATTAGCAACAATTGATGGCACTCTTCTCCCTTTATGCCATCTTTAGAAGCATTTCATTTAATCATCCCATCACTCCTCTGAGTTAGATCCTTCTCTATTTTTTATTATTCCCATTTTACTGACTAGGATACCAAGACTCCATGTGGGCAGAGTAACTTGCCCAGGATCTCATCGATAGCAAAATTCCAGCAGTTAAATTTAGACTGTATAAATCTAGCCTCTGCATGCTTACTAAAAATGCTACCACAAGCAGCCAACACATTTGGCCTAATTTAAATAGGACTGATAGATATGAAAAGGTCGAATATATTTTGACTTTTCAAATGCAAATGAAATGAGAGACTTCTGAGAGACTTATGCTTGGGGGGGGGGGCGGTAGGGATGATTCCTAGTGGATGAAAGTAGCAGAACTAATGCCTGTTTGGATAGAAGCTCTTTTAGGTTTTGCTCAGTTCAAGTCATAGACGCTATTTTTATAGTTTGTGAAAAAGCAGATTTCTCATATATTGGATTTAAAGAAAACAACTAATTGTAGCAGTCTACTTCATCTGGGTAGTGGCAGTAATGGGGAAACACCCTTTTGCCTGATTGGAAAATATTTTACGATGTTACGGCCTCTCATTGGCCACAGTTGTCGTGGATGTGTTTAAGAAACAGACATCTTGGAGTTCCCGTCGTGGCGCAGTGGTTAACGAATCTGACTAGGAACCATGAGGTTGTGGGTTCGGTCCCTGCCCTTGCTCAGTGGGTTAACGATCCGGCATTGCCCGTGAGCTGTGGTGTAGGTTGCAGACGTGGCTTGGATCCCGTGTTGCTGTGGCTCTGGCGTAGGCCGGTGGCTACAGCTCCGATTCAACCCCTAGCCTGGGAACCTCCATATGCCACAGGAGCGGCCCAAGAAATAGCAACAACAACAACAACAACAACAACAACAACAAAAAAGACAAAAGACAAAAAAAAAAAGAAACAGACATCTTGAGTCTCTCCAATGCAGCTTTGACTTCCGAGGTTAACTATATTAACATGTGAACAAAAATTTAATAAGAGTTGTGCCCTTTGCAAAATACCCATAGACACCCTCACACTCACGGGCCACATATAAAATATTCACATGTAAAAGAAAAGATGGACTCAGTTCAGGAAGGGGATCTGAAACCGGAGAGATCCTGTTTCCAGAGGGAAGGAGGGTGTTTATGACAAGGCAGCTTCCAAAGCTGGAAGTCCTTAAAGGAAAAGTGTGTGACATTTCCTAAGAGCATAGACCTTAACGGTTCTCCCTCACATACAAAGAAAAAAAAAAAAAAAAAGACAAGCGAAATGGCAACTCTATGAGGTGATGCATATGTTAATTCCTTGATTTTGATTAATTCATATTGTACACCAAAACATCAAGTTGTATGCTGTAAATATATGCAGTTTTCCTTTTCCTTTTCTTTTCTTTTCTTTCTTCTTTCAGGGCCGCACCTGCGGCACATGGAGGTTCCCAGGCTAGGGGTAGAATGGGAGCTGTAGCCATCGGCCTACACCACAGCCACAGCAATGCCAGATCCGAGCCACATCTGCGACCTACACCACAGCTCAAGGCAACGCCAGATCCTTAACCCAGTGAGCGAGGTCAGAGATCGAACCTTCGTCCTCATGGATGCTAGTCAGATTCGTTTCGCTAAGCCAAGACAGGAACTCCCCATTTTTATTTTCAATTATGCCTCAACAAGGCTGGAGGGGTATGGTGTAGTGAAAAGCACTGCCCTTAGGAAGTATCAAAGGCATTAACTGCTGTGACAGAAGCCCAGGAAAAGTCAGTGTCTAAGGAAAGTAAGCTTCATCCAAGGAAACGGTCTATGGATGAAAACCTTTGCTCTCACCTTTCATCTGGAACGCAGTGCAACATACAAGTAAATACATGAAATGTCTATTTTACTCCTATAGTGTATTTTCTTTGCACCTACAATGTAAGAGAGGGAGAGTTCTGTATACATTTGGGATCGTCACAGGAACTAGTTTAAATTAGATTCTGGCCCCTGAAAGAAGAGAGTCTCATCAGCAGGAAAGCAATTCTGAGACAACGTGTTTATATGCAGAATCATCAGTTGGACAAGGCAGAGGGAGACATCTTCAAGGGAGACAGACTTGAAGATGGTTTTCTGCTTCTAAAACGATGATTCCCATGTCTCTGGTTTAACTAGAGTATGAGCTTACTATGACATCACTTACGAAGCCTTCACTTACTGAAGTGACAACAGGAACACACACACACAACACACACACACACACACACACACACAGCCCATTGGAGAAACTATTAAGAAGCTACCTGGGAGTTCTCATTGTGGCTTAGTGGTTATGAACCAGACTAGTATCCATGAGGATGCAGGTTCCATCCCTGGCCTCACTCAGTGGGTTAAGAATCTTGCGTTGCCATGAGCTGCAGTGAAGGTCGCAGACGTGGCTCGAATCTGGCGTTGCTGTGGCTGTGGTTTAGGCTGGGAGCTGAAGATCCAATTCGACCCCTAATCTGGGAACTTCCATATGCTGCAGATGCAGCCCCCCCAAAAAATAAATAAATAAATAAAAGAAAGAAACTACCTAGGAGTTCTCTTATGGCTCAGCAGGGTTAATGATCTGGTGTTGTCACCTCCATGGCTTCAGTTGCTGCTATGGTGCGGGTTCGATCCCTGGCCTGAGGACTTCTGCACAGCCCCCATCCTCACCCCCCCAAAAAAATCTATCCAAAGGAAGTAGTAATAAAAGAAAAAAAATAAGAGGGTTTCCACCTAGTTCACCCATGTCACCAAACTTTCTTTTCACCATGGTTTAATACCTGTTTTTTAATTTGACACACGTAAGCAGTCTTGGACAAAATGATCAGACTCACTGGGAACCAAAGCCGATCATTTTTAAAAAAACCTGCCTGATTCTTATTTTAACACCAAAAACTTCTTATATTTTATGACATTTCATCCTATTACTGTTTCCCTCCTGAAGAGCTTTGGGATCTACATAGAATATTTAGGCTAAAAAGTTTGTAGATAACATCATAAGTAATTTTATATGTATTTATGTAGTTGTATACACACACACACACACACACACACACACACACACACACACAGATCTCACTCCATTGATTATCTCTTCACCTTTCAAAAATCAAGGTATTTCTGTTTTCACCCAGTTTGCGAGACATTTCAATGGCATCCTTCTTGAGGCTTTTATCTGTACCCTCCTGATCCCAGGAACATGCCACTGTCCCAGGCTCTAGGTAATGCCCAGGTGTGTGGAGGGGGGTGGAGGGCCAAGGAAGGTATGCATCCAGGAACGTTCATGCCCTCTGGTCTTTGGCTTTCTATTCATAAAAGTCACCCCTGAGGCAGTTCGTTTTGGGTCCTAATCACATGGTCCCTATGGAACCAGCAGCATCTGCGTGGCTTCCTTTGAACCCAGACAGAAAAGATTTCACAGGTTTGCTTATGGTCCCATGTGCTTGACATAACATATTGCTCCTCCTTTTCAGGGTGCTGGATCCTCTGCATGGCACTGCTGGGAAGCCATGATTTGGGGTGCAAAGGCTTTCTCTCTCTCTCTCTCTCTCTTTTCTATCTTTCTCTCCCTTTCTCTCCTTCTGCCCTAGTGTGGGAAGATCTCCTTTGGTCTGGTGGGAATCTTTGATTTATGTTTCTTCCAAACCCATCTGATTTTTCATGTTCTCTTTGGGAATTTTTTTTTTTTTAAATAAAAGCAAAAGGTGGAAAAAACTGGAAAGACTGCTTTTGCCTCCTGTTCATCCTTTTTTGATTTGTAGTGAGGTTTGAATGAAGTGCTATGTAGAAGGCTTGAATGAAGGAAAGGGAAAAGAGGAAGGCACAAAAGAAAATATCATAAATTCCTATCTCAAAATGTGATCCACATACACAGAAATCAGGGGAAGTCCCACCTCTCCTCCTGATCAGTGTTTTTTTTGCACCGTGGGTTCCAACCAAATCATGCGTTGCAGAATCAACTTGGTGGGTCATAATTTGCATTTGAAAATACGCTAATATGGAATAAGTTCATAAGGATAATTATATCTTGCTACTCTATACAAAGGCATTCTTTTACATCCAAATTCTCCCTCTCTGAAGTTAAGAACGGAAAATTGATAACATTTTAAAAAATATCTTATCAAACTCTTGACATTACATTATCTGAGATTCACAAAACAAAATTCCGTTTAACATGACAGTTCTTGCTTCCCGACATGATATTTAAACTTTCACTGTACAATTTGGAATCAAGAAGATTTGAAAAGCATGAGCGACACACACAGACACACACGCTGCATGTCCTGGGCACACACACTGTACGTACTGGGCACAGTTCAAAGTGGATTTTGTAATGGGGTTTGATGTAAAAAAAAAAAATTGGAAGTGATGGGCCTGGCTCTCAGATTCTTGCTGGAATCATTAAATATTGTCTTTACCGGAAGCCAAGGTTTAGTGAAGTGAGTTGATTTTTGTATCAGGAAGCCTCCTTGAGTTGTGACTTTACAAGGTCCTAGCTCTGTGACTTTGCTCAAGTTACTGAACTCTTTTGAACTTTCATCATATGGGGGGAAATAACACCTTGGCCAGGTTTTGTGAAGGCTAAAGGTAATTCATATAAAGAATCTGGTACGGAGCGCCATACACCGCACAGGCTCCATATGCAGCACAAGCTCAGGGAGCCAGACCTGTTCACCACTGACCACTCTAAGTCACAACGTTCCTCTCTTTCCTCCACCTCCACTGTTGTTTCCTTATTTCTGGCTTCATCCTCTCTCACTTAGATGATTTCAATAGAATGAGCAAGTCTCTCTCCAACTGCTGTGATCATCCTAAATTTAAAACTCTCATCGAGGCACTCTTTTTTTTTTAAATTGTAGAAAAAAAAATAACAAAAAATTCACCTTCCCAGGGAGTTCCCATTGTGGCTCAGTGGGTTAAGAACCTGACATTGTCTCCATGATGATGCGGGTTTGATCCCTGGCCTCGCTCAGTGGGTTAGGATCTGGTGTTGTTGCAAGCTGCGTAGGTTGCAGATGTGGCTTGGATCTGGTATTACCATGACTGCTGTGTAGGCTACAGCTGCAGCTTCATGAGACCCCTAGCCTGGGAACTTCCACATGCCAGAGGTGTGGCCCTAAAAAAAAAAAAAATTCCCTTCCCAGCATTGTCAACCATATGCACATCCTGATAAAACTGTCTTGGAGCCTCCTCCCCTGCCAACCTGACTGAAACTTAGTATCTACCAAAGGTCAACATTTTCCCACCTCCCCTTCCCCCAGGCCAATCGACTCACTCTCTTGCTTAAAACATCGTGATGATTGCTTTGCCCTCACATGTCTTAAGCTGGGAGACAAATATTTCTCCATCTTTTTTTGTGTGTGTGTGTGTGCTTTTTAGGGCCGAACCTGCGGCATACGGAAGTTCCCAGGCCAGGGGTCAAAGCACAACCGCAGCTGCCGGCCTACACCACAGCTATGGCAAGGAGGGATCTGAGCTGAGTCTGCCACCTACACCACAGCTCATGGCAACACAGGATCCTTAACTCAGTGAGGGAAGCCAGGGATCGAACCCGCATCCCCTTGGATACTAGTCAGGTTTGTTACCCCTGAGCCACGGCAGGCACTCCTCTCCATCCCCTCTTAACTGCTGCTCATCTTACGCTCAAATCATTCATCTCCCCCGATGTATCTTTCTCTCCCTTCTCTCTGAATCGATGGATTTTCTATTCCCTTTGCCTAGAGCCCCTTTTCTACTCATCCTTCTGCTCTTGACATGGATGATACTTTTTCCGAGAAGCTCTCTTTGCCCTCCTATGCCTAGCTTAGAAGCCTCTGTAAATAGAAATGCTTTTGACTACAAATAATGGCAAAACCCAAATAAGGATGGCTCAAACAAATAGGAGTTTGTTTTTCTTACAACAAGAATTATAGATGTAGAGATTTGTTGGTTTGGTTCAGGAAGCTAATTATATCAGGGGCTTTGTGCTGGTATTCTAGAATTCCTCTGGCCTTTTCTTTTTTTCTTTTTTTTTTTTTCGTCTTTTTGCTATTTCTTTGGGCCGCACCCGCGGCATATGGAGGTTCCCAGGCCAGGGGTCGAATCGGAGCTGTAGCCACCAGCCTACGCCAGAGCCACAGCAAAGCGGGATCCAAGCCGCGTCTGCAACCTACACCACAGCTCATGGCAACGCCGGATAGTTAACCCACTGAGCAAGGGCAGGGACCGAACCCGCAACCTCGTGGTTCCTAGTCGGATTCGTTAACCACTGCGCCACGACGGGAACTCCTTTTTTTTTTTTTTCCCCTCTGGCCTTTTCTTCACAGTCACAAGATGGTTATAGCATCTCGAGGCATTCATTCTCTTATACCACATGGAAAAGTAGACACAGGAGTAGGAGCATTGCTCAGAGTTTCTCCTCAGCACCTTCTTCTTGTCAGAGGTGAAAAAGTCTTTCCAGAATTCCATGGAAAACTTCTAGAACTATATGCCTCGCTTAACCGTAAACCAGGATCTGGGCCCCCCACCGACCAAGGGGTCTGATCAAAGAAGCATGTGGAGTATGGATCTTGGATAGGCCACAGAGATAGTGTTATAGTGCCTTTTAGATCTTTCTTTAGCAAACTCTACACTTCCTTCTCACCCCTATTCAGCCATCTCCTTGTTGCAGTGGTCCCCTGATTTCAAGATGATCCCCAATAATCCCCACCTCCTGGTGTTCATGCCCTTGCATAATCCCCTCCAACACTGTATTAGAAGTAGTCTGCATGACCAACAGAGTGCAGCAGTGGCATGTCACTTCTAAGGCTCGATCATTCTGCCTTGTCCTCTCTTGCATTGTCTGCTCTTGGGGAAGCCAGTCACTCTGTGGTGAGGATACTCAGGCAGCCTGATAGAGAAGCCCAGAAGGTAAGGCCTCCTACTAACAGTGATCGGTGATTGAGGAATGGATGCCTCCTCTAGCCATTCAAGGAAACCACCTTGGGACTAAAATTTCCTGCCCCAGTCAAGACTTCAGAAACTGCAGCTCCACCTGAGAGCTTGACTGCAACTTCCTGAGAGACCCTGAGCCAGAATCACTCGGTTAAGTTGCTCTTGAATTTGTGATCCACATAAACTGTTAGATAATAAATGTATATTGACTTCAGTACTTAAGTGTTGGGGCTATTTGTTATGTAGCAATAGATAACTGATACACTATCTGATGGCTTCAGTAAACCAGAAGTTTCTCAACACTAAAACCAAAAAAAAAACTATAATAATGAAAAAACCACCTCCAGATGCACAGTAATCAGACTGACAGACAAGTATTTCTTTATATTTAATTCATAATATAATAGGAAGGAGAAGTCTTATGTGGTTCCAGTGATAATTTTTATTTTAATAAAGTCATAATTGACTTGGGGGTAGGAGCATCATATAAATGAGATATAATACTTAGTTTAGACTTGTTCACTAGATTCCTGTTGTTTTTAGGAATATTTTTACTTATTGCAAATCATTCATTCATTCCTTGATGAATAAATAGATATAAACTGTGAAGATATGTGGAGATGCAGGCACCAGACTTTGAAAGACAGATAGGCCCTGAAGTTCAATTATTAGCCAAGAAAGAAAGTTAAACTGTTCACCAGCACTTGATGTTCCCTGTCAAGAGTGTTTTTCAGATCACTGTTTGCCTGCCTCATTCTGGCCTCACTCAGAAGTCACCTGCTGGAGTTCCCATTGTGGCTCAGTGGGTTAAGAACCTGACACAATATCCCTGAGGATGCAGGTTCAATCCCTGGCCTCTCTCAGTGGGTTCAGGATCTGGCATTGCCACAAGCTGTGGCAATGTGGCTTGGATCTGGTGCTGCTGTGGCTGTGATGTAGGCTGCCAACTGCAACTCTGATTCGACCCCTAGCCTGGGAACTTCCATATGCCAGAGGTGTGGCCCTTAAAAAAAAAGTCACCTCCTTAGAGGAGTAATCCTTGCCCATGTCACTTAAGCCACTTGCTCCCAGAATTTTGCAAACTCAAATATCTGTTTACTTCCCATATAGACTCTATTTAGATGTCATTGGCAAGAACTAGAACTTGACCATGTAAGCTGCAAGGGAGGCTGGGAAGTGAACACCAGGACTGACATGCCTGGCTCACCTCTCCAGACTCTACTGTTGTGATAAGGGAAAACTACGGGATTATGACTCAGGCAGAAAGAAGAGACTTGATTCGCAGGTAGCTGTAGCAGGTCTCAAAAATAAATAAATAAATAACACGAACAAACCAAACCCTTTACTTGTAGTTCAGTCAAGGTCATATATGTCACTGAGAACTAATTCAACATGCTCAGATATTTGAAACTTTCCAAGGATCACCGTTGGTCATATCCACTTTTCTATAGTGACAATTACTTCAAGATGCAAAACAGGAGAGATCAAATAGGAGAGGTCTTTTCTCTTGAACGCCTTAATTTCTTGGGTCAGTATGTATTCCTCACCCAGCCAAGAGAGTGAGAGAATGACAGTCTCATGGTAACAACGAACACCTTCATCCTTTGCCACTTCCAGGGCTATTCTTGCGTTTTACAAATTTGCCAGCCTTGCCAGACATCCAGAGACATCTCCGATCTCCCGTGCCTGTGATGGCTTCGGGTGGCAAAAGGAGAGGGCGAGCCAAAGAGGAAGCTTGGGAAAGAAGAGGAAAGAATGGGGGAAGGGAAGAAGGAAGGGAGGAAGCAGGAAGGGAAAGAGAGAGGAAAGTTGGAAAATGTTTTCAAAAGAACAAGGTGTAAAAGGGGAAGAGGAAGGATGTACAGAAGGAAGGTGGAGAAGGCAAGAGGAAGAGAAGGAAGGGCGGAAACTGCACCTACTCAGTGTGAACCCAGAAGGTCCACTTACTTCACACAAGAACCCTGTGCGGTGGACGCTATTTCCCCCATAGTACAGATGAGGAAACGGAGGACTTATCGAGCCTACAGTGAAGCATCTAGATGATCCAGGAATGGGACTCAGTATTGGCAGAGGCCTTGAAGATCACGTGCTGGCTTCTAAATCAATCACAGGAGAAAGGGCATGGGGGGTGTGCTAGACAAGGAATGGGGACCCCAAGAGACTGGGTGAGGGAAAGAAAGCACAGGGAGGGGTGAGTCAAAGTAGCCCCAGTTACGATCAAAAGGGACATCTGGTGCCTTTTGTCTTCATTAAAGCTGTGGTTACTCTTTAACAACTGTGCACACTATTAGATTGATTAATTCGACTTGAGTGTATTCCTTACAGACCCCAGGGGGGTTGCCAATAACTAATGTCTAGACATTGTGGCTGTGGAACCCGGAAGGAGGTCATCACAAAGAAAGCTTCAGTTTTTTGGCTTCAGTTCCTGGTGAGGCTGATGGCTGGAAGGCAGGATACGGTTTTGAGTTCTCCATGTGCCCAGCACCAAAGACCCCACTCCATCCCACCCAGATGACTTGGAATGGAGAGGTAGCCTTGAACGGGGGTTCCTACATAGGAGGCCCATTGGTCCCTGACCCTCAAATTAACAAAGGACCACAAATCTACCCTTTGACATTGTATCTCCATGATGTTGTCTACAATCTCTGTGGACTTCATCTGGTAAAATCCAGAAAGTGCCTGAATGAAAGCCTGAAGAATGAGGGTAAGCAGCTTGGAAGAACACCCAGAAGATAAGAACAAACACCCTTTTAGGGAATGAAATGATGCAACACCAATGCTTATGATGGCAGAGGAGATGACATTTCTGGAAAATATGGACACTGATGACTCTGAGTGGAAAAGCTGTACAAAATGGTACTGCTTTGAAAGTTTTAGGGAATGTATATTTCCCAACTTATATCACTGAAATTATCTCATATATATTCAAATGTGCCATCTATTAAAATCCATATTTAGCTATGTTTAAAAATGCTCCTTCAATAAATACACACTTAAAATTGTGACAGTCTACTCAAGTGCTTCTTCCTCAACAGAACCAACTTTGGTCAGGCAGGCAAGCTTCCGTAGCACCCCACGTGGCCACTGGGATACGGCAGGTGAATCACCTGAATTGGCATTTATTGCATACATCAAGCATTTATTGAGGATCTACTGTATGCCAAGAAACACTCAGAGGAATGCAACACGATTCCTGTCTTCAGCTGTTCGCAGTAATCTTGGGCCATTCCTCTTTATGTTTTACTAACTTTCCGTCAACTTATTTCCATTTAATGCACTCACCCATTCTGGTTCTTGGCACTATTGTCCTCTTTCACTGTTGTGTGAAATTAGAATTAAGAGCCTCAGTTCTGGAGTTTGACCTGAGTTCAATTTGGCTTAATTGTGGCCCTGGGCCCCATTACTTAATTTCTCTTCTCTATGCTTTAGCTATCTTTTCTGCAAAATAGGATAATAACACTAGTTAATGTGTGTGTGTGTGAGAGTGGGAACTGCGGGAGGTAAAACATACGCATAGATGCTCAATGGACATTAACTGTTGCTCCTATTATTATTATTATGGCCTTGATGCTATTGATTGAGTTTCAAAATTGAGTTTCAGAAAAGCTAAGTGATTTGCCCATCATCACCCCCTACTGATGGAATTAGATTTATTTTAGGTGGATAGTGAAGAAACTGCTATGTGGATATAGCCCCGAGTCCTAACTCTAAAGTAAAAGTTGCCCAGATGGCTGAACACCAGCAAATCACTTCTGTCCCAAAACCTGGTGGATGGCATGAAGGACTGCAAGAATTTTAAGGTCTTGTAACATTTCAGAAACAGTTGTTAATTATTGTGTGTGTCCTCCTTGATGCACATGTGTGTTGTGTGTGTGTGAATGTGTGCATAGGCCTTTTTTTCCCACCCCACTTAGCTCTTGAAATAAATTCAAAGGAGCTGTTCTCAAAGAAATTCTAGACAAACTGGAAACTGAGCACTTTATGGGAAATCAGAAAACCAGTCTTCGAGATTCCTCCAGCCAAATCCCTTCAGACAAGCAAGAGTTCACCTCTCTCTTTGGCGATGACCAGCGAATCAGATGTTTAGAAGAAGCCTCTGTCCTTTTGAGTCCCAGGATCTGTAATTACCAGACTCCCTTGCTGATCTGGGATGAACTGTCACATGAGTAAGAGATAATTCTTATTTGTGTTAAGCCGTTGAGATTTAGGAATGTTTGTGATTATGGAATAACCCAGCCTACCTTGACCAACACTGGGAACTTGAGCTTCTCCTTGGGAGCTGGGTGTGTCTAGATTTTCTGCATCAAGTGGACCCCGGCCGACAGGGGGATTACCCACTAAACAATCGCCGAGCACGGATTTGTTCCAGGTGATGCAGGAATATGGTGTACAAACATGTTTGTCTTCTTAAGGAAGGTTCAGGAGAGAGGGACAGACAAACCCATAAATTAGTGACCTTAGGTCAGCTGTGCTCAGCGTGTTATTGGAGGGAATTGCTCGAGCCAGGTTTTGACAAGCAAGTAAAAGTCAGTGAGGAGAAGGAGGAGGCGGAGGGTATTTCAGATAAGGGAGCAGCCCTGGGAGGCATGAGCGAGTGAAAAATGCCGGCCCATTCAGAGAAATGCAAGAACACATTGTGTTTGGGTCAAAGGTGAACGAGGGGAAACAGACTAAGGTGAAGCTATTGAGGCAGCTAGACCCAAGGTCAAGACCACTTGTGGTGCTTGGTTGGGAGTTTGAATTTCATCTGACAACCCAGAGGATGGGGACTGCAAGACTTTCTTACAGCAAGTCTGTGAGGAGAGTGTTATCACGCCCAATACCAGGGATAAACTCAGGTTCAAAGAGGTCAGATTAGATTTTTGTTTTTGTTTTTGTTTTATAAACTTTTTTTTTTTTGGCTTTTTGGCTTTTTGCTATTTCTTTGGGCCACTCCCACGGCATATGGAGGTTCCCAGGCTAGGGGTCGAATCGGAGCTGTAGCCACCGGCCTACGCCAGAGCCACAGCAACACGCGATCCGAGCCGCGTCTGCAACCTACACCACAGCTCACGGCCACGCCGGATCGTTAACCCACTAAGCAAGGGCAGGGACGGAACCCGCAACCTCATGGTTCCTAGTCGGATTCGTTAACCACTGCGCTATGACGGGAACTCCAGATTTTTTTTTTAATCTTTCATTCTCGGAATCAATTCTTTCCTTCCTTCCCTCCTTCCTTCCTTCTTTTCTTTCTTTCTTTCCTTCCTTCCTTCTTCATTCCTTCCTTCCTTTCTTTCCTTCCTTCCTTCCTACTTTTTTTTCTCCTCTTTCTTCGGTCTTTCTTCTCTCTCTCCCTATCTCCTTTCTTTCTTTCTTTCTTCCCTACCATCCTACTGTTTTTTCTCTTCTTTCTTTATTTCTTATATTTCTTAGTTTGTGCTTCTTTCTTTCTTTCTTTCTTTTCTTTCTTTCTTTCTTTTCTTTCCTCCCTTCTCCTTCCTTCCTTCCTTCCTTCCTTCCTTCCTTCCTTCCTTCCTTCCCTCCTTTCTCCTACCCTGGGCCTTTGACCCTGTGTTATGTTTAAGGTTAACCCATGTTGACGGGGTATCCTGATATATGGCCGTCTGATTTCTAGCCTGTGTGAGCTAACATCTCTATCACATCACATAATTATCATTTCTTTTTTGGTGGTGACAGCATTAAAGACCTAGTCTCTTAGCACCTTTGAAGTGCACGGTACAGCATTGTTGACTCTAATCACAATGCTGCAGACCATGAACTTGCACTTAGAAGGTAAGTTCTGGAGAGCCGATGAGATGCTTGGATTCCACACGACTAGTTAGCAAACCCGTTGAGACTTGAACATTCAACTTTTCATCTCACTTTCCCCCTTGCCCAGGATGCCACGGCCACAATGACCTACCTTTGGCCTTCAACTCTCCAAACGACCTGCCTGTGTTAGGACTTCGGTGCTTGCCCACTTCTGGCTGGTCTCCAAGGCCCCATGTCTGCCATTGACAGCCTTTATCTTGCCACACGATCTGCCTTAAAATGTGGTTTTTTTGGGAGCCATGCCATCTGAAATGCCCTGTCACCCCCACTTTCCCCATCCGTCTTACTCCCGGTTCAGTTTTTTCATCTTGACACTACTTCAGAGAATCTTCTTTGTCACCTACTTTTCTCCGTCTTTCTTCGTTAGAACATAAACTCTGTGCAAACTGGACTGTGGTTCATTTTCTTTACCACTGTATCCCTTGCCTTGAATGTAGGTCTCTGACTCAAGGTGGTTGCCTAACCAGTGTTTCTGACAGGAATGAATGGTCCATTAAAGAATTGTTTATGGAGTTCCCATCATGGCTCAGTGGTAAACGAATCCGACTAGTATCCATGAGGATGTGGGTTCGATTCCTGGCCTCGCTCAGTGGGTTGGAGAGTCAGTGTTGCTGTGAGCTGTGGTGTAGGTCTCAGATGCGGCTCGGATCCCTTGTGGATGTGGTGTAGGTTGGCAGCTGTAATTCCGAGTTGACCCTGGGAACTTCCATATGCCGTGGGTGCAGCCTTAAAAGGAAAAAAAAGAAAAAAAAGAATTGTTTTAAGGGGACAAGCTGGAAAGGCAGCCCCGTGCAGTATTGCTGAAAGGTTACCGTGAAGCTGCCAAGATCTAAGTAGAGCATGTTCTAGTGATTCCTCTCTGTCACCCAGCTTTCGTACTGAGGAGGGCAAGCACAGAAGCTCTTCTCCAAAACCAAAACCAAAATAAAAAAATAAACAGAAGGAAAGAGATTCTCCCAGGAACAATCAAGGAAGGTGATTCCTTAGTTCAAATCCTTCAGTTTCATCAAATATCTACTGAGTGCTGAGTATGTGCCAACCATGCCCAGATGCAAGATAAATAACACCCAAACCTGCTTTTATTACCTAAAGCTTGCATCTTTTTATGTCATTATTTTCTTGACTTGCAATGATAATCTGAACGACATTCTATACCTGGGAAAAAGAGTTCCTGAGTAAAAGGGTCTGCACTGATCAAACGATGTGAGGAAATACAGGTAAAAATTCCAGAATTTGAGAGTTGTGTGGCCTCACGTAAAATTTCAGCCCATGTTTTTGGTTTATAGATGGAAAACTGAGTCACAGATTTGAAGTGACATTTCCAAAGCCACATGTAAGGTGATTGAGGAATTATTACGAATTAAATTTCTTCTGATTCCTATTTTAAAGTTTTGCCCCTGTTGCAGAAAAATCAAAGTTAAAAAAAAGAAACAGAGGAGGTTTCTTCCCTTCAAAGAAATATTTAGGCATTTGGAAGGGCCATTGCTGATAGGATTTGCAATGAAAATAGTTTCCACTTGGTGACTGTTTAACCAAACAAAAGCCACTGGTTGAATTACACTGAACTCTTTACCTGGTAAGAACAGTGGAATACAAGCGAGTGAGCTTTATTTTTAATAATCTGTTTCTGAGGTGTTATTTGGAGGCAATTGCACATTTATTATGCATTATTTTCAACCTACCATATGTAATTCTCTGGTGACTCATATTCACTTGGAGATTTAAAAGCTCGGTTTGTCCTTGCTAATTAAAATGACCATACCGCTTAGACGGGCTCAGAAGGCAGAGCTGTATTCCATTGCATGACAGATACGACCTTTTGTGGACGCTCTGGGTTGTGTTTATTTGAACTGATGACCATGCCTTCAAGATGGTAGCATACAGGATGCACCAATGCTGAGTTTACAAGTCTCTCAGGCACACATACTCTTGTCTTCTTCATCCTGAGGGTGGAGGAGCTTCCTTTAACTAGAACTTTCTAGAACATGGTGTGACTTGAGCGGGCTCCTGGGGCACCTTTGTGCTTCTTATTTCTCTGGGTCCCAGGTCTGATGATGATTGGCTTCATAGACTCATGGGAGCTTTTGGATGAAAAGTGGGGGCTGGTTACAGAGGTCCGTGGGGCCACTGAAGACACTGATCAGAATATGCGACACTTGGTTCTTCTCGTTCTGTTAAATGTGAAACATGGCCAGGGGAGCACTCTTCTGCCTTTCGTGGACAGGACATCGGCAGAGTTGAGGGGGAAGTTCATGTTCCAGGGTCCCTAGAAGCACAGCCTGTAGACCAGTTCAGAGGGAAAGCTGAGAGGCAGCTTCTGCAAAGTACAGGTCCAGGCATGAGCCCAAAGGCTCTGTTTTCACACTTACTGGATGCTTCTGACTTGCTGTTGATGTCTTCTTTTAGTGATAGTTCTTTCACACTACTTTAGTCTAAACTAGCTGTAGAAGATAATTGCCTTACCCATTCATGTACGCCTCCAAAGCGAGCGAGCGCGTGCCATGTTTTGAGATACTCCATATGAAAATGTTTGATTGCATTTGAAATCCATTCACATTACCGCAGGAAATTTTCCCTGTACATTTGTCAATAAAATAGGAGAACGATGGTTTGGATTCCGAATATTTAATTTCGACTGTGGCAAATTTTCAATGGTTTTAAAATAGTTTCGCATTTTATTATCACCTGCTCACACAAAGGCCATTTTTACTTGTGGTAACTATTAAAACTTTGAAAAGAGCCTCATTAAAAAGTATCTGTCTGAAATTGTGTGTGGCCAATTCAAGCATAAAATCCACTCCGAAATAAATGTTAATCCTGAGAGAAGCAAGGTCCAGTTGTCTATTAGAATTCTGATGAGATTTTAGGTGGATATTTCACACAAGTTTAATATTTCATATCATCCACACCACTTTGTATTTTATCTTTTCTTATCATCATTGTATTTTATAAGAAAGTTTAATGAATTTTTCTCTACCACGAGTGTTACTGCCCTAAAAAATAATATCATATTTCCTGCTGCAGTGGGAAAAAAAATTCTACACTACAAAACATTGCACTGCACTCAGTAGTGTTTGTACAATTTTCCACTGTGTTAATAATGATGATCCTTGTTTTAAGTGACTTACTCTCAGAAAAGGAAACGTGCACTGGCTCATAAAACAACTGGGTGAATATAGCAGATTGTCTTTATAAAGATGGGGACAAGGAAGAAGTGACATTACGTGTCTTGCCTCTCCTCAGAAAAATAAATATAGAGTCACCATATGACCCAGCAATCCTACTCCTGGGCCTATAGCCAGATAAAACTATAATTCGCAATAATACATGCACCCCTGTGTTCATCACAGCGCTATTCACAACAGCCAAGACATGGACACCACCTAAATGTCTATTGACAGATGAATGGATTAAGAAGATGTGGTACAAATATATATATATTCAAATACTACCCATCCATAAAAAGAACAAAATAGCGGCATTTGCAGAAACATGGATGCAACTAGAGAGTTTCATACTAAGTGAAATAAATCAGAAAGATAAAAGACAAATGCCACATGAGCTCACTTGCAGGTGGAATCTAACATATGGCAAAAATGAACCTATCTACAAAACAGAAATAGACTCATGGACATAGGGAACAGACTTCTGGCTGCCAAAGTGGAGGAAGAGGAATGGACTGGGAGTTTGGGGTTGGTAGATGCAAACTGTTATATCTAGAATGAATAAGCCATGAGGTCCTACTGTACAGCACAGGGAACTATATTGAATCTGTTGGGATAGAACATGATGGAAGGTAGTATGAGAAAAAGAATGTGTATGAGTGTGTACACTTTGCTATACAGCATAAATTTATACAACACTGTAAATCAACTATACTTTAATAAAAAATAAAATTAAATTAAAAAAAAGCATCTTTCATTCATGCAACCTGTAAATGGCATCTCTTTCGCCTCCTGTCCTGTGCTTTGCAGACCCAGGCAAAGATCCTCAAGAAGAGAGATGACTCTCTCCATCCAAACTGGAAAATTGAGATGATATTGTTCAATATTAATATTCTCACCAGGGAGTTCCTGTCGTGGCGCAGCAGAAATGAATCCGACTGGTATCCATGAGGACTCAGGTTTGATTCCTGGGCCTTGCTCAGTGGGTTGGGAATCCAGCATTGCCATGAGCTGTGGTGTAGGTCACAGATGCGGCTCGGATCCTGAGTTGCTGTGGCTGTGGTGTAGGCTGGCAACAGTAGCTCCGATTCGACCCCTAGCCTGGGGCCTTCCATATGCCATGGGTATGGCCCTAAAAAAGAAAAAGAAAAAAAAAACTCTTACCATTTTTATTTTTAAAACTGTGTAAACAGAAACGCATGCAGGCATTCACCTCAGCATATTGCTAAACATTACAGGAGAGGGATGAAATAAGCACCCTTCCATTTACAGATATTACCTTGCTCTTGTGCCGGGGACACCTGGCCGAGAAGAGAAAGCGCTTCACTAGGTTTCAGAAGAGTATATGAAAAGGCATCGGATTGAGAAAGAGTGAAGTGATGGACTCCAAAGAAAAACAACTGAAGCCACGGATAACCCATAGGTTCAGGCACATGCGTCTTGTCTCAGTGTAAACTCAGGTTATTGGAACGTTTGACTCCAATCCTTCTCCAGCTTGGTCTCATTGGCTATGATAAGATGGCTTCTGCCACATTTACCTATCCCTCCAATCCTTCTACTTCTCCTTTCAACTCCACTCTTAACTTCGTCAGTCCAAGCTACAAGAGCTTCTTTGCTTTTTTTCTTTTTTGGCCGCGTCTGCAACATACAGAAGTTCCCAGGCCAGGGATCGAACCCAAACCTCAGCAGTGACCAGAGCCGCTGCAGAGACAACGCCAGATCCTTAACCCACTGCTCTACAGCTGGAACTCTCAATAGCTTTTTAATTGGCTTTTCTTAGTCCTTTTCTTTCTTCCTTCCTTCCTTTCTTTTTTTTTCTTTTTTTTTTTTTTGTCTTTTTGCCTTTTCTAGGGCTGCTCCTGTGGCATATGGAGGTTCCCAGGCTAGGGGTCTAATTGGAGCTGTAGCTGCTGGCCTACACCACAGCCACAGCAACATGAGACCCGAGCCGCATCTGCGACCTACACCACAGCTCATGGCAACACCGGATGCTTAACCCACTGAGCAAGGCCAGGGATTGAACCTGAAACCTCATGGTTCCCAGTTGGATTCATTAGCCACTGCGCCACCGACGGGAACTCCTCTTAGTCCTTTTCTATTTTGTTTATACTCTTTACCACTGTCAGCAAAATCTCTTGGTGATACTAGGCTGA
The DNA here is from genome assembly GCF_016906955.1 of Phacochoerus africanus. Taxonomy (NCBI): domain Eukaryota; kingdom Metazoa; phylum Chordata; class Mammalia; order Artiodactyla; family Suidae; genus Phacochoerus; species Phacochoerus africanus. The sequence goes on along the minus strand of NC_062549.1, from coordinate 9,649,134 downwards.
TATTTAACACACAACAAATCTACTAAACCCCTGTGGTATCTTCCTATGGCGCTTATGGTTAGAACAGAAAACCCCAGAGTGGACTCCAGGGTCCCCCCTTTGCCCAGCCTCACCTGACCTGAAGCGTCCTCTTTGATAGCGTTCTCTGAACATCGGCTCCTCACTGCCAGTGGGCCTCTGCCCACCCTCGGCCCTCTGTTTGCGGTTCCTCTGTCCCTCTGGTCACCTCCTTCCCTCCTTTTCATCCTCACTATCTCACTTCATCATTTGATCCTCAGAGAGTCTCTTCCCAGGCCCCTGATGGGCTTAACATCTCTTATCCCAGGCTCTGAAAAGACAGCATAACATTTTCTTGGTTGTGCTTTTCACGTTCGCCGTTTTTCATTTACTTGGCAGTTGTTTGATTAATGTCTGTTTTCCTGCCAGACTGTTTACGAAGCTAGACTGTGTTTTTATGTTTTCTTTTTTTTTCTGGCTCACCATTGTGGCCCCTGAGTGCAATATTGATTTGAGTCTGGTCCAATGTCAATGCTTAGTACATTTCAGCTGCTGTTTATTATTAATTAATTTTTAGTGGATTCCGTATATGTCCTTCTGCTGAACTGCTTGGTGCTTTCAGTTATTTGCCCTTTTCCTGACTTTGGCTCCTCCAGTTCCTGCAGTGGCAAAGACTGATTGCTGCCTACATTGCTGGGTCCTACTGTTGCCTTCTCTGGGGACAATGGCTAGGCTTCAGCATGGCCTGCAAAGACTCCCCAGTGGTGAGGACAGTGGGAGCACCAGCGCCAAGATCTGACTTCCCTAGACCCAAGAGGCTCTGGCTTCCTAAGGGGCTGGCAGGAAAAGCCAGGTAACATAGCCAAGCACCGTGGTACACTTGACAGCCTGTGGGGTGAACTTGGATCAGTGAGAAACAGGGGGCAGGAAGGAGCTGGCAGAGAAAATCCTTGCCCTTCTTTGCTCTGAGGCAGTGAAGCATGCAGTCCCATTAGGCTTTTCCTTCTTGTTTTTTTTTTTGTCTTTTAAGGGCTGCGCTTGCAGCATATGTAAGTTCCCAGGCTAGGGATCGAATTGGAGCTGTAGCTGCCGGCTTGTGCCACAGCCACAGAAACACCAGATCCGAGCTACATTTGCAACCTACACCACAGCTCATGGCTCAGGTCTGAGCCACATCCACGATCTACGCCACAGCTTGCGGCAACGCCGGATCCTTAACCCACTGAGTGAGGCCAGGGATCAAACCCACGTCCTCATGGATACTAATTGGGTTTGTAACCCACTGAACCACAGCGGGAACTTCCTTTAATGATTATTCTTAATGCTTTCTGTGAGTTAGGAGATGGTAAAGTAAAGATGAACTGGAGGCTTCTTTCTTGTAGAGACTCATAGTACACACACTGGGGTGGTGAAGATGGCATTAAACACCCATATTATATGTGACTGGTGCTATAGTCAAAGTGAGCTCCAAGTATTGATGGAACACTCAGGGCTCAATTGATTCTGATTGGGAGAGTCAGGAAATACATTCCTAGAAAGTGACATTTGAGTGGGGTCTTGAGGATGAGGTTGGGGGGGCATTCCAAACTAGGCTGAGTGTTTGGGGATTGGCTTGGCTGGGGTAAGTGGTACTGCGTTCCCTGTAGAAGAAGCAGAAGATGGTATGGTGAGCTCTAGACCACAAGGCCAGTCTAGAGAGCTAGTGTGGAATCCCATGTTCAAGGGGCATCACGTAAGATAAACCTTAAGGGGGATAGACCCTGGGATGTGGGGTTTGGAAATGGTAAGAGATCAGGCTGGGAGGTAAATTCATGGAGAACCTTACGTGACATGCCAATTTGTTTTTCCTCTCTCATGCAATGAGAAAAACTGGTAGCCTTTTTTTTTTTTTTTTTTTTAGTGGAATAGATATAGATCCATTTGATTGATTGTGGAGGATAATTTGGAGAAGAGAATTTGAGGAAAATAGTTCAGCAGCTATTTGAGTAATCTAGATGAAAGATAATGAATGTCTGAACATGGGCTGTGATGAAAGAGAGACGCCAGGGTTCCTGTTTTCTCAGGGCTTGTGCATATTTCGTGGGGGCACGAAAGAATTGGGCTCCAATCAAGAGCAGTATTTTAAATGTGCACCGTGCTTTCAAAGAACAGCTGCAACATCAAGTCCAATATCTACTAAGATACATTCTGGGGTAGGCGTTTTTGACCAAGTGTTGGGTATGATTGATCCTGTGTTGATTTTGTCTTCCCAGCAGACTTAAGAGGGAGATGGGGCTTCTATGATTGGCATTCTGCAGAGGAAGGACCAGCTTGAGAGTCGAAGGGATACTCAAGTCCATGCTGCCAGGGAGGGACAGAATCTGGACTTGAGCTTGACTTCCTCTTCTCTGGTAGCTGCTCTTTCCAGGAGACTGGGATTAACTCCACATGTGTCAGAACATCAAATGCATGATGAATAGGGAGAGCCTACCGAATGATTTCAGAAGCAGGAGAAAGATACACTGTCAAGAGCCATCGGGGATGTGGTTTTGGAGGAAGTGGCCTTTGGCCTGAGTCTTGAAAGCTGCAGGGTGAGGTTGGACTCCAAGAAGCAGAGGAGCTAGGCTGCTGTGTGCCCAGTGGTACCAGTGGTAAGGAAGCATAGGTATTAATTACCTCCTGTCATTTCTGGGGCAACATAACTCTGATTTTAATTAATTAGTGAAATATTTATTTTGCCCTTGCTCTATTCCAGGAACTCTCTGGGGTCAAGAGACGCTGACATTCATGAGGCCAGAGTCTAGCTTTGAGAAAGAGATCATCTGTTAATAGGGCTGTGGGCCCAGGAGCCACGGGACCTGGGTCTGAATTCTGAAACCAACGTTCAGTAGGGTAATTTTTTTTTTCTTTTTATAGCCCCACCTGCAGCATATGGAAGCTCCTGGACCAGGGAAGGGGTCAAATTGGAGCTGCAGCTGTGACCTACACCACTGCTTAGGGCCACGCTGGATATTTAACCCGCTAAGCAAGGCCAGGGATTGAACCCACATCCTTACAGAGACAACATCAGGTCCTTTATCCACTGAGCCACAACAGGAACTCCATAGCTGGGTAGCTTCTAAAGTGTCCCTGAATCTCTCTGATCCTCAGCTTCTCCATCTGTACAGCTCAGTTAGTAGTTTGCAAATCACGCAGTTGTTACAAAGAGCAGAGTTAATGTGTTAATAGGCTTTGTACGGTTCAAAGCACAGAACATCTACGAAAGCCCGAGCCATTATTATTATTGTTATTGTCTGGGATTTCTCAGTCTTGTAAGAGAATGTGGAGAGGAATGACTAAGTGTGAGCCAACTTCCAGAAATCAGCTGATGGACAAACAAAAGTCTCGGTTGCCCGGGGAGTTCTGCTGAGAGACCTGGAAGCACAGTGCTGATGTCGGCAGGGATACTAGCAGTCATTGCACCCCACTCAACATCCACTTTACAGGTGAGGAAATGAAGCACAGGAAGGGGAATTACTTGTTCACATCTGTGAACGTTCTGGTCTTTCTAGCAATTGACACGAGAGACTATTGCTGTCTGGTAAAAATAAAAGCCGCACAGACCTAGGTGATAGAAAGTCAAATGCCAGGTAACTGTGGAAAGGTACTTCAGAAAGCATCGGCCGCATTCTCCAAAGATGAAAAAGTGCTGACTTAATGCAGGGTTGGACACGGTAAAGGGAGAAACACTAGCACTGTGTAACTGTGAGATAACTCTAGGGGAGGGGAGAAAATGACCAAACCAGGCAGCCTGATTGGGATTCTAGGCTCAGTCTAGGATCTGTCTTTTCTCTGCGGATGTTCTTATGATTTGACCTTTTCCAGGAGAGAAAACAGCTACTGCCTTGAATCCCGCCAGATGCTCCGAAAGCCTTGGAAGGAATGGATGGCCTGTCCCAGAAATCCACAGGACAGTGTGAGCAGGAAAACAAGGTTAGAAAGCCATTTTGTTCTTGTTGCTCTTTTTTTTTTTTTTTTTTTTTTGAAAGCCGCATCTGTGGCATATGGATGTTCCCAGGCTAAGGGTCAAATTGGAGCTGTACTTGCTGGCCTACGCCACAGTCACAGCAACGTGGGATCCAAGCTGCATCTGTGACCTACACCAAAGCTTGTGGCAATGCCAGATCCTTAACCCACTGATTGAGGCCAGGGATCAAACCCACATCCTCATCGATACTATGTGGGGTTCTTAACCTGCTGAGCCACAACAAGAATTCCCGTATTGTTCTCTTAAAAAGTCTGGTCCTTTGTAATCCTTGGTGTCTCTCACTCCAATTTTAAAGGGAGAAGGAAGTTCCTGAGAAGACTGCAAATAATCATTTCACTCTGCTACCTAAGACCCTGCGTCTCCCTTGCTACGTCTCTGCTCACACCACCTGGTTTTACTCTGTGCCTGTGGAGACCCCACCCTAGGCCCACAACTGGCCAGAAGTTCAAAGTCAAAACGGTTTCATTGGCCTCCAGCCTGACAGCAACACAATGGATCGGGTTTAAATGTTGAGACATGAACCTACTGTGTGTTCTTTGCAAAGGGGCTGGAGGCAGAGCATTTGGTTCATGAGACTGGACAATGTGAAGTTAGGAAGCTCCCAATAGACTAGCTGGAGTGGACACGTCACTGTGCCATGACCATAGATCAAACCTGGTTTCTGGATTCTGTGACCATGTAACAGCTCTCTCTCTCTCTCTGACATCTGGGATCAAACATGCTTTTCCTTTTCAAAGTGAAAATTGCTTTATTGCTAGGGTGAGAAATAAATTTTTGTTGTCGGGAGTCTTTGATAATTGAGAGTTTTGCTCATGGCAGCGCAATGCCCTGGAATACACAAGGCAGATATTTAGCTCGAAAGCAATATTCCATGACATCTGATATTATATTCCAGTGCTATTAGACACGTTTTGACCCTTTATGGTCTATTCTCAGGTGGGACGTTCTTTGTTTAGATGCCTTATTCCTGCATGAAGATTATTTTGAATCTGTGAAAACTCAAAGCTTACTTTAAGTGAAGTGATTGCAGTACTTTGCTTTTTTTCTGATACAAAGTTTTCTTTTTTTCCTTTTTTTTTTTTAAAGTATATTTTAGCACAGGCTATGACCATCAGTGGCTCTCCTCCCCTCCTTTGGGATCATGTGAGAACCTCCGACTTCTTTAATTCATCCAGTAATTTATCTTTCACCTTACATGTTTCCTTTTGCAGCATGTGTGTTCCTTCTGGGTTTAGTGGCCTTCTTCATGTAGAACACCCTTTAGGGTTCTTTCAGTGGGGACGTCTCTTAGGAGTTGCCTCTCTTAAATTTTATCACTTGATATACTCTCCTTCTTGAGTGCAAGTTTAAGTGGGTATAGAAGTCTAGGGTGATGGGTGTTTCCCCTCAAAATGTTGATGGTGTCATTTTATTGCTTATTGGTTTCTAATGTTGCTCTTGGAGAAGCTGTTGCTGGTCTGCTATCTATTCTTTCCTAGATAGTCATTTTTTGTTCTCCCTGATTGCTTCCAGGACCTCTTCTTCCTCTTTGGCTTTCTGCATTTTTCACTAAAATGTCTAGACTCATACTGGCTTCTATTTATCCTATTGTCACTGTTATTCTTACTGTGAACTTTCATGCTTTTCTAAAATTCTGGAAAATTCTCAGATATTAATATATACAGACAGTCTCTATTTACCTGTTTTTTTTTTCTTTGTGAAATTAATAATAGATACATGTTGCAACCATGTCATCTATCTAATTCCCTTCTCTTTTGTACTCTCTGCTGAACTGTGGGTATTTTCACAGTTACAACAAATTCTTCAGAGAGAACCAAGTAATGGGAAAATAGAACCAATAGATATTTTCTTTGGTTCTATTTTCCCATTACCTGAGTCTCTCTAAAGAATTAGTTGCATTCAATTTATTATTTAACTTATCCATTGAGTTTTCAGTTTCAACAAGTTCTTTGTTCATTTACGGTAGTTCTCTGTGTCTGTTCTTTCTTTCCCAGTGTTCTTTTCTTATGTTTTCAATTTCTTCCTTTATGTCTGTAATCATTCAACCCATATTTACACTCCCAATTTTACGCTTCTATTATTTGAAATGCTTGGTGTTCTAAGCCAAGTTGCTTTGTCTTCTGACATTGTCATGGTTGGTTTGCCTGGTATATGGAGAAGTTTAGCAAAGGATTAAGTATACACATTACGAGGCCAGAATGCATGGGTCTGAATCTTAACTTTACTGTTTGTTAGCCGAGTGATCTTGATGAGTTACATAAATGCTTTATGCCGGACTTTCCTCAAATGTAAAACTGCATTAATGCCATATTTAAAATAATTAGAAAGAGCCTGGCGCATAGGACTTGTTCAAAACTGTTGGTTCTGTTAGAACTGTCATCATTGTCCTTGTCATCTGTTTGGCTTGTGAACTCATCTTCAGTGGGGCATTATCTTTCCGTATTCTGGGAGTCCTGGTGTGGTAGGACATCCCTACATGGTGGTTCTCTGTTTCCATCAGGCATCTCAGGAAGGTCTTCTGTTTGGATTTGTGTTATGTTTTAATTTATAGGGCTTTGTGCTGCTGAACCTCCAAACCTGAGGATCAGCAGGCTCATATTAGGTTTTGGAGAGGCCTGATAATTAGTAATAATAATATAATAACAATAATAATATAGTAATAATAATAATAGGAATAATAAATATAGTAGAAAAGCTTACCATCCAGTCATAAACACAGCAGGCCTTGCCTCTATAAAACTTACAATACGGACAAGCCAAAGGAAACGCATGCTTTCTGTGGCCTGACACATCCCAAAAGACAGAGAATAAAGGGAAAATGCTCAAGCAATCAATACATGCCCAGTTTATTTCCCCAACTCCCAGTTACACAAGATGCTCTTCCCCATATGGAAGGATGAGGGATCAGGAGAGGACAGCAGAACTTCAGTACGGAAGCCCTCTGTGTGGAAACGTGAAACCAAGGGAAAGAAGAAGTTTCTCTACAACATCAGGTACCTACCCTGCCCATCAGATATTGTCTGGATTCCAGGACACTCTGTGGTGATATTGGAGTGATACTTCGACAAGTCACCCACCAGACACTTGGAAGGGTTCTTCCTGAGATCCTACAGAGAAAGTGCCGTCCTGCAGACACCTTGGTTTTGGATGTGGCCTCCAAAACTGTGAGAAATGAAATGTCTGTCACCTTAAGCTCCTCCGCTTGTGGTGATGGGCATATGCCTGCCCTAGGAAACCAGTACAACCACTGTGCACCCTGCTTGGCTACTGACTGGGGGCCAGCCCTGCCCCTGAACAGAGCTTCTATTTTGGGGGAAGAGGGTGCGGCCTTCTGTATGGAGTCTTTCCTGTGCCTGACTGGCAAGGTTATTTTTAACTTTCACTTGTGAAGCTTATAATGAGGGATTTTCTCACTTTTCAGAAGGAGTCAGGCTTTACACCCTAATATGCAGGTTTTTAAAAATGGGAGAACTGTAGAAACTGCTAGCGAAGATGCCTAGGGGGTAAAAGCAGCCTTTGCCTCTGACGGTTATGGACCCCAGGCAAAGTCTATCACTATCACCACCGCCACCATCATCATTAAAAAATAATTCCACACAGAGTTCTTTTGGGGTGTGGCAGGTTAAGGATCTGGCATTGTCACCGCTAAGGCTCAGGTTGTGTGTTGGATTGGTGGCCTGGGAACTTTCGTATGCTGTGGGTTCAGCCAAAAATAAAGTTCCAAATATTACGCCAAGCATTACGCTAAGCACACTAAGTGCATTATCGCATTTAATCTTCATCACACACTCCAAGGTAGCTGCTATTATCCCCACTTTCCAGACGAAAACACTGCAGCTCAGTATAAGTTTGCAGCACATTAGGACGAAGAGCAACTACACCGTTGCTCTCATCCCAGCCCTTAAATGTCAGCCCCGATGGATGTGAGCTTGGAAGAAGGCTTTAGTGAAAGAAAAATAGCTGGCAATACAGCCCAAACCTCACCTGCCTCTCACAGTCTCTGTTAAATGAGAATGAAAATCATTGTACCCGCCTTGAGTCCTGCACACTTCGAAAGGCTGGAACTAAGTAAAATCGAATTGCTGTTTTCAGCTTGAGGAGCTACAAAAGAAAAGTAAAGAAAAAGAGAACAAAAGTCAGAGGTTAGTCTGGAATTAGAGGCCAGTAGTACGATGTGTAAATTCAACAAAAAACATAATTCATTGAACCGATGTCAGAGGGTATTATTTCTGTGGCTCAACGGCGGCAAAATTTTTTTGTAGCTAGAGCATGAACCACAACGCGGAACTCGAAAGTTGGGGGAAAATTACAACTAAGTGAGTACCTTCTAAGTGCCCAACCATAGTTTATGCACATTTTCACATTTATTCTTACTGCAACTTGAAATGTAGGCATCAAATATTCTTATTTTATAGATGGAAAAAATTGGAGTTTGGAAATGTTATGTGATCTGTCTGAGGTCGCAAAATGCTCATCTCTCTGACTCTGAATGATATTTATAATTAATCTTCCAGAATGTTCAGAAACTACCCATAATGCATATATAATTATATAATTTTATTGAAAATAATATGTGACATTGAAAGGAATATGAAGGAAATTTGCATAAAATATGCATATTTAAGTACGAAAGGGAAACAGTAAAAATGGGAAAAAAAATGGAGAGAAGAAAAGGAGAACTTAATGTGCTGAGTAATTTACATACTGACAGCAAGTTTCTTTGAATGGAACATACAAATGTATGTAAATTGGCCTGCCTATTTAAGAAAAAGATATGCAAATGTATGTCCACAGAAATCTGCTACCCTTCTTGTTGAAGCAGAATAACGGGATGCTTAATTTTCATCCAAATTATTTTTCTTCTTTACAGACCATCCCCTCAGGAAATTGTCGGACCAAATTCTTACCTATCACTTTAGTCATCCATTCATCCATGTGTCCAACCTGTTTGTGCTCCAAGCCAGGCATTAGACAGGATGCTGGTTACACAGGTGAGTAAGGCACAGAAGGTACTAATCTTCAAGATGCAAAGGGTCTAATAGGGGACAAGGCACACACATGGACCCTTATGATGCACCACAGGGACACACGTCCACTCGCTGTGGTGCACGCGCTTAGTGCACACAGGCACTCATTGGGCTACATGTCATTGAATTCACCTGTGGTAAGGTAGGAGCGATGGGTCTGATGGAGCTGAGAGCGGCTGTATTGATGTGTTGAACACCCCTGACGTTGTCATGACTGTCAATGCCCTACTTTGTCAACTCGCTCACTTTTGAGTCCCCTTCTCTTACTGCTTCTCGTCCATCTGTTCTAAGCCCCCATCTCAGGTTCAGCATCGTCGAGGGTCTCCTGATTGTCTTCAGTCCTAACCAAGTCGTTAAGAGGGAGGAGAGATCTGTACAGCCTTTGCTAGGTTTCATAATCCCTCTAGGATTCCACATTGAACTTAACACAAACCAGGTCACAGGGATAAAACTGAAAGAACAAACAGAGGAGGAAAAGGGATCAGATTTTTCTGGAAGGATTAGCTTTCAAAAGCATGGGCTTTGGGAGGCCAGACGTGAATTCAAAATCCCATTTAGTCCTTTCTTTGTTATTTTATTTTTTAAAGTTTTACTGGAGTATAGTTGAATGACAAGGTGCTAGTTTCAAGTGTACAGCAAAGTGAATCATATATATATACACACACACACACATATATATATATATATTCTTTTTCAGATTATTTTCCCATATAAGCTATCACATAGTACTGAATAGATTTCCCTTTGCTATACGGTAGGTCCTTGTGCCATAAAAATAGGATGAAATAATGCCATTTGCAGCAACATGAACAGACCTAAGATTATCATACTAAGTGAAGTAAGACAGACAGAGGACAAACATAAGGTTACTAATATGTGGAATCTAATAAAAAAGATACAAAAGAATGCATTCTTAAAGTGGAAACAGACTCAAGATTTTGAAACCAAACTTAAGAGTTTGTCCTTTCTTAATTCTGTGATGGTGGGTAAGTCACCACCCCCTTGAAACACCAGAGGAATTATTACCTACCCTGAAGGTTTGAGGAGGAATGAATGAAACCAATAAGTAAAATTTATATTTCTATCCCAGAACCTTCCTTCCAACTCCAGGCTCATAGAAACAGCTACTTAACATCTTCATGGAAACATCTAAGATTCATCTCAAAATATGTCTAAAGCTACACTTCGGACCATTTCCCCTCAATGATTCCACCCACATACACGTCCTTGCCTGTATCGATGGATGACCCCTCTAGCCTTCCAGCTATTCAGGCCAAAAACCTTGGAGTTACTTTTGCTTCCTTTCTTTCTCTTACATGTTTTGTATCTGAGAAAACGTTGCTGATTCCACCTTCAGAAAACAACCCAAATCCAGCCATTCTCACTAACTCCACAGCTACCATCCACAGTCCAAGCCATCAACATCTCTGACAGCTGTTACTGCAGTAGCCTCAGTACAGGTCTCCTTAGATCTGCATGTCTGCCCCCATAGAGCAGAGAAAACAAGGTGATCCTTCAAACCCTAAGTCAGGTCATGTCACTTCCCGGAAGCCGACTGTAGCCCTCACTCAGTAAAAGCCCACACCTTCACCGTGACCTACAAGGTCCTGCTTGAAACGGTGCCTTGTTTCCTCTCGGACCTTACCTCTCCACCCCCCCAACCCCCGCGCTCTCTGATCTAACCACACTGGCCTCCTCACTGTCACTTGAATCCCAGACATTTTGCCACCGTGGGGCCTGTGCCCTCACTGGTCCCGCCACCTGGCTCCTCTTTTCCTTGTAGTCTCATGGGTCATTTTCCCTCCTTTTCAAAGGCTTCACTTAAATGTCACTTTCTCAATGAAATGTAATGTGACTATCAAACTTAAACGTACACTTCCCTGCCCAGGATGCTTGCCTCCTTTTTTTTTTTTTTTTTTGATTTTTTTTAGGGCTGCACCTGCAGCATACGGAAGTTCCCAGGCTAGGGGTCAAACTGTGCCAGTCTGTACCACAGCCACAGCAACTCCGGATCCAAGCCGCGTCTGCAACCTACACCACAGCTCATGGCAACGCCGATCTTTAACCTGCTGAGCAAGGCCAGGGATCGAACCCGAGTCCTCACTGATATTCGTTGGGTTTGTTACTGCTGAGCCACAACGGGAACTACCTCTCTTCTCCTTACCCTGTGTTATTTGTTCTTTTTAGGCAACACCTGCCTCTTGCTAATGAATTTTGTTCATTGTATACCCCCCCTCCATGATTGAGGCTCCTTTCAGGGCAGGCTTCTTTATCTATTTTGCACATTGACACACCTACATCTGTGTCTAGAAACATATTCGGAGCTCTGGAAATACTTGTCAAGCGAGAGCGCCTGGCTTAAAGCAGGTGCTCAGTTGTAATGACTTTTCTCTCTCCTGCTTTGACTTCAAATGAAAAGCTACATCCAGTTATAAGACACATAGATACCAGCGCTGTGACATACGGCGTGACGGCTGTAGTTAACACTGCTGTGTGTTATATAGGAAAGTTTTTAAGAGAGCAGTCCGGTGGGTTCCCGTCACTGTGTTGCCGTGAGCTGTGGTGTAGGTTGAAGATATGGCTCAGATCTGACGTGGCTGTGGCTGTGGCCGTGGCGTAGGCCAGAGCTCCAGCTCCGGTTCGACCTCCTACCCTGGGAAATTCCATATGCTGCATGCAACTGTGGCCCCAAAAAGACAAAAAAAAAAAAAAAAGGGTAGATCTGAAGAGTTCTTATCACAGTGAGAGTTGTTTTCCTTTCATTGCATCTCTAGGAGATGATGGATGAAACTAAACTATCGTGGTAATCCTTTCAGGACCTGTGTAAATCAAACCACATGCTGTTCTCCCGGAAACTTATACAGAAGATATGTCCATTTGTTCTTCATAAAACTGGAAAAAAAAAATGAAAAGCTACAGAATGTGAGGGTCAAAAAAGGAAGTGGCCACCAGCCGTCTTTCCTGTCCTTGCTGTGACAGGATCCTGTTCAGCCTGGGAGGTCACTAATGCTCCTAAGGTGACACTTTCCACCTGGAGAGACAGTCATGGTTCTTGGCGTGGGTTCATCTTCCTCTGGGACAAATGCCATGTTCCCTCCTTCTCTTCATGCTCGATGCCACATTCCATGAACAGAGGTATTGTGCGTCTCACCAGGAAAATGCTGGTCCCTTTCTTTGTTTTTGCTTTTCAGTGGCAGACGCTGTGTCACCCAGCCCGTTTCACAGTTTTTCTTTGTTGAAGGGACTTTTGTTTGCCTACGTGTGAGAAGACTTCCTTCTTGGTCTCATCTGTGGTGGTTTCTCAGCCAACTCTGGGCTGACCCTCCTTTTTTTTTTAAATTTAATTTTATTGGAGTATAGTTGACTTAACAATGTTGTATTAGTGTCAGGTGTACAGCAAAGCAAATCTGCCATCCATATAAATATATCCATTATTTTTTCCCATGTAGGTTATTACATACCATTGAGTAGATTTTCCTTTACAGTAGGTTCTTGTTAATCATCTATTTTATACAGTGGCGTGTATGTGTTATGCCCCAGCCTCCCTCTTCTTCGCTCCCCGCAATGGTGACCATAAGATTGGTTTTGACATCTGTGAGTTTGTTTCTGTTTTTTTTTTTAATTTTTATTTTTTGGTCTTGTGGCATATGGAATTTCCCAGGCTAGGGGTCAAATTGGAGCTGCAGCTGCTGGCCTAGGCCACAGCCACAGCCATGAGCGATCTGAGCAATTGCAATGCAACCTATACCACAGCTCATGGCAACGCCGGATCCTTAACCTGCTGAGCGAGGCCAGGGATTGAACCCACATTGTCATGGATACTAGTCAGATGCGTTACTGCTGAGCCACCATAGGAACTCCTGTTTCTGTCTTTTATATAAGTTCTTTGGTATTATTTTTATTAGATTCCGCATGTAAGTGATACATATGATATTGATATTTGTCTTTCTCTGGCTGTCCCTTCTATGACTTATTCCTCCTGATATGGGGTGTTGGGGAGGACGGATAGATGATGGGTTATGAATAACATGACACTGTCCAAACACCGCTCGTCATCTCAGTTTACAAAGCAACTTCCCCCTTGTGGGCTTATGCATTCTCACGGAATGATCAGTCCTGTGTGTACTGGTTGAAAGTAAATGGCTTTTTGAATGAGACAGGCTTCTAGTCATGAAACATAGCATTCTCTGCATTTATTTTATTTCCAAACCTCCCTTTCCCACCTAATGATGTCCGGTAGTTCCTGTGTTTAGTATAACATACATCATGAAATGCTCACCTGAGGTAAGTGCTGATATTCTTTTCATTGCTGAAATTATGCTCATCTGCTTCAAGAGAGCAGCCATGAAAAGCTCCGGAGATAGTGCTCTCCATGCAGACAGAGCAATAACAACTACCCCGTCTCAGAGATGAACGAGGCAGTTTCCAGAACGAAAAACAATGTCCAGTATGGCTGGAATGGTAGCTTGTCATCGTTGTTGTTGTTTGTTGATGTCTGAAGCCACTGAGAATTTTAAGCAACGTTATCATATAACGTGAGTTATGCTTTGAAGTGCTGGCTCTGCCTCTTTGGAGATAGGTATCAGGGAGGATGGGAGAGAAGAAAAAGAAGCAGTGAGACAAGGTTGATAAAGTAGTCCAGGTCAGAGAGAGGGAACCCTACCTAGACTGGTGGCGGTAAAGACCTTAGAATCCCAAACTGGTGATGGAGTGTTTGCCACGCAGTTGTCGATAGATGCTTAACCAGCTATTATTAAAATAATGTCTTCTGAGCGCCACGTCCCACAGAATTCCAAGTCACTTTCACATCCCTTGGGTTGAAAGGGGGTAACATATTGCCAAGATTCTGGAAGGCAGCTCTTTCCCAGGTTCCAGAGAGATGGTAGCGGCCAACCAAAGGGGTCAGAGAGGCTATGAGGGAGGGATGGGTATATCAGGGAAGTCCCTGGAAACCCCAGTGGTCCCCTGTCCCTCATCATGCCCACGGGCTTAGCCCAGGAGAAAAGCAGTGCTCTAAAAATCACAGCAGAATAAATGGGCCCGGAGCAACTCCGTGGGACACATTCTCTTACAGGCTATTATTGTTCCTGTTACAAATGTGTATAATTGTCTATAAATAAACACCTGCCAGGGCTGCTCCCATACAATAAATCACTTTAATCTCCACTAAATCTTGCATCCTTTTGCATTTTTAATGAAGGGCTCTATTTTTAAAACACTTCTTCAGTTCAGAATCATATGGGCAACGTTACCTTTAGCTCTGTTTTCCCTTTGACTTGTCTGCAGTTCATTGAGTCCAAGGCTCCCCTTAGATTGCTTTCTCCCACCATCTCCTTTGTTATCTGTCCATGATAACCATGAACTTTTATTCTCATGCCCTTTTTCCATCTCCCTCTCTCTTGATCTACCCCTAGAGAAAGATGGAGAAAAAGGAATAGATTATTCTATCCAATGGGACATTGGTTATTGTCCGCTTCTTCCAAGAACATTTTTGCAACAAAAAGGGACAATCAAGGACCAGAATACAGTCCCTATAGGCATATTGGATGGGTCCCAAATATGTGCAGTTATCTGAATATTTCTAATGAAATAAAAAAAAAGATTAAAAAAAGCTACTTGTAGCTTCCACCAGATGTATTATCTCTACATATATTATCTTTACATATATTTCTACAACTGATTAAGGAGCAATTTAGTTTAAATTAAGGTTAGCCGAGCCTAAATTTAATGGGCCTCAATGACACCTAAGAGGTGTTGAATTGGTAGTCGTATGTATGTACAAACAAGTCATAACTCAGAAGTGAGGTTTTGGTCAGATATGGTTCCAATCACCCAGTATACTTCGGTTGCAATCATCAAGCACACTTATGGTTCATGTATGTGGGTAACATACATTGGACTGAGATTTAAGAGATTAGCAGAATAACAGGAAATCATGAAAGAGGCTGAGAAGGATTAGCCAGAAATGTTGGAGAAACACCGAGAAGGATGAGGTGTTAAGGAAGCCAATGGAAGAAGTTACTTCGAGAAGGAAGCAGGTGTCCATGCTAATTAAAGTAAGGAGCAAAAGTGCCTGCTGGTTTTATGGCAAAGGAGGTGATTGGTGACCTCATTTACACAGTGTAAGCCGAGGGTGGGCGAGGTGTTAGATTTGAGTGGATTGAGGAATTTCAGGGAGGTAAGAAAATGATGGCAGTAAATATAAGAAAGTTGGCTATGTAGGTTGGAGCTTGAGGATGATATGGAGTAAAATGAAATTATTTGTAACTTGGGAGAAAAGATCCATAGCATCCTATACTGGCCTCTGTCATTGAACTTATCATTTAGTAATTTGGCCTATCCCTGGAGCATTTGACCTTGAATTTTTAAGGATATGACGTTGTTTCATCTATCTTAGGGTCTCCAGTCCCCCAATATACCCTGAGCAGACAATATTTTGTTGCTTGATGATAGAATGAATTACAAAGACAGTATCTAGGGGTAGTCTTATGTGAGGATATTCTGTTTAGTTGTAGGCATGGCATTTAAAAGGAATAGGTATCAAAAATCAAAGAAGGTTGCCCATAGATTTTCTTAGCTGGAATCTAATGCCTTTATAGCAGGAACAACATGCCTTCCTTCCTTTCTTTTTTTTTTGTTTTCTTTTTCAGCCACCCCACTGCATATGGTGTTCTCCCAGCCGGGGATTAGATCTGAGCCACTGTTGCGACCTATGCCGCAGCTGTGGCCATGCTGGATCTTTAACCCATTGTGTAGGGCCAGGGATCGAACATGTGTCCTGGTGCTGCAGAGATGCCGCTGATCCTGTTGTACCACAGAAAGAACCCTTGTTTTCATTTCTATATGCTCCGTGTGTAGCACAATGTCTGACACATAGCAGATATTCCGGAAAGGCTTCTCGATTTCAATAGCAATGAAGTGACGAAACGGAGGAAGGATGGGGAGCCTTAGACTTAGCCCGAATTAGACCGGGGAAGAGTAGATTCAGGGGTTCACAATCACTTTCTTCAGACATCAGAGGGCTTGTCAGGTACAGTAAAGGTTAGATGTCTTTTCTGTTATTGCAAGAACTAGGACTGAACAAAGGAAGTTAGTCCATACTGGTTAGCAACTGAATTTAATTATTATTGCTCACGTCTGGGTATTTTGTTAATGGACCACTAACATTTGGATGCATAATTCATAAATGAGTTTGTGTTTATTCCATAGAACTTATTTTTCTTGCCTTCATTTCAGCAGAATAATTGCTTACGCTTTTACACCCCAATTTTTTCATATTATTTGTGTTCTATTGACAAATAGACTCCACCAGATTAAAATATAAAATAGAGTTCTAGTCAAAATGTATAAGATTAGAATACATTTCCATAAAATGTAAGTTAAATGCACATTAAAGTGTAAATTATATTTCCATAAAATGTAAACTTTCGAAAAATTAAGATTGTTTTGCATGTGTCTCCAAAATGTGGGCTTATAAAATATTCAATATTGCTTTGAAAAATTAAAATATACAGTAAAATTTAAACTGCTTAATATCAAACTTTTAGTCAAAATTATTCGAGGTTATTTAATTTTTAAGATGTAATTAAATCTTATTAACTATATGTATGAAAATATCTTCACATTTCTTGCATTCACTGCCCACCAAGTTGCCAATATAAAGTTTTGCGGAGTCCCCGTCGTGGCGCAGTGGTTAATGAATCCGACTAAGAACCATGAGGTTGCGGGTTCTATCCCTGGCCTTGCTCAGTGGGTTAAGGATCTGGTGTTGCCGTGAGCTGTGGTGTAGGTAGCAGACGCGGCTCGGATCCTGTGTTGCTGTGGCTCTGGCGTAGGCCAGTGGCTACAGCTCTGATTTGACCCCTAGCCTGGGAACTTCCATATGCCGCGGGAGCAGCCCAAGAAATGGCAAAAAGACAAAAAAAAAAAAAAGTTTTGGGATAATATTCCGTACATGTTACATCTAAGCTTAAGAATAATGCAGTTTTAAGAAGGAAGTGTATTGTTTAATATTGCAAAATGTTTCCTAGCCAACATATGTATTTACTCTGAATGCTGAGTTGATTTTGAGTGCCTCTAAAACCATACATCTTTTTATTTAATTATTTTTTATTAACGTATAGTTGATTAACTATGTTGTGTCAATTGCTACTGTACAGCAAAGTGACCCAGTCATACACATATACATTTTTTTCTCATATTATCTTCCATCATGTAAAACCATAAATCTTAATACAAAGAGATTTAAGCTAAATGGATATTAGGAATCCCTGGGAAACAGATGCTTTGTTATACCAAAGTCTATCGTAGTCATGAGAGTAAGACGTTGATGGAGTAATTATTTTATCCTTTGTCTTCCTTAGGCATTTTTACCACTCTGGTCATTCCTGCCATGTTGTTCCCAACTCCATTCACAAATCTTCCTGGCACCTGGACTTGGCCACCTTTCATTTTGGGAATACATGGTCAGAGAAACCTGTTCTTGAGGCTTGTACAGTGCTAGACACAGGGGCTAGTGTTTAGGTTTATGGGTTGTGCGGTGCTCCTGCTGGGTGTCAAATCCCAAGAGGCAGTGAGTGGTGCATAATGTGCTTTAATAAATTTAATTTTATGTACCTGCTCTTATAAACTTACTTTTCATGTACCTTGTGACATGCAGCATCTTCAAAAGAAGAGTGTTCAGAAAACGGACACCTCTTGTGCCAGGGCCTGAGGGAGATGGATCTGGCAGGTCAGCATTCAACCTCCATCCAACAATTTTTCTTTCTTCCTTCCTTCCTTCCTTCCTTCCTTCCTTCCTTCCTTCCTTCCTTCCTCCTTCCTTCCTTCCTCCCTCCCTCCCTCCCTTCCTTTCTTTCCTTCCTTCCTCCCTCCCCCCCTCCCTCTTTCCTTCCTTTCTCTCTCTTTCTTTCTCTTTCATCTTTCTTTCTTTTGCATAGTCGATTTACAATGTTGTGTCGATTTCTGCTGCACAGCAAAGTGACCCAGTCATACACATATACACATTCCTTTTCTTATACTATCTCCCATCAGAGTCTATCCCAAGAGACTGGATAGAGTTCTCTGTGCTGTACGCAGGACCTCATTGCTTATCCATTCTAAATGTCACAGTTTGCATCTCCTAATGCCAACTCCCAGTCCATCCCACTCTCTCCCCCTCCCCCTTGGCAACCAAAAATTTCCAACCTCTTTCCATACACCTTTATTTTTGTAAAACTCCTCATGTAAAAAATCACATTTCTCAAACACCCTTATAACTAGGGTTCTGGTTAAATTTAGTTTCTGCTAGAGCAGTTGCATTCGCATGTGATTTGGAAGGCAGAAATTAATCAGAAGCTGTCTTTCTGCTGCTACAGATGCTGCAGCTGGCAAGCCCAGTCAGGGAGATGCTGGGTTTCATGCAGCAGCATCGAGGTTCCAGTCAGGGTATAGGCCTCTGGCTTCTGCCAGTGCAGGACTGGCATGTATGGAGGGACCAGGTGAGGTGTCAGCCTCATGGTCCCTGGCACTCAGACCAAGTGGTATCTTCCTGGAGGCCACAGATGCTGCCATGGCCTCCCCACCTGTCCTTGTTGCCTCTCTTCATTCCGTGATTCTAATTTATGTTCTAAAAGGGCAGCAGGGAGCACAGGCTTGAGCAGGAGGATGCAGTTCAGATCCAGCCAAAGCAGAGAGGAAAACAACCAGACTTCAGAGGCTGCTCGCTTTCTGTGTCCTCCACCCCATACTTGCATTTCAGGCCTCATCTGACTCAATGTCACCAACCCATTTTTTAAACGGGCAAATGAACACAAACACGTAGCACTGATTGAGATCCCACTATGAGAAAGCCCCGTCCAATTGCTTTCAAATTTGTCTTCTCAATGAGTCCTCACAGCACAGCTTTGAACTACAGAGCTTCCCTTTGCAGAGGAGGAAATTAAGGCTCAGTTAGATTAAGGTCACGTGCTCAGGAAGAGGGGACTTGGGGCTGCTTCTTCTTCTTATCTCCAACTTCAAAACCCTGTCTCCTTCTCCCACATGAAGTCTAAAGATGAAGTTAAGGAACATGGATTAAGGAATGATTATATAGTTAAGGAATGATTCAGTTACCTCATTGCAGACAACTGGGACTGCCCACGTGTATCGTCTCCTGCCAATCTACAGTGTCCTGTTGCCTATAAAAAGCAGTAGGAGAATATTCTATATAAAATTATTTATTTTTTTCTTAGTGAGAGGTGATAGTAATTGTGAAATTTACTGGAAATAATTTGGATAGTAACTGAAAATACAAAAAAGGACATAAAAATTACCTGCGTCCCACTGCCCCCTGACAATGACTGTATTCATTTTGATATACAGATATCCAGGTTTCTTTTGTTTTCTGTGTAAATGAATGCACGCAATTATGGTTACACAGCTCACATTCTTTAATAACCTACTAATTTCACAATTGCTCACACTGATTTCCTGTATCATTATTTTTTTTCCCCAGACTCTCTGTTGAATAGCCTCTAGTGATACACCGTTTTAGTGATACACCATTGTTTGTTTCAATGGTCGTGCATTTCTGAACATTTTCCCCATTGTTCTTTGGCTGCTACACACAATGTTATATCAATTGTACACTTTGCTATTCACTCACATGTTTAATGATTTCTTTAGAAATGGAATTTGGGGATCAAAATACATTTGAGGGGTTCATATATATTACCTTCAAAAAGATGTACTTTCTCATCAGTATGCTGTGAGAACGGCTACCTTCCAACCCTTTATTTCTATGCTTAATATCTTTAAAAAATAAGCCCCAGTACTTACCATCCTAAAGAGGAAGTTATCCCTAATTAAATTAAAGCCATGTTAATATTGAGCAGTGTGGGGCTTAGGGGGAACACTTTGATTTTCCCCATCACTTCACCCAATTTCCAGGCAACTTCATAAAAAATGTCACCTCTATTATTCTTATGCCATCATCAAAAAACTTCCTGCCCAGACTTGTTCCTTCTTCACACCTGACAGGTTTGAGCTCCACCATCAAGCTCTGGTAACATGCTGTCTGGCTAAAATCTCTCCCTTGCTTCATTTTGGGCTTCTTGGACCCATTTGACAGCACAATCAATGTTCGATCAGTTTGAAAAAAGAGGTAGAATAATCCCTGAATAGATGAACTATACCAGCAAATTCTCAGAACTAGCTTGAGTGTGCCTATTTTTTTATGTTATTTTCTAAATCCCTATTGCTATGATAAAAATCAATGTTGGGCAGGGTTCTCGACTGATGTCTAGCGCGCTTCCAGGAGGCTTTTGTCTGGTAATAGAGAGTAAGAGGAAAGAAAAGTGTACTTAAGATCTGAGAACGGGAATGGGACCTGAATTTCATCTGGTCCAATCTCTCTCCCCATCTTACACCTGAGAACAAAAGTCGATGCCTTCTACTCCCTTTGACAAACAGTTCAGCAAGAATAGTTGTACTTTCACGCGCAGTTCCAAGGACCCATCTGTGAACTCGTGTAATGGCCTGAAAGAGTGGGCCTATTATTATTTCCACTTTACAAATGAAGGAAAGGGGACACCGAGATTCAATATCTTGAGTATATCCGCATAGCTAAGTGGCAAGAAACAGATGCAAATGCAAGGAGTTTGATTCCAGAGCCCGCACTCCCTACCCCTTTCCTCTTTGCCCTGATGGTGGCAGGGTAGCTGTGCTTTGAGCCAGCCGGGCCGACTCAAGTTTGACGCAAGCTCAAGATCGTGAAGGTCTGCCGTTCAAGCTGGGTTGTGTTCTCAAACATGCTGACTGGTGGTGGGGTGGAGAGAAGAGGATGGGCTTTCACTTCATCCCAGCCATGATTCCTCCACTTACTCACCGGGCTATTTTGGTCAAATTTCTCAATCTCTTTGAAGCCTCATTTTCCTTATCTGCGTGGTGGGAACCACAATAATCACAGCATCAAATGGTTGTGAATGTGCAACAAACCCTTAGAAAAGTGGTTAAGAACTGGATGGCTAGCAAGGTTTTTTTTTTTTCCTTCCTTCCTTCCTTCCCTTCCTCCTTTCTTTGTTATAAGAGACAGTACCTCAGATATCCCAGGGATCAACTTGGCTTCATTTTCTCTGTGCTAAATATTCTTAACTCCTTATCTTTTAATTATAATGAGAATGAGAAAGATGATGATGATAATGCGGCTAATATCGACGTCAGCTTTACAGAATCATTCTGGTCCATTCTCACATGCAGCTCTCCCTGCAGTTCTGTGCGAGTGGCTATGATGTTATTGTCCCCTCTGATTATGGAGGAAGGACTGGAGGCTCAGGAAGAGGAGGGGACCTGTCCGGTGTTATAGCAGCTCCACAGTATTGAATCTGTGTCTTGAAAATGGTCACCTGACACCATCGGAAGAACTCTTTCCACCCCAGCTTGCCTCCTCCTCCACATCTCACATGACACATTTTCCAGCCTTTCCTTACTCCTCTGACTTCTATCTTCTGGGTCACAGGGGTTGCCAGTCACTAACTTCATGGAGGGGCCTAGAATGGAGGGCGGCCTTTCAGATGCGACTTGCCCAGCACCACATGCTGTACTATCTCTTTATCCCATGATGCCTGGAAGAACAGGTTTTAGCCTGAGCTCTCTCGCCAATGTATCATGTGACCTTGGCCACATTGTTTTATCTCTCTTGCCCTGGGTTTCCTCATTTGAAAAAGAGAGAGTTGCTAACAACTCCTTCTACATTGTTGGCTTTCAAGACATCTTGTTTGAATGAGTGAATGAAAGAATGAATGAATGGTGAATGGAATTGGTTGCTTCTTAAGCCTTAGACCTCTAAACTATAAAAGCAGGCATTCAGTAATTAGTGTAGCTTTACCTATATAATGTCTTCATTTCTTTAGAAATTGGCCCAAGATCTTAAGTGAACTTCCTTCCTCTTTGGCTTCAAGTTTTCATATAGAAAGAGTTCCACGATAGTAACATTTTGGCCTCTTTCTCTGTCTTCATCCTCAAGGAAGAAAGAGAGATTTAATCATTTAGCAAATTGTTCAGTCCATTCTGGCTCTTCTTTTGATCATATTATTACTGGTAAAGAGGAAGCATCTGGTCAGTATCTTTTTTTTTTTTTTTGTCTTTTTGCCATTTCTTGGGCTGCTCTCGCGGCATATGGAGGTTCCAAGGCTAGGGGTCCAATTTGAGCTGTAGCCGCCGGCTTACACCAGAGCCACAGCAACACAGGATCCTAGCCGAGTCTGCAACCTACACCACAGCTCACGACAATGCCAGATCCTTAACCCACTGAGCAAGGCCAGGGATCGAACCCTCAACCTCCTGGTTCCTAGTCGGATTCATTAACCACTGCACCACGACGGGAACTCCCTGGTCAGTATCTATTACACACCACCTTGAGTGGGCAGACCTTATATGCCAAAAAAATTGGGGCAGTGATTTAGGAGGAAGTTCAATTCCATTGGCTCTGCATGAAATCCATGTCAATCAATGTAACTTTTATCAGTAATAAAGGTGACATGCTGATCTCCATCTCTCCAATCCAGTGTCCATATCGCATTTGCTCCATGATTAGAAAATAGTGAGGTGTTACTTAGTGACCACAAAAATTCTGTCATTTGATGAAAGCAGATAATCTTAAACCATAGATGAGAATGACGTTTTGGTAAAATAGAAGGTGTTGAGATAGAGGATTTATTGGCTAGGAACCTGTCTTTGGGCCCAAAGTTCTGGTTTATGGCACCCACACTGGATTTTCACTAATTTGCCTTGACTTGTGTTGCACCATGGTGCTGGTTTTAGTTTTATGCTTGTGCAAGTGACCCTCCTAGAGGCACTTTCTACCAATGAGTGGCTGTCATTATACAAACCAGGATGGATTTTAACAAGCATGGACTTCAGGATATGCTGGCCATTTAGATCTTCATTTTGGTCTGCTTTAGCCTTACCTGAACCACACTGGTAGGGCTTGCACTAATATTTCAGTTGACGCTGAGGCAGATATGAGAAACTTTTGTTCTTAAAGAGTGGCACAGAATTTCTGCTTTGCCTGAAGTCATCAGCCAAGAGTAGGTCTACATGTCACCACTTCATTTTTTAATTTTTTTTTCTTTTTTATTTAGGGCTGCACTGGCGGCATATGGAAGTTCCAAAGACTAGGAGCTGAATCAGAGCTGTAGCTGCTGGTCTACACCACAGCCACAGCAACACCAGTTCTGAGCGAAGTCTGTGACCTACACCACAGCACGCAGCAACGCTGGATCCTTAACCCGCTGAGTGTGGCCAGGGATCGAACCTGCATCCTCATGGATACTAGTCAGATTTGTTTCCTCTGAGCCACTTTATTTTAAAATTTTTTTTAATTTTTATTTTTTTGCTTTTTAGGGCCCCATGTGCAGCATATGGAATTTCCCAGGCAAGGGGTCGAATCAGAGCTGCAGCTGCCAGTCTATGCCACAGACACACAGCCACAGCAACACCAGAACCAAGCTGTGTCTGCGACCTACACCAGAGCTCACGGCAACACTGGCTCCTTAACCCACTGAGTGAAGCCAGGGATTTAACCTGCATCCTCATGGATACTAGTTGGGTTCATTACCACTCAGCCACCTCGGGAACTCCAGAAATGATCACTTTAAACTGCCATGGAAGTTACGGGGGTCATGTACTGCAGAGCCCCAGTGTGTAGAGCTCTCACTTGAAGGTGTTATTGCCAGGTCTAGGTAGCAGGACTGAAATTGCCACCCACCCATCCTCCTTGCCACACTAAGGAACAAAGGAGGAAACCAGAGGTCCTAATATCTTATAAACATAGGCTCATCTGCCTGTTCTTGAGAGTTGACACTCTGCCCTGGGATCATGCAGTCTATGCATTTTGGGGTTCTGCCCATGGCTTTCCTTTCCCGAGACCAAAAGGTGGTTTCACACACAGAATGGCAGTAGAGTGTATTCACATGACACTGTAAATCAACTATAATTTAAAAAATTAAAAAAAAACAGGTAAAATAAAAGGCTATCCCTACTGTAAAGAAGAATAGCTATTTTCTTGGCAGGAATTATTAAAAACCCGGAGGTTAAGAAAGCCATTAAGGGAGTTCCTGTTGTGGCGCCATGGTAACAAACCCGACTAGGATCCATGAGGACACTGCTTTGATCCTTGGCCTTGTTCAGTGGGTTAAGGAGCCAGGTCATTGCTGTGAGCTGTGGTGTAGGTCACAGACATGGTTTGGATCCCATGTTACTATGGCTGTGGTGTAGGCAGGTAGCCACAGCTCCAATTTGACACCTAGCCTGGGAACCTCCATATGTCACGGGCGTGGCCCTAAAAAGACCAAAAAAGAAAAAAAAAGCAATTAAGAAGAATGCCTGTGCTTGGAATATTTCATTTCCAGGAGCCACATTATTTAGGAACTTGAGGAGGAAATAGAATATCCTGACTAGGATGCTTTAGTCTTACTCTATCAACAAGAGTAACGGAAGACTGGAAATCAAGCCTAGGGCAACAGTGTTAAGGCAGAAAGATAGCTCCTTTGAAAAATGTTGACATCTTAGGGGAAAGGATATAAGAAGGAAATGAGGAGTTCCCGTCGTGGCACAGTAGTTAACAAATCCGACTAGGAACCATGAGGTTTCGGGTTTGATCCCTGGCCTTGCTCAGTGGGTTGAGGATCTGGCGTTGCCGTGAGCTGTGGTGTAGGTTGCAGACGCGGCTCGGATCCTGCATTGCTGTGGCTCTGGTGTAGGCCGGTGGCTACAGCTCCGATTGGACCCCAGCCTGGGAACCTCCATATGCTGTGAGAGTGGTCCTAGAAAACTCAAAATAGACAAAAAAAAAAAAAAGGAAATGAGATATTAAGGGCTGTGATAAGCAGCTATAAAAGTAAAAGTAGCTGCATCTCATGTAATTGCTCTGAAAAAGGGCATTAGAAAGGAAGGCATTTTAGTTGTTATGAGATCAGAAAATGTGACAGTTACACAAAGAAATATAACAGAAGGAAAAAGGCAAGATTTCAGAAAGCAGACTAGAATGCATGTACCAGGACACCAGAAATCACTCAAAGGAGCCACATGAGGGATCCATACTAGGAAATAGCTTGTGAGGCCTTGGTGAGATGCATAAATGACATGGAAGAATTGGACATACTAGACAGATCAACACAATATACTCCAAAGAACTTCTGGATTAATGTCATGGTGACTTGGGTGTTATAAGTGGGCTTGCAGCTATTGTCTAAGACCCTCCAAAAATGGTTGGTGTATTTCTGGATTTAGGATTCTAGGGCCACCATATCTTGGCCAGAGATAACTCTCCGTATTTAAGTGATTAGATTAATCACAGGATAATACAGAGAAGCTTCCCTTTGATTAACCCCAGGTCAATTGATGAGTAACATTAATTATAGCTTCAGAATCCCTTTTGCCATGTAATGCAACCCAATCACCAGGGTGATATCATATTAGAAGTCCTAGGGATTAGCATGGGATGCCTTCGAGACTATTTTTAGATTCTTCTTACCACAACACGTATTAAAAGGAATCTAGGCAGACTAATGATAGATAAAGTCCTTCCCCCGTTAGATAGTCTGCTGGGAGACTATCTCCTGGGTAGGGTGATTCAACTCAGAAAATGATAATACACAAGATTTGTTGGCATGCTCAAGGCTTTTGGCAGACTGCAAAATTATTAATTTTATATCTCTCCTTGTGGGAAACCATATGAGATCACATTTAAAGGATGCTGTTGGGTAAATAAATATCTTGGCTAGGAAGCAGAGAAAGAAAATCCAAAGGAAAGAAGAGAGGAATCCAATTCCAGCAAGCAGTAGAACTCCTCCATTTGTTTGAGAAGGAAAGGAGCCAAGCGACAAAGCAGACTAAATAGTTAGAAATTCAGTTGAACGTTCCTGTGAGACTTAGCAGAACAACAGAGAAAAGAAACATCTGAGGCACAGTTTCCCACTGCAAAGATAGGATGCAGCAGGAAAAATGCTACTTAAGACCAGAATCATGCAAGGAGAGTCAGCAGTTTTAGGAGGCAGATTCATTTTAGAGGAACGTTACTAGCCTATGTAATTACTCATCTTCAAATGTAGCTTTAATCCATGATGAAGCCAGCATGGTTATGTTTAGGTATCCCCTGCTTCCTAGTTGGTTTCGGTGCACTGACTGAAACCCAGTGGGTACCAAAGCATTACACACGATGTGGAGGTCTGGGTGCTCAGTCTAGCTCTGACATGCTGTGCGAGGCTGGAAAGATCAGGTCTATTCCTTCCTTGGGCCTGAGTTGTCTCAGATGCACAATGAAGGGGTAGGACGAGAGTCACTAAGATTTCTTCTAGCTTTGATGTCATGGTGTTAAAGGGAGAACACTGAGGGTAGGGAGTTCATGTTGTATCTTCATCAATTGTCTTTGAGTGTCCTAGTTGTCATCCATGTATTATTGATGGATTTGGGGAATTGGATTCCCAAGCAGTGGTGCCATATAGGGGGCCAACTAATCACAACTATTAGGCTCAGCATGGCTGTAGCTGGCAACGTTAAAAATAGAACCAAGCCTTTTTTGGTCTCCCTGCCATCTCATGTTGAGATACTTCTGATCATTATGATTCTGGTAATGTGGACTTTTTTTTTTTTTTTTTTTCCAGAGCAAAAATGAAAATACTGCCAAAACCTCCAGGTGAGTCTTGTTTGAATTTGGCTGCACTTAAGAAGTATGTCTACAAGTTTAAATGAGTTCTTTCCCTTAAGAATAATTTCAGAGCTGATACTCTTGCCTCCATCCTGATGATTTTGTGTTTTTTTCTCCCTGGCTCTTTCTTTCAGCCACCCTTTCTCTGTTAGAGTCACTACTTGTCTCTCACTTAAATCCCATTTATATTTCCAATCACTGTAGCACCTGGGTATCTTGACAAGCAGCTTTTTATTTTAGTATGAAGCCGAGTGAGAGAAACAGATGAAAGCTCAGTGCTAAAAAAAAATCTTGGGACTCTGCATGGAATTTTAAAGTATTTTGGAAGGTTGGAAATTGGGGGGAAAAGCCAGGGTTTTGAGGTTTTGGGCATTTTTCCATGGAATGCCCTTCCTCACCCGCATGGCCGTAGACACCTCAAGGACTAGGCGTGTTCTGTTCCCTCCCTTTGGAACCTCCCCTGTTTTTCCTTTCCCCCCCTCCCCTCTCTCCACCAAACAATCTTCCTGTCTTTGCCCACGTAAAACCCATCCTTCATCAAGTTCCAGACAAAATGTTACTTCTTGGGGTGGCTTTTGGGATTCTCGGATTAGACTGCTTCCACTGCTCCCTAGTGATGTGACACCTGCCATCGTGCATCTCGTGTCTTTTCACGTCTCTCGACTGTCAGGCCCCCGAAGGCTGGAATTGTGCTTGTCCTGTTCACCTGCTGGACTGTGAACTTTATCTTAAAAAGTCATATACTTTGTTTTAGGAATCCCAAGTTCCAACATGGTACTCAGGAGAAGGTAGATGAGAACTAGTTATTTTCTTGATAATTTAGTGAACGGACTAATGAAGGAAGGTGTTTGTTGAAGATGCAGTCCCTGCTCCTGGTGTTTCCTTCCATAGGAAGGGCTCCTTCACTGCAGTGACTTTCAGGTCCTCTCTTTACCTTCCGCTCACCCCTCCCCATGGGAGGGAGGGTCTCTTGATGAATAAAGAATAAGGGAGGATGGACTGGTACACTATCTCCATCTGGGAAGCCCCTGGCCCACGACACATGTGAATTACTGCTCTGCTTCTCTCCAGCCCTGCATTTCAAACAGGTGTGCCCACACCCAGGGAGACCCCTGGCTGCTGTTCAGAATTGCCGAGGCTTTCTGGCCTTCTGCTTTAGCTACTTCTTCAGTTCAGTTTCTATCAACAATAAAGCTGCTTTAGAGCTGCACACATGGCACACGGAGATTCCCAGGCTAGGGATAGAATAGGAGCTATAGCTGCTGGCCTACACCACAGTTCACAGAAATGCCAGATCCTTAACCCACTGAGCGAGGCCAGGGATCGAACCTGCCTCCTCATGGATGCTAGTCAGATTTGTTTCCACTGAGCCATGATGGGAACTCCCTGCCTAAGGTTTTAATGGGTTCAGAGCATGAGCAGAAAGGATTCCTCATCAGACCCCTACACCCCACCACACCTCCAATCCTACCGAAAACATGAAATTTTTATTTCTTAAAGGGAGCGTGGATAATTTTAAAAAGTTAGAAGCAGTGCTGTAGTTAATGGTGGGGCTTTTGAAAAATATCATGCAAGCAGCTAACAGGGTTGGTTTCAGCAACCTGGCAAACACTGGTTGAGCACCAAGGGCTGTACTTGACATTGGGGGATGTGGAGATGCATAAGAGCTGTTCCAGGCCTGTGGAGAGCTTACAGTCTATCAGCGAAGGCAGACACATGCATAAATAACTCTAACTCAAAAGGAGACTGTGGCAAGTGTGATCGCAGTGGAAAAAACAACAGATTACGGAGTTTGGGGAGGGAGAAACTAACTTGAGTGTTGGGACTGCTTGTAGAAGAAAGAGGAACCTGGCCCGAGCCTGGTAGAACAGTGTTGGGAGGTGTTTAACCTTGGACCTAGATTGGTCTGCTGGGGAAACAGAGGAACGACTGGATCCTGATCCTTGGTACAGAACAAGGAAGGGCTTTGGAAGGAGTTCATTAAGGGGTCATATCCAGAAATACTCCCTAAAGAGGTTCTATCTGTGAAAAGGTAAGCAGGTTGCATGGGTGAATGGATGGCTCATAATAACCTGGGTTGAAGAGAGTTTTACTTTTTCAAGTTCTCTGAGTCTGTCCCTTTGTAGCCATGTCTCACTCTCCCATCCTTCTACATAGAATGGAGTGTTTCATTGGTAGCCCCAGAACCTGCCCCATGCATAGATTTTCCTCTGCGTAATTGATCGAAGGATGTAGTTCTACTCATGAGTAGATTGTGTGTGTGTGTGTGTGTGTGTGTGTGTGTGTGTGTGTGTGTCTTTTTGAGGGCTGCACGCACGGCATACGGAAGTTCCCTGCCCAGGGGTCCAATTGGAGCTGTGGCCACTGGCCTATGCCACAGCCATAGCAACTTGAGATCCGAGCCATGTCTGTGACCTTTACCACAGCTCACAGCAATGCCAGATCCTTAACCCACTGATCGAGGCCAGGGACTGAAGCTGCATTCTCATGGATACTAGTCGGGCTCATTAACCTCTGAGCCGCAATGGGAACGCCTAGATTTTTTTTTTTTGTGTGTGTGTGTGTGTGTTCCATGGGATTGAGATGGGAAGTTGTAATTCTCCAGTGCATCATCACTCATGACTCCATAGGGACCAAAGTACAAGGAAGAGACCAAGCATGGGGCCTGTAAGTGGTCAGAATCACCCTCAACACACCGGATTCAGGCCTCTGGCAAGCACTTTGTCTTCAGTCACCCAGCTTATCTACCCATTGTGGTGGACATAGTGCTTTGTTTTGTTTTGTTTCCTCCTTGTATATTTCTTCACCCTGGCCACAATGATTAATTCAGGGTCGAGGATAGAGCCTAAGCCATTTCACTGAATAAGAGTCCTCAAGCTTGATGCAAATATTGCAAAAGAGGCATTCTCTTCTCTGAGGTGGCTAAGCTAGTAGGATGGAAGCTTAGACCTCGGATGCACAAGGAGAAAACCTACCTAGAAAGACACAATAGAGAATAAAACCAAGCCGTGGAGAGAAAGATGTTGAAGGACATTAGCTGTATGTTTATATTCAATCGAACATGAAGTCAATTACATCTGTGGATTTTTGAAGAACACAAGCTCATTCTTTCCTTTTATGGCTCAAGCTGGTGTGAGTTAGGTCTGTATCAATTGTAACTGAAAAAGTACTAATTAATTCACCCAGATGGTGCAACACATCAGAAACATCTCTTACATGACTTTTCATCTTATGGTGTGCTACTCTCTCTTAATTTCACAATCCTGCTTCCCTCCTCAGATTTGATGCCAGGAGGCCTTTATGTGACTACTTTGTGAACTCCCTTCTGAGATAAACAGTGGCCATGGGCATTGTACCTTGCTCTGGGTCCTGGGTAAGGGCTGAAATTGGGGTTACGGTGGGGAGCTTCCAAGGGTAGAATCAAGATAGGTCTGAAAACCAGCATCTAGGCTCTAAGCAGGATAACACCAAACCAACAAAAAAGAGAATCATCAGACTCAAGTCAATGAGTAGCCCAGACACTGGAGCAAGAAACAACTCGAGAGATAAAGGCACTTAATCCAGGATAGTGAGTCTGAGGATGGAGCCTGAAGGTTGAGGTCTGTTTAGTGAACAGCAAACAGAGTAGAATGACTCAGTAAAGTTCTTGAGAGATTTCTTAGGATATAAGAGATAGCCTGGAGTGGTAACTAAGAGTTGATTCGTGCCGGGATTTATAGCCAGACTGAAGAGTTTAGAATTTATAGGAAAAGAAATGGAACTTTATAACAACAGTTCTTGATGCAATGTGCAGGGAACTCGTGACGGGGAAATACATCGGAAGGCTCCCATTCTGATGCAACATGACTGACTTTGAACCTGGCGGACTGTGAGAGAGCTGGCATCTTACCGGAGGCTAAGGAACTCCACATGGGAAACTGGTTTTGCAGGTGAGGGAGGAAGGTTTAGAGTCAGATTTTAGACCTGTGGAACTTCATGTGCCAGCAGGTGAAGATAACAGGAAGGTGAAGATGACAGGGAACATGCTGGCTTGATCCATGGCGAGAGCAGAACTGATGATTCAGATGTGGGGACCCCTCCCTTGAAAAGATGAAGCAAGGCTGAAATGATGAAGTCCAAGTATGATGGGCTTTTCTTAGGGAAAAGCACTGAGAAAATCGGCCTGTTGATTCTTTCACATGCCTTATGGAGGCGACTGGTAATCCATCTAATAGCACATGAACTTCAAAAAAAAAATATGGTGATTTAGAAGGAAAACAGAGAATCCTAGAATAGGATCTAATCAGCCATCTGGTATGACTCCCCTTGGGGAGGTCTTCAGAGCTGTGTTCCAGCTCCTTGTGGCAAGGAAGCTGCTCTCCTCCAAAAGACCACACACCAACTTGGGCTGTGGAAACAACTGGGGAAAATTATAAGAAAGGCACCTCTCATAGAGAAAACATCATTCACATTTTTGTCTTTTACTTGCAACTTTGTGGCAGAAGGCTTTCCTGCAGGAAATCATGGCTGCCAGATTACATTAGGTTCACAAGGAATGTGTGGATCCCTTACTGATGTCAAGAAAAGAAATGTAAGGAGGCAGAGGAAAAGAATGTCATTAACCTTCCCTCTCCTTTGTCCCTGCAGTCCATTGGTCGTTAATCCCTGACCCTGTGTTCTCTCTAATATCCCTTGGAGCTGTTCCTCAACCATATTTATTATGAACCCATGACGGGCCAAACTCTACCAGGGAATCAAGAGAGAGAAAATAAGAAATGGCTCCTGCCTTCTGATTTCTCAGAGACACATAAGTGACCAGATAAAAACACCATTTGCTTGCTGGCTCATACAATCCACAATGCTATGTCAAAGGCAGTGATGGAGAAATACTTTTGGTCTAGGTCGACAGAAAAGGTTTCTCCCAGAAAGTGATATTTCATAGGATTTGTCATATGACATAAAATAGGGGTAGGAAGTTTCCAGTCAAAGACACATGGCGGAAGGGCATTCCAGGTAGAGGAGTAACGTTGGATAGCGTTACGTTATTGGCCCGTTTGGCTTACCAAAACTTATTAAAATCCTAGACAGGCGGCCAGGTAGTGGGGATACAGAAATAAATGAAATGTACAAAGAGCCACCAGTGTTATTTTTAGAATCCATTTTCCATGCCCCCAAGAGATTGGTCTTACCCATTTCTCTTTGTCTCTCTTTGATTCCAGTTTCTACTGACACGTTACAAAAATACGGATTAGTCTAGGTTCTGCAGTGTAGAATGGAGCCCCTTTATAATGTGAGCAGACAGCATCCCAATGATGTCGTTATCTGGTGGGCTGTTTTCTTCATATTCTGTCTAGGGAATGAATGATTTTCTTTTCCCAAAGAGCTGGGACAAGCTGGGATGGTTCTGGTAACTTTGGATACCCAGAGCAATTAAAGGTCCTCTTGTTAACAGCTGCCTGGAGGGACGTTCTGATTTCAGTGCTGTCACATGTAATTCTGCCTTGGTCAAGAGGAAGCCGTGTTTGAAATGACAACATAAGCCCTCTGCCCCATGTGGCAGATATAAAAATAGACCCATTGCTGCCGGGACTGCCATGAACGGGCACCTTTTTCCTTCTTAGTTTTTTGCTTTTCTTGGGCTCACTCCCTTCCCCAACTCCGGGAGACATCTGTGTACACGGGAAATATCTTGGAACAGACCCGCTCTGTGTGGCCGGGGTTCAGGGCCATCACTGTCTCGGCTCAGTTCGTTGTCTTCCCAAAGCCAGGCCGGGTGTGTTGGGGCGAGAACACACCACGAGCAAGCACGGACGTCATCCTGGCCGTCTCTTGCTGCTGTGGGGTTGTGACCAAAAGCTGGACTGAATTTTAGAGCATATTGATTAGATGTTGCAATATTGTGGGGACACACTCCCAGGGGACTCTGGCAATTCAGGGGGAACGGAAGCACCGATTGTTCTTTGGTAAGGGCATCTACCTAAGACGGGACCGGTACAGGTGTATCTTCTGGCCTTGATCTTTCTCTTGCTGGTTCCATTTTCTCTTAGTCTTGGGGGGAGGGGGGTTTCATTTCTCTGAGCCCAACCTCTCATTAGTTTTCAGCCCTACTGATTCTTTCTTTGTCATTTCTCTCCCATCCAACCCTGCTTTCTCATCCTCCCCTCCCTCTGTCAGACTCAATCACGTGTTAGCTGATATTAAGGTCACGTTGCCTGCCTGTCTCTAGATGCTCTCACCCCATCCACACTTCCCCTGGTCTCCAGGGGCCTCCAAGCCTTCCTGTCAACAGGGTTTCAATCTTTCCTACACCATAGACCATGGCAATGCAAGGCCAGGGATGGAACCCATATCTTCATGGATGCGAGTTGGGTTGGTTACAGCTGAGCCACAAGTGGAACTCCCTTATTTCAGTTTCTTAGTCAAATGATGCACTACTCTACTTAAAGCCTTTTTTTTTTTTTGCTATTTCTAGGGCCATTCCCATGTGGCATATGGAGGTTCCCAGGCTAGGGGTCTAGTCGGAGCTGTAGCCGCCGGCCTACGCCAGAGCCACAGCAACGTGGGATCCGAGCCGCGTCTGCAACCTACACCACAGCTCACGGCAATGCCGGATCCTTAACCCACTGAGCAAGGGCAGGGACCGAACCCGCAACCTCCTGGTTCCTAGTCGGATTCGTTAACCACTGCGCCACGACGGGAACTCCCTTAAAGCCTTTTGTAATTGCTGCTTCCCTGTCAGAGATTGCTCCATTCTTTGCTTGGCCTATTCCTGCTCATCTTTTATTGTCAGTGTGAATGTTATTTCCTCAGTGACTTCCTGGTCTACTAATCAAAGTTATAGGCATGCCTTAGAGATATTGCAGGTTTTGGTTCCAGGCCACTACAATGAAGCAAGTATTGCAATAAAGTGAGTCACAGTATTATTTGGTTTCCCAGTGCATATAAAAACTAAATTTATTTCCTACTGTGGTCTCAAGAGTGTAAGAGTATTATGTTTAAAAAACAATGTGCGTACGTACCTTAATTAAAAATATTTTGTTGCTAAAAACATCTAGCCATCATCTGAGCCTTCAATGAGTAATAATAGTGACATCAAAGTCTGCTAATCACAGATCACCGCCAAAGTGTAACAATAGTGAAAAAGTTGTAATGTTGTGCAAGTTGGCAAAATGTGACACAGATGTGAAGTGAGCAAGTGTTGCTGGAAAAATGACACCGGTAGACTTGCTCAAGGCGGGGTTGCCAGAAACCTTCAGTTTATTTTTAAAAAAGGCAGTATCTGTCAAGCACCGTAAGGCTAAATGCTGTAAAATGAGGTACGCCTGTGGGTCTCCCTTATTAGTCTCCCTGTTTAATTTATTGTCTTGATAGGACGTAGCTTCCTTTTTTACTGTCGCAGGAGAGAGGGGATCATTAATTGTTTAATGTTTCATCGTTCGCTGGAATTCGAGTTCCTTGAGGTCAGGGGTCACGGCGGGGTTCCTCTCTTCTCCCCGCATGCAGCACAGGTCCTGAAACAGAGCAGCTGCCTGGGATGCGAGCCTCAGTTGTCTGCACTGTAGAAGGACTCTTTGGAATATATCAAATGATTCCAGGATTTTGGTAAAAACCATAGTGATAATTCCTTACCAAGACCTGGGTTAAATGGTTATAAAAGAGAATGGCTGCTTTATTGAGCTCCTACTGTGTGCCAGGCTCTTGTACCACTTTCTTTCATTTGGTCTTTGCAGACATGGGGTTTTTACACCTGCTCACTGACTGTGATTTGCCCTCCTTTTGTCCAGGAAGTTCATAACATTCTTTTTTTCAGGTTTACATGCAGCAACTTAGAACCACGTACCCAACACTCATTATGTTCTCTGGAAGTACTGGCTCACTGCTTTCTCCACTGCAGCTCTTTGAGCAATGAGTAAGCAGGGGATCTTAATTGTATGCTCACCCATAGGTCTTGTCGTGCAGCAATTTCCAAGCAGATGAACCTGAGTTTCTTATGCAAAAGTGTAAGAATATTAGAAAAGTGTAGGTGCATATTCTTATAACAGACAAGCTCATGGGCTGCACATCACCTGATCTAGTGAGACATGAGTTGTAAGGGGTAAATGCCCATGGGAGGAATCTGAGTGGCAGCAAAGTGATAATGTCTACTTAATGGGCAATAATAGGTATATCCACAGGGAGATTAGTCTCTTTATTTTACTTATTTATTTTTTTTAGGGCCACACCTGCAGCGTACAGAAATTCCCGGGCTAGGGGTCTAATCAGAGGTGCTGCAGCTACAGGCCAACACCACAGCCTCAGCCATACCAGATCCAAGCCGCATCTGTGAACTATACTGCAGCTTGTAGCAATGCCTGATACCTTAACTCACTGAGCAAGTCCAGGGATAGGACCCACATCCTTATGGACCCTGTGTTGGGCCACAACAGGAATTCCAAATTAATCTTTTTAAGAGCTGAGCTGGGTGCTGATGGAATGAGCACAAATAGGATGAAACTTGGGGTAGAGATATAGGCAAAATCGCACATATGCATACACCCTGTGTATAGGCATGTCCCCAGCTGTCACCCTACCTAACTATCTACCTGTCACACACCAGCCAGTAGAGAACATGTATTGATGTTCCTTGTTCTTCCACATTTTGCTAGGAGAGAGAGATTTTGATTTACAGGTTGTTGCTGCATTTTTGAACTTCACTAGTACTTGCCTTAAGCCTCTCCTCTCAAATATTTGCATTCAGAAATTAAAAATAAAATTCAGTGGGAACACACATTGTTTTTAATTTTCTGAGGTCCCTTAGGCAGTGGTTGGAGACACTTGGTGGGGGTGGGGTGGGATGAGACACAGTTTTTAATTTGTTTTCAAAGCTTGAATTCTACTTATCTGCTTATGAGAAACTGCACAGCATTTGGGGACGTGACCCTTAATTTTTGATTCCCCCCCCCCGGCCTTTTTCCCTCTGAACTGAATGGCAGAAGTATAGAATTTTGAAAGCTTAGAACTTGAGGGGAACTTGTGGTTATTCTTGTGCAATTACTTGTTTTTAAAAAGAAAGAGCTTTTTAAAAAAAATTTTATTGGAATACAGTTGTCTTATAGTGTTGTATTAGTTTCAGGTGTACAGCAAAATAAATCATATAGATATATATTTATACCCATTATTTTTTCCCACATGGGATATTACAAACTACTGAAAAAGACAAATACCCTATGATATCACTTATATGTGGAATCTAAAATATGGCGCAAATGAATCTATTTACAAAACAGAAATAGACTCACAGACATGGAGAACAGACTTGTGGTTGCCAAGGGGAAGGGGAGAAGAAGTGGGATGGATGAGTAATTTATGGTTGGTAGATAAAAACTCTTACATTTAGAATGGATCAGCAATGGGGGTCCTACTGTACAGCACAGAGAACTATATCCAATCTCTTGGGATAGAACAGGATGGAAGGTAGTTGAGAAAAAGAATGGGTATTTATCTACCTATCTATATATATATATGTATATTTATATATATATACATAAAACTGGGTCACTATGCTGTAGAGCAGAGATTGTATATTCTAATTTAAAAAAGCATGAGAACAGGATGAAAAAAATTGAACAAATAAGTAATTTTTTTTTTTTTTTTGCTATTTCTTGGGCCGCTCCCGCGGCATATGGAGGCTCCCAGGCTAGGGGTCTAATTGGAGCTGTAGCTGCCGGCCCACGCCAGAGCCACAGCAACGCAGGATCCGAGCCGTGTCTGCAACCTACACCACAGCTCACGGCAACGCCGGATCCTTAACCCACTGAGCAAGGGCAGGGACCGAACCCGCAACCTCATGGTTCCCAGTCGGATTCGCTAACCACTGCGCCACGATGGGAACTCCTAATTTTTTTTTTTCTTTTTAGGGCTGCACCTGTGGCATATGGAGGTTTCCAGGCTAGGAATTAAATCGGAGCTACAGCTGCCAGCCTATACTACAGCCACAGCAACGCCAGATCCGAGCCACCTCTGCGACCTACACCACAGCTCACAGCAACACTGGATCTAATCCACATCTGTGACCTACACCACAGCTCACAGCAATGCCAGATCCTTAACCCACTGAGCGAGGCCAGGAATCGAACCCGTGTCCTCTTGGTTCCTAGGTGAATTCGTTTCTGCTGCGCCACCATGGGAATTCCAAATTAGCAAATTTTAAAAAATAAAATAAAATTTAAAAAGCCTAATTCTGAAAAGAAAAATAAATAAAGGCACACATAAATAGATTTTAAAATAAAGTTAAATATTATAGTAAAATAAAATAAAAAGAAATAACTGAGCTCCCCAGAGAGATGTGAACTTATTTAGGTCGGAGCCTGAAATGGTCCAGGTCTCTTATTTCCTGTTCGGGATTATTGCTTGATTCTCCTTATCTGCTTATGAGAAACTGCACAGCATTTGGGGAAGCGTCCTTTGCTTCTTCCCCAAAGGGATACCTTTGCTCATGCTGCCCCCTTGCTTGATGTGAAACCCATGATCCTCATACCTTGACCCCTCTTTGTCCCACTGCTGGGGGTCACAGATGTCCCAACATGAGCCCCCGCCTCGTAAGGAGCCCTGAGGTCCCAGACTTTGCCGTTTTGCTGCTCACTTCACTGCCTTCTTTCTACCTTCCCTTTCTGGAGCCAAGAGATGGTTGTGTTTCCTTCCCTACCTTTCTTTATAGAGAGCATGTGGACAGAGACCTGTGGAAGGTGTCCTTGCATAGTCTGTGGAAGGTGTCCTTGCACAGTGCCGGAGTTTGGTTTACCACTAGGTGATCCTGCCGTGTGCGTTAAGGAACACATGTAGCGGATGACGATGGCACCTGCAATCCGAGGCTGTGCTGACCACATCTCCCCCCACTCTTCTAGACACAGGGATTTCTTCCTGCACCTTAAACAGGCAACAACACTTCCTGAAGGCCTCCTATGTCCCCAGCGC
This sequence comes from Phacochoerus africanus, assembly GCF_016906955.1. Classification (NCBI taxonomy): domain Eukaryota; kingdom Metazoa; phylum Chordata; class Mammalia; order Artiodactyla; family Suidae; genus Phacochoerus; species Phacochoerus africanus. The sequence continues at coordinate 9,611,507 of NC_062549.1, read as the reverse complement.
TGTGGCAGTAGGGAAACTGAGTCAGAAACTAAGGTGGAGCCCGTACTATGTAGCAGGTGGGTTCTACATACTTGACATATGTTCTCACTTAAGCCACACAGTGACTGTGGAGGCAAGATGATCAGTCCCATTTTACAGATGAGACAGTTGTGGCTCGACAATGGAAAACCGCAACAAACCAGAATTTGTTCCTCGTTAGAATCGATAGTAAATGTTGGAGCCAGAATCTGTAGTGGTACCAACAGTTATAGTATCAGATGTGGTGTCTGCTTTCCAAATCACAACCTTCCTGGTGGGAAGAGTTAAATGAATCCTGAGTTACGCCATCTTCCAGACTGCGGCCCCTGTTGGCTGGGTGCCAACCACGGTGGGGGAAGTAGACGGACTGTCTCGGATTGAGGATGGCGGGGTTAGAAGAGGCTTTCCAGCAGGGTGATCCCTGAGTTGAAATTTGCAATCAAAAAACCCTGGCTTAGCTTACATTTACAGTCTGTGCGCCTCCTGTGAGCTCACTGAGTCCCAGTTCCCTCATTTGTAAAATAAAGACAATAATTGCAGCCCACAGGTTTATAGGGTGGATTAAATGGAAAGTTACCAACAGACTCCTTGGCCCAGGGTAAGGTTTGTTTTTGTTTGGTTTTTTACTATTGTTGTCATTTATTCTCTGGATCTCGGCACTAGAGTAAAGAGGGGTGTGTGATAAAGAAATTCGTTTTTCCTGAAGGAAAGTGATTCTGTTGGACAAATTTCTGGGCATGAGTTGCTTGGAAAATGATTTTCACGGGTGACTTCCAGAAATTCAGACTTGGCATCGTCTCCTGCCAAGACCACTGTCGCCATCCTAAGAGCTGAAATCCAAGTGTCCTAACACCTGCTTTACCTGATGCTCACAAACCTCTTGACGGGCAGACAGAACCCAGATGTTCTGGAAACTTTTACTGCTTATGTTGTATTTAATACCGTTCTGGTGAGACTATTACATCCAAGTGTCCCTGGGCTTACCCCCGGGGAGCAGAAGGTAACTCCCATTTCTCTGAGGGCTTGGAGCGCTTTGAAACATTTTTCATCACCAAAATATAAAATGGAGGCAGCTTTCATTTTATTGTTTTTAGTTCTTGATTGTTTCTTCCTCCATTTTATGGGGTCCAAAAAAAAGGGGGTGTTGAGTCCTGCATTTGGCTTGGGATTTAAAACAAAACTGTGTCAAATCATCTTGTAAAGACCAGCCCTATTTCCTGGACTTGGGGGTAGGAACTGTGGCCAGATCTTGCGAAATAACGTAACTTTCAAGTAAAAAATTGACTAATGAGGTCTCCCCCCCCAACCCTTGCTTCTGAGAAGAGAGGAATGCAAAGAATAGAGTAAAGCAATCTGCCTGCCTCCACAGGTGCCTGTTCATGGGGAAAAAGAATCCAGGCATCACTGAAACTGCTTCGAGTACCAGTAAGTTTGCTCTCGGCTTTAGCATGGACCAATCTTTGGTCTTGCCTACAACGGGAAGAATGAATTGGCTACATCCAGAGCACCTGCTCATGTGCGAAAATGAAGAACCACAGTGCAACTCCAGGTGGTCTCTGCCTCAGCATCACTGCCTGAATATCCTTTTTCGTCTTTTTCTTTTTAAATAAGTTCTTCAAGGTTTTTTTTTTTTTTTTTTTTTTTTCCCTTTTTACAGTCACACCTGTGGCGTGTGGGCCAGGGGTCAAATTGGAGCTGCATCTGCAGGCCTATACCACAGCCATGGCAACACCAGATCCAAGCCTCACCTGTGACCTGTGCCACAGCTTGCAGCAATGTGGGATCCTGACCCCACTGCGAGAGGCCAGGGATCAAACCTGCATCTTCACAGAGACCGTGCTGGGTCCTCAAACCCCTGAGCCACAAATGGAACATTCTTTTTCACACTGAAGTTTGAAAACCACTGGCATGAAATCTGTGCAAAAGCCCAGACTAGAAGTCATAACGGTTGGTTTCCCCAATAGATGGACTAGAAATTAATTTGGCTCTGCTGGGGAAAGAAAAGCCTTTCTGCCCAACATTAACAAAATTAAAAGATAAAGAGATGTTTTGTAAAAAGTCTGCCCATCTTAAAACTTTCCTCCTTTGCCTCCTATCTCATCTGCGTCGTGTTTGCTCTCGCTGTCTGTCTCCCTCTGGAGACAAAGTGTTCTAAATGGTTGCAGTGATTTCTGAGGCTATTCTCTGAGATCTTACTCTGCCAAGCCTCAGGAAGGGGTCAGAAGTAAATTCTAGAAGGGGTGCTTAGTATGCAAGGATGCACCTCTCTGTGACTCTGAACTTGGTTTCTTTTCTATTAAACAGCTCCTTCCCAGCTTGTTTTAGTCTTCTTTGCCCACAAAACCTTCTCCAGGGCTTCCCGTTGATATTAATCTCTCTCTTCTAGGCTGTCAAGCTATTGATCAAGTGTGCTTCCCATATTCCTTGCAATGAGTTAAATCAAATGAAATATCATTTGTATAATGCTCTCCAAAGCATTTCCACATACACTGCCTCATTCATCTTCATGATTTGCTCTGGTTGGGCATGGAATTCTCCTAGGTTTACAGAAAGGACCTGAGGCCCCAGAGATGAAGTGACTTCCCCAAGATTAAAGAACTATGTAGGGCCAGAGGCAGATCATCTTTCCATTACACTGCTTTTTTTTTTTTTAATGTAAGTTGTATAGTTTTGTGTCTCTTTCATCAAACTACCCATTTGAAAATTTTAAGCAGCTATAGGTGCCAGAAGCATGCTAGATACCCTGGGATAAAAGGGTGTCAGCAGAGCCTCTTTTACTAAGAAATGTACAGTCTTATCAGATAGTAAATCAGGTCTACAAATAACCTTCACCTGTGACATTCTGAATGTGCCTCCCGCTAAATTTATATGTTGAAGTTCTAATGTCCGAGGTGAGGGTGTTAGGAGGTGGGACCTTTGGGAAGGGACTAAATCATGAGGGCAAAGACCTCAGGAATGAAATTAATGCTTTTTTTTTTTTGTCTTTTTGCCATTTCTTGGGCCCCTCCCGAGGCACATGGGAGGTTCCCAGGGTAGGGGTCGAATCGGAGCTGTAGCCACCGGCCTACGCCAGAGCCACAGCAACGAGGGATCCAAGCCACGTCTGCGACCCACACCACAGCTCACGGCAACGCTGGATCCTTAACCCACTGAGCAAGGCCAGGGATCGAACCCCCAACCTCATGGTTCCTAGTTGGATTCGTTAACCACTGAGCCATGATGGGAACTCCTGAGATTAATGCATTTATACAGAAAAGCTCCCTTTCCTCTTCCACCACTCGAGGATCCAAGGAGAAGTCTGTGACAGGAAAATGGTCCTCACCCAACCATGGTGGCGCCCTGATCTTCCAACCTCCAGAACCGTGAGAAATAAGCTTCCATTGTTTATAAGCCACCTGGTGTGTGGCTTGTTGTTAGAGCAGTCCAAACAAACAAAGATAGCCTTGTGGTACAGTTATTTATTCCTTTCCCTTCACACACACATTTGCACCCACGGCATCTGGAAATTCCTGGACCAAGGATCAAACCCTCGCCACAGCTGTAATCAGAGCCATAGCGGCGCCAGTGCTGGCTCTTTAACCTGCTGCGCCATGAAGGAACTTCTTCTTTCACCTTTTTTTACAGCTCCGTATATTAGATCCTACACCAAGAACAACACGTCTCTCCCCTCGAAAAAAAAGGGAAAGCACAGCAAAGTAAGTGTCCTTAATAATCCAAGTGCGGGGGAGAGAACGACCCTAGAAGGTAACAGGGAGTCTGTGTCATATTTCGGTTAAGAGCTTCCTCTCTGGAGTTAGACTTTGTGGTTTCGTTTCCTGTCTCCACCACCTAATAACTCTGTGATGTTGAAAAATATCTCCCTGAAGATTAAATCAGTATGTAAAAACTTAGGTCCTGGCACAAAGTCCTCAATAATGTTGTAGTAATAATTATTATAGTCATATCAATAATGATGAGATATTGTAATTATTATTGGAGTCTTGGGGAGATATTATGTCTTCAAAGATTTTTCTTCACCATACTCCTTTTTCCTTCCGTAGCTTTGATGACATACATTTAGATTTTTTGTATTGTTTCATCAGTCCTAAGGTTCTATTTCTTTCTTTTTTTTTTTCTTTTTGGCTGTGTTCCGTGGCATATGGAACTTTCCAGGCTGGGGATCAAACCCGTCCCATAGCAGTGATAATGCCAGAGCCTTAATCTGCTGCACAAATAGGTACCATATTTTTTTCAATAATTTTCCCTCATCGGATGTGGGTTCAATCCCTGGCCTTGCTCAGTGGGTTAAGGATCCGGCGTTGCTGTGGTTGTGGTGTACGCCAGCAGCTGTAGCTCCAATTTGACCCCTAGCCTGGGAACCTCCATATGCCCCAGGTGCAGCCCTAAAAAAAAAAAAAACAATATTAATAATCATTTTCCCTCCTTGCTTTTCAAATTGGATACTGTGTATTGATCTACCATCAAATTCATTGACTTTTTTCCTCTGTCCCTACATTCCACTTACTGAGCCCACCCAATGCATAGTGTTATCCTGGCTAATGTATTTTTCAGTTCTTTGTTGTAACTTCTATTCATCTAATGAGATAGTCTTTCTTTTATTTCAACAGTGATGACTCTTACTTTGCTAGGGGTCAAATCAGAGCTACAGCTGCTGGTCTACACCACAGCCATAGCAACGAAGGATCGAGCTGCCTCTGTGACCTACACCACAGCTCACGGCAATGCCAGATCCTTAACCCTCTGAGCGAGGCCGGGGATTGAACCTGCCACCTCAAGGTTCCTAGTCGGATTCATTTCCACTGCGCCAAGATGGGAACTCCTCTGTTGGCTACTTTTTGTCTTACAAGATATTGATGTTTCCTTTGTTTCATGTTTATAGTTCCATGTTATATTTGGACATTTTGAATATTATAAAGATCTGAATGTTATTTAAATCCTAAAGAGAATATTCTTTTGTTGTTGTTGTTGTTGTTGTTGTTGCTATTTCTTGGGCCGCTCCCACGGCATATGGAGGTTCCCAGGCTAGGGGTCCAATCGGAGCTGCAGCCACCGGCCTACGCCAGAGCCACAGCAACGTGGGATCCGAGCCGCGTCTGCAACCTACACCACAGCTCACGGCAACGTCGGATCGTCAACCCACTGAGCAAGGGCAGGGACCGAACCCGCAACCTCATGGTTCCTAGTCGGATTCGTTAACCACTGCGCCACGACGGGAACTCCCTAAAGAGAATATTCTTTGTTTTAGAAGGCACCAGTTTAAGGCCACAATTCCTAGTCTGTGGTTCTCATCCAGGTTCAGTTTTCAAAGTGTTTGGAGGGCCATTTATACCTTTCCCATACGAGTACCATCAAGTGGCCAGTCCAGGACCTGCGTGGTAACTTACCCCATAGTTGAATTCGCAAAGCCTTCTGTGTACAACTTAGGGCCATGTTCCATGAATATACAGCTTGGAGGTGAGCCCAAGAGTTTATCCACAATTTCTGGAGCCACTTTCTCTCCTGTTGTAACTTCCCCCTTACACTCTAGCTCCCGGCATCCTTCTCCTACCCCCCACCCCCCAACCTTGGTTTTCTGTCTAGGAAACTGGAGCTTTCCCGGCTCTTCCATATACTTCCTGAGACTGAGTCTGCATCAGGGGCTGAATTGTGAAGGTCTGGAAAATGATAAGAACCAACATCTCCCACTGTCTTGGTCAGTAAGACCTTTTTTCCCTTGGAGTTATGGATAACTGCCCAACACAGCCGCCACTTTTACCGCTGCTGGCATGGGGTTGCCTGGACACTGGGGTGGGAGAGAATGAAAAACAAAAGCAAACCCCAAATGGGATTTCTACCATTCTCTCTGATTCAGGAGAAATCCCTTTTCTATTCCTTGGACTAGAAAGAATTATTTTTTTTTTTTTAATTTTTATGGGTAGTATTGTGCTTCCCCTCAATTCAGATGTTGAAGTTTTAACCCCTTGCACCTCAGAAGGTGACTTCATTTGGAAATAGCATCATTGTGGATGCAATTCATCCAATTATGATAAAGCCATACTGAAACAGGGTGATCCCTTAATCCAATATGACTAAGTGTCCTTAAAAATGGGAAGTTTGGATGCTGGCACCTATGAAAGGAAGGTGATGTGAAAAAAATACAGGGAAAAGATAGCCATCTACAAGCCAAAGAAAAAGGCCTGAAAGAGGGCCTTCTTGTATGACTCTCAGAAGGAACCGACCCTGCTGACACCTTGATTTTGAATGTCTAGCTTCCAGAACTGTAAGATGATAAATTCCCCTTTTTAAGGCACCCACTGATGGTACTTTGTCATGGCAACCCTGGCAAACGAATCCAGAACTCTTCTTGCCCACATCCGGTGCACACTCAGGAGTTTTTAGCTGTCTTTGAGTTCAGGCTGAGAAATATTGGAGGAGGAAAAAGAAGAAAATCATTACCAGTTTGGTGCTATTTTGAGCTTAGGCTTCCTTCCCCAATTTCCTGCTGCCACTTTTTAAAAAATATTCCTTAGGGGAGGTCCCCTTGTAGCTCAGTGGGTTAAGAACCCAATATAGTCTCTGTGAGGATGTGGGCTTGATCCCTGGCCTCACTCAGTGGGTTAAGGCTCTGGTGTTGCCCTGAGCTGTGGTGAAGGTCACACACATGGCTTGGATCCTGCCTTTTGTGGCTGTGGCAAAGCCCTGCAGCTGCGGCTCCAATTCCACCCCTAGCCTGGGAACTTCTATATGTTGCAGGTGCAGTTGTAAAAGAAAAAAAGAAATTTAAAAAAAGGAAAAAAAAACAAAAAAAACAAAGCTATTCCTTAGGTAGCATTGAGTGGAAGAAACAGGGTGGAGTGTTCTTACTCAGTCTTGAGCTGAACCAAAACGGAGAGTTTTCCAGTTTGTGGCTGCCTTGTCTTTGCTTAGATGTTAGAGGGTTGATTTGAGAAAAAGATCTTATGTTATTTCATCATCTTGTCAAGAAATGGAAACAGGGAGCTCTCCGTCTCCTTTCCTTCTGAGACTGATTTCCTCTGGGCTCAATTTAGAAATGCTAACATCTTTTTTTGGTTGCAATTTAAATTTCTGAGTTCATTCTGCTCATTATCTTTCAGGGCTGAGGGCCTTTTGGACTTTGGGGCAATGAAAGTAAATTATATCTCTTCACCTTTAAGGATAAAGAAATGGGCACCCAGTGGCAAGGCATTCATAGAATGGCTGTCTCTGAGTCATCTGAGTTTTGTCCCATTCAGTTTTATACACCTTTATTGATCTTTTTTCTCTTTCCATTTTTAAGAAATGTTACAAATGACACTAAAAGAATGATACATCTATGGTTCATTCCCTGAAGAAATTCAGGCAAACTACCTCTCAAAGCCTCGATACACTCAATTTATAGAATAGGAATAATTAGCTTCACCATACAGATGGTGTGTAGATATTTGGGGAAGAAACAAAATTAAAAAGCATTTTGTAAACATAAAGTGTCCTGCCAATGAAAGGTAATGATATTTCATTTGCCTTAAATGTGCTTTTTTTTCAAGCTTTAAGAGGAGCCTGAAAGAAAGTTTTGGGGTTTTACTGAATGCAATTATGTTTATTTGTTCCAAATCCTTTCAGATTCTGGGCCCATGTCTTCTCAATCTAATATTTCAAGGCAAAACAATCCTGATATTTCTGGGCTGGAACTTAACAGCAGCCTCTGTTGGCCTTGTCCTTTTGGGGAATGTCCTAAGCATCATTAAGTCTTTCTGAAAGAACAAGTACCAGAACTGCACACAATATTCTACCAACAGACATCCTGGCTCTTGTAAATTGGGAGACTATGACATATTCAGATTTAAGAGAGAAATGTCAGGTATGAAAGTACATCACCTCTCATACTGATATATTATTTGCCTTGGCTCTTGAAGCTACCCTCAGTCTCTAATATATTTTCTCCTCTTATTTCTCTGCCTGTCAAAACAGGATTCATTTATTCAGCAAGTAATTTTTGAGCTCATACTCTATGGCTATGGCAGTGAACAAGATAGGCAAGTTTTATGTTTTCAAGGGACTTCCTTTCTATGGGGACAGGGTGGAAAGAGGAAGGAAGGAAGGAAGGAAAGAAGGAAGGGGGAGGGAGAAAGGGAAGAAGGAATAAGGAGAGAGAGAGAGGTGGGATCCAAGGATGATGAGTGTTGGGAAGAAAGTTAAAATAGGGTGAGATAATAGAGAATAATGGGGTGTCAGGAAAAGCCTGAGACACATAAGGGCAAGAACCAAGAGCATCCCCCCAAAAGGAAAAACTATCTCAAAGGCTCTACAGGAATCTCGGTAGAATTGAGGAGAGGACAGAGGGGCAGGGGCTGGAATGGATATGACAAGGGGGGCAGTGGTCCAAGATGAGGTCATAGAGATGGTTACAAACCAGATTGCACAAGGCTCTGCAAATCAACACAAGGAAGGGTTTGGATTCTATTCTAAATGTGATAGAAGCTGGAGTTCCTGCTGTGGCACAGTGGGTTAATGATCCAGTTGTCTCTGGTGTTGCCAGCTAGATTTCCCACCTGGTGCAGTGGATGAAGGATCTGGGGTGGCTGTGGCTGTGGCTGTGGCATAGGTTACAGATGAGGCTCAGATTGGATACTTGGCTTGGAAACTTCCATATGCAGCCAGGGTAGCAGAAAAAGGAAAATACAATACAATAAAATAAATGTGATGGAAGCCAATTAGTGGTTTTTATGCAGGGAAGTGAAGAGTCCTGATTTACTTTTTGAATGTTCACTCTGTCAGTTACATAAGACTACATTGTACTTCAGAATCCGTTTTAAATGTTTCTTCTGTCAAACATTCTTCCTTCAAATCCTGGGGCAAAATCAATCCCTCCTTTATCCTGGGCTTGAGTGAAGATCTACTATTATACAGTCATTTGAAATTTGGTGACTAATCCGATTTAAATGAGCCTGAATGGTTCTCTTCTGTAAATATAGGGATGGTATAAGCTTAAGTAAATAAGCAAACAGGAAAGGTTGTGGCGTCTGCGACTTGCACCACAGCTCATGGCAACGCCAGACCCTCAACCCACTGAGCGAAGCCAGGGATGGAATTCCATGCCCTCATGGATACTAGTCGGGTTTATTTCCACTGAGCCACAATGGGAATTCCCAGCATCGGATTTTTTTTTTTTTTTAATTTGGAGTGATGACAATGTTTTACAACTGACTGTGGTCATGGTTCTACAATTCCGTATATACACTAGACGAAGTTGAATTGTACAGTATAAACGTGTGCATAGTGTGGACATGATTATACCTCAATAAAACTGTTAGAAAGAAAGAAAGAAAGAAAGAAAGAAAGAAAGAAAGAAAGAAAGAAAGAAAGAAAGAAAGAAAGAAAGAAAGAAAGAAAGGAAGGAAGGAAGGAAGGAAGGAAGGAAGGAAGGAAGGAAGGAAGGAAGGAAGGAAGGAAGAAAAAGAAAAAGAAAGAAAGAAGGAAAGAAAAAGAAAGAAAGAAAGAAAAAGTCGTGGCCCTTTGTAAGCTTCTAGTAAGTTCTGGTGTACAACTGGCCCTTACCACTTTGAAGGTAAACTGTAGCATATATTTTATCTTAAATTCTAGCTGGTCATTTGTATGTTTGACTCATCCTATTGACTGACATCCTTTAAGACAAAGATTTATTATATTGGTGCCCACTTCACCTAGTAGACTTATAGGAATGTTATAACATGGTGGAGGTTGATGCGTGTTCACCCAAGTTCCTATTTTTCTCAACCTGTGTAAACAGCTGGATGAAATTCTCCAGTTAGGTAGAGGAATTCTTCAGTTAGGTAGATGCATGGGACCAGCCAACTGAGTTCTAGCCAACTGGATGGCATGGATGTGATTTGCATGATTTTCAGAATCAGTCCTTAAAAGCCTCCCATAAGTGATTCTTCCTGTTCCTTCTTCTTATTTGCAGGCAGATAATGAAGAATTATGAGGCCCTGTGGAGGGCTGAGCAGGAAGAAGCCTGGGACCTGGGATCCCTGTAAACACTCCCTGTTGGATTATTGCATGAGGGAAAAATACATCTTACTTTGATAGGCTAATACAATGTCAGAGGTCTCCTACATGCCAGCGTTGCACTAACTAGTTGAGCATCCCATCCTGCGTGCAGGATTTGTGTCTACCTTCACATATTTCATCTCCTTTACTCTTTGCTCTTGTGAAGGAGGCAAGGCCAGGCAATTTACTTGTTCCCGTTTTATAAAGGAAGACTCTGGGGGGAATTGTCATTCTCCCTGATCAGGAAGGCAAGCACCACGCCGGGAGCCCTGCATTCTGCCTTAGGAAAAGCAAACAGACAACAAATCTAATAGGATGTTGGAGAGTGGATTAGAGAGGAGTGAAGCAAGATTATGGGAGACGAGTAAGGAGACAACACCAATAAGGATGGCAAGAGATGAGATTCTGAATAAGCCAAAGAGAGGAAGATGTTGAGAAGCAGATGGAAGTCACAGAGCCTGCGACTCTGCATCCCTGGGACCTACTCGTTAGGGTCTCCCCCTTTTGTCATATTGGGAAATTTATTTCTTCTTAAATGGGCACAGTATTTTAGAACTAAAGTGAATAGAACAATATGAATTTTTGGTTCTTGTTTTTTTTTTTTTTTTGGTTTTTAGAGCCGCAGGTGCAGCATATCGAAGTTTCCAAGCTAGCAGTGGAAACGGAGCTGTAACTGCTGGCCACAGCCACAGCCACAGCCACAGCCACATGTGGGATCTGAGCCTCAGCTGTGATCTACACCACAGCTCACAGCAGCGCCAGACCTTTAACCCCCAGAGTGAGGCCAGGGATCAAACCCACATCCTCAGGGATACTAGTTGTGCTCATAACCCACTAACCCACAATGGGAACTCCCAATAGGACTAGTTTTGAGTGGGGTTTGTGGTTAGGGGAACAAAGGGTGAGGCAAGGGGTCCTTGGTTGGTATAGGAAAAATACAGTCACAGTTATTAATTGCTGTTTTTGAAGAATACGTTATGCCCAGGTCACCTTCGAGGCTATTTCAAGGCTCAACATGTGAGGAAAATAAATGCTTTGGGGTTTTCTAATCTTGACTTTCAGGTTTCAGGTACAACTGGCTACGTGACTCTCAAATTCTTTTTTCGTAGCTCAGGCTTCCTCTTTAAGCTTACACCCCTCTATTTATTAGCTAAAACTTAAGGGTTTTATTCAATTTCTCTGTTTCTCAGTTTAATATCTCACCAGTCCCTATAGAATTTTACCTCTTAAACATCTTTTAAATATGACTCTTCACTTTAATTAAGAAATAGATTCTGGCTAATAGTCCTTGATACAGATTCTATCCAATGTATCACAAGAAATTCTATGAAAAACACTTTTTTTTTTTTTTAAAGACACAACTGGTCAATAGCATCAAAATTTAAACCTGTTAAAATTTACCAGACTCCAAATCACTGTTAACCAGAAATTAAAACAATAGAAAAAATAAAACTTTCGGAGTTCCCAGCAGGTTAAGGAGCTGCCGTTATCGTTGTAGCTGCTCAAGTCACTGTTGTAGTGTGGGTTTGATCCCTGGCCCAGGAACCTCTCTATGTCATGGGCACAGCCAAAAAAAAAAAGAAAATAAAGGGGGGGGGAAGAAAAAAGAAAACTTTAAAAAAAATCACTCAATGAATTTATCACATCTGTCATTGTATAATGATCATTACAATCCAATTTCATAGAATTTACATCTCACAACCCAAGCACATCCCCCCCATCCCCTAAACTGTCTCCTCTGGAGACCATACGTTTTTCAAAGTCTGTGAGTCAGCACCTGTTCCACAAAGAAGTTCAGTCTGTCCAAAAAAGAAAACTTCTGACAAGTCCCTATACAACCAATGAAAACACGAATTTATTTTGAAATTTAATTGTTTCTTCAAATTTATTCTGAAAAAATAGTAGGGAATTCTCTGGTTTATGGTCCATGGCTCTGAGAGATAATGTGTATACCAATGGAATATGGAGCCAATATCTCGCTTTGGTATGGGATATTCTGTTAAAAGCAATTCCCATGAAGCTTCCATTCCCATCCTTTTATTTTGTTGGTTTTTTTTTTTTTTTTTTTTTTTTTTTTTTGTCTACCGTTGGTTTTCCCCAGTACATGTGGCATGGACAGCACTTACACTTGTTCAATATCTGGTTCTTAAGTAAATTAAATTATGGCCTCCAGCAGGGCAAACATAACGTCTATTGTGTTCATCATGGTATTTTTAACGCCCAGCGGAGTTAAGCCTAAGAAGTAGGAGTGTGTTCAACATTGCTTTGTTCTTTCTTGGACGACAAGCCTTCTCTCACCCACTAAAAAAAAATCTAGGGGTGAAAAAAGACCACGGCAATGGTATACAATATTTGGAAGCTGAAACACCTCATGTAATGATTCATGGGTGGGGATGGAAAAACAGACTTGATCGCAGATTATTTTGTGATTTTCCCCTCCCTGCCGTCCATTGGTTCAAAAAACAGCGAACCAGATAATGGAAGTAGGAAAAATCTCCAAAGTATTGAGCAGACCTACAGATGATGTTAGAGCTGCCTTATCGCTCATCTATTCTTTGAGAAGGCTTTTTAACTATCACCCAGATGAACGGTGCCTGGAAACTGAGGCTGGCACACACTTAGCGGATAGATATCCTGTATGCGAAAACAGTACAGATAAATCTTATCACATCTGAAAGTGAATAAAGTGGAAAATCAACATGAAACTCACTTCAGAACAAGTGACAAAATATTCTGAACACCCAGGAGAGCTTCACATCTATGATTTTTTTTTTAATAAGAACTGAGGAAAATGTTAGAAAGCTAAATGCTTCAATAGAATGCAGGAAGGAACGACCTCTGTAAAATAGGAGTAGAAGGGCTTAAGCAGAGAACTAATTGGATGGATGACCAGCAGGCTGAGAAGACAAGAGGGCTAAGAGAAATAAAGAAGGATTGCAAAGGAACCAACAATTCAGTAGCAGAATTAAAATCCCCCTTGGAGGTAGTGAAGTGGCAAACAGACAATAGGACACACTCTTTGTGAGGTGGAGGGCAAACTTGAGTGGCTCTATTAAAATGCAAAGGAAAGATGACTATTGTAAGAGAAAAATGACTGTTATAGGGAAGAAAAAAATATATATATAGACACCACCAATATATGGATATCCAATGTTACTTTGAATAGCTAAATGCTATTTTAACTCCATCGTACTATCTTAAAAGTTGATTTTATTCGTATGACCTCTTTGAAAATCACCCTAGATGATTTCTAAAGAAAATTCAGATGGTGTGAGCACATGTCTTAAAATAGATTAAACCATATAAAGGAACATTTCGATGTTAAGTATTGATAATTGTATAAAATTTATGAAAGCAAAAGAAGATTAATAGAACTAACATAGTACTTAGTAATTATTACTAAAAGAAAAATCAAGCATCAAAGCCTGCCATTATAGACACACTGGCAGAAATCCAAGAAAGCAAAAATTTAGTGGAGAGTCTGAACATGGCTATTAAAAAATTATATAGTCTGGAGTTGAGGGACTTGATTATGTATTTATGATGAATTTACATACATATACACATTGATCAGAAATTTGACTTCATCTTTATCTGTATTTCTCCCACTTCTACTCGTCTGTGAAGTCGTTGAGACAAAAGATGAGTGTTCAGCTTTGTGCCCTGATGACTTTTCACACTATTGGAGACATTCTAGGTTTTCCAAGCTATAACAACTTGCCTAGAGCTGAGCTGAGCAATGGAAAATCATGAATAATAATAATTAAAGTAGGATTGAAGACTCTATTATACGTAATCTTATAAAAGTTCATTTGTGGTAGAAGTACATTCTACGTCCAAATTAATTTTGGCATTTTGTAGAGAAATTTGTTTTTTCCTCCCTAAATAGTTGAGGAATATTTTTTTTTCTTTGTACTTGTAAAGTATAAAGGATCACAAGAAATTGTATTAGGACATTAGTGTCATTTCATTAATATTTCCTGATATTCTTTCATATTTTCCTTGAAGCCAAGGAAGTTATTCTTCTTTATCGTTACTATTATTTCATTTCCCAAACTATTTACATTCTCTGGTCTTTCATGTCATTTGTGTTCTGTGAATTTCATCTTGGCTTAGTTTCTGCATTTGGATTTGGACTTGTTCTTTTAGTCCAAACTAGGGTTTAATAATTCCATTGTTTTTTAATATGACAAATGAGCTTTATACCTCTTTAGTCTTTCCTGATATGAAATTATTTCCTTTTTATGATTGCAAGCTCTAGTTTTAGAGGTTGTAAGTCCCTTTAATGCTTGATGAGAAAATTAATGTGAAAAGTTTCTCTTTTTTGTTCTAGTTATGAATTTCAGATTTTTTTGAGCTATGGTATTTTTCCTCATTTCCCTGATTTTTTTTTTTTTTTGGTCTCCCATGCTGCTACTGATGTCTTTATATTTTCCATGAATGAGATGACAGAGAGCTTCTCTTAGAGATTGTGTAGGTCCTTGTTTGCAATTCCTAAGCATCTTGTTCCTTGAGATGGGACAAATTTTTGTTCATGTTGACACTTTCCTCATTCTAGTCTTATTTTTTGCCTTTATTCTTCAGCAAAGGCTCAATCTTTTTGGCATGTGGACATCACTCTTTGTGAAATTTTACTAAAAATAAAAGTTTTTCTTCAAGTCGTATTGGTCATTATACTGTAATTTGGGAAGTCTCCTGCAACCCTGTTTTCACAGAAAGATTTCATATTTGTTTTATAATAAAATAAAAAAGCTCATAAAGAAATTATTTATAGGGAGTTCCCATTGTGGCGCAGCAGAAATGAATCCAACTAGTATCCATGAGGATGTGGATTCGATCCCTGGCCCTGCTCAGGGTCTGCTGTTGCCACAAGCTGCTGTGTAAGTCACAGATGTGACTCAGATCTGGCATTGCTGTGGCTGTGGCATAGGTTGGCAGCTGCAGCTCTGATTCAACCACTTAGCCTAGGCACTTCCGTATGTCATGGGTGAGGCCCTAAAAATAAAGAAAGAAAGAAAGAAAGAAAGAAAGAAAGAAAGAAAGAAAGAAAGAAAGAAAGAAAGAAAGAGAGGAAGAAAGAGAGGAAGAAAGAGAGGAAGAAAGAGAGAAAGAAAGATTATTTATAGTTTCCAACTTTGTAATTTCCAACTTATTTATAATTTTCTTTTTTACAATTTTATTAAGAACATATGTTGTTCATATAATCAGGAAAAATCAATAAAAGTTATGATATTCATTTATATTATTGATAGGGTGTCTGTTTTCAGGTAATAACCTCATATAAGTAAAGAAATGACTCAACCAGTATGTGTATAACATTGTATAGACTTAAGGTGTTCAGGGTATTAAATTAATAGACATATACATGCAAAATGATTATCACAATTACATCTCAGTAAAGATGGAGAAGATTCAGCTAAGAGAAATCATGTGCTTGCATTTCCAGGAACACGGCCAGGGGTACAGAGGGAAGCCATGTGGTTTCCTCTGTCTGATGAAGCCACCTTCTCCTGCTTCTGTAGAAACCAGTGAATCTGCTCCTGTTACTCGTCCTTCCAATGGTCCGTGATCGTTTCTTTCTCTATTTAACTACAGTTTTTTCTTTCTGGAAGTCTGGAGTGCGTTCATGAGAGCGAGGCTGTTAAGCATCTTTTCACATTTCCTGAGCTGTATTCAGAATCACAACAACGCCCTCTCGCTGCCTCATTGCCTTGGAGCAGAGATGAGTGCTCCAATTCTCTTTTCCTTCCGGGCAAATTATATTCCAAAATGCCTCTTGGTTCTCTACCAGGTCTCCCTTGTCCTCCTTGAGCTGTCTGAATGTTTAGAGTTAGTGTTCTAACTGGAATGCTGCCAGACACACGATTGTGCTTTAACTTGAATGATGGAACTTAATGTGGACACATATCTATTGTTTTGTGCATTCCTGACTTTTGGGGGGATAAGATACTGCACTTGTGTTGCGTCATGACTCATAGAGGACTGTGAGTAACTTTGGGGAAAAGTAGCCCTTGGCTCTCTTGTCTCCAGGTGATGTCTTTTTGTAGTCTGCCCTCCTCCATGGGCCATCTTCATCCACTAAATTCATCAGGATTCAGTGAGCTCTGTTTTGAGGAGTCTTAGGTACAGCCTTTTATATAAAGGGAAAAACCAAGACTGGAGGACTTGGGATTATAAGGAGATTGATTTCAAATTTTTGCAAAGCAGTCAATCTATTGAATATTAATACTAGGACTAATACAAATACCGATACCAACATCAGCTCTCACACGTTGAATGTCTGCATTCTAGGCTCTTTTCTAGACTTACCTACGTGATCATATTTAATCTTTACTGCCTCTTCTTGAATTAGTAATAACAATCATCCCTCAGCAAAAGAGGAATCTGAAAGACTAGAGAGGTTAGATGACTCGTTATAGGTAACGTAATTTAAGAACATGTTATGTAGTAGAAATTTCTCTATTTCTCTCTAAATTCTGTTCCTTTTAATCACTCTACCATTAATATAATGCTGGAAAATATTTTTCTATATTTTTTTACAATCATATTTTCTATGATTGTACACACGTCATCATTAAGTCTTTATTCTGGGATGTTTATTAATTGGCAGTGGACTCCAGCTCTAGCTTTTTAGTGTGAAGATTCCAAAATCAGCTCCCATGTATAGGCAGAAGATTGGAACATAGAATGCAGAGCAGAAAGCTGAGATAGACGTCTCATCGAACAAATGGGGACATATGTTTAAGGGAAGAGAAATTCTCCAGTTCAGATACCAACTGAGAGAATGTCCAGAACTCAAACCACTACGTGAACATTGAACTTGGAGCAATCTGTTGATGAAACTGAATCAACTGCAACAAGTGCTGCCTTTTCTAGCACAGCTCAGGAAGTGGTCATTGGTTGAGCCTGCAGTCATCGCTGCTTTTTAAAGGAGTTCATCTCTCTCAAGTCTACAAAGCAGCCTAATGAGGAACCTTTGCAATCTAGAAGGCCAGCTCACCTCTCAGAGTTCTGTAGGGTCCATTCAGCTAGTTGTCCTTGTTAGCTCTTCGTCTTTGATCCAGAGGAAGCTGCATTCCTTCCATTTCACCAGGACAGATTTAGTTCTGAAGATTCTCACATCTCTTGGCTTCAACAGTGGAAGAAACACTTTCCAGAATGTCTTATTTTTCCTTTCATGGTGGAAAGCAGACCATGAGAAATAAAGTGAAAACAGGCAAAACAAAGCAAAATTTTCTCATCTAGGAGATAGGTCTGGCTCAGAAAACTTCTGGTTGTAAACTTAATTGAGAATTCCTTCAGTTAGGTGAATTTTAGATGAGCCTTTAGACCGCTCCTGGGTGAGCCCAAGGGAAGACTAATTCTGAGGCACACAAGTTCCTAGCATGCCAACACTGCTCAAACCTTAGAGCAGTCAAAGCTGGCCAGAGATAGAATGATCTATATCAGGAGGGGATCCATTCATCCAGAAAGAACATATTGCTGGTCACCAGCTAACAGAGGCAAGGTAAGCATTTGGCTGGCATGTTGAAGGTGGGGTTCGAATATCATGTGGGAGATTGGATTAGAGTTTTAAAGTTTAGCTATTGCTGTATAACAAACAGTTTTAAAATTTGATTGACTCAAAAAGATCGAGTGTTGCCATAGCTGTGGCGTAGGTCACAACTGCAGCTCAGATCCGATCCCTGGCCAGGGAATTCCACATGCCATGGGGCAGCAAATTATTATATATAATTTGCAGCAGCATGGATGCAACTAGAGATTACCTACTAAGTGAGGTAAGTCAGAAAGAAAAAGACAAGTACCATATGATATCACTTACACGTGGAATCTAAAATACGGCACAAATGAACCTATCTACAAAACAGAAACAGACTCACAGACACTGATAACAGACTTGTGGTTGCCAAGGCAGAGAGGGGAGGGAGTGGGATGGACTGGGATTTGGGGTTGGTAGATGCAAACTATGACATTTACAAAGGATAAGCAATGAGGTCGTACTGTATAGCATAGGGAACTATGTCCAGTGTCTTGGGTTAGACCATGATGGAAGATAGTATGAGAAAGAGGATGTATATTTATGCATGCCTGGGTCACTTTGCTGTATAGCAGAAATTGGCACAACATAGTAAATCAACTATAGATCAATAAAAAATAAGAAATAAAATCCAATGGCTTACAGCAATAAGTATATATTACTGCTCACATTGTCTATGGTCAGCTGAATGGTTATTTTAGTCTTGGTTGGGATTCCTCATGTGTCTGCAGTCAGCTCACCTGGGTGCAGGTGGCTTTGCTGATCTAGGCTGGGCATTTCCATATACCCAGGAGTGGCTGGTTGTAGTCTGGGTGATGATTGCACTCCCTGGGACCTAGGAGGGCCCTGCCATGCAGTCTTTCACACTTCAGCAGGCTAGTTTGGACTTGTTCATAGGTGATAGGAGAGATCCAGGAGAATAAGAAACTCTTGAGACTTATTCTTAAAACTGGCATTTTTATTGTATCTCATTGACCAAAGTAAGTCACAAGGCCAGTCAAGAGTCAAGGAGTGGGGAAAGAGATTCTGCCTCTTCAAAAAGAGGAATGGCAAATTCTTACTACAGAGAGTATGGCTACTGGAAGAGTGAAAAATATTGGCCACTTCTTTGTAAATGACCATGTTCTCCTTCTGTCCCGCACAGCCTGTGATTCCAGTAGGCTGTGAGCCTATCTTATTCACTTAATAAGGCATGCTGTGACTTTTATTTATTTGTCTTTCTATTAGTATATAATCTGTTTTATACCTAAAGGATTTATGGTTCCATATAGTGATAACCTGCAGAGATTAGCCCTGGTTCCTTGAATAATTTATAAACATAGCTGAAAATTTAACTTGTCTTTCTTTTATAGAATTCTCAAGGCAACAGCCAAAGTGGCAACAGCCAAAGCAACATCAGCAAAAGCATCGTGACCCCGAGAGCAAACCAGTGACATTCGTGTTTATACTGTTATGGTCAGCACTTATAAAAACATGCATCTATGTGATCTGTACAACTAATTTGTGAGGCAGATGGGGCATCTACTTAACAGAGGGGAAACTGGGGCTTAAAATGCTTTAAAAGAGCTCACCCAAGGTCACCCAATGAATTTCCCCAATATCTGTGTTTTAGACTCTTGTTAATATTTCTTAGGTCTTTTCTTGGGAAGATATTAGCTTTTAAACAGGAACATTTTCTGCCTCATACTACTAAGAGACTTTTTTTTTTTTTTTTGGTCTTTTTAGGGCTGCACCTATGGTATATGGAAGTTCCTAGGCTAGGGGTCAAATAGGAGCTGTAGCTGCCAGCCACAGCCACAGCATCGCCAGATCTAAGCCACGTCTGTGACCTACACCACAGCTCAGGATAATGCTGGATCCTTAACCCACTGAGGGAGGCCAGAGATCGAACCCACATCCTCATGGATACTAGCCAGGTTCGTTTCTGCTGAGCCACAACAGGAACTCCAGGAGGCCATTTTTAACTATTAAGAAATCAAGCTGTCCTTTACATCCTGGAGTTTATGTTCCTTTCCACAGCAAGGCATCTATGCATTGGGGCAGGAGGATGGGGCTTTTCGAAATTAGATGGTAGCATTTGTTCTCCATTCTTCCTTCTTTGCTTTACATGTTCTTTTTGACCCATCTTACTACCTAATCTTCAGCAAGTGCCCAGTCTGGGGTTTATACAGTTCTGGACCATCGGATAATGTGTCATAACAACTCCATGAAATAGATGTAATATTATGAATCACACAGCTTGGAGTGTTAAATGACTTGTAACATGGGATTAGGGATACACTCATCTGGACCTAAGTTTGATTCCAAATCCCGTGTTCTTTCTCCTGCATACAAACCTTTCTTAGTATCTTATTTCCTAGAATAGATGATAAAACCTTGCCTCTTGATGGCATTTCAATATTCCTGTCATATTTATGACTTTATTTTTTCACTCTTAGTCTGGCAACAGCTGATGGCCAATGTAAGACTCTCTTTCTCTCTATTTAGCCATACTAGAGCCTAGATTGGACAATGAACTTGCTCAAAGTCAGATGGCTTTTGGATGGCAGAGATGGGACTTAAAATCGGACCTGTCTTGAATTCTGAAATGTCTTCTCCTTCAAACACCTTTCAAAGTCATCAGATGGCAAGATCTCTGCCTTTATTTATTCACTTTAAGTTTCTAGTCCTCATTTCTTTATTTTTTTTTTAACTGGGAAAACAAGCAGTGTTGTATTATACTTTTCAATTTGATGATATGTGTCTTTCCTGTACACTTGACTTTTGGTAGGTCCTTCCTCAGCGGTCTGGAGGGCATCATCTTCAGTGGAATAATATATGCGCTTCTCCACCTTCCTGGAAAAAGACCAGCGAGAATTGTTAAAAATTGTTTCCCTGGGAAGCATTGCCTGGTGGAAAGGAAATTAAGAAAATATTAATCAGTTTGTTTCAGATAGTTATTTTTCTCCTTCCGGGGTCTTACTGATGGAGCATATGCCCTAATATGGTAGATAAATGAGAAACAAAGTATCAATTTTCATGAATCTGGGCAAATATTTGATAAATATTAAATTATATTGGATAATTTCTCCACCTATAAATCAAGTCCTCATTCACATGGGCTTGTAGGCGTGTCTGGAGAGAGAATGAGCGAGAGAGAGTGAACACTAGGTCTACTGAAACTTCTAAACCCATATATTAAAGCGGATGAAAGCTGCAGACATGCTTCGTCCTTCTAATCACAGGTGCAAAATGAAGGCATCTAGGAAAATGCTCAGAATTTCCTGAAGCAAATTGTTCCTAAGTCTTCCACACCTGTAGAACTTTTGGTACCCAGATTTTTGGATCCTACCCTGGAATTTCTCATCCCATGGATCTGATATGGGGCTAAATATCTGCCTCTTTAACTTTCTGACAAGTTCCCAGGTCACGGTGGTGCTGCTGATCTAGAAGAAAGACCTGCCATGGGACTGGGAATGAAAGAATAAAATAATAATAATGGTAATCATCATAACAAAAGCAACAGGTGGTGTTTATCAGGCCCTTGTCATGTGCCAGGCACTGTTCTAGAGCTTCGTATAAAATAGTTCATTTAATCCTCCTAACCATCTCTGAATAGAGAGACTAAGTTTATCTCCAGTTTGCAGATGAATTTAAATGATTTGCCCAAGGTCCCACAGTTGATAGGAAGAGGAACTGGGGTTTGAACCCAAGGAGAGTGCTCCTTGAGACCAGAACATTATGCTTATTTAGGTTCTCTGAGCTTCGATTAGCCCATCTGTGAAATGGAACTAAGAGTTCTTACGTGAGCTCACAGGAAATGCTTGCATCTTTTTCATTTTCCTTTCAGCTTCCGCGTCACCATTTATGGACCCTGACTTCTGGTAAGGCATTTAGAATTTTTGAATGTCTGGACTTTGACCCCTTAGCTGTGCTTTGACTGAATTCATGTCATCTGTAAAATGGAAGGACCGTACCTGTTTCAAGCCTCCTAATTTATTCGAAATCCTTCTAGATAACAGCTTGAAATGCAGAAACAAATAAAAAGCTTTCTAATCATCTTGGCTATTGTATATGCCTCCTTGCGATTTTCACAAACTTTCCCAAAGGTACCCAAGAACATCCTGCTAAGTGATAGAGCTATAGAAATCAAGTCCTGGAAGAACCATTGTGATTTGCAGAGTAGGTTGCTTTGGAATCTTGATAGAGACCATGGACCAAAGCCTTCTGCTCCAAAGGTGGGAGCAAAACCATACCATGTAATTGATGATTATTATTTGCGGGCTCTCTGCTAAGAACTCATTCTTCCATTTAAATTTCATCATAGCTCTATGAGGCTTGATGTTGTTTTTGTCCTCATTCTTTCAAATAACTAAATTGAGGTTGTGAGAAGTTGAATAATTAGGCAAGATAGGTTAGTAAATCTATGGTTGAGTCAGAAACGAACCAGGCTTATTTCTCAAGCTTGGTTTTCTAAGAAGCCCTCTCCAAGTTCCTTTTTCTCAATTTACACAAATCAAAGTCAAATAACATTTATTTTCTTTCTTGCCTTCTTTTATTCACTTACCATGTTCTCATCCCTTTGGTTCTTTCTGCCCTTTGTTTCTAACCGGGCTGCGTGTGGCAAATCCGGGCTCTGTAAACCAGTCTACAATAAGGTCACATTTTATTCAGTTCACATATCTGTCTACAATGCCACAAGGATTTCTCCAAGCCTGAATTTTAGAAAGACTGACTTTGCCATCCACATTCTAGGATGGAGGCTCGATATAGCTTCCTATTTGGTTCATATAAGCATATAGTTTGAAACATATCTCTTCTTTCTTAGATGTTGGGGGAGTGTTTGCACAAGATCCCAAAGTTTGTAAAAGAAAAGGCAGGTGACACTTAACAATGGGACTCTGATGCAGTAAAAGAGGTGGGTGATGGAGAAGACAGGGCTGGGGATTTCTAAGATGGATGGAGGCAGGATGGTTTTGTTTTGTTTTGTCTTTTTGCCTTTTCTGGGGCCACTCTTGAGGCATATGGAGGTTCCCAGGCTAGAGGTCAAATTGGAGCTGTAGCCACCAGCCAACGCCAGAGCCACAGCAATGAGGGATCCGAACCACGTCCGCAACCTACACCACAGCTCACGGCAGTGCCAGATCCTTAACCCACTGAGCAAGGCCAGGGATCGAACCTGCAACCTCATGGTTCCTAGTTGGATTCGTTAACCACTGAGCCACGACGGGAACTCCAGAAGCAGGATGGTTTTTATTCAGAGGAGCCAAGGCATCGATAGGCTATGTTAAAAGGATGGAGAAAATTGGAAGCCCCAGACTCCTTGGCTGGAAATTGGTCATAGAGATAACACACAACGCGGTCCTTACCTTTCTTTCTTTCTTTTTCCTTCCAGATACTTAGTACTCAGACAAGTTATCAAGGTTCTTCAGAAACATCTGATCACCACTTTTTATTAGCCTAGCAAACTTTGGCAAGGAACCAAAACTCTCTAAACCTCAGTTTTCTCATCTGTAAAGTGGGACAATAGCACTTAACTTTAAAGAGTTGCTGTGTGTGGTTATACGAGCCTCTTGATGTAATATATACTCTGCAAGGCTTACGATGGATATTTACAAAAATTTTTTTTTTTTCTCTTTTAGGGCCTCACTCCCAGCATATGGGAATTCCCAGGCTCAGGGTCAAATGAGAGCTACAGCTGCCAGCCTACGTCACAGCCACAGCCACAGCCACAGCCACATCCACAGCCATGCTGGATCCCAGCCTCCTCTGCAACCTACACCACAGCTCAGGGCAACGCCGGATCCCTGTCCCACTGAGTGAAGTCAGGGATCGAACCCAAATCCTAATGGATACTAGTCAGATTCATTTCTGTTGTGCCATGAAGGGAATTCCCATGTTTACAAAAATTCTAATGGAACCAATGTTTTAGTCTTAAAAGTCACTTATTATTCTGGATGTTTTAGTTGTTTTCATTTGTTTATTCTTTTAAGGGGAAAATTACCTATCGAGGAAATACTCTGTGAGTTCCCTAGTGGCTCAGCAGATTAAAGATCCAGCATTGCCATTGCTATGGCTCAATCGCTGCTATAGTGTAGGTTTGATTCCTGACACAGTAACTTCCACCCGGGGTTGATATGGCTAAAAAAAAAAAGAAAGAAAGAAAGAAAAGAAAGAAAGAAAATAAGAAAAAGAAGTAAAAGAAAATGCTCTGTGGTGCCAGGTTCTGTGCAGGGCTCTTTTGTCAGGAAGGGAACTCAGAGTCCAAGAGGAGAGATGAGGACAACACGGGTAGAAGAAGTTAAATCACATGATAGACGAAGTCAGTGCTTTTAGGATGGGACAGTATTATTAGAAGAATTTTTAGTTTTTCTTTTTTAAAAAAATTTAAGCAAGACACAAAATGAATTTTTTTTTTTTGCCTTTTCTAGGGCCGCTCCTGTGGCATATGGAGGTTCCCAGGCTAGGGGTCGAATTGGAGCCATAGCCGCTGGCCTACACCACAGCCACAGCAACGCCGGATCCTTAACCCACTGAGCAAGGCCAGGGATCGAACCCTCAACCTCATGGTTCCTAGTAGGATTTGTTTCCTCTGCGCCATGACGGGAACTCCCCAAAATTAATTTTTAAATGAATTTAAATTAAATAAGTTAACAGTTAAACCAAAACATTGGAGAACCCATATTTAAAAAATCATAACCTTGTCGTCTTCCTTGCTGTTAATTTGTGACTTAGACTGACAGTTGTACCTTTATTCATTGATTTCTTCTTTCGTTGTGATAGAATTTTTATCTGGGCACATGGCATCCCAGAATTTAAACTACATTTTCTAGCTTCCTC
Source organism: Phacochoerus africanus (assembly GCF_016906955.1). Taxonomy (NCBI): domain Eukaryota; kingdom Metazoa; phylum Chordata; class Mammalia; order Artiodactyla; family Suidae; genus Phacochoerus; species Phacochoerus africanus. The sequence goes on along the minus strand of NC_062549.1, from coordinate 9,587,128 downwards.
TGCAGCATTATGAAGCTACGTGACTAAGTTCTGGCTAATGAGAACTAAGAGGATGTGGTTTTAAATTGATGAAGACCAATTTTTAGAATGTGTCTGTCATGGTTTTCCAAGGTAACAGATTTTATTCTATGTTTTTCTCTAGCTATTTTACAGTTTTAGATTTCACATTGAGGTCTGTGGTCCATCTTGAGTGATTTTTCACATGTGCTGCACAATATGGATCAAAATTCACATTTTTACATATGGATATCTAATCATTTGAGTACCATATATTAAGAAGGCTGTCCTTTCTCCACTGAACTGCATTTGATCTTTGTTGAAAATCAGTTGTGCATATATGTGTGGGTTTATTTCTGGACTTTCTATTTTCTGTCATTGATTATCTGTCTTGATAGAAACACATTCTCTTGATGACTGTAGCTCTGTAATTAGTCTTGCAACCAGGAGGGTTTGTCCTCCGACTTTGTTTTTCTTTTCACAGATGTTTTAGCTTTACTATGTCCTTTGCATAACCAAATGGTTTTTTAGAATCAGTCGATTTAAAAACAGATTTCTGGGAGTTCCCGTCATGGCTCAGTGGTTAACGAATTTGACTAGGAACCATGAGGTTTCGGGTTCGATCCCTGGCTTTGCTCAGTGGGTTAAGGATCTGGCGTTGCCGTGAGCTGTGGTGTAGGTTGCAGACGTGGCTCGGATCCCGAGCTGCTGTGGCTCTGGTGTAGGCCGGCGGCTACAGCTCCGATTTGACCCCTAGCCTGGGAACCTCCATATGCTGTGGGAGAAGCCCAAGAAATGGCAAAAACAAACAAACAAAAAATAATAATAAAATAAAATAAAAAGATTTCTGGAATTTTGATGCAAATTCCATCAAATCTATAGTTCGATTGGGGATAATTGACATCTTAACATTATTTGGTGTGCCAACTCAAAATACAGATTATTTGTCTGTTTAGAGTTTCTTTCATTTCTTTCAACAATGTTTTGTCATTTTCAGTGTATGAGTTTTGCACATTTTAAAACAGGTTTATCCTAGAGTATGTCGATTTTTTTATGGAATTTTAAAGTTACGACTTTTTTGGAAGAGTGAATTTTTAAAATTTTTAATGAAGTTTAACTTTTAGAACCAGTTTAGATTTGTAGAAAAATTATGAAGGTAGTACAGACAGTTATCCTAAACTTTAAGCTCGATTCTCTTATTATTTATGCCTTGCATTAGTATGAGATACTTGTTACAGTTAGTGAACCAAAGCTGAAACAGTATGACTAGTAGAGTCCACATTTTATTCAGATTTCCTTAGTTTTTATATAATGAAATTTTTTTTTTTTTTCTATTCCAAGGTCCCAGCCAGGAAACCTCACTATATTTAGTCATCTTTTCTCCTTAGGCTCCTCTTGGCTGTGACAGTTTGTAATATTTTCCTTGTTTTTGAGGAGTACTGATTGGTTATTTTGTAGAATTATCAGAGAAAGAATTAAAACTATATTTTCTGAGTAGATAAGGGGACCTGGTTTACAACCTGCCGGGGGCCCTTTCTTGGCTGCATTTATTTCCTAAGCTGAAGGACACTCGAGTCTATCAAGAGGATTTAGACCTATTATGAACTCTGAGATAAAGTGTGACATACCATTGATGGAAACTTAAAGGGCAGACTGCTTCATGGGTTAAGGTACCAGTCTCAAGTCAGGAGGAGACTAAGTTTAGAATCTAGGCCCTTTTTCCATTCTTTAGCTTTCCTATCTGCAGGATAGGGGGTGGTACTGGCAGTACTCATCTTATAGGGTCTTTCTGAGTATTAAACAAGATTAAATTATACATAAAGAGGTTAGCGAGTGCCTGTCACATGGAAAACACACACAATCAATGCAAGCCATTGTCACTGTCATCATCATCACTGATTCAATAATAATGACTTGAAGTCAATTCATTGTGACTGCTGGACCAGTTCAGACTTTGTAATCTAGTTTTAGTAACTGGATCTCTATTTGTTCTTGAGAAATGTCTACTCTTTTGAACTAGAAAAGTCCCTTTCTCATACAGTAAGGGCTCAATAAACATTATTAAATGAATGATAAGATAGCAATCATTGGTATATCAGAGGGTAGCATGATGATAAGATTAGAGGATTGAAATCAGAAGGCAAAAATTTAGGTCCATCTGGCATTTTGTAGCTGTCTAAGAGACCAAAGTGAGAATTTTTAGCTCCAAAATTCATTGTTTACATGTAGTACTCTTTGTTTCCCTAAGGGAGAGTAAAGCTTAGGATGAAGAGTGGCTTCAATGGAATTTTCTTCACATGGAAATGTAAGTAAAGAGAATAAGTGTTCTTAATATAAACAATAATCATAGCTTTTGAGTTGTGAAAGCCAAATAATAATCCCCTATTTTATTTTACCTTATGCAAAGAGCTAGGTAATTATGATGGATTGAAATTTATGCCCTTTCTCCATTACTATATGTTCTGGCTGGGCACTTTTCTGGATTTTGAACTGGTGAGAACATGCTGTAAAAGATTTGATCGATTTTTTATTTTGAAAATGAGTTAGAAAAATTGGCCAGGTAGTATGCCATAGTGGAAAATGGATGTTTCTCAGTGTCATTAGGGATAGAGTATCTGTTTCCAACCATTGTGGTGTTTTAGTATTGGGCAAATAATATATATTCATCAATTTAATCTATTTACTATCCATGAATACTTGAAAAGTGGATGGAATAATACATTTGTGTATGCATGGGTGGAGTAGGCACTCAATAAAAATTAATTATGCAATAAAAATTACTCCCCATCTTTTATCTTTTTATGTAGATGATATTGTAGAAATTGAACCAGCTGATCCTGCAATTGCCTCTCCATTAACGTCCCTGTGATTTTATTCTTCTGCATGTCAAGTGTATAATTGGATTAAAAATATAATAATAAAGACACAAATGCATTAATTTATTATCACAGGTGGGAGACAGAATATGTGAAATTAAATTTCCTATACAACATTATCATAAATGTAAATTCCTAGCCAGTTTTCCTGTAGCCACAGTACAACGATAACTAATGTTCATCAGCAATATTAAGAAAAATCCTGCAGTGTTTCCTGAAGCATCAGAAGGAATCCATTTCCTTTCAGTTAGGTTAAAATTGTAATCAGGAGTTCCCATTGTGGCTCAGTGGTAACAAACCTGACTAGCATCCAATGAGGACACAGGTTTGATCCCTGGCCTCGTTCAGTGGATAAAGGATCCACCTTGCTGTGGCTGTGGTGTAGGCTGGCAGCTACAGCTCCAATTAGATCCCTAGGCCTTCCATACGCCACGAGTGTGGCCCTAAAAAAGACAAATAAATACATAAAAATAAATAAAAATAAAGTTGTCATCAGCCCCATGCAGTCTGCAATATTGATAAAAGTTTTAATCTTAACTAGTAGTTTGACTTAAAAAATAACTTCCTTGGAGTTCCTGTCGTGGCGCAGTGGTTAACGAATCCGACTAGGAACCATGAGGTTGCGGGTTCGGTCCCTGCCCTTGCTCAGTGGGTTAACGATCCGGCGTTGCCGTGAGCTGGGGTGTAGGCTGCAGACGTGGCTCGGATCCCGCATTGCTGTGGCTCTGGCGTAGGCCGGTGGCTACAGCTCTGATTCAACCCCTAGCCTGGGAACCTCCATATGCCGCGGGAGCGGCCCAAGAAATAGCAACAACAACAACAATAACAACAACAACAACAAAGACAAAAAAAAAATAACTTCCTTGGTTTTGGTAAATAAAAAGGTGGAAAATTATATGAAATAATGGAAGTCATATGTTGGACAAGAGCAGCACAGGACAGTAAACTCTTGGAGAAGGAGAAAACGTAAGGTCAACTCTAAAATTATTCAAGATGAGCTCTACTATTGTCTGGCTTCCTGCCTGCAAAGAAGATCAAGGACACAGCTCAAGGAGTGGGACCTGTGAGAAGACCCAGGAGATTCCTCGCATGGAGCTAAGAGCATTGAAAACTTAGGGAGGTCAAGAAAGACAGGATTTCCTGTTGAGAGTATAGGAGAGAAGAGAATCAGAATGAAAGCTAAGAATTGCACAGAGAGAGTAAGCTCTGGAGGTCTCAAAAGATCCTCTTCCTGCCTTCAGCAGAAAATAAGTGTGGTTTGCAAGGAAACTACACAAGGCCTGAGCAAGGACCACTGGAAAGGAGCAGGAAGAAAGCTCAAAGCAAAGCTCACACAGAGATGACAATTGCTTGTGTTCACATCAGTCAGACTAGAAAACTTGTGTTTCAGTGATCAAATAGTGCTCAGAAGAATATAAGTTCAGTGAGAACTCAGGAGTGGGGCGAAATTAGCCCTAGATTAGGAATTAATTCTAACAATCTTAAATCAAACTTGAAACAATCACATTATTCTTAAATGGCTTCATGAAGCACAAGAAAGTAACACTAGTGACATCTGTAATAATAATAATAATATTAACAATATCTGTCATCCAAAAATTGTCCAGGCACATGAAGAAGCGAGAAAGCAAGACGTCTAACCTGTAATAAAGGTAGAACATCAATCAATAGAAATACAGAATAACATGATGTAATTAATGAACGGGAGAATTAAAACACTTCATAATTATTTGATATGCTTAAGAAAATAGAGGAAATCATGAGCATATCAGGAAGAAATTGAAGATATTAAAAAACTACTTAAATCAAACTTCCAGACATGAAAAATGTACTGGACAGAATTAATGGCATATCTGACATTAAGAAATTTTAAAAAAACTAGTGAACTTAAATAAAGAGCTATAGAAACTATCCAAAGTGAAAACACAGTGGGGAAAAAAAGGAGTCTAAAATATTAACAGCGCAAAAGTAAACCACTGGATAAATTCAGGCAGTCAATATACATGCAGTTGAAGTACAGAAGGAAATAAAAAGAGAAGAGAGAGAAAAAATAACTTGTACTAAAGTCAGAAAAATAAATTGCAGCTTAATATTCCTTATGAATATAAATGCTTTAAATATTTTTAAGCAAATCATCCCAATTATATATATACACATATATATATATATATAATTTTTTTTTTGCTTTTTAGGGCCATGCTTGCAGCACTTGGAGGTTCCCAGGCTAGGGGTTGAATCAGAGCTGTAGCCACTGGCCTATGTCACAGCCACAGCAACACCAGATCTGAGCCGCTTCTGCAACCTACACCACGGCTCACGGCAACGCCAGATCCTTAACCCACTGAGAAGCACCAGGGATTGAACCTGCAACCTCATAGTTCCTAGTCAGATTCGTTTCCCCTAAGCCAGAACGGGAAATCCAACCCAAGGATATTTTCAAAAGATAATGTACCATGAATGAGTATGATTTAGCTCAGAAATGCAAGGCTGGTATCACATTTGCAAATCAATATAATTCACTATATTAGGAGCTAAAAAAAATTATGGGTCATCTCATTAGATGTATTAAAAAACACTTGACAAAACTGAAGAGTATGTGTGAAAAAAATGATCATTGAATTTTGCCATATACAAAATAAAACTTTATATGTATCAAATATCTAAATGAAAGGGTTCAGATTATAAAAATTCTAGAAGAAACATAGGATAAATCTTAGTTACTCAAGAGTAGTAAAAATAACTTATAGAAGACACAAAAACGTGAACTATTAAAAGTCAATATATTAAACTTCTATGAAAATTAAAAATGGTTCTTCAAATATACTGTTAGAAAAAGGCAAGTTACAGATGTGGAAGAAAGAGTGGATTACATAGAGAATGAGAAAAATTTTGATTGTGAGGAAAATATTCATTTTTAATTATGGTGTTATGGGTATATACATATGACAAAACTCACCCATTTATACATTCTAAATATGTTCACTTTGCTGCATGTCGGTATAATTCAATCAAGTTGTAAAACTGAAGTAAAACTGAAGAAAAATCAATAGGAATAATCCAATCTCAAAGGAAAGGAAATGATAACTGAATAAAAATGAATGGCTCTTCAAATAACTTATGGACAATATCATATAGTTTACCCTTCACACAAAAGGATTCCAAGAAAAGAAGATAGGAACAGAAAAAATTATATGAAGGAATTATGATGGAAAATTTCCTAAAAGTGAAGAAAAATGTTTGCTTAGAAACCCAAAGTTCTGTGAATCCCACACAAGAAACATTACAAAGATAACTATGGGATGTCCAAATACTTCACAGTCAAACTGATAAAAACCAAAGACAAAAAACTAATTTTTAAAGTAACTAGAAAAAGAGAGACACATTATATATGGGAAACAATACTAAGATTATTGCCTGCCTTCTCTTCTGAAAAATATGAAATGAAATGAAATGAAATGAAATATTTGCCAAATGAAAGATAATACATGCAAAATACATCAAAATTTATGGGATGTGGCTAAGTCAGTAGTTAAAGGGAAACATTAAACGCTAAATGCTTATATTCCAATAGTAGAAAGAAAGACCAATGACCTCCTCTTAACAGTATCAGTGGCAGTAACTTGGTTATATTGTTGCACTGTGAAAAGTTAAGATGTTACTACTGGGGAAAAGTGAGTAAAGGGTACAATGGATTCTTCTGAGTTATGTCTTAGAACTGCATAAGAATGACCCTAAAATAAAAAAGTTGAATTTTAAAAAGGCAAAGGGTAGGGCTTGGCAAACTATGGACTGTGGGCCAAATACTACCCACTTCGTGAACAACCCACAAACTAAGAATGCTTTGAATATTTCTCCAGAGCTGTTTAAAAAACAAGAATAGACAAAGACCATATGTGGCCCAAAGTGTTTACTAACTGGCCTTTCCAGAAAAAGTCTGCCAATTTTTGATCTAGGCAGTTTCGACCACCTTCTGGAAGGGAACACTTCTTTTTTTTTTTTTTTTTTGGTCTTTTTGCCTTTTCTAGGGCAGCTCCCATGGCACATGGAGGTTCCCAGGCTAGGGGTTGAATCGGAGCTGTAGCCACTGGCCTACGCCAGAGCCACAGCAACACAGGATCCGAGCCAGAGCCACAGCAACACAGGATCCGAGCTGCGTCTGCAACCTACACCACAAAAGGATTCCAAGAAAAGCCCTTTACTCGGCCATTCCAGCTCACAGCAATGCCAGATCGTTAACCCACTGAGCAAGGGCAGGGACCGAACCCGCAACCTCATGGTTCCTAGTAGGATTCGTTAACCACTGCGCCACAACAGGAACTCCTGGAAGTGAGCACTTCTTATAGCCCATCCCTCTACTAATTAAAAATAAAAATCTGGACAAAAAAAAAAAAAACAAAAACCAGGAACTGTTACTTTATGACTCTTAAAAATAAACAAAAGGGGGCAAAGTAAGGGGGAGAGTTGAAACAGAAGTGAACCATATTGGGATGCTTTTTCCAGTGTATTTTTTTTTCTTTTTTCTTTTTAGGGTCGCACTCTCGGCGTATGTAGGTTCCCAGGCTAGGGGTTTAATCAGAGCTGTAGCTGCTGGCCTACACCATAGCCACAGCAACGCCAGATCCAAACCACATCTGTGACCTACACCACAGCTCAAGGATCCATAACCCACTGAGCGAGGCCAGGGATTGAATCCATGTCCTCATAGATGCTAGTCAGGTTCGTTAACTGCTGAGCCACGACAGGAATTCCTAGAAAGATTTTTAATAGTCATTTTTTATTGACTAAATGCTTCTTAATTTGATTTACACTTTGGTCAATTTCCAGAGTCCTGACAGAATAGTTTTGGTCAATTTTTTCCAGTTTTACTATTCATTTTTGGAGTAGGATTTTCTAATAAGCCCTTTACTCGGCCATTCCAGAAGTAACACAAAAATTTTACCATAGAAAGAAAAAAATCAAAAAATTTTTTTGAGAAGGAATTAAAGATATTCTTACTTGTTACCAGGAAGGAAGAGAAGGTTCTAAAGACAGCATTAGCATATTATTGTGTTGGATTGTTTTGGAAAGAGATAAAAACATGAGACAATGAATCAGGAACATAGGGAAAATGAGGGCCTGAGAGAATGTCACTATGCAACTTGAAGAAAGGAAAAGACCCATCAAATGGAGTGTTTAATGAATGATTTTAGGGTCTAAGCAATGAAAGTAATTAACATAAAGGAAGTGCATCGTTGGACCTCAGCACATTGTTGATTTTTGTGATTACCCTGAGTTCTTTCAGATCTGTTGTTTTTGTGCATCAACACTTCCTGATTAAAAAGGGATAAATGATTCAAATGGAAATTGCACATCTAAAAGGGTTCGTGTATTACTTTTGTCTGTTTTCCTCTGTTCATTTCTCTTTGACTCTTTAGTCATAATGGTGGAAATGTAACAATGAAATTGTGTGCAATGAAAAATTAGGCTCGGAATGAATTGGTTGTGAAATAGGAATTTATGAGGGCACATTGAAAGAACTGCGGTTGCTTAGTCTTGAATTGTGACTGTGGGGAAAAGATTTAGGGTTGGAGAGCTCCTTACCCTTTCATTCATCCAACAAATATTTATTAAGCTCCTACCAAGAGCCATGCCCTGCTGGGGATATAGCAAAGGATAAAAGAGACAAAACTCCCTGCTTTCTTGGATTGGATGTTCCAGTGGAATGAGGCAGTAAATGATACAATATGCTAGAGAGTATCGGTTTTATGGTCAAGCATTAAGTAGCAGGTGGGGAAGGGACAATGGTGTGGAGGGCTGCAATTTTAATTAGGGTGGCAATGGTAGACCCCACCAAGTGATAACGTTTAAGCCAAGACTTGAAGAGAAGAGCAAGCATGCTATCCAGGGTAAGGACCTTCCAGGCAAGAAGAAAAGCCAGTGCAAAGGAGGAAGATGATTCAGCACATTCGGTAACAAAGTGAGTGTGGCAGGTTTAGAGCGAAAGAGGGAAAGAAGAGAGGAGACGAGTGGAGGGATAACAGAGGACCAGATGATGAAAGACTTTACAAGCCATCTAAGGGCTTTGGAATTCACTGCGTATAAAGCCGGGAGCCATTGGACAGAGGAGCAACCTGATCCATCATAGATTCAGGAACCTTATTACGTGATCTGTGTGTTAGGAAAAAATCGAGAACTTTGATTAGACTCCGCAATGAGTTGACGTCATTGTAAGCCATTCTGTTAGTGTTTTTGTTTACTCAGATTTTATACCTGATAATAAATCCACAAGGTCAAATCCCAGCTTGTTAGCCTGATAGTCAAGGCTAATTTCAACACAGCCCTGTCACTGCTTTTCAGACTAATCATCTTTGCCACTGCTTCTTCATCACTGCGTCTCACCACTCTATATTTCAGGTTCACTGTAGATGTTGGACAAATAAATAGTGCCTTTTGAGTATCCTCTTCTGTCTACCTAGAGTGCCCACATCTGTCTCTAGAATTCCTGTTTCTTCTGGTTAGCAAAACACATTACATTTCATTGCAATATTTATATTTCTGTATTTCTTCCTTCTAGTAACAATACTCAGTACATAGGAGGCAGTCTGGGGGTTCCAGCTGTGGCGCAGTGGGTTAAGAATCCACTTGGGTCACTGCAGAGGCATGGGTTCGATGCCCATCCTGACGCACGCAGTGTGTTAAAGGATCTGGCATTGGCACAGCTGTGGTGTCAGTTGCAGCTGTAGCTGAAATTTAGTCCCTGCCCCGGGGACTTCCATATATGCCACCCATGCAGCCATTAAAAAAACAAACAAACAAACAAACAAAACTCCCCAAAACAGAGGCACTCTGTGTGAGTACATTATTTTGGGCACAATAGGAACAAATCTAACTACTTGATTCAAGTTAAGGAAGAATTTACATTTATGCTAAGACTAATTTTGAAAAGAAATGAAGCAGTTTATAAGCAAAAATCTAAGTTTCAAAGGAATTGGAGTAGTGATTAATCTTGAGAAATTTTATTGGGAGTTCAGTGAGGTTCTGGGCAAGAAATGGATATTGCAAAAACCTAGGTTAAGGTATCTTATCTTCCACATGCTTATTATTACTTGATATTACACATTATTTGTATTTTTTAATCTTAGGATGGAATCTCCTATAGAACAGAGACTTTGTCACTGCCATCCTTGCATTTCCTAAAGTAATATTTAGATATTTGATATTTATCAAATGAATTTACGATCACTTCAAATGAACATTAAGCTTAGATATAAACACCATTTCCATCATGCAGAATTCTTTTATTTTTCCTGATGAAAGGAACTCTATCAGATTACTCCAGAATGATGCACTTTTTATATTAATTAATCCCCTGGGAGAAATTATCTCAATTTCACAAAGTCTTACCTAGGGACCATTGGTAAAGATAACGGTGTCTTTAGGAACTGATATATGAAATTTAAGCAGTGTTATTTTGGCAATTGTTTCTTAATTGACCCAATTAAAAGTCGATATAATGGCTATTAATATAAATTATATTTTCATTCTACGTATTAATCTTTAATTCTACAGAAAACTAAAACAATACAGCTCACAAGTAGGTTTTCATTATATAACTTGGGGAAAAAATGAAATTTAGAGCCATGTGATAATGGGAAAGATATTAAATTTTTATTTTCTTTTTTTGGAGTGATAAATAAAATAGCAACCGAGTACTACTAGTTGATAGTGTCCTTTCCTCATTTGAAATCTTTGATGATTAGTTTTAGACTGTGGATTGGAGCAAGTTTCCTGGGTAACGGTTAATCTGGCCCCATATACTCATTTTATTTGCACTTTTGCTGCTGACCTTTGAGGCTTTAACCCAAGATGATACAAGACTTTATCATGCTATACACCTGCGTAGATATCCGTATATACATGTTACTGGACAAACACATGTATGTGTGTTTATACGTTTGTCTTTTCTTAACTGGTCCCTGGCTGATCTTTTGAACTGGACGTGTATCTTCATTCAGGAGAGGGTAGTTCTCTTTACTCTGCCGCTGGAGTAGAATTTATTGTTTTAGCTCCTCAAAGTATTGTACTTTTGAGAACGGTGTTCTGATTTTACATCACGAGCTCCATGGCTTTTTGGGTCCACATTCGTTAGGTGAACAAAGCTGACTTGACCTCCCCCTGCCCTCACCCCCAGATTCTAGGTGTGTAGACTACACTCAATGCACACAATCTCCCCATCCACAGAGGCATGTTCCAGGGGTAGAGAAGTGATCCAAGTCAGGGCATTGACTGTCTCCAAGACTCAGTGCTCTGACTTTTGTTGGCGTACTTAGGGAAGTAAACGTTCTGTTCTGCTGGATGAGATTCGGCAGGGATGATAACTTGAAGTCAATGGGATCCCCAGGCAGAACCCATTAATGTGTTCCACCTAGAAGGACCTGGGCAAAATAGCAGAGCCTTGTGACATCACTTGGGCCTGAATCATGATTCAATTCACGTTAGATCTGCTCCTGGACATTGTACTTTATGTGAACCCCACTTCCCTTCTTAGTTTGAGTGAGGTTTTCTATTCCTATAGCTACCGAGGGTCCTAACTCTTCATTAGTCATGTAGCCACTAACCAGCTTCCTTACTAGAGACCCATTAGGTGATCTCTCATATCTCATCTCAGTTTTTCCCTCCACCAAATGAGAGTATTTAATTCTCATCCAAAAGTGGTAGAGGTTGTAGAAACATATTTGAATAGCTGAATAGCTATCAACTGGTATGGAAATTAAAGGCAATGCCTAATGCTTCTGGCCAAGATGCATTCTTCTGGATATTTAATTTTGCTGATGGTTTGTTTGCTCTTCTTGTTTGTCTGAAATACAATCTATAAAACCTACCATGCATTGTTTTCAATTGTATGCCAGAAAATTCTAAGGTGAGGGATACACAAACAAAGGACTCACTAGCTCCCTCTATGAGCAATTTGAGGAGAGGGAGCAGAGGTGACTGTTTTGTCCGGGAGGTGGTATTGACTATCCCACAATAAGTGCAGATAACTTTGGGGGATATATGGAGGAGACAGGAATCGCATCTGACTTTGTTGGGGATGGAATAAAAAATGAAGAAATATTCACTAGGGGAGAAATTTTGCCTTTTTTGAAAAAAATTTATGTGTCATATATTCATCATTTCTTGTCTTATTTAATGTCTTATTTAATTATAACAAGTATTTGAGACCCTTATTTTATAGATGAGAGAACAGAGGCTATTAGAGTTTAAATGATGTGATGTAGCTGATTTGTGACTGAATCAGGATTCAAACCCACGTCTAAGCTGAGAATTTATGCTCTTTATGACTTTCGCCTGGGAGGCTAAGAAGGAAGTGGAAATTCAGAGGAGGAGAAATGGGCAATTTAGGGAAAATGACCATGAGATGTCCTTGCACCCCAGGGAGTCCTTTATCAGCACTGGTGCAGTTTTGGCAGTTTCTGTACCAACAATACCCAGCCCTGCGGATTGGACAGGTGAATTTGGGGCCAGGTGACAATGAGATATGAATGTTTCCATTACTTACTGAAGATTTACAGTGCAAGCACGTTCATAATTTACAGGGTGCTTAGAGCTCCAGTGAAGTGTGTGAGTAATACAGATGCTCTGAGACCAGAGTGGGAAAATGCACATCCCTTCTATTTTATCTTGAGATTACTGTCTGGATTGCCATTTAAATGCATGTGCAACCTAAAGTGCAGGGTTTATACCCGAAGGCCTCTAATCTGGTTTTCACAGCTGAAACTTACTTTTTCCATAGCAAATAGACAAAAAGAAACAATACCCAGTTTTAGAGATGCTACTGTCTTATAAAAGCCAACAGTAGAGTTGCACACACATTAATTGTCACCTATTTCCTCAATAGGATCGATTTACGGAGGACCTCATACATCTTTTACATCATTGGGAGTGGCATGGTTTTCTTTTTCTTTTTTTCTTTTTTTTGTCTTTTTGCCATTTCTTGGGCCGCTCCCGCGGCATATGGAGGTTCCCAGGCTAGGGGTCCCATCGGAGCCATAGCCGCCGGCCTACGCCAGAGCCACAGCAATGCGGGATCCGAGCCGCATCTGCAACCTACACCACAGCTCACGGCAACGCCGGATCATTAACCCACTGAGCGAGGGCAGGGACCGAACCCGCAACCTCATGGTTCCTAGTCGGATTCGTTAACCACTGCGCCACGATGGGAACTCCTGGTTTTTTTTTTTTTTTCCTTTGCTTTTTAGGGCCACACCTGCGGCATAGGGAGGTTCCCAGGCTAGGGGTCCAATCAGAGCTACAGCTGCCAGCCTACGCCATAACCACAGCAAAGCCAGATCCAAGACACATCTGCAATGCACACTATAGCTCATGGCAACACTGGATCCTTAACCCACTGAGTGAGGCCAGGGATCGAACCAACGTCCTCATGGATCCCAGCCAGGTTTGTTAACCGCTGAGCCATGAAGAGAACTCCTGGGAATGGTCTGGTTTTAGGAATAAGAATTATGTGGCTTTAGAGTTAAGATCTACACACATAAAGAGAAGCGAGCTAACACTTTGAGATCCATGACATTGCAAGTGCTGTGTTGAGTTTGCAAATACTATCTCAGTCAATTTTCTCAACAATCCTGAGGTAATGTTTTAAGCCCATCTCATGGACAAAGGATAAGTCATCCTTGTAAAATTATAATTTATAAAGAAAAGCTAGCATATACTGAGTGCTTACCTGATGCGCTCTGCTAAGCACTCCCAGGGTCTGGTGAAACCCTCAGTACACTGATAGAACTTCTGCTTGCAGACAAGCACCTAGGCTCTGAAGTCAAGGACCATCCAAGACCACACGGCGAGAAAGCAGCAAAGCCACCATGGAGAACTCCACAGTGTCAGTCCCAGGATTTCCTGGGACTCGACAATATTTGCCCCAAGATCTCCACATCCAGATAAATATTTTTCAAGGTCCCCTTGCAAAATAATGAAGCAGCAGTCATAGGTAATCTAACCTAACTACTCAAATGATTTCAAGAAAGGCCAGCAGTGGAGTTCCCACCATGGCTCAGTGGTAACGAACCTGACAAGTATCTGTGAGGATGAGGGTTCCATCTCTGGCCTCCCTCAGTAGGTCAGGGATCTAGTATTGCCATGAGCTGTGGTGTAGGTCACAGACACTGCTTGGATCCCACATTGCTGTGGCTGTGGTGTAGGCTGGCAGCTTCAGCTGTGATTCAACCCCTAGCCCAGGAACTTCCATATGCTGCTAGTGCAGCCCTAAAAAAAAAGACAAAAAATAAAATAAAATTTAAAAATAAATAAAAAATAAAAGCCAACAGAAACATCTGAATGTCAAATATAGAAAAAGTAAAACTAGTTTATGATAAAATAAAGTCTATCATTCAATAAATAAATGTGTTACTGCATCATAAATATTTTATGTATAAAAGGATTTATTATTGATATATTTTATTTATGTAGAATTACTGACACATGAACACTCTAGAAGACTTAACAAAGTGTTAGATGCTGCCAGTATCATAGACTCACCAGGAATGTGATAGCTACAAATACAGGCTGGTCCAGGAGTGTTATAACAACAACTCAAATATCACAGTTATTACTGTTGTTGATTTTCTCAATGGATGATAGCTCTTGGTAAAATCCTGAAGATAACCAATTTAAATCTCTTCTTCTTTACATGGTGGTTGTATCCCTGGACAATTATTTTATTTTGAAACAATGAAAAACATGTGGTGCATGTATGTATAACAAATACAAGCAATGTATTAATGACTAAACAGCGGGAGCTTTGAAAATCATAGGGAATATAAAACAATTATTTTGTGCGAGGGACGGTTCTTGAAAAGACAGAAAACCTATGAAAAATGTCCTTGGTAATTTGATGGGGATTGCATTGAATCTGTAGATTGCCTTAGGTAGTATAGTCATTTTGATAATATTAACTCTTCCAGTCCATGAGCATGGTATATCTTTCCATCTATTTGTATCATCATTGACTTCTTTCATCAGTGGCTTATAGTTTTCAGAGTACAGGTCTTTTGTCTCTTTAGGTAGGTTTACTCCTAGGTATTTTATTCTTCAGGATGTGATGGTAAACTGGATTGCTTCCCTAATTTCCTTTTCTGCTCTTTCATTGTTAGTGTATAGAAATGCCGTCGATTTCTGTGTATTGATTTTGTATCCTGCGACTTTGCCAAATTCGTGGATGAGCTCTAACAGTTTTCTGGTAGAGTCTTTAGGATTCTCTAGGTATAGCATCATGCCAAAGTTTCTGCACAGCAAAGGAAACCCTAAACAATACAAAAAGACAACCCGCAGAATGGGAGAAAATCTTTGCAAGTGAATCAACTGACAAGGAATTCATCTCCAACATTTATAAACACCTTCTGCAGCTCCATACCAAAAAAAACAAACAACTCCATCCAGAAATGGGCAGATCAAAAGTCGAAACAGACAGTTCTCCAAAGAAGACATACAGATGGCCAAGAAACACATGAAAGGATGTTCAACATCACTCATTATTAGAGAGATGCAAATGAAAATCACTATGAGGTACTACCTTACACCAGCCAGAATGGCCATCATCCAAAAGTCTACAAACAATAAGTGCTGGAGAGGGTGTGGAGAAAAAGGAACCCTAGGACACTGTTGGTGGGATTGTCAATTAGGGCAACCACTGTGGAAAGCAGTATGGAGATTCCTCAGAAAACTAAATATAGAAGTACCATTTGATCCAGCAGTCCCACTCCTGGGCATCTACCCAGAGAAAACCATGACTCACAAAGACACATGTACTCCAATGTTCATTGCAGCACTATTTGCAATAGCCAAGACATGGAAACAACCTAATTGTCCATCGACAGAGGAGTGGATCAAGAAGATGTGGTACATATACATAATGGAATATGACTCAGCCATTAAAAGGAATGAAATACCAGCATTTTTTGCAACATGAATGGACCTAGAAACTATCATGCTAAATGAAGTCAGCCATACAATGAGACACCAACATCCAATGCTTTCACTGACATGTGGAATCTGAAAAAAGGACAGACGGAACTTCTTTGCAGAACAGATGCTGACTCACAGACATTGAAAACTTATGGTCTCCAGAGGAGACAGTTTGGGGGGTGGGGGATGTGCTTGGGCTGTGGGATGGAAACCCTGTGAAATCAGATTGTTATGACCATTATACAACTACAGATGTGATAAATTCATTTGAGTAATAAATAAATAAAAAAAAGACAGAAAACCTAGAATTCCCAGCCCACAATATTGGTCACTCTGCCCAACTCTTGGGATAGAAATTACACCCTATAAAATAGCAGAATGCACTTTAGAGAGCTGTGCTATCGTCCTTGAGAAATGCTGCCATCAAGCCTTGCATCTGATTCCCCTTGGAAGGTATAATCACAGCAGCTGAAAGTTGGAAGGGGTCTAAGAGCAGGCAGACAGTTCCCCAACTGAACCAGCGTTTCCCAGCTTGCAGCCATTTCTCTATCCCTTGCAGGATGTTTGCTGTGCGTACAAAATGCTATTGTTTAATATTTGTCTTTTAACAGATACTTTTTACCATACAAATTTCACTTGAAAAAATATCAATTGCCATCTTAAATGGAAAACAAGAATCATTTAGGATAAATGAGATGCAGGCTTTACAATAACTTAATGACAAAACAAACACAAAAAACAAATAGATGGTTATGTTATGAAATTCTAGCTAGATTTAGCTGCCATCCAGAGTCTCAGCTGGAGATCTACTCCCTTTGACTAATCACCATATTAAACCTAAATCTGTCTCCTCAGAACTTCAGCACTCCTGTTCTCGGTCTGGTTTCCAGAAGAACAGAGAAAAAATATATTCCCTTTATTTCACGGTGACTCAGCTACCATTATTCTCCTCTCTCCAGGATAAACAAGATATTTATTTTTTCCTATAGAGAAGATACTTTTTTTTCCTGACTATATTACCCTTTTATATCAGGATTTATTCTTTTTATAAGGAAAAAATATTGCGAAGTATCTGTTTCTTGGAACTAATATAGAATTTAAAATATATTTTTTTCTAATCTTTTATACAATACTCTGAGGTATACCCCAACACTCCCATTTTACAGATAAGAAGATTAAGGAATAGTGCATTTAACTAATTTACCCCCACATCACACGGATGATTAGTGGCAAAACCAGGAACACAACTCAGAACTAATAACACAGCTCAGAGAACTTGTACCATTTCTAGTGTTAATTGACCATGGAATTAAAAATGATAGTAAAGTAGAATGGCTTAATGATACTGAAATAAGGATTTGAGGTAATTTAAGCTTATAACTAAATAGAGGTAGCCTTTACCTAGAGGTGCATTAATATAATCTAAAGAATTTTCTTAAGCCTCGTCTTGTTGCTTAAGAGGATAATCGAGAAGACCTACATTAACCCAACCTGAAAGCTCTATTGTTTCCCAGTTCTGGGGTGCCTGCCATCAAAGACTATGATTAACCACGGTCTAATATAGAATAAGTGACCCATTCATTTCCAACTCATAGAGTCCCCTAAGGTGGAACTGAATTTTTAGGTAGAGAGGCAGGACATGGATTTGCTCTGATGTGATGATGGAACCTCTCCCCTAATGCTCTAGGTTGGTCCCTGAAATGCTTGAAGGGATGGACCACCAGGGATGGTAGTATCATGCAGCAGCTAAGAACTTGGGCTCTGGAACCAGAGTTGAACTTGAATCTTAGCTGAGTCACAACCCTGTGATCCGGGACAAGTTGTTTTACCTCTTTGTGTGTCAGTTTTTACATTTTTAAAATAAAGATAATAATGTCTACATTTCAAGATTGTTCTATAGATTGATTGTAATAGTGCTGGGGAAATATTCAGCCATTGTCCAGAACACGGTAAGTGCTCAGTAAGCATTAGTTAGTATTGCTTCACAGTGTTGGGTGAAATGAGCCTTCACAGCCTCAACTCTAAGGCTTGATTTCCTCTTGTCTTGCCAAGCTCCTTTATGTCAAAAAAAAGAAAATATTTTCTTTTTCCTAAAACATCACCATGTACCTGTCCAGTCATCCATTCAATGTGCCAGGCATTCCTCAAAGGACTGAGAATTAAATAACAGCGTACGGGGATTTACGTGCCCAGATGACTCCCAGAATAACAGAGGTAGGAAGCCACATATACAAGTTAATATGTGACAGTGTGAAAGTTGTTGCAATTCCATGTTCCATAGGGCAATTTCTTACTAACCCTTCAAAATGGGTGAGTGTGGACATCTCCACCTGACTGAAGTCTTTTTGCCCTTAACAAAACATTTTCCATCCTCAGCTATGACCATCACCTCATTTACTCTCTATACCACAATATTTTATAATAGTAAGCATATTTGAAGGCTGGGACCTAGTGTTTTTGTTTGTTTGTCTTTAGAACTTTATAATTTTGGATGATGCCTAGAACACTAGAGACAGCTGACTCTTGGGTGAGGGATGGATGGGGGGATGGATGGATGGATGGATGGATGGATGGATGGAGAAATGAATGAAGGGAAGGAGTGAGAAAGGAAAGGATGGATACATTGATGCATAAACGACTCCAAGGAGAACCAAGGGGAAGAAGACTTAAATTCTGGTTGAAAGTAAGACAAAGAAGGATGCTTCATAGTTAGGGTTTGAGTGCTATTTAAAGGATGAGTGAGATTTCAACATAAATACAGACGTCTCTATGAAACGGTGGGAGGCCAGGGAGGTAAAGTCTTTCTGGACAGAGGTAAAAGTATGATAAAACACAGAGGTAGGGAATTTCAACCATGTATTAATTGAGTGGAGAGTAGATCAGGGGAAAGAGAACTGGGATTGGAATCCAGAGGAGAAGGGCATAGGGATGGGATGGAGGTAAAATAGGTTTCAGACCTTAAAGAGCCTTGAAAACCACGTTAATGAGTTTGGACCTTCAAATCACAGTGATTCCTAAATAGGTAGATTTACCTGTCTTGCTAAAAGACTTAACTGTGATTGAGGACATTATTTTCTCAGTTTCAGCTAAGTACTGAGTACTTGATTAAGATGGAGAGCCGGTAGATAGCTCCAATGATATTTCCTGGGAGCCTAAATCACAGGGTTTTGGCATCTTTGAATTTAAAGGGAAATTGAAATTGCGTCAATACTTATTCAGGCCGAAACGACTTTTACAATTTCCAAGAAGAACAATTGAAAACACAAATCTGTCTCCTAACCATGCTTGGGATTGGGGATTCTTTCTGCCTTTATTCTGGTGAATGAGACAGAATGGAATAGAATAATAATAGCCAACATGCCATTACATTGCTTCGGTAGAGCACTCTCACAGAAATGATCTCATTTGATCTTCATAAAAACCCTGGCAGCTAAGCACTGTTATCTTCATTCAGCAGCAAGCAAATAGGCACAGAAATAGTAAGGCAGACAAATTTTGATTCTCTCACCTCTCTCTTTCTCTGACCCTCCCGTTCGGGACAAGTTCACATGCAGATAAAGGCCCCCTTCTAGTGTCCACATCAGTCACAAAGGAGGCAGAAGGGAAGGGGGTATGCAGTAGGTATTGAAAATCTACTCTGTCGGACACTTGCAGTGATTATCTTTATATAATCCTCATACTGCTCCTGGAGATAAGTGTAAAATTGTGTCTACTTTGTAGAAGAGCTCATTGAAGCTCAGAGAAATTGATAAACTCATTCAAGCTGACCCAGGGGCAAAATGGAAGGGCCAGATTTGAGCCTCCATCTCTGGCCTCTGATGCAATCCCCTTTCTCCCACCTCACACTGCCATGATGTTTGAGTGTGGGCTCAGAGCTCAGACTGCCATGTTCAACCACTAATTGGCTTATGACCTGGGGGCTGGCTTTATGACCTTGAGAACTTGTGCTTCAGGTTCTCTGCTCTAAAATGCAGACAAAATTAGCACTTATCCCTAGGAGTTGCTCAGCAAATAAGATGTGGCAAGAGATGCAAAGTGCTTCAATACTTCCTAGCACAGAATCTGGGTGACAATAGTCATTGTCTACAGTTATCAAGCTTCTTAGAAGAATCAATTCCCTTCCCCGGACCCATACTTGAAGCACTGATTCCACAATGATTAGCTTCTGTGGTGCTAGTGTATGGATGTGCACTAGACTTGACACTAGATTTTCGGGGATCAGTTGACCTGGGAACCTACTAGATTCCCAAACATTTCTCCATGCAACTCTCATTGTGTGAGCCCAACCTAAAGGACAAAATTACCATCTGGACATCCCTTGCTTGTCCTTCAGTCCCTCTGAACCCCAGCTCATTGGATCGGAGCTCTGGAAACACAACTGCCTTTTGCTAGACCCCTTTCACAGAATGACAGCCTAATGTCATATCCTTAGCATGCTGGCCAGGGTTCCTCTGAGTTCATATTCTTGGAACAATAAGTCCTGCCTTGTATAGCATTTACGTTGCTGCAAATTGACTCTGTTACCTCCTGGTTTGCTCCTTCTTTCTGTTGGAATTTTACACTGAACATGTATTTTATGGCAGGAGGTATGTGAGGTTACAGAGCAAAGAACTCCAATCAACCAAGTATGGTTTCTGTCCTCGGGGAGAGTAGCCAGATTTCAAGCAATCAATTATATAAATAATTATCTAATCATAGTTGAGAAAATTTCTTGAAACAGAAATAGAAAATGCTTTGAACAAATATAGTAGGAAGACTCCCAAACAGTCTGAGGATTCAGAGAAATCTTCTTGAGGAAGTGAAAACACAAGCGATCTAGGACTCACAAGGACAAAGCCTTTTTCATTCCTGCTTTATTATTTATTCAGCTGCTCCTATGTAATTTGGAGGGAATGAAGAAAAGAGCAATCACCCTTAACAGTTTTTCAGAGCTGGGATAGACTTTTCGATTTGCACAGGAGTCGTAGTTATACCATGATTTAAAAAAACCTTTTTATTAAGTACATGTCAGGTGCTTTGTTAAAGACATCACATCAATCTTGCTTTCTCACTCTGATTAAATCACGTGTCAGGCACTCTTCTAGGAGCTGGAGAAACAAACCAAGTCTTTAAGGAATAATTGCTGCCTTCAGAAAATTCACAGTAGAATGGTTCTCCCCACCAATTTTAATTGTTCGTTAGTTTGGGGGAGTTAGAGTATGGTGTTAAGTTTCCATTGTTGCAGAATAAATGACCCAAAACTGAGATGCTTAAATCTCATCCACTTATTAGCGTTGAGTTCTGTAGGTGCGGCTCAAGTTCTCTGTTTAGGGTCTCAAGGCTGAAACCAAGGTGTCAGCCAGGTGGGACTCCTGTCTGGGGGAAGAACTCACTTCCATGTTCATTCAAGTTGTTGGCAAAGTTCAATTCCTTGCTGCTTGTTGGCGTAGAGTCATTCTCAGCCACTAGAAGATCTTCTCAGGTCTTTCCATCGGCCTCTCTATCTCAAGCGCAGAGAAACTCCTCTTCATTGAACCTCCCTCGAGCTCCAAATGTCTCTGCCTTCTTCTGCTACTAGGCAGAGAAAACTCTTGGCTTTAAAAGGACTCATGTAGTTGAATTAGGGCTGCCCAGATAATCTCCCCGTCGACCATTAAGAATTAGTGTCAATTTCATTGACAAACCCCCTTTGGCTCTATGGTGCACAACGAGCATGAGAATAACACCAGGGTGTGAAGTTTATGGGGTCCGTTTAGAATTTTTTTATACTGCAGGTAACAAAGAGCCCCACAGTTCCAGTGACTGGAGACAATAAAAGCTTATTTCTCACTTATGAGCTAGTCCATCATGGGTTGGCTCTAGCCCTATTCTGGAATGTCTTCACTCTAAGAAACAGATTGATGGAGCAACTGTCACCATCTGGAGCATCACCAGTTGCACAGCAATGGGATGGAGAATGAACTGGTGGATTGTGCACCAGTTCTGAACACTTCTGCCCAAAGGGCACACACAACACCTCTGATCACGTTACACTGATCAAAGCAAGTCACATGGCCAAACTACTCTCAAGGAACCAAGGTCATAGTTCTTCTTTTAATCACCAAATATTTGGTTTATTTTCATTCTAGCGTACAAAATACCTTCACTTCTCCTCCCCTCCAAGGGAGACCACCCCCAAATCCCATTTAGTTTTACATCAAATCAAACTTCAGAGTTTGGGGAAATGCAGGCATCTCCACATCAAGCATTAAGCATGATTCTTTTTGTAGTAGGTCTAATGGCTCCCTAATTATTGTTGTCTCTCTTTTTCTTTTAAGGCTGCCCCTGCGGCATATGAAATGTAATGAGCTAGGGCTTGAATTGGAGCTGCAGCTGCAGGCCTACACTACAGCCATAGCAATGTGGAATCTGAGCCATATCTGTGACCTATGCCTCAGCTTGTGGCAACACTGTATCCCTAACCCACTGAGTGAGACCAGGGATCAAATCTGCATCCTCGCAGACACCGTGTTGTGTTCTTAACTGGCTGGACCATAATGGGAACTCTTCATTGTCTGTCTTAACAGAGAAAGAGACAGGTTTCAAAAAATTGCCACTTGATCTAAGCCAAACCACCAGTAAGTGGTAGAGCCAGGATTGAAATCTAGGTCTCTTCTCATAACAGCCTTGTTACTTTAGTCCCAACTGACAGAATAAAAGGCCCACATGGGAATGCCACCTGCTACCTGCCACCTGGGTCCATCAGTCCAGGTAGGAAGTCAAGCATGAAAGAGAAAGTCATCCCGTTGTGGTCAGGCCACAGTGGACACAGGCACAGTGTTATGAGAGTGAGGAGACATGGCACCCATCCTGCAGGCAGGGGTAAGAGAGGAAGGTTGAGCAAACTCTTGAATCCTGCAGCATTTTCCCTGTAGGCCAGAGAAGGGAGGGAATTCCAGAAAGGAGAAAAGAATTTCACACACAGAGGAGAGAGGAGGAGGTCAGGGGTCACCATCAGCCGGGTATCTGTCTTCCTGGGCAAAAGGATGCAGCTGGAAATGGACGTTGGTGATAAATCTTATAGGGCTGCGTGTGCTCTGCTGAGGAATCTGGGCTTCATCCTGTAGCAACCACAGAAGGATTTATGAAAGAGACTGGGTCAGTCCAGGTCTTCTGAGAAGTAGATGCCAAAATGCATTTGCACATGTGAGGCTCTAGTTAGGAGAAATGCTTGTGAAAGGAAAGGGGGAGAGGAAGGGGGAGCAAGGAAGGCAGCAGGAGTCGCATACTCAGTCGATACCCAAAGGAAAGATGGCGGGATGGAAATGGCCTAGAATTCAAAGTCAGCTGAACGTGTCTCAGAACAGTAACCACAGTATAAACAAATTCAAAGATGCCCAACTATTTAAAAAAATATATAAAGAAAGCTAAAGTAATTAAAAGTACTTATTTATGAGGAGCTGGATGGGGAGCTGAAAAATGTGAGGCAAAGAGCCCTTGCTCACTGTTCTCAACCACAAGTGTGTGTGTGTGTGTGTGTGTGTGTGTGTATTTAAACGTCATGTATGCATCACTTTAATATAAATGAAATATCAATATGTATGTGTATACACAGGTGAGTATGATTAAAAATGGTGTTTTTTTTTTTTTAATTGTATAGAAGAGGGCGCCATGCCTATTGGCTTTGGGGTGCCTTCCATGTTGAGACCAGCTCTGCCTGAGATTTCTGGCCATTTTTTTTCTTGGGCCCATTTCCCCTTTCCTAGAGCTGCCTGAGGCTTTGTGAACTACATAAAAGAAAGTGTTTTTTTTTTTCTTTTCTTTTCTTTTTTTTCTTTTCAGAGCCACATCTGCAGCATAAGGAAGCTCTCAGGCTGTGGTTGGATTGGAGCTGCAGCTGCTGGCTTATACCAGAGCCACAGCAACGCCAGATCTGAGTCACACTTGCAACCTGCACTACAGCTCATGGCAACACTAGATCCTTAACCCACTGAGCAAGGCCGGGAATCAAACCCGAATCCTCATGAATATTATGTCAGGTCCTTAACCTCCTGAGCCACAATGAGAACTTCTAAAAGAAGGCGGTTGTTTTGTTTTTTGTTTGTTTGCTTGTTTGCTTTTTGTGGGTTTTTGTGTGTGTGTGTGTGGTTTTTTTTTTTTTTGCTTTTTAAGGTCGCACCTGAGGCATATGGAATTTCTCAGGCTAGGGGTCCAATCGCTTTGTTGGACATCTTTCCTTTGCCTAAACATGCACGGTAACCAAAGATGCATGCTCTGAGTGTCAACATTTTCAAGTATTGCAAAAATAATGTTGAGATGATTAAATGAAAATATATTGCCTGAAACTGTAGCCCAAGAGATGGAGTAGGAACTAATTCAGTAGTGAGACCTAGCCCTAACCAACTGCAGTAGTAAGGTCATTTGTGTGGGGACAAAAGCTGTAGCATTTCTTTGAAAGATAGGGAAAGCCTCAAACACAGAGCAGATCTTCCAAAAGGAGCAATCCATATGTCAGTCTCTACAATCAAAAATTTAGAAGAAAAAGCCCCAGAGAGGCCACTTATTCAGGCTGAAGGGTTTGGATTAGAGATGATAAAGCAACCATCTGAATAAGAGTGGTTAGTCATAATTAGGTGCTTATTACATACATGCAAAGGAAGTGTGACTTCATGGAATCCTCAGACAGTCCCTCTAAATGGCAATTAATTTCCACACCCAAGAAAGTTGTTTTCGATTTTGACGCATTTTCTAAATTCAGCGAATTTTCAATAAGGAAATGAAACTCCATGTTAACAATGATTTTTCAGAAGCTAAAGCTTTTGCTCCGAGTGGAAGGATGGCCCCACTTCTACCTTCTGAATTTCAACATTTCTCCAAATAATTGTTATACATTAACATCTTAGAAGCAATTTTTCATCACAGTGTTTTCCACTTCATTTGTAAAATATCTGTTGTTTGGAACAAAATATGTTGTTCAACTTGGGACAATATGTATGTTCCTAATTTCTTCCACTCGACTCAGTGCTGAGGCTCTGATAAAGGGAACGGATGCCCCAAATATCTGGAGAAATGAAGACTCACTAATGTTTTTGGATTTAAAGCACTGCTAATTTCCGTATTTTAAACCAACCGTATGATGTTGGTAGAATCAGTGCCCCTCCGTCATTGCACAGAAGGGAGTATCATGGTTCAAAGGGAGAGTGAAATGCAGGGTTCCTGTTGTGGTGCAATGGGATCCACAGTGTCTCTTGAACACTGAGACACGGGTTTGATTCCCCAGCCCAGCACAATGGGTTAAAAGATCTGGCATTTCTGCAGCTGCGGCATAGGTTGCAACCGTGTCTCTACCCAGGAACTCCCCATGCCTCAGGGCAGCCAAAAAACGGAAAGAAAACAAAGGGGGGGGGGAGACACTGAAATATGCCTGACCATCACAATTAGTAAGCTACAGGGCCAGACCATTTGCCTCTTAAAGCTCTAAACTACACACTAAGTGAACTCAAGGGACAATTGTGAAGATCAAATAAAAGACAAAACATTGAAAGTAAGTTGCGCACTGTAAAATATTTTGTAAAATTTCAAGCACTCATTCAATGCTTGTTCCACGAATGAAGGGATGGATTCTTACCCTTCACGACAGCTCAGTAGGGGCAGAGATGGGAACCAGAATGGAAATCATGATTCTTGATTTACAGGCTCTAGAATCAGGCCCTTGCAGATGTGAGTAATGGCTCAGCTGTTTGCGATGTGTGTCACCTCCAGCAGTTACTTAAATGCACCCAGTCTCAATCTCTTTGTAGGTATATCAGGGGCTAGGAGAGTTTCCTCATTGGCAGGAGGAAGGATTTACTAAAACAAGGAACAAATTGCCTGACACAGGAGCTTGATGGGTTTGCTTTTTCATGTGCCCTATCCTACTGCAAAAATATTTTTTTGTACTCTTACATTTCAGCTCCAAAGATGTTCTTAGAAATGCACCCAAATTAAATCCAATAGTCATGTGAGGGTCAGAAAAGGGAGATGAAATGGTTCATGATTTGCGGCAGAAGTCAAAGGGGACGGATGGTTAGTTTAAGAAGTTAAAAGCAACTCTAAACCTAAACTAATATGAAAATATTTCATGCTGGGTTTCCTGGGAAATAAATGTTACATGGTTTTAATTGGCTATTTGTTAGCAGCGGTGATGGTTGGACCCTTGCTATGGGGCCTGGCCTTTTAACTTCCAACCTGAGTCATAAAAGGACATAATTTTGTTATGAAAATTTTCCAACATGCATATTTTTCCTTCAATAGCATGTATTTTCTTTTACCTGCCTTCAATTCTAACCTTTTTATAATTACTTAATGAGCGCTGCATTAGCTAGGTTATGCTGCTATTACAAATAAACTTTGAAACATCAGTGACACAAGCAGATATATGTTCATTTCCTGTATAATTCATATTCAGTGGAGTTTGGTGGGTGAGACGCTTTACTCCACAGACCCACTCAAGGACCCAAGCTGAAGGTGATTCCACTATTTTGACCTTTGACTTGACGATTATGGTAAAAGAACAGAAAAACTGGAGAATTGCTTAGTGTTTTATGCAGACTCAACCTGAAAAAAGTACCCCTCACATTTCATAGGCGTATGATTTTGCAAGGCTGCAGGGTGCTTGGAAGTCTAGTTGCATTGGTCAAGGAAGGAAGACCGTGAAACAGGATTTGGTAAACACAGCAATTACCATGTGTTGGGTAGCGATGGCATATGCATCATGATTTTAGCAATGATTACACTTCCTCCTTTCGAGGATTTTTTGTGTCTCGTGAAACTCACTGATTCCCTGGAGCTCAGTACGATACCTGTCCCAGAAATGTTATGGTGGTCAGGTCGGAGCTGTCTAGTGCTGCATACACCTGCCGTTCATCAGCTCCATCAAGCTGCCCATACAGACCTCAAACTCTCAGCCCAATAATAGAGCTAAGCATTGAGGAAGGAGATTTAAAAAATAAAAAGTGTGGTGAAGGTGTCATTACATGTGTTTAGTTTCATAACGAACAAGTCAAGCTCTTGGAGGGAATTTCAGTTGGAAATGCTCATTCAACAAGTGGAGCTGTTAGGGAAAACATTAGAATAACATCAAAGACAAAGTTATACATTCGAAAGGAAACTCCAAAGAGGGGCTACTTTTCTTCTTTTTATTGAAAATAGTTGCTATATAATATTATATGAGTTAAAGGAGTACTATATAGTGATTCACAATTTTTAAAGGTTATATTCTCTTTATAAATATTATAAAATATTGGCTATATTTCCCATGTTGTATAATATACCTTTTAGCTTATTTTACACTTAATGTTTTTACTTCCCACTCCCCACCCTATATTTCTCCTCCCCTTCCCTCTCCCCATTGGTAACCGACTAGTTTGTTCTCTGTATCTGTGTCTGCTTCTTTTTTAACTGGTCTGTTGTATATTCTAGATTCCACATATAAGTGATATTATATGGTATTTGTCTTTCTCTGTCTGACTTGTTTCACTTATCATAATGCCCTCCAGGTCCCTCCATGTTGCTGCAAATGGAAAAATTCATTCTTTTTATCATTGAATAGTATTCCATTGTGGTGTGGTGTGGTGTGGTGTGTGTGTGTGTGTGTGTGTGTGTGTGTGTGTGTGTGTGTGTATTTCATCTTCATCCATTTGTTAGTTGATGGACACAGGTTGTTTCCACATCTTGGCAATTGTCCATAAAGCTGCTACGAACATTGGGGTACATGTGTCTTTTAGAATTAGTGTCTGTTTTTTCTTTTTCCAGGTATATACCCAGGAGTGGGATTGCTGAGTCATACGACAGCTATAGCTCTGATTTTGGTTTTTTGAGAAACCACCATACTGTTTTCCACAATGGCTCTTTCCAAAGAGGGGTGATTTTAAACATTTAAATTGCATGATATTGTTCAAGACTGCATGCTATTTCCTGGTATTATGGAAAAATGCATTAGAAGAAAAGAGAAAGAAAAGGACTGGCACTGATTTTAACATGTACTGAACATCAAGCAAAGTGTCAGACACAGTCTAGACCTTCTCACCCTGAATCACCACCAGCTCTGATTGTGCTAATATCCCCATTTCAAAACAAAGAAACTGAGGGCCAGAGAGGAAAAAACTGAGCCCCAAATCACAGTTGATCAGCCAGGAATCCCATAGGTAAACTCAGATCTTAACACCTCAGAGTCCAGCCCTCATTGCCATGCTCATCATTGCCTAATGGGGACGGGCTCCATGGTGAGTTCCTTGTCCTGGGGAAATTCAAACAGGGGCTGAAACGTCTTGTTGGAAATCATGAAGAGCTGGCGCAGCACTGGCTTGGGCTTTGTGTTAGATAATATCCGAGTGACCTCAGTAACCAGGAGTTTGTGTTTGTGGGCTTGAACCTCTGTGGTTCCTTCTTTCGGAGGGTGGGAGAAGCAAGAAGCGTCTGTGATCAAAGAGCCATTTCTTGCAGTGGGGTCTACCTCAGACCCCACTCCCTCTCAGCCTTCCCTTTGCTGCCCCAAGCACT
Source organism: Phacochoerus africanus (assembly GCF_016906955.1). Lineage (NCBI taxonomy): Eukaryota > Metazoa > Chordata > Mammalia > Artiodactyla > Suidae > Phacochoerus > Phacochoerus africanus. The sequence continues at coordinate 9,558,800 of NC_062549.1, read as the reverse complement.
GGCACCTGGCAGGTGCCCAGAGGGAGGAGCCCGGAGGAAGGCAACTTCTGAGCCTTTCAGAGTTGGAGCTCCAAATGTCCACTCCCCCTCTAGATGCCTTGTTCAATCTGTTCAAGTGGAAATCTTTTGTGTAATTAAGGTCATTTCAAGAGCAAATAAACCCTTGTTTATCTCAAAGTCATTTACCCCGTGGTTTCCCTAGACAGTTATGGAGTGGATGCCTCCTCCAGCCCCAGAAGTGCCACAAAGCAGTCAGTAGGTTAGAAAAGACTGCTCAGTGCTCACAGGACCATAATTTATTGCCCTGGGCTCAATACGGCTTGTGAAGTTAGGGTCGGGATTGTTCAGAGACAAGCAAATGCCCACTCTGGGTGCTGTCTCTGGGTGATCTACCAATGGTAGCGATTTAGAGGGGAAATAAAACACTGGTGGAAATACCAGGAGACGCCGTCTCAGACACCAGTAGTTGTAGCTAAGTTGCTTCCCCTCTTCAGACCTCAGTCTCCTCATTTGTCAGGCATCAGATAGGTTCTTAAACTGCTGCTTGCTAATCCATTTCTTTTCTTTTCTTTTGTCTTTTTAGGGCCGCACCTGCGGTATGTGGAAGTTGCCTGGCTAGGGGTTGAATCAGAGCTACAGCTGCCACAGAAATGCCAGATCTGAGCCATGTCTGCAACCTACACCACAGCTCATGGTAACCCCAGATGGGGTCAGGGATCAAACCTGCCTCCTCATGGATACTAGCCTGATTCATTTCTGCTGTGCCACAAAGGGAACTCCTTAATTTATATTTTTGATGCTATTTTTTATGGACGTTCCTGGGCTAGGAATTGAACCTGCACCTCCCATGTCTCCGCAGCAACCCAAGCCACTACAGTCAGATTCTTAACCCACTGCACCACAGAAGGAACTCCTTTTTGATGCTGTTTTTATTATTTTGTTTCAACCTCATTGCATACCTTCCTCCCTCTGGGCACAATGCCAGCAAGTCACTGTATCCAGGGGAATATCAAGTGCTTATGAAGGGTCAAACATCCTCCTCATACTTCAATGCAAAGGCCCTGGGGTCAAGTGGGCCTAGAAATATGTGAGGAGTCAGCAGCCTGCACAAGACGGAGAAGAACAAGATCAGAAGCTGGACTAGGCTGAGTTTCATGAAAAAGTAGAAGTCAAAAGTCATCTGTGTTCTGCTTCTCATAAAGGATTGACTCTTCCTTCAGGCAGAATCAGAGTCATTTTGCTCTTTTCTGGTCCTGTCAGTATGTCCCATGGTGATATCTTTATTTATTTATTTATTTTTGCAGCTATTCAATTCTGTAATTTTTTATTACTATTTTTTAAAATAATTTAATTTTTTATTACTCAAATGAATTTGTCACATCTGTAGTTGTATAATGATCATAAGAATTCAGTTTCACAGGGTTTCCATCCCATAACCCAAGCACATCCCCCCACCCCCCCAAACTGTCTCCTCTGGAGACCATAAGCTTTTCAATGTCTGTGAGTCAGCATCTGTTCTGCGAAGAAGTTCCGTCTGTCCTTTTTTCAGATTCCCCATGTCAGTGAAAGCATTGGATGTTGGTGTCTCATTGTATGGCTGACTTCACTTAGCATGATAGTTTCTAGGTCCATCCATGTTGCTAAAAATGCTGGTATTTCGTTCATTTTAATGGCTGAGTAATATTCCATGGTGATATCTTTAATGGAATTTAGTCTTCTCTATCCCAGCGGGACACCTGCAGTATCCAAGGAATAGAGGATTTCTAAAAATACAGACACAGAAAGTAAGAAGCCATCATGTAAACACTGACCTCACAATTGGTGGTAGCGACCATTGCACTGATTCTCACCATTACTGTTATTACAGTATTAGGAAACCCCCTTGGGTTTTACATGATAGAAGACCAACTTGAACTCAAAAGAGCAACTTACTACAAATTACAAATGGTCTTATGATCCCATAGGATAGGAATCTGCCCTTTAGGAGAAATCAGAACCAGAGATTTGAATAGTACTGAAGTCCCTCATCAGTTATCTTTGTTCCTCTTTCGGATTCTGTTTTATTTGCCTAATTTCTTCTCTCTTTTTGAGCTAAGTGTCTTCATTCTCATCTCTGCTTCATTTCTCAGGTTCCCCATGTACAAATGTCGAAGGATGGCTTGCAAGCTTTTCACGTATTTCCCAGGGAGGGAATTCATCAACCCTACCCTCGGACCAATCAAATGCATTCAGAGGGTGAGCTCGCCTGTAGCAGCTGCTTCTCTTGTGGGCGTGTGAATGAGTTGGGATCATTCTCAAAAGAAGAAGGTGTAGCGAGGTCCTCATAAGAAGGCAGGTTGCTGAGAAGAAAATAAATAGTAGTTGCCTACCTTAATCACCCTATTTATTTTTATTTATCATAATTATTACATTCCAGACGAATTTTTTAGTATTTATAAATATATAGTTATTTAGACAAAGTAGGCTGGGAGAAAGACAAAGGACCTTTCTCCCATCAGTCATTCTTTACAAGCTGGCACAGAACTATTGCTAGTTCTTTCCAAGAGTTTGATCAATATCCTTCTCCCGACAAGATTTCATTACCTCCCCTGGTTTGTCCACCTCATTTGCCGTGAAAATAGGAAGGCCGGCCTTTTCTCCATCTCTGGCATTGTCCTTAGAGATGATAAAGAAGCATCCTAAGGTCTGATATGGCAGAAAACTGCTCTCCTGTCCAGCCCTTGGCCTCTCTTCAGACTAAATGAACCCAACTGCTTCAGCCTTGTGTCTGAATCTCATTGCTGTGGTCACTCTCCTCCTGACTGTTCTAGCTTCTCCTTTTCATAAGCTGGGGCTCTCCTTTGGCTGCTGGCATCTCAGAGCTTCATCAAGGACAGTTCATCCCTGGAATATTGCAGGGAAGAGCATGCGTAGCTGTACAGGGAGTCACGTTCTGATGTGGATGAGCTGCGCGGCCAAACGTCTCTGTGTGGCTTTTCTTGTTGTTATTAATGAGGCACCAGTGTGGGCTGTACAGAGTTACATGAGCATGGATTCAAATCCTGGCTCTAGTAGTTATTGATCATGGGTGAGTGATTCAATTCGCCACCTTGGGTTCTTCATCTGAGCAGTGCAGATAAGAATACCAATAGTACTGATGGGATTAAATGGGATGATTCATGTAAAGGGCTGAATGTGGTGTCAGATATGTGAGAGTGGCCCATAAATCTTAGTTCTGTCCCTTTTCTTCTTGCCTGTGTGGGAAAACAAGCAGATGATAGCAGCCAGATTAATGAACAGAAGAAAATTCATGTTCTGGTGCCAGCTCTGCAAGTAGGTGTGGGACCTTGGGGACGTTTCTTTACTGCATGACACTCCTCTAAAGTAGAGAGCTAGAGTTGCTAAGGGGGAGGGGAGAGGGAGTGGGAGGGACGGGGAGTTTGGGGTCAGTAGATGCAAACTATTACACTTAGAATGGATAAGCCGCGAGGTCCTGCTGTGTAGCACAGGGAACTATATCCAGTCTCTTGGCATAGACCATGATGGGAGACAATATGAGAAAGGGAAAGTGTATATATGTATGACTGGATTGCTTTGCTGTACTACAGAAACTGGCACATTGTAAACTATACTTTAATAAAAAATATAAATATAAATATACTTTAGTAAAAAATATAAAATAGAGAGCTGGAAATAGAGGTGAAGTTGATTTCCAGAGTTGTTGACAACCCTAAAAATACAAAACCTTAAGACTACGAGGTTCCTTATATAGTTTGGTAATTTCCAAGGAGTTAGGAGGTGTTTTCTACCCATGCCTTGGCCATAAAAACAATACTGAACATAATAGGATACTTTTAAATCACAGAATAATGTTTTCTGCATCTTTAAGGGCATTCACTATCTCCACTGAAGCAGTCCTATGTCCTTAAGAGTTCTGATGGTTTCTTGTACCCTATCAAGGCGCAGAGCTGGGGAGCGAGATAAAAGTGGGAAAAGTCAGAAGTCCAAGGTCCAGGTCCCACTGTCATGGTCAGTTCTAGAGATGAGAGGTCCGAGTCCCATGGTGACCATCACTAATGAGGGAAGGTGTTAGAGCCAAGATCTCGAACCCCAGGCAGGGGCAACACTAGACGGGCAGAGAGAACAGGGTCTGTTAAAGAAGGAATCTGATGGTCAGGCACACCTGGCCTGGGGTCCCATCTGTGATAAAGACAATAGAAATTATCTAGAAGGGCTGCTGACAGCATTAAATAAGATACTGTATGCAAAATGTTTAACATGCCAAGTGTTCAGTCAACTGTGTTATTAATGAAATCTACAGCAGGAGCTTGATGGGACTGGCCTAACAGGGCCCAGAAAGATTTGCTGGGCACCTGTCTCTGACTCCATTCAGTCTGTGTGTATCCTCAGTACACTGTCCTTTCTTTGGTGGAGGTTCTGTCTCTTTTACTTTTTCTTTTTAGGGCCGCACCTGCAGCATATGGACGTTCCTGAACCAGGGGTCGAATTGGAGCTGCAGCTGCCGGCCTACACTACAGCCATAGCATGCCAGATCCGAGCTGCATCTGTGACCTACACTGCAGCTCAAGGCAACGCTGGGTCCTCAATCCATTGAGCAAGGCCAGAGATCAAACCCCCATCCTCATGGAGACTATGGCGGGTTCAAAACCCACTGAACTATAGTAGGAACTCCCGAGGTTCTTGATCCCAATAAACCAGGAATTCTCTGACACTGTTTCCAGTGTGGATAGAAATAAAATTTTACTGCATTTGCCTTTTAGAAGGAATTTTATTAGCTGGTGATTTTGGCAGCACAGTTTGCTCTTGACTGATCCATACTAGCACTCTAAATTAGCAACATCATTACATGAGCTTATGTTCCTCAGACATATGCCACTGAATGCAAGGGGAAAACGGTCTTGAAGTCTGGAGTTAAGATTTTATCACAGACACTCTGAGAAGGAGAAAAAGCACCATGAGCTAATCAGGCATTCATGAGATCAGCATATTTAATTACATCCAAATTAAAAGCTTCCATAAGTGACAAAGAAAGTAAGAAACTTATGCAAACCACTAAGATAAATGACAGGCTCAAGAAACTACATTTAATAAAAAGTTGAGACTCTTCTGGCTGTAATTTAAGTAAACAAAACAAAATGCTAAGAGCCTAATACACACACAGGCAGAGTACATAAACAGATATGTCCCAGATAGAAAACAAACAGAAAAAAAATACTGCTGCAAATATTCGTGAGACATACAGATGAAAGCACTGAATGGATGGATTCACCTATCAATCCTCATCCCCTCCTCAAATAATTAGATTCAGGGGTAATGAATGAAATAATCTCTGTATCATGGATAACATTCTGAATTGGTACAATAGGTTGAAAAAAGTCTTTTGATAGTTTGTCTTGGAGACACTCCTGGGACATTGACCTAAAGAAGTAATCCAGAATATATATATAAAAAAAGACCTAGGCACAAAAATATCCATTTCTAATGGCAAAAGGTTAGAGGCAACACAAACACTCAAATAATATACAAACTAGGGCAAATTCATTCGTGTGGCATTATAGAGCCATTAAAAATAATCTGTGTGCAGGATCAATACTATCTTGGTAAGCAGATGCCATCACAATGTCCTGGGGAAAGTAATTTGCAACACAGTTTGTAAAATTTGGACACATTTTATTTTTTTTACTTTTCATTTTTGTCTTTTTAGGGCCGCACCCATGGCATATGGAAGTGCCCCAGCTAGGGGTCAAATCAGAGCTACAGCTACTGGCCAACGTCACGGCCACAGCAATGCCAGATCGGAGTGGTGTCTGCGACCTACACCACAGCTCACAGCAACTCCAGATCCTTAACCCGCTAAGCAAGGCCAGGGATTGAACCTGTGTCCTAATGGATGCTGGTCAGATGCCTTTCCACTGAGCCACGATGGGAACTCCAAACTTGGACATATTTTAAAAATGAGAAATAAATATACTCAAATCTGATGATGATGATGCTCGTGATGGTAGAATCATCTACCTGAAAACAGACAGCTTCCCCATTCCCTTCTTCCTTGAAAAATTACTGGCCCATATCTCGGCTCTTCCTCCCCGTGCAGATTTCTACATCTCATTGCCCCTGTCCCCTCAGTTGTCAAGGCTATCATCACTATCTTATTCTTTGACAACTTTTCTATTTTCATGTTACTTGAGTTCTCATCAGCCTTTGACAGGGTTGACCATCAGCTCCTTTTTGAGCGCTTGCCTTGAGCTCTTCTGATATTACACCCCTGATATTCCTCCTGCCCTTCTGACCATGCTTTCTCAGATTCCTTGCTACCTTTTCCTTGACCTCTAAATATTGGAGTTCCCCAAGCATTGGTTTCTGGACCCTGTTGTCTTCTCTTTCTGCCCTTTCTCCTAAAATCAGCCTTCATCCACTGTCACCGCTTTAAGTATCATCTATAAGATAATGATTTTTAAATGAGCATTTCTGGTCCAGTCTTGACGTCTCACTGAGCTCCAGGTTCACATATCTAACTACTTATTTGCTGTCTCTGCTTGCACATTTTGCGTGCATCCCAAATACAGCATGATCAACCCAAAAGACTGATTCTCATTTTCCTTTGCCCCAACCTGTATCCATCCCAGTCTTCCCATGTCAGAGAACGGCATAATTTTCAACGTAGGTGCTCAAGTTAAAGACCTAATAGTGTGGTTCCACTCCTTATGTCTGATCCACCAGAGTGTCTTACAGCTTTTCTTTCTGAATCAGTTTAATTCTCTTACGTCACCTTCATTCTACCATTGTGATGTCTCTCCTGAACCACTGCTGTAGCATCTACCTGTTCTTCCTATGTCTACTTTTCTCCAAGTGTCCCACCATTTATTCTTCACAAGCAGTCAATGTGACCTTCTAATACATAAATCAGGTCATATTACTCCCACCTAAGATTCTCAATGACCTTCCATTGGCGTTGAGATAGAATCCAAAGTCCAAGACAAGCATGTCTTTGTGCACTCATCTCTCACCCATCATCCCTTTGAAATCACATTGCTTTGGACGCTTTCATTTCCTTCAGGCTAAGCGCATTCAGACCTTAGAGTCTTTGCATTCCTCTTCTTCCACCCAGCTACACAGATGATATGCACCTAAATAGAGATGATACTGAAGTTCCGGTCATCTAGATTTCAGCCTAAATACCACTTCTTCAGCAAAGTCTTTCATGACCTCCCCAATCCGTTCTCTCTCCCACTAGATTACCCTGTTTATTAGCATTCCATTTCCATCTCATTCTGTGCAGTTACAGGTTTATTTGTTGAGTTGCTTGTCGGCTTTCTGCAATCCTTTAAGAGTGGGAACTTCAGGAACCAGGGAGCTTATTAGTGTTAATCAGCACCACGTTCTCAGCATCTAGACCCATGCCTGACACATAGTAGACTAGGTGATCAATGAATGTATATTGCATAATGTTGGGATTTCTCCCCCAAACTTTCTGTATTTTTCCTGTCAATTTTAGAGTTAAAAATGAGCTCCTATGGGAGTTCCCACTGTGGCTCAGTGGTTAACAAATCCGACTAGGAACCATGGGGTTGCAGGTTCAATCCCTGGCCTTGCTCAGTGGGTTAAGGATCCGGCATTGCGTTGAGCTATGTTGTAGGCTGCAGACATGGCTCAGATCCCGAGTTGCTGTGGCTGTGGTGTAGGCCAGCAGCTGTAGCTCCAGTTCAACCCCTAGCCTGGGAACCTCCATATGCCATGCAAGCAGCCCTAGAAAAGGCAAAAAGACCAAAAAAATTTATTTCCTATGTAATAATACAAAAAAGTAAAATAGCATTTTAGTAAAAAGATTCTAGTAAAGAAGACATTGCCATAAGATTATTTAGCCAGTCCCCTTATTTTCTGTGTCTAAATTATTTAAATTCTCAGTATTCTAGTCTGTAAAATAGGGAAAATAGTTATACTGGTCTTGCCTCCCTCGATGATATGTTATTAGAAGCCAAATAAACAAAGGCACAGGAAGGTGTTTATTGAGTTGTTAAATTCTTCAGAAACATCTAGGATTATTGACTTTTATTTTCTTGCTTGCTCTTTTCCAGTCTCCATTCTTCCCCAGGGTAAAATAAATTAGGAAAATCCCTAAAGGTCCTCCTTCGGAGCTGAGTCAGGTGGGAAAGGTGGAGAGATTGGTTACAGTTACAAAATCCAATGCTGGAATTCCCACCGTGGTGCAGTGGGTTAGGAATCTGGCTGCAGCGGCTCAGGTTGCCGTGGATGCACAGGTTCGACCCCTGTGTCAGCATAGTGGGTTAAAGGATCCAGCCTTGCCACAGCTGTAGTGTGGGTTGCAGCTGTGACTCAGATTCAATCCCTGGCCCGGAACTTCCACGTGCTGTGAGTGCAGCCATTAAAAAATTTAAATAAAATAAATGGTATTCAATCTTCAAATGGCTAATCTCCTTTATCTGCAAGCATCTTTTCCTTGATTTGAGGGAAAATTTCCTGCATGAGAAAAGTCTGACGTGAACCCTAGATGCATTCCCATCTCTTCTTTCCCTTTGTTCCTGGATTTCTTTCATTATATAGGTATTTTAAAAAACATTAACTTCTACCAGCATTTTATAACCTTTATAACTTAGGTTTATAAGCACCCAGAGAGATGTCAGCTGGTTGTGCCAAAAGAGTAGACATTTGAACAGTAGAACAATGAATCAAAATGGCTATAAGCCAAATTGCCACTGCAGTTTCCGGTGGCTTTTTAGAGGTAATTCTGCACAGGCCCCCCCCAAGGAAAATGGCTTAAGGAAAACAACAAGACTGCAGCCTACCATGAAAGACCGAGCTTGGAGTCTTGAGTTTGAGGTTCAGCTCTGTCTCTTTATCCACTCGTGACCTTGGGGAATGACAATAGGGGCCCTGAGTGATTTTAAGATGTAATTTGAATAATGCTATGAAAATATCCTTTGTAAACTACAGCATGCTAGGTAGGTATAAGATATTATCAGAAGCAATCATCCTAAACCACTGAATTAGCACTTGGCTCTTAAAGGAAATGATTTAGAGCAGCAGCGCAAATCCATCTCTCCACTCGACACTGGACTGTCAGGTCTGGGAAACCCACACCTCCGTGAGTCAAACTGAACAACTTCATCTATAAAATATGAAGAGTGGGACCTTTGTATCCCTAAGTTTTCCTCCAGTTCTTATTTCGCTTTTTTCCTGAAAGAAACAGTGGCAGAAATGCCAGGTTTCTGTGTCGTCTTCCAGTAGGTGGGGCTATTGAGCACAAAATTTTCTTAGAAGTAACTTTTCATAATTACTTTTTTGGTAATTAAAGGAGAAGGAAAAGAGAAAGAAAGATTTATCAATGTCACTTTTTACTAACTGTGGACCATTTCCAAGACTAGACCCACTACACCCGAAACTATCAAAAATACAAAGATCGAAACACATAAAAATGTTTCTTGTTATAATCATGCAAAGGATGTATGTTTGTTAACCAGATTTTCTCACGTTTTTTTTGAATCCCTTGTAAATTTGTGTGGGCCCAAGGACATATGCTGAAACTGATTATGACTCTCTGTGAGAGAAAGAAAAGGGGAATTCTTTTCTCTTCTCTTGGTAAAATCTTACATTTATTTAAAAATGGGCATGATGCGTGATCTCCAATAGGATTTTTCCAAGGCTCTCATGCAGGTGGATGAGATGGGATGGTAATTAGAAAAGAAGGGCTACTGACACTTGAAAAGCACCTATTATGTAGTATTGTCATATTTTATATATAGCTGCAATAGCAACTGTTGGAGTTAAATATTTTCCCCTATATTTTATTACACGAAAACACGAAGCTGAAAGAGGTTAAGAGATTTGCCACTAAGAGAAAATAAATGAACATAAATTTAAATCCGTTCTGGCTAGCTTCAGAGTCAGAGCATTTGCAGACTACAGAGCTGTCCACCTGAGGCTTGTTTGCAATGATTTGGATTTGGGACAAGGGGATAGTCTTAGGCCTTTTTCAAAGGTATATGATGAATTTTCTCTGTTTTCTTGAAGACGAGAAAGGTTTGGAGAGGGCATAGATTGAACTATATCAAAGTTTATTGTGCACTTTTGCTAAGAAACATTCACCAAAGAAGGAATAGCCAAACACTGCTATGAACCAAAGCATGTTGCCCACCATCCCATTCTAGAAGAATCAAGTCATGAGCTTCTGCAGGCACCGACCAACAGTGAACTGTGAAAAGAATTCAGGACACCAAACAGGATGAGGCCCTCTGTGCTTTGGGAAGAACAAGCCCCTTACGTAGATACATCTCAGGAAAAATTTTAATGAACCTAGATTCTTGCATCTTCCCATCCATAGACAGCCACTAAAATTATTAACTGATATATTTGTTCCTTGTGACAAGAAGTGACCTTTTACCAAAATGAATGGTTGACTGCATGCATTCCATAGCCCAAATCATAGATATACTGTTTTTCTCCCTTCCTTTCAGAGAAGTTCCTAAGAGTTCTCTAAGAGTCCTCAGTAGGACCCTGAAGAAAACTCAAATCACAGTCTTATTTACATTGTGCATTTTTCTTTCAGTCGATGGGCACTACCTTCTGCCATGTCACATTTATCGATTAAGGGCGGCAAAATATACCACCCCAAAAGATGCCCCTTTGGTATGTTGATTGCTGCGAATTAAAGTTAGTGAAGAAACAGCAGGTGCAAGGAACACATGCTGACCCTCCTTCCTCCCCCTCAAAGCAGGAAATAAATCTCCCGTGTGAAATGGACCTACTCTGAACCAGGGGGTAAAGAGACATCCTTATCACCAGGCATAGGGAATTCAGGGATGAGAAAACTGTATAAACAAATCTTGTTACTTCTTTGCTAATTAGCTACCCCAAGTGCAAACCCCTTGGTTTTGTTAATCCTTCACAAAGATACTGTTTCTTTATCCAAAAAGTATAAAAGCTATTTGTTTTGTTCACTTCTTTGAGCCTCATATCTTTGGGAATCCTGTACATATGAAATTAAATCTGTTTTTCTCTTGTTAATCTGTTTTGTGTCAATTTAATTATTAGACCAGACAAAGAGCCTAAAAGGGAAGAGAAGTGCTTTTCCTTATACCTGCATCATCCAAACCCAAGGGAAAACAGGAGACAAGAAAGAGTCAATGTGCTCAGGGCTGGGATAAAGTTAAAATCCCAGGGGAAACTGAGGCAGCATTCCAGGTATGCATTTCATGGCAAATAGTGAGGGACCTGCTGACCGTGACCAGTGATCACACAGGTGCAAAGCCTTGCTTCAGGCGTATTGGACGTCAGGCTTATGAAAGAAAACAAGTCTCATTCTCAAGTGTGATTTTCTTGTCCTCCTCCTCCGCCTTCTCCTTCTTTCTTCTTCTTCTTCCTCTTGGCCACCCCTGAAGCCTATGGAAGTTCCTGGGCCCGAGATCCAATCTGATCCACAGTTGCAGAAACACCGTATCCTTAACCTACTGCACCACAGCAGGAACTGTATCAAGTGTGATTTTTGGGGGGTTATAGGCAGGGGCTCTGCTATGACACAGTCCTGATTTCGATGTCTGTCTCAAGATGCTCTGAATTTACTGACTCAGCAAGATGCTAAAAACATACTGCATTTCAGATGCATCATCCACAAAATGGGAATAATGACAAAACTAAACCCAAAGGGCTGTTGTGAGATAAAATGCACAAGCTTCGTGCATTGTCTTGCACATACAAAGCCCATATTAAATATTATTATTTTGCACATTGTTTAGAGGTGACAGGCAGGTGAGTACCCCAAACCAGTCAGATTCATGTAATATCACCTGATACAACCCATTCTCAGCTGAAAAGGACAGAACTGGGCACTTATTTTTCTTCCCATTCTCCCATGTCATTCTCCGTCGCCATCCCACTCACTCATTCTTTAAAACTTTAAAGAAAATATTCCTCCCTCCTCCAGCTCACCAGCCCGAAATTCTCAAAGAAGCCTGAGGATTTTCTCCTCAAATGCTAGAATTCTCCCTGCTTTCTTCTGGCTTTATATTCTTTACGCTGGACCATGTACTTCTCACGTTTTCCCCAGAGGCAATGACTCTTTCTCCAGGCACCTTTTCCCTAACCTACTTTTCTTGGCATTAGTTATGTTCTTCAGAACCCATCCATAGCCTGCCCAGATGTGAGGAGTTTATAGAGTATTTTTTTCTATAGTGTGTGTGTGTTGGGGGGGGGGAGGGATAATTTTCTCTCTACCTTCCTAGGTTCTTGGCTGAGACCCAGGCACTCCCCATCATAAAAGACAGATTAACAAGAGACAAACAAAAGGAATTTAATGACATGCGTACCTCCTGGACACCTGGGAGATACCCAGGAACACTGAGTAACTCCCGGAAATGGCCCAAGGGGTCCCCTCATAAATACCATCTTCAGCTAAAGATGAAAGATGGTGGGTGGGGGAAGGGCAGCTATGGGAAGTGACCAGGAAAAGCACAGTGAACAAGAGTATAGCTGCTGTGCAGATTTAAGTGATTGCCTTCATTTCTAAAGATGAGCATCAACTTTCTCTTCCAGGTAGGGAGAGGGAGACACTTTTACAAATGAAGATTTCCTTATGCATGCAAATGGCTTTTACATAAGGGTAACTTCTACTCCTTTTTTAGAGCTTTTCCTGTGTCTGCTGGTTCTTAAAAATAATCAGCTCAAGATAATCCTTACGACAAAGAGACACATTTGGGAGTGGCAGATTTTGCTCCCTTTCAAGTGGGAAATATAAATATCACCCTCCTAATCCTTAGCAATCTCTGAGGAACTCACAGTAGGACAGCTGGCACTGCTCAAGGTCTGAGCACTTCCAGCTCAGAGAACCTGGAGGGGCTTAGCAGAGGTCTTCCTGCATATCAGACGCGGTACCAAACAGAGGGATGTTGAAATAATTCCCTGACAAAAATGCTTCCCTCCCCCCCCCCCCCGCCATCCCAGCTAAAAATTCTCCCATCAGCTATTTCTTCATGTGGGAGTATTAAAAAGGATACAAATGAACTTATTTGTAGAATAGAAACAGACTCACAGACTTTGAAAAACTTAGGGTCACCAAAGGGGACAGGTAGGGGAGGATTGGACTGGGAGTTTGGGAGTGGCCTGTGCACGCTGAGGTGTAGGGAATCTGTAGAGCACAGAGAATGCTACTCCGTGTTCTGCGATCATCTGTGTGGGAAAAGAACCTGAAAGAGAACAGATGTGTGTATATGTGTCACTGAATCACTTCTTTGTACAGCGGAAGTGATCACAGCCCTATAAATCAACCAGACGCTAGTAAATTTCAAAAAGTGAAACAACAACAATAAATAAAATAAAATAAAATAAAATATGAAGGGAGTGAGCAGAGAAAGAATTAATAGCTAAAAGGGGTGCCTGGTTTGCCACCTGTGTTTGCACACTCATTACTTCATTTAATCCTTACGTAATTGGACAAGCTGTTGTTACTCCCATTTTTAAGTTGAGGAGCCTATGGACGAAAAAAGAACAAGGAATATCACTCACCACCCGGTTGAGTTGTGACCCACCGCATTTGCCCATCACAGTGCACCCTGAAAGGAATTGAAAACAGGGTGAGGCACTCTGTGCTTCGAATAAACAAGTTCCTGGATAAGGTCCTCTTTTTGGGGGACGGGGGCAGGTCTGAGGCATGCAAATATTCTGGGGCCAGGGATCAAACCCATACTACAATTGTAACCTGCACCACAGCAGTGACAACGCCAGATCCTTAACCCACTGCACCACCAAGGAAACTCCACAAGCCCCTAGATAGTCAGATGCATATGTCAGGAAGAAGCTCAATGACCCTAGATTCTTGCATCTTCCCACACATAGAAAAGCTCTAAAATCATTAAATTGGGAGATATCTATCTCTTTATAAATATATATATATAATTATATATACTATATATAATTATATATAGTATATATAATAATTATGTCATATATATTTATATATATAATTTTATATACATATTTGTTCTCTTTATAATTTGCAGTAACCAGTAATGTTTTACCTAGATGAATGCTTGACGAGGTTAGCGCAAATTCATGTGCCTGACACACGGTGAGGCTAAACAAATTGAAACATCAGAGTTTGGAGCAAAGGAAGGTTTATTGCAGCGTCCTGCAAGGAGACAGGTGGCTCCTGACCCCAAAATATCCTGAACTCCCCAAGCCAGCATAAATTAGATACGTCAGCTTCTACTTGGACGACTGATAACTTACTTAACCCTGAATACCTTATATTCTACTATCATACAAATTAGGTTGGAGAGAATTAAAAATCAAGAGCATATTTCTTTTCTTTTTTTCTTTTTTTGGTCTTTTGTCCTTTAAGGGCTGCACCCAAGGCATATGGATGTTCCCAGGCTAGGGGTCTAATCAGAGCTACAGCTGCCAGCCTATGCCACACCCACAGCAATGCCAGATCTGATCCACACTGAGCAAGACCAGGGATGGAACCTGCAATCCCATGGTTCCTAGTTGGATTCATCTCTCCTGCGCCACGACAGGAACTCCAAGAGCATATTTTATTAGAGTAACCCAAACATACTAAATCCTATGGCAGATAAAAATAATACCCTATGTAGCTATCTGACCCTAAGTGAAGGGAACCATAACTCTCCATTCCTTGCGTGTGGGGGTAGCAAGTCCGTTCTAAGCAGCACAGTGTGGAAAGTGGGAGAGAAAGAATACCTCTACAGTGGAGAAATCTGGCAAACCCTCCTCCGACCCGGTGATCAGGTCAGCATCTGTAGCCCCACAGCACATGGGTAATAGGTCCCCTTGATATTGTGAAGTGAAAATGGCACCTGACTTCTGTAATCCTCCTTATGAAACCTACAGCTCCAGTCTAATCAGAAGAAAAACATCAGGAAAACTCCTGTAGAGCACTACCCTACAAAATGCCTGTCCAGATTCTGTCAAAACTGTCAATATTATAAAAAACAAGGTAATTGTTAGAAAATGCCACAGCCAAGAGGAGCCCCAGGAGACATGACGACGGAATGTAGCATGGATTCTTGGATGGGGATCCTAGAGCAGAAAAACAGCATTAGAAAAAAATAAAACAAAACTGGGAGTTTCTGTCCTGGCTCCGTGGAAACGAATTTGACTAGCATCTATGAGGATGCAGGTTCATTTCTGGCTTTGCTCAGTGGGTTAAGGATCCGGTGTTACCATGAGCTGAGGTGTAAGTCGCAGATGTGGCTCAGATCTGATATTGTTGTGACTGTGGTGTGGGCCAGCGTCTACTGCTCCGATTTGACCCCTCGTCTGGGAACCTCCATACGCCTCAGGTACAGCCCTAAAAAGAAAAGAAAAAAGAAAGAAACAGAGGCAACATGAATAAGCCATGATGGTAATGGTGAGGGCGGTGATGGCATTATTGTTGATGGAATTATGATGATGAAGGTGGTGATGGCAGGGTTGTTGGGGTGAACAGAAATGGAAGAGTGATTACCATGGACCTGTGTGGAATTGAAATGATATCTACAGTCAGAGCCTGCAGCTCCAGCTTCACCCTTCCCTGTGGCCCAACACATCCAAACTACTGATTACTTGCATCTTACCAAATGTAAAAAAATTAATAATAATAATAAAAATTAATAAATTTTACATTAATAAATGCAATGTAAAAAGCTAATAACCAACCTCATTTAAGTAGATTTGGAAGCCTAGAAGGAGGTGCTCTCACACCCTGTGGTGACAGCAGAGCCCAACAGGAAGAAGAAAGATTTCTCTTCTCTCCCGGCAGCAGTTCAGCCCAGGAAAATTCATGGATTCTCTGTTTACAATAGCCCTTCCAACTCCCCTTACCCCTCTTTAAAAGAGTGCTCCTTTCCTTACTGTATGGGGACTTGCACAAGGCTTGCCAGCGTGGCAGACTTTGAATTGTGATTACCTGCTAATCTCAAATAAACCCATTTTTGCTTGGGAAACAAGTGGCTGTCTATTTGTTTTAGATCTGCACAAATAGAGCTATCATATTCATTCATGCTTCTGCGCCTTTCCTCTTGCTTCTTCCTCTCTGGGAAAACTGATTTCACCCCTTTCATCATCTGACAACCCTCATTTATCATGATTCAATTCAAGGGTTACTTCCTTATAATATTCTTCACAACAACTCTTTCTCCATTTGGCATAAAATTGGTTCCTAGCAGCTATATACATAGAGTGATCACTTTTTAATTTTTATTTAAAAAATTTTAGACCTCTTGATTGTAAGAAAAATAAACTTTTACGTAACTTAAGCTAAGAAGGATTTTTCTTTTGGAAAAAAATCTAACATCACACAGATTTGAAGGAATGGTTGGAGCATCAAATCTTTGAAAGGACAGTTATTTTGACCAATATTCAAGTTTTGGAAGCAGCAACCACAGAACAGTGTCTTGTGGGAAATAAGGTTATTCAACCATCTCCAACCATTTCCCCATCCATATAGTACAGTTCCAGATTTAAAGTCATGGGAGAGGGTCTAAATTGGCTAAATATGAATTTTTCTAATAGCAGATCCAGACTCAAAGACTTAGTTTCTTTGGGAGGTGATGCCAGGAACTAAATACGAGAGAGAAAAGAGGGATGGGGTGGTAGGGAAAGGAGAAAAGAGCTTCTAATAAACCATACAGAACAACTTCTGGATCATCCTATTGAAGGGTGGGAAGCTGGAAAGTTTATTACCAGACTGCCAAGCCCCATTGTTTGAAATTTCCCCAAATGCATTGATATTCCATACCCCTGGATTGATCTGGTTTGCAAACAATTGACTTCCCATGATGGAGAACTGCAAGGGTCATAGGAATGTGAGGCAAGGACATCAGTAGAATCAACTTATCAATCAAGATGATCAATCAATCAATCAATCAATCAATCAAGAGGTCAGCATATCTCCTTTTAAGAATCCCACTAAGACTGCATGAATTAACTAGGATTAGTTCTCCAGAAGAAAAGCAAAATGGTATTCCAAAAAAGGGAGACAAGATGATCAGATACACACCTCAGAGAAGTTAATCAATGGATAAGAGAGGTTCAGGAAAAAAAAAAAAAGTGCTTAGGGAGGCCCATAGCGTGGAAGACTATCCAATAAGGGAAAAAGCATGGGAAAGTTCATAAACAAATGGGTTTTGTTCACCAAATGCACTTTCCTGATCCAAGTTAGCAAAGCCTGCCTTTCTGGTCTCTCCTTTTCAATCATCCAATGTATATAAGAGTTACTAGATTACCATGACCCCTGCATAATTCAGAAATAATTTATGTGAACTTAACAAATCATTAGTGCCTGTGTTTGCTTTGATCTATTTGATGCTATTTTCAGGTGAATAATTGCTAATTTAATTCTTGCTGGGAGAATAACATTACATTCAAATTCCAGTGTGGAAAAAAGAAAAGGTGCTAATGACTGGATAGACTAAGGTTTCCATGGCAACATATTGCTCTCAAGGATCAAGTAGAATATTAAAATAGTGGCTCATTAGGTGGCACAGATTTATTTTTAATGTATTACATATGTAATATATAACACGATAGTAATATGGTCCATGAATTATGGTCTCTAATATACCTTCCAGAGCAGTGAGGGAGTTTTGTTTTATTTTTTAAAATAGTTTCACTTTGTAAAGAATTGCTTCCAAAAGCTGTTGCTATGTCATTTTTATCTATTCATATTATTTTACTGCTGCGTACCTGAATATGCATGTATATAATGAATATTTGCCCTGTTCTTCAAAAACCAGCAAAAGCCTGAGAAAAGGGGAGCAACATTCTGTGACCATGTGAAAGTCTGTCATTGAAACATTCTCGGGCTTAATATTCAAAAGCTTCTGGGATCTGACATCTCATCATTCTATTCCTTACGCCCGAATAGGGTTATTCAAACCTCTTTAAGAATGTTCTTTGCTTTTCATTTTCCAGAACTTTGATTAAGTTATACCCTCTTCCCTTGCTACTTTGCTAGGTAAGTGTTCCCATCTTAGAGGCCAGTAGAAATGTTCCATTCTCTGCCCTCCCAGGTCTTCAAAGACCCGATGGCAAATATCTGCCGTTCTTGCCACATGGTACAGACCTTGATTTGTACCTCTTAGATGACCTGAATAGGTGGATCTATTCGTCTCAAAGTTAATCAATGTGAGTGATGCTTTCCAAACATTTTATCTCACAGTTTGTCTTTCTTCCCATCTATAATGATATAGCATTATAATGAATAGCGTGAAGTCAGAATGACCTGCTCTAAATCCTTTCTCCTCCATCCATTACCTATGTATCCCTGAGAAAGAGCTATAAGCTTCCTAAGTCTCCATTTTCTCATCTATAAAGTGGGGTTAATAATAGTTTCTATTTCATAGAGTTATAGAGACAAAATGAAAGGGATGGGGAGTTTGGGGTTAGTAGATACAAACTATTACATTTAGAATGGATGGGCAATGAGGTCCTACTGTACAGCACAGGGAACTCTATCCAGTCTTTTGGGCTAGAACACGAAGGAAGATAAGAAAGGGAATGTGTACATATATGTACGGCTGGGTCACTTCGCTGTGCAACAAGAAGTGGCACAACATTGTAAATCGACTATACTTTAGAAAAAAAGAAAAAAAAGATTGACATGTTTTGTGGGACCTGGCTCTGATCTTCTACTCCTTCCTTTTGCCATAAGAATAACATGGCTTAGCCAATAATTAGCTCCAAGGAGGAAAAGAAATATACAGAGTGGATCTATGCTTAATTAATAACCTGATGCCAACCCCCATCAAAGCCAGCCTAAATCAGCCAACTGCCACCTGACCTACAGACACATGAATATAGCTACATTCTTACTGTTATATGTCACTAAGTTTGGGGTTGATTGATTAGGTGGTATTTTTGTGGCTATGGTAAACAGAAGAAAATTGGTAGTAAACTATGTAGCAGTGCTGTAACTATGTGGAAAACTGTGTGAAATTGGCTTTGGAACTGAGTAGCAGGAAAGGAGGGCTGGAAAAATATCAATTTATGTGATGTAGGGGGGACCATTAGGTAAAACTGTTGCTTGTGGTAATTGGAAGACAGTAAAATGTACCTAATTTATTTTAGCACTAGGCAGATACGTTTCAGAGAAAAATGTTGATTCTGTAGATTGGCTTTTCCTAACTACGTGTTATCAGGTATTATAAGAAAAAGATGATTTCTGAAAAGTGCAAGCTAGACTAAGGACATAATTTAAAGGGACAATAGAGCCACCAGGAATTGCATGGTTAGAAGTTAAAATGGTGTCTCACCAAAAACAAATAAAATAAAATAAATAATAAATAAAAATAAATTATTTGATTTATTTACCAAAAAATAAGATAATAAATAAATAATAAAACGGGTTCTCACCCGAGAAGAAAGGCTCCTATCATTGTGTCATAGTCTACAAAGAGCAAACCAATGGCGTGGCTGTACCATGTTTTATTAAGTCCTACGAAGGCATTAATGTGGTGTTAAGTACATCATTTTTGGTGAGTAAAGGGACTTCTAGAAAGCTTAAGAGCATGGCCCAGAGTATCTTGACATTGCAAAGATACCTGTAGTGAAGGAGGGAGCAAGAGGGAGGCAGAGAGAAGAGGAAGAACAAGAAGGAGAAGGAGAAGAAGAAGAAGAAGAGGAAAAGGGGGGAGAAGGAGTAGAAAAAGAGTCTCAAAATAGTTGTGGAAAAAACTTTTGTCACATGCAATGACCTGGAATGGAACATATAAAAAACATCCACAAGGGTTTTGAAAAGGATACACTGGAACACACACACACACACACACACACACACACACACTGGACTAAAGAGAGAGAGACTGTTAAAGATATAAAAATACCTCTGCTCCTCCAGTTTCTACAGGAAGGAAGCAGTCTAAGAAATCTGCTCAGATAGCAGAGTGTATCCTTCAATGCCTTCATTGGAAGTGATCTGAAAAGATAATCTTTCACAAAGCAGAACCATGAACAGAGTAGATCAGCAGACTAAGGAGCCACTTCCAGAAAGCTGAATGAGGACCTCATTAAAGAATAGCTTTTACAGGGCACTATTTGCCCAGCACAAGTTCCGAGCTGCCCAAAGCCACATTCACTACGATGTACCTCTTACTCTCCCCCGTTCAAAGGTGTTTGTTGTGATTATCTTGAGCATGTTCCAACGTGGTAAGATGAGGGCAAGGAGCACAAATAACTTGTCTTTTTGTTCACTAGTCACTGTATCAAGAGGAGCTCAAAATTGAACTTCAGAAAGTAGTATAAAAATTCTGAACTTGAATACTGATGCATTGATTGGATAGGCTTTGGGGGCTCTTAGGGTTGGGTTAGTGCATTTTGCAGGGAGGAGAGGTGTGAATATTTATGATTTTAGTAGGTGAGGTACTACTCTACCCAGATCTCCCCATGCAGGACCAATGTACCCATTTTCCCTGCTGTCAGGGTGGTTGCCTGGTGAAGATTTACAGCAGAACCTCTTGCAAGGAATTGCCATCAGCCCAAAGAAGCTGCCTAACCAAGTGCTCTGCATGCCCTCTCTTGAGACAGCCCAGATGGCTTTGTTTTGGGACAGCCCTGAGGGTGTCTGCTGATCTGTGTCACAATTTACCCTCTTTCATCCAGCCTACTTCATTCTCACAGGTGGTGTTCCTAAGGGAACTGCCAATAAACTTCCTCTAAGAGATTATCTGTCTCATGGTAAGTTGCCAAGATACCCAACCCAGAAGAGTTGGAGCCAAGAAGGGTCTAAGAAAATAGAATTTTAAAATAGGATTTGGGGGAGTCCCCTTGTGGCACAGTGGAAATGAATCTGATTAGTATACATGAAGATGCAGGTTCGTTCCATCCCTGGCCTCACTCAGTATGTCAGGGATCCAGCGTTGCTGTGGCTGTGGCATAGGTAGGCTGGCAGCTGTAGCTCTGATTCCACCCCTAGCCTGGGAACTTCCATATGCAAAAAGCAAAAAAAAAAACAAACAAATACATAAAAATAAAAATGGGATTTGGCATTGCATTTAGAATGGACAGGCAATGAGGTCCTACTGTACAGCATGGAATTATATCCAATCTCTTGGGATATAGATAGTATGAGAAAAAGAATATATATGTATGAGAAAAAGAATATATACATAAAACTGGGTCACTTTGCTGTACAGCAGAAATCGGCACAATGTTGTAAATCAATTACATTTTAATTAAAAAAAATGTTGGTATTTGGGTTCATATCCGTGGGGGGGGGGACATATTCTAAAATCCATGACATTTCCGTGATAAAATTTTATCTCAATGTTCTTCTTGGATTTGGCCACATAAATCATAGGTCTTTTGATATTTTCCTTTTTAATCAAGTAAACCTCTTAGCCCATTTCTTAGCTATTTGATACAGAAAATAACTTACACAATCAATGGTGATATGGACTGTATATCATGAAAAAGTTCTATTACATACTAAGTCTAAAAAATTATGGGCAGGTATGAAAGTGTGGCAGGCATGGCTGCATTTTGGTAAAATCTGGTGCATATGTGTTGTGTGTGTGTGTGTGTGTGTGTGTGTTTGCCTGTCTGCCTGAATTCCCAAAGGTGTTTACATAAATGTTAGTAATGTTTCTCTTTAAATGAGAGAATCATTTCTTTTAATTTTCCTGTTCTGAAGTATCTCCTTTTTGGGGAACAACTTCCTATGGTTCACTTTTACTAACAGATAAAACAATAAAGTTATTTTCATTTCAGAAAGAAAATTTTCCTGTACATATCTGGTCCTTTGGGAGTTGGGATTTCAATGTTATAGGTAAAGCCTAGGGATTAGGTAAAACGGGCAAAGCTGCTAAAAATGAAACAAATCTTGATGAGGTCCCCACAAACCCCAGCTCTAATAGGTCATCCACCTGTGTTCAGGTGTGATTTCTGATTGACCTTGGTTTTCGTTCCAACAGTCTGTTTCCTGTGTATAGTTTCTTACAGTGTACAAGTTCCTTTTCCTGACCTTTTCTTTCGATACAAACACTCTCTATATAAGGAAGAAGGCCAGGTGTTGGTTTTTTCTGTATTAGATCAAGGATTCAGAGAGGTTAAGTAATTTGTCAAATCCCACATGACATGAGTGATAGAATATTGAAGAGCGTCAAGAGAGGGTCAATAAATAGTCTCCTAAGTACTGTCTTTGCAATTTATTTTATTTCTTCTGGCTTCCCCCGAGTAGAATTAGCTTCTCCCTCCACTAATAAAAATTGAACATACCTGTCGCTCTAAGAAAGCATTTGTTTACATGTGTCTCTCTTCTTGAGGGAAGATGGCATTTCCATTCCATAGTGCTTATCTCAATATCTGGCACACAGCAAGTTCTCAACCAACGTTTATTGAATGAATATATGTCTTGTATCTTGGAGGCCTTCGGTGCAAAAGCAATTATGAAAAAGAAGTACCGGCTATACCTCAGAGATATTACAAGTTTGGTTCCAAACCACTCTAATAAAGCAAATACCGCAGTAAAACAAATCACACAACCTTTTTGCTTTCCCTGTGCATATAAAGGTTATGTTTATACCATAGTGTAGTCTATTGAGCATGAAATAACATTATGCCTAAAAATTTTACATACTTAATTAAAAATTCTTTATTGCTAAAAAATGCCAAGTGTCATCTGAGCCTTCAGCAAGTTGTAATCCTTTTGCTGATGGAAGGTCTTGCCTCGAGGTTGAAGGTTTCTGACTGCTCAGGGTGGTGGTTGCTGAAGATTGGAGTGGCTGTGACAATTTCTTAAAATGAGACAATAGTGAAATTTGCCATGTCAATTGACTCCGTTCATGAATGATTTCTCGGTAGTGTGTAATGTTGCCTGATAGCATTTTACATATGGTAGAACTTTTTGGAAAATTAAAGTCAATCTTCTCAAAACTTCCTACTGCTTTATTAACTAAGTTCATGTAATACTCCAGAGCCCCTGTTGTTATTTCAATAGCCTTTCTTTTCATTTTTAAAAATTTTTATTGAAGTACAGTTGCTTTACAATGTTGCGTTAATATCTGCTGTACAGCAAAGTGACTCAGTTTTACACATACACATATCCATTATTTTTCAGGTTCTTTTCCCACATAGGTTATTACAGAATATTGAATAGAGTTCCCTGTGCTACACAGCAGGTTTCTGTTGATCATCCATTCCATACACAATACCGTGCATAAGCCAATCTTTAACCCCCAATCCATCCCTCCCCTCCGCCATTCCCCTATAGGAACCCTACCTTTGTTTTTGAAGGCTGTGAGTCTGTTTCTGTTTTGTAAATTAGTTCAACAATCTTCACAGCATTTTTTACCAGAGAGAGATTTCATCGCAAGAAACCACTTTCTCTGCTTATCCATAAAAAGCAACTCCTCATTCATTCAAGTTTTATTATGAGATTGCAGCCATTCAGTCACATCTTCAGATTCTGCTTCTAATTCTAGTTCTCTTGCTGTTTTCACATCTGCATTTGCTTCCTGTTCGAAGCCTTACACCCCTCAAAGTCGTCTGTGGCCATTGGAATCAACTTCTTCCAAACTCCTGTTAATGCTGATACTTTGACCTCTTCCCATCAACCACAAATATTCTCAGTCATCTAGAATAGAGTCCTTTCCAGGTTACAACTTACTCTATAGCCAGATCTATCAAAGGAATCACTATTTATGGCAGCCATAGCTTGTTTCTTCAGCAATAAGACATGAAAATCAAAACTACTTCTTGACCTATGGATGTAGGATAGATTTTCAGAATGGCAAATGAGCATTGGCTTCAACTTCGTCACCACGTGCGTTAGCCCGTCACAAGAGGGTCAGTCAGTCTTTGAAGCCAGGGATTGACTCCTTTCTTGTTCACGATATTCCTAGGTGGTACCTTCTTCCAGTAAAAAGCTGTTTCATCTCCATGAAATGTCTGTTGCTTACGGTCACCCCCTTCATTAATTATCTTAGCTAGGTTTTCTCCATAACTTGCCACAGCTTCCACATCAGCACCCACTGTTTCACTTGGCACTTTTACATTATGAAGATGGTTTCTTTCCTTAAAACTCATGAACTGACCTCTGCTAGCTTCAAAATTTTCTTCTGTAGTTTCCCTACTTCTTTCAGCCTTCATAGCACTGGCAAGATCTAGGACCTTGCTCTGGAGTAGGCTTTGGCTTAAAGGAATGTTGTGGCTGTCTTGATCTTTTATCCAGACCATTAAAACTTTCTCCACATGCGCAATAAGCTGTCTCGCTTTTTTATCAGTCATGTGTTCAGTGGATTAACATTTTTAGTTTCTTTCAAGAACTTTTCCTTTGCATGCACAGCTTGGCTGTTTGGTGCAAAAGGCCTACATTTTGGCCTATCTTGGCTTTTGAAAATACCATTCCTTAGCTTTTGATTTAAAGCAAGAGATGTGAGATTCTTACTTTCACTTGAAGAGTTAGAGACAACCACAGGGTTATTAATTGGCCTCATTTCAACAGTGTTGTGTCTCGTGAATATGGAAGCTTGGGGAGAAGGAGAGGGATGGGGGCACAGGTGGTTGGTGGAGAAGTCAGAATTCACACAACATTTATAGACTACATCCATTGTCTTACATGGGCATGGTTTGAGGGTGCCCCCCACAAAATTACAAGAGTAATATCAAAGGTCAATAATCAGAGATCCTGGAGTTTCTGCTATGGCAC
This sequence comes from Phacochoerus africanus, assembly GCF_016906955.1. Lineage (NCBI taxonomy): Eukaryota > Metazoa > Chordata > Mammalia > Artiodactyla > Suidae > Phacochoerus > Phacochoerus africanus. The sequence goes on along the minus strand of NC_062549.1, from coordinate 9,534,148 downwards.
AGCGGGTTAAGGATCTGGCGTTATCTCTGTGGTGGCATGGGTTCAATCCCTGGCCCAGCACAGTGGGTTAAGGTTATGGCATTGCCAATAGCTGTGGCATAGGTCACAGCTGCAGATGAGATTCCATCCCTGGCCCAGGAACTTCCATATGCTGCTGGTGTGTCACTCCCCCCACACACACCAAAAAATCACAGATCCCCATAACAAATGTAACAACAATGAAAAAGTCTGAAATACTGTGAGAGTTACCAAAATGTGACACATGAAGTAAGTAAAGGATGTTGGAAAAAATGGCATCGATAGGCTGGCTCGATGCAGGGTTGCCACGAACTTTGAGTTGAAAAAAACAATGCAATATCTGCAAAGTGCAGTAAAGTCAAGCACAGTAAAGGAGTATGCCTGTAAAGAAAGAGTAGGGCTTTTCATTAAGACTATGGGCACTAAAAGAAAAAAAAAAGGAATTCCTGTTGTGGCTCATCAGTAACGAGCCCAACTCGTATCCATGAAGATGTGGGTTTGATCCCTGGCCTCGCTCAGTGGGTTAAGGATCCGGCATTGCTATGAGCTGTGGTGTAGGTCGCAGATATGGCTCAGATCCTGCATTGCTGTGGCTGTGATATAGGCTGGCAGCTGCAGCTCCGATTCAACCCCTAGCCTGGGAACTTCCATATGCCGTGGGTATGGCCCTAAAAAGCAGCAGAAAAAAAAAAAAAAGACTATGGGGCCCTAAGAGGTAGAATATAAAGGCCAGCTCTGGACCCACATGTAATTTCTAAATTATAGCAATTCCTAATCTAGCCCCCTACATTTTGCCCAAGAAAACTCTCCTTGTATGGTCCTTGCAATAAATCTTTCACTGCTCCCTCCACCACAAAAAAGAGAGAAAGAGAGGAAGAAAGAAATAAAGAAAGAAAAGAAAGAAAGAAAGAAAGAAAGAAAGAAAGAAAGAAAGAAAGAAAGAAAGAAAGAAAGAAAGAAAGAAAGAAAGAAAGGAAGGAAGAAAGAAAGGAAGGAAGGAAGGAAGAAAGAAAGAAAGAAAAGAAAGGAAAGGAAACGGAGATAGAACCAGATAAAATAAGTGTTCAGATTCACATAGCTCTAAGTGCCAGAGATGGGATTTAGTCCAGGATTGTTTGACTTCAGAGCAGGGGTTCTCTAAATAGTATTGATCAAGGAGCTGAGGACAGTGATGGCAGGGACCACCATGTCACCTCCCTGGTAACACAGTTCCTGGGGCAGCTGTGGTTTCAGAGAAACGAAGTGGATGTCATCCCCTTCCTTCCACAGACAGAAAGCCCAGTTACGCAGTCAGAAGGCCTAAGACCAGGTGACGGAGAGATTACAGTGGAACTCGGGTCTCTCCCACCACCCTTTGTCCCTCTTCTACGGCTTCCCTTTTGGGCATGTGTAGACTGACCGCTCAGGAGGATGTGTGGCACTGCCATGTGGATTGCTGGTCCCCTGGATATCATTTCTGGAACATAAACTGGCTCAGACATAGGAGTCCTGAGTTATGGGCTGTGGTTTCTGGCCCTTTGCTTTGATCTTAGGCATCCCCTCTTTCTCCCCCTCAAGTTATTTTGATCTACAAAATAGACTGAACCATCCCCACTGTGTCTTTCAGAACCAATATTATATTCCAAGTTTAGCTGGGCAAATAGAGTCTGCAGAGAAAGAGTCACACTCTATAGCTTTGGATGGGGAAGAGCTTTATGACAGGAGATTTGGAGGAATTAAGAAATCAGCTGAGCCTCACCGAGCGGGCCATGAATAGAAGTACGTTGGCAGATCCTCCTAGATGCAGTAATTAAACCAGAAGCAGATTAAAGTTCTAAAAGGGATGTCAGCAAAAAAGCAGTGGATGTGCCAATGGCCTCTGAGGGACCTGCCCAAAGGTTTATGGAGAAGAGAAAGAGTGCCAGATCCTAGGAGATAGAAAACCACTATGGAACAATAGTGTGCAAGAAAAATAATGAATCAAAGCATATCAATAAGATGAAGCAATACTAGAGAACATGGAAATTAGGTGGAGAGCATTCTCACCTAGAGTTAGCAATTACAAGGGAAAAACGAAACTTAGGGAAAAACTCTCATGGTCTTTGCTGCACTCCATCCCAATAACAGTAATAGAATTTCAGGGCTTGGAGGTATTCTATTTTTTAGTTTATAATAGACTGGAGCTGAAACTGACAGCACTAATGGCTTGAACCTAGCCAGAACCCAGACTGGGACTTGAATCCACAGTTTTTAAATTAGAATCACTCATGCAGTGTCTAGAGTTACTGAGGTTCAGGTTCTTTGTGCCTCTGCGCAGAAGGAATTCAGTGAGAAACAAAGTGATAGGCAAGAAATAGATTTATTAAGATAGGATGGTTCAGAGTTCCTGTTGTAGCTCAGTGGTTAACAAACCCCACTAGCATCCATGAGGATGCAGATTCGATCCCTGGCCTTGCTCAGTGGGCCAAGGATCTGGCGTTGCTGTGAGCTGTGGTGTAGGTTGCAGATTCGGCACAGATCCCATGTTGCTGTGGCTCTGGCATAGGCTGGCAGCTACAGCTTTGAATGGACCCCTAGCCTGGGTCTGTGGGTACAGACCTAAAAGACAAAAAAAAAAAGATAGGATGCTGGTAAGAGATGCAGGCAGGCAGGCAAGGAGGCTCTGCCCTGAGGATTAGGTGGGCTACAGTTTTATCATCCAAGGAGAGTGGGTGTGGGAAAAGACTGCCACTTCCTCTTTCTTCAAGTAGCAGCTCCTCCTTGGTATCCAGTAAGAGAGTATTTGACCCTATAAGGTCAAACTAGGACTGTCATGATGCTTATTCAAATCAGTGGAAGGGTGGTCCTTAAACTCCTGCCCTTGGTCTGAACCTGAATGAAGGCCTCACCCCACCCCGCACCCAACACCCTAAGCCATATCTCACATCTCCACTAGCAAAGCAAGCCGACCTTGTTCCGATGGTCCTCTTGAACAGTTGGTAATTTATAGTCATCTCCCAAAGTCCCCTAGGTCTCCCCCTCTCTCTGTGGTCCCTTACTGGGACTTCCACAACTACCTGTGCCTACTCCATCCCTATCAGAGCTCCCACTTTACAACCATGCCATCACTTGCTTGAAGTGGGGCCAGTAGTGCTTGAACAAACCTAATACAGAGGAAAGTTAAAGCTTACAAATCAAGTATGACTTAAAGCATTATTTGAGGTCCTAGATCTAGCTATTCCTAAAGGCATACTTCCTCTTACAAGGGCCTTCAACACCCCTACTTCTTTTATGCCTTAAGCCGTTTGGCTTAGTTACATTTCATGTGCAATCAGAAGAGTTCTAGTGCCTAATACAAACTCGTGATTTTAGGTAAGTGTGTATCCATACACGTGTGTATTGAAAAAGCCTAGAAAAAAAAAATCCCTAGTAATGAGCTTTGCATTGCCAAGATCCCAGTTTCTAAATAGCATTATTCAATCAAGAGTGGGAGATTCTTGGAGAAATGGCTTATTTCAGGTCTGAGGCAGGAAAAGTACAAAGTAAGCCTGAGATATCTTGTGCCAGAAAGCAAGAAAGCAAGAAAGACCAGTGGACCATGTCCAAAGAACACAGGAACATAGGGGAGAGGCTCTTACTGGCCAAATTTTGGAAGTTTAAGCATCAAAATGAATAATAAGTATAATTGATTGCAGTCATTAAATTTTTAAAAATCCATAAATCTATAATGATGACAGAGAGAAAGTGAAAACTCTCTTTTTTTTTTTTTTTTTTTCTTTTTAGGCCCTCATCTGTGGCATATGGAATTTCCCAGGCTGTGGACCCAATCAGAACTGCAACTGCTGGCCTACGCCACAGCCACAGCAACACCATATCCAAGCAGCCTCTGCAACCTACACCACAGCTCACAGCAACACCAGATCTCTGACCCACAGAGCAAGGCCAGGGATCGAACCTGCATCCTCATGGATACTAGTTGAATTCATTTCCGCTGTGCCCCAGTGGGAATTCCAGGAAAGACTCTTTTACACAGAAGAATATCTGTTGAATATGCAGAAGGAATTGTAGAATTATGGTAAAAACAGTCATTTTCATTGACTCAGGCAATGATTATCCATGGAAGCAAAAACCACTAAGCGGAAATGTTGGGAGAAACCCCATATTCCATGATGCTAAGACCCCACCTTCAGCAACCCCACAGATAACTGTTTTCCAATAGCAGAAGGAAATGTGTACCGTCTTAGAAGCTGACCACCATCTTAGCCAAAGAGTCAAATTTCAAAAAAAACAAAACAGCAACAAAATCCAACAGTATTTTTCTTCTTTTGCGATTAATATGGTCTTGCCAAAAATCTTTAGCTTGACTCTCATTAATACTTTTATAAATAATACTCAATTAATAGAAAACATAAGAGGCAGGAAAAAAACTCTCACAATGTTTAATGACACTAGGAGGACACAATTAGATAAATACAGGTGGGACTTATATGCTATAAGTCCCCTTGTATGAATTCTTCCAGACGTCAGTATGAATTTGGATAAAAATAAGGTTGGTAGGTTTATTTTAGATTTTAAAAGATTGAAGAAATGTAATAAAGATGCATGCAACTTTGACAGGATCTTGACCAAAGTAATTAAAAGATCTATACAGAGATTTCCCTTCGTGGTGCAGTAGAAGTGAATCCAACTAGAGTCCATGAAGATGGGGGTCCGAACCCTGGCCTTGCTCAATGGGTCAGGGATCTGGCACTTTCATGAGCTGTGGTGCAGGTTGAAGACATGGCTCAGATCCCACACTGCTATGGCTGTGGCATAGGCCTTCAGCTGTAGCTCCAATTGGACCCCTAGCCTGAGAACTTCCATATGCTGTAAATGCAGCCCTAAAAGGAAAAAAAAAAAAAATCTATACAGAGATCTGAGGACAAATGAGAAATTGTGAATAGGGTTGTTAGCTTACAATTATGAAATAACAGTTTATCTGCATGGTTGCATTGTGGCTTTTGAGAACAATGCCTTTTATTCTTATCAGAGGCACGAGGAAGGATTTTGAGAGGAAAGGTCATTAGATCAGGATCAGGAAAAAAAATATATGTGTGAAAACAGAGAGATGGAGCCACCATGGTGAAACCTGAGCAATAGCTGACAATTTTTAGAAAAGATACAAACGTTAAGGCGCTAGTTCAGGGGTTGGGAGACTTTTTCTGTCGGAGGCGAATACTATCTTTATAGGCAGAACCCTCTATGGAAAAGCGTAAATATACTAAATCGTATACATTTTCTGCTTTGCAGGCCGTAAAATCTCTGCCTCAGCATCTTCTTCTTTTTATTTATTTATTTTTATTTTCCCATTGTACAGCAAGGGGGTTAGGTTATCCTTACATGTATACATTACAATTACATTTTTTTCCCCACCCTTTGTTCTGTTGCAACATGAGTATCTAGACAAAGTTCACAATGCTATTCAGCAGGATCTCCTTGTACATCTATTCTAAGTTGTGTCTGATAAGCCCAAGCTCCCGATCCCTCCCACTCCCTCCCCCTCCCATCAGGCAGCCACAAGTCTCTTCTCCAAGTCCATGATTTTCTTTTCTGCCTCAGCATCTTCTTTTGGTACCTCTGCTGCCCTTATGGTACCAAAGCTGCCGTAGACAACGCAGGGATGCGCGTGGCTGGATGTGGCCCTCAGCCGTAGTTTGCTGATCCTGCTGCTACCCTTCTGTGTACGTGGTTGAGAATAGGGGAAAAGGAGCAAGTCCTGATGCACACCATCAGAGTGCTCACCGAGGTTGAATGCACAGGACGGAAACTGATGGACAAGGGCCGGAAGTGTTCTGTGGTCCTTCACAGGGGCCTTGAGTTTGCATGTGCATAGGGAGACCCAGCGAGAATTCTCTACTCATCTTTCCCCTGCTTGTTTTCAGAGCTTGAGCTCCACATCACGATGTGTTTTCACATTTGATCCATTCTGATTTTCCTGGGCTTCTTTCCATGTTGTTGTTCCTGTTTGCCTCCAAATGCTTCATAAGTAAAAGACTCCAAAATCCTAGACTTACTCAAGACTGCCTTTATTGATTTCTCCAGTTAGTGACTGTATAAAACAGACGGAAAGGCTTCGACTCTCTGTGAACGATGGTAGGAGAAGATTTCACTCCTAAAGATTTATCTCAATGTTCCTTCCTTTAGCAAGACTTATCTACTTTGGCAGCTGGGGACTCTGGGACTTCCTCCTGTCTGACATGAGCCACAAATAGACAGGGAGCTATTAAGGGCATTCATTGGTTTGGAAGAGAGCATTAAAGGCCTCAGGTGACTGGACAGGAAGTGCGAAAATGGATCAGTCCGCTCTTAGCATCTTACCCAAGTCAGCCTGATAGAGTCTGAAGTTCTTCTCCTTAGTAAAGATGCTGTGTTCAAAGGTCTCAGTGCATCTCTGCTTGGACATGTAGGGCTTCTCTCTCCACCCCTTACACGCTGCTCCCCACCATTGATGGGTGACGTGGGAAGCACAGAGAAGCATTAGCATATGTCCCTTTCACAGGTAGAATTAATGTTAACTGTTCCTATTTGGTTTGAGTGATGAAATCTCTCGGGTGTAGGTTGTGGTGATGATTATACAACGTTGTGAGTTTACCGAATCCCCACTAAACTAGACACTCACAAATGGTTACAAGGCTAAATATTAAGTTATATATATATTTCACCATAACCAAAAAATGGAGAAAAATAACCTTAGGGAAAAAAATGCAATTATTAACCTACCCTGGAATTGATGCTCTCTCCTTGGCTGGGGATAGGGGTTGCAGAGCGGAGGTTAAGGCAGGGGACACAGAAGAACTTGACTCTAGACCCCATTCAGACTCTAACAATGGGGAGGACTGTTTCCCCAGAGAAAACTCAGGAAGGGGTGGGTGTAGGAAGATGAAGCAAAGGGTGTTCACTGCAGAGGTGTCTGAAGGGAGGAGAATCCTCTATGTCCACAAGCTGTTAATCTCTCAGATTCTCATCTGCAGAACCAGAGAATGACTCGGCTGGCTCCGGCAAATGTAATTTGTATCTGCTGCTCTAAAGATTTCATTCATTCTTGACAGTTTAACAACATGCCTCAAGTCACTTAAGAGTCAAAGACTTCTTATATCATGGGTCCAAACATGGTTAGCCCCAAAAGGAGAGATTTGCAAATAATCACTCTGGAACTTGTCTATTTGAAACAGATAATATCCAGTACGTGTCAGATCTCCCAACACCTCTCATGACTTCACCCAACCCACTCAGTGTTGCCCACCTGGTCCATGTCAATATTTAAATTGGAGCCTCATGGGGGCTTAGGATGAGTTGGTGAGTATGTGTGAGAAAGACACTATTGGCTTAATCAGCTTTGATCCAAAAGGAGAATGAAGTGACCATTCCAGCTCCAGAGAGGTGATGGGGTTGAAGACGCCTGCATCTTCAAAGCTCTGGCCGAGAGAGCGAGGCAGGCAGAGACTGTCCCAAGGGCTGTTGTTCCCTGTCCTACTTCTCTTTCTTTTTTTCGTCTTTTTTTTTTTTTGTCTTTTTGCCATTTCTTGGGCCACTCTAGTGGCATATGGAGGGTCCCAGGCTAGGGGTCTAATCAGAGCTGTAGCTGCCGGCCTACACCACAGCCACAGCAATGCAGGATCCGAGCGCGTCTGCAACCTACACCACAGCTCACGGCAACACCAGATCATTAACCCACTCAGCGAGGCCAGGGATCGAACCCACAACCTCTTGGTTCCTAGTCAGATTCGTTCACCACTGCGCCACGGCGGGAACTCCCCTACTTCTCTTTCTGTAACACTTTTCCAGATCTTCTCTGAGATTTTTCTCTCCCTCATTTTCCTTCGTGGCATGCCTGCCTGCCCGATATCGTATACATTTGTTTACGGTCTGTGTCCTCACTCAGGATGTGCCTGGTCTGAGGAAAAGAGCTTTGCCAAGTTCACTGCTCTACTCAAAGCCCCTTCGACAGTGTGGGCAGATTTTGCTAACACCGAGTAGGCAGGCTATACACGATTGGTGAGAGAATAAATGCAAACTCATATTTTTAAAGGTCAACTTTCTTAAAGTTCCTCCAGCACCTCCCTCTTCCACAAAATAACAAATAATCTGAGTCAGAGATTTTCATATAGCTCTACCTACTGCCTTCTCTCACAGCAAATAAGAGATGCTACAGTAAAAAAAAAAAAATATATGACATTTGTTCATTTACTTATCTTCTCACTGGATTCTCAACTCCTCAGAAACAGGGATTGTGAGAACTGTTCAGTGAACGGTTATGGAATGAATGAAATAAAGCGTGATTTGGGAAGTAAAACTTAACCAAGAGTAAACACTCACGAATGAACTTAAGGTAAACTGTAGTAGTTCTTCTCCTATCAGTCAAATTTCAAGAAAGCTACATTTGTTCTGATGTGTTGTCCTAGTTATTTAAGCTTCTTGCTTCCAGCAGAGAATATCTAGATTAAAAGATAAAGGTGGAGATAAAGATGGATTGTAGAATGCTAAAAATATCTGTTATTGTCTTTTGAACAGTGTCGGTATAGTAGGATCTAAATTAATCCTGGATTACTAATATTTCATGCTAAATCATACGAGAGAGAAATCAAAGGCCATATTAAAATCTTTGATCTTTAAAAACCAGCTCCCAAGGTTCAAGTAAGTTCAAGACTACACGATTTAAAAAAAAAAAAAATCCAAGCACATTATAAAAAATGATAAATTGAGAAAGTTGCTGTCTAAGTGTCCTAGTAATCAATGAATTTAGAATTTAGAAAGTATGAGTCATAACTATGTGAATTTTATATAGGTACTTATCACTGTATACTTGCATGTATATGTGTGTACATTAATATTTCATTTATTATTTAATTTTACGTGCGCTATTTTCCCCCATTTAATTCAATATTCCTTAAAATTTCGATAGCTCTTTATTATTTCAATCGCTGGATACTTAGCTTACTCAGTCCCTTCTTGTGGAGCATTTATATACTGATCTATTATTGCACAATCTGGCAACAAATCTCCACACTTGGCTGTATTTCCGCAACACCGTTTTGAAAATCCTTCCATGAAAGGTGACATCTCTTTATTGGTCTCTGTGGCTTGCTTGGACCAATCGAATGTAGTGGAAATGACTGTATTGGTTTTGACCCTATACACCCAGAGGACGTGCCAACTTTGGCTCTCTTCCTTGGAAGCCAGACAAGCCTGAGCGAAACTTCTGGTTATGGTTACATGGTAATCATGAGAAATGTGAGCCCCCGTTCCCTGACTGCCCCAGCTGACAGAGAGCTAACATCCAGATGCAGAGCTCCCCACAAATTAATGAGCAAGGCCAGCCAAATAGAGAAGAAACAACCGCTGACCTATGAACCCTGTTTGTAAGCATCATTTATTTGGAAGACTTCCATTTTGTTTCATTCCGATTTTTCTAATGGGAGTAGGACTATTTCTCCTTATGGTGGTAAAGTCTATCTAATGTAACATTTTACCATTCTGGAGTTCCCGTCGTGGCACAGAGGAAACGAGTCCAACGAGGAACAATGAAGTTGCAGGTTTGATCCCTGGCCTCGATCAGTGAGTTAAGGATCTGGCGTTGCCATGAGCTGTGGTGTATGTAGGTCCTAGACACGGCTGGGATCCCGAGTTGCTGTGGCTCTGGCATAGGCCAGTGGCTATAGCCCTGATTAGACCCCTAGCCTGGGAACCCCCATATGCCACGGGTTTGGTCCTAAAGGGACAAAAGACAAAAAAAAAAAAAAATTGCCATTCTAACTGTAAAATTCAATGGCATTAAGTATATTGACAATACTATGCAATGTTCAAATTATTTCCAGACTTTTCCTCATCTCAAGCAAAGACTTTACTCGTTAAGCAATAACTGTTGGTTCTCACTTCCCTCTAGCCTTGGTAATCTCTTTTACTTTCTGTTTCTATAAATTTATACTTTTCTATGCTTCTTCTAGATACTTCACATAGGTGTAATCATGTAATATCTGGCCTTTTGTTTCTGGCTTATTTCACTTAACATAGTGTTTTCAAGATTCAACCATGTTGTCACATGTATTAAAACTTCATTTTTTTTTTTTTAGTTGAAAGGTATTTGTTAGTATGTGTAAATTTTGTTTATCCATTAATTTGTTGATAAACACTCAGATTGTTTCCAACTTTTGGCTCTTATGAATAATGATGCTATGAACACAGGTATTCAAGTGCCTGTGTGCAAGTCTTTGGAATATATACCTGAAAATGGAATTACTGGGTCCAATGGTAATTCCTTCTCTAACAGTTGGAGGAACCACCAAACTCTCTTCCACAGTGGCTATACCCTTTGTCATTCTCACTAGAAACTCACAAAAGTTCTAATTTCTCTACATCTTTGCTAGCATTACTTATTTTCCTTTTTTTTTTTAAACAATAGTCATCCTGTGAGTACAAAGTGGTATCTTGCAGTTTTGATTTGCATTTCCCTAACAACTAATGCATCTTATATGTACTTGTTGGGTATTTTAATATCTTCTTTAGAGAAATGTCTGTTCAGTTCTTTTGCCCAATTTTAAATTTGATTATCCTTTTGTTATTAAGTTGCGGGAATTCTTTTTGTATTATGGGCATTAATCTTTTTCAGATAACATTTACAAATATTTTCTTTCATTTTGTGTCTTTTCTGTCATGATGGTGGTTTTTGTTGCTCAAGGATTTTTTTTTAATTTTGAGGATAATTTAAAAAAATTTCTCATCTGTACTTTTTGTGTCATATTTAAGAGACCATTGCCAAATCTAAGGTCCTGAATATTTTATTTCTTATATTTCCTTCTAAGAAAGAGCATTATAGTTTTAGCTTTAAAGTTAAGTGTGTGACTCTTCCAAGGTATTTTTGCAAGTTATGTATTCCTCGTTGGGTATTATCACTGAAGTTTTTGTCTCATTATCCCTGTAATCAGCCAGTGACCTCAAAACCATTTCCATAAATGTCTGGCTCTAAAAAGGGATAGACAATAAGAAGAGAACCTGTCTCTCCAACTCTGATAGTTGCTGCTGAGGCATGCTCCTTCGGCGGAGAAGGCCAAAACCAAAGTTAGCCTCTGCACAAGTCCTTTGGGGCCCTGCCAGACCCACCTAAACGCACAGCCCTGGGATTTTGGAGGACCAAGTTTCACTGCCTGCCACTCCAGAACACCAGAGGCTCTCCCACCAGCTGAGGAGTGAGAGCTGGCGCTGGTTCTAGCATGCCCCTCACTCACAAAAGACCAGCAGCCTCTTCCTGCACTGAGCACTGTCCTGGTTGCCTCAGTGTCAGATGAGGTTCGATACTCAGCCGCAGTTGATTCCAATCCCTCTCGCCAGCTCTGTGGCTGCTTTAGTGACTGACTCCTCCGCGGCCCCATAGACATTTTTCCTTTGCCGTCGTGTGACATCATTCCCCTCTCCTTTTTTCAAATTAAATGTTTCGTTTGGAGAAAACTGTTGACTCACATGCAATTGAAAGACATCATGCAGGTAAATCCCAGGAATTCTTGGCCTGCTTCACCTTTTTGAAAATGTTCCCTTTGTGCCTATCATGCTAGGATTTTTTTTTTTTTTTTTAAATCCTTAGTCTCATTCATTCTTGGAATGGTCTCAAATGCCTATCTATCTGCTGAAGATCTGCCTTTGCCTCACATCTTCACTCCAGATCCAACTGTAAGAAAATACGCATTACCCTCAGATGCCATGTTTGTTTTTTTAACCTTTGTACCCTGGGGTTTGCCAGCTTTGTAAAAGTAATGACACGTGGACGTTAACTTATCCCACTAAACCACTAAACTTCTCCCACTAAACCCAGTGAGTGCCAATAATTTACTACTAGCGCAAACATAGAATTTTGTCCGGAGCAGGCTCTGAACATACATTACGTAAATTAAATTCATTGACAAGTCGTGGTCTCTATATCTGACCACAGATATGCTGATCATTTCTTTTAATCTGGAGGGCATTCACCTCCATGAGAGAGGCTTAAATGCTTCTAACATGTGTAAACCCTGTGCCTATCACTGGGCTACACAATCAATATTAACTAATTTGGGGGTCTTAGAATATTCTTTTTTCCCCCTCCAAGCATTTTCATTGCAAATGAGCCACTCTAGTTGCAAACAATAGGAAAGAATATTCTATCGTTCAAATTTGTATTCGGATCAAAAGGAACAAAGGAAAAAAAACGTAAAGATTGAGAAAATGGAAAGAAAGCAGAAACAACAAAAAATGAAGATTAGCCCTCGCCTGTAAGTGAATATCTGGCATTTTCAGATTTTTCGCAGAAAAGAAAGGGAATGAGGGAGCATATTTCGTTTTGAGAAAAGACTCACAGAAAACATAGGCCTGTTGGAATTGCACAGGAACAGAAAAGGGATGGAGAGAAGCCACTAAAATAACCCACTGGTCCTCTTATGCTGCTCCTTATCTGATGCGCTGAGGTCGGGGAGCCAAGGACAACAAAGGAAATTAGGTCTTCCACGGTTCTCATTAAATGTTCAAGGAGTCGGACTACTGCTGAACTGAGCCCTTCGAGGGCTTGGGCAGAGGAACGTGCGGTTGCTTATTTCACCACCTTCATTGGGTGAAGGAAATAAGAAATGGCTCTGAGATTAATAATAATAGAAAAGACATCCAAAACGGCGGTGCCCAGTGGCACTTCCTGACGGCAGTATAAATAATTAAGCATCTCTACAGGCGAGCCGCTAGGATTGAAAGAAAAACAGCTGCAAAATGCTGAGGCCGTGTCCCCTCAGTTCTGCACATATTCCTTAAAGGGAAAAGGAGTTGGGATGGCAATTGCCAAGTAGTGGAGATGGAAGGAACCTTTGTTCGTGCATTGATTTATTCATTCATTAACTCATTACTGAACACTTGTCATCATAAACCAGGCATTATGCTACTGGCTAGGAGCTTCCAGGCACATGAAAAGAATCTCAACATCACCAATCATCAGGGAAATGTAAATTAAAGTCACAGTGAAATATCACTTCTCCCATGTCACAATGGCTATTATCAAAAAGACAGCAAATAACAAGTGTTGGTGAAGGTGTGACAAAAGGAAACCCTTGGGCACTGTTGGTGGGAATGTACATTGGTGTCGTTCTTACCAATAATACTGCCATGCCTCCAATAATAAAAAATATAACTACCTCGGGAGTTCCCTTTGTGGCTCAGTGGTTAACGACCCCGACTAGGATCCGTAAGGATGTGGGTTCGATCCCCGGCCTTGCTCAGTAGGTTAAGGATCTGGTGTTGCAGTGAGCTGTGGTGTAGCTCGCAGACGCAGCTCGGATCGCACGTTCCTGTGGCTTGTGGCATAGGCCGGCAGCTGTAGCTCCAATTTGACCCCTAACTTGGGAACCTCCATATGCCATGGGTGTGGCCCTAAAATGTAAAATATATATATATACACACACACACATATATATAACTATCATATTATACAGCAGCTCTACTTTGGGTGTTTATCTGAGGAAAATGAAAACACTACTTGAAAAAAATATGTGCGCCCCTATGTCCATTGTAGCATTATTTACAATAGTCCAAATATGGAAGCAAACTAAGTGCCCACCAATAGATGAATAAATAAAAAAAGATGTGATATATATATATGCATATATGTATATATAAAATATTATTCATCCACACAAAAGAATGAAGCCATGCTATTTGCTGCAACATGAACGGACCTGGGGGTATTCTGCAAAGTGAAATAAGTCAGACAAAGAAAGGCAAATAATGCGTGATTTTATGTGTACGTGGGATCCAAAAAGCCAAATGACCAACCATAACAAAACAGAAACAGAGTCATAGATACAGAGAAAAAACAGGTGGTTGCCAGAAGGGATGGTGTGGGAGGGAGAGAGAAATAGGTGAGGGAGGTGGAGTGGTACAGGCTTCTAGTCACAAATAAATGAGTCACACCTATGAAATGTACAGTGTGGTGAATCTAGTCGATAATTATGTAATATCTTTGGTGACAGATGGTAACCAGACTTCTCATGGTGATCATTTTGCAATTATAGGAATAGCAAATCGCTCTGCTGTGTGCCATGAACGAACAGCATGTCGTAGGTCAATTACAGTTCAAAACAAACGGACAAACTCGTAGAAAAGAGATCTGATTTGTGTTCATCAGAGATGGGTGGCGGCGGCGGGAGCGAGGGCTTTGGAGGAAGGATAATTGGATGAAGCTAGCCAAAACATACAAACTTGCAGTTATGAGATAAACGAGTGCTAAAGATGCAATGTACAACATGATAAATATAATTAATACTGCTGCATGTTATAAATGGAAGCTGTTAAGAGCATAAATCCTGAGCGTTCTCAACACGAGGAGTTTTTTTTCCATTTCTTTAATTTTGTATCTATATGAGATGAAGAGTATTCACTGAACCTATCGTGGCAATCATTTCATGAGGTATGGAAGTTGATCATTATGCTATGCCTCTTAAACTGATACAGCGCTGTATGTCAATTATATCTCAATAAAACCTGAAGGGAAAAAGAAAGCTGAAAGAATTAACCTATCGCATATACTCTGCTCTGACCTCTCCCTTGAATTTTGCACTGAGGTCCCATTATCTCTTTGACATCCCTGCAGTGATGTCCAACTAGCATCGTAACCTTAACATTTTAAAAACAAACTCTGTGCAGAGTTCCCTTCATGGCTCAGTGGAAACGAATCTGACTAGCATCCATGAGGACACAGGTTCGATCCCTGGTCTCTCTCAGTGGGTTAAGGATCTGGCACTGCCATGAGCTGTGGTGTAGGTCACAGACGTGGCTCGGATCTGGCATTGCTGTGGCTGTGGTGTAGGCCAGCAGCTACAGCTCCAATTTGACCCCTAGCCTGGGAATCTCCATGTGCTGTGGGTGCAGCCCAAAAAAGATGAAAAATAAAATAAAATAAAATAAAATAAAATAAAATAAAAATCTCTGTACACATTCTTTCCATGCCCCTCCCCCGCCAATTCAAATCTGTTCCTCCTGTGACTCCCCATTGCAGGAAGAAGAAACTCTATCCGTTTGCTCAGGTAAAACATCTGTGGTAATTAGTTCCTCTCATCTCTTCACTCTTCACATTCAGTCCATCAGCAAATTTTCTTGGTTCTAACTTCAAAATAAGTATGGAATCTATGCCGCAGGGTGGCCAAAAAAGAAAACCAAAAAAATCAAAAAAGCCATCCCCACTGCAATGCCTATTACGTATAAGAATTGGAAGGCTAACAACAGACCATAAACTTCAGTTTCCACATCTGTAAAATTGAGGCAGGGTGGGACATGGGACTTGGGACCCTTTGCTGCAGGACTTGAACCTAGACAAAGTTCTCCTTGAGCGAAAAAATGCAAAGAAACCATAGGACTAAAGATAACTGTGTACTTGCAGTTGGGCAAATTATGGGCAAGACGATAAAAAAAAAAAAATCTAAAAACCCAACAGCCACTTCTGAAGAGCTGAGAGCAAAAGCAAAGTAGTAGACATGCCCCCTGCACACACCACCAGCAAAGGGACAGACAGACCCCCTAAGCCACCCCTCTAGCCTGAGCCCTGGACCCACCCCTACCCTCACCCCATATAAGGAACCAGCTCACCCCACCTCGGGGAGTAAGCAGGCAAGGGAACCTGCTGCTTGTTTTCATCCCCCTGTTGCAGGAGGAGCCCCAATAAAGCCTTGCCTCCCTGCCGAAAATTTTACGTATATGGAATCTAATCATCTCTCTCCATCACCGCCATCATTCTGAAGCCACCATCTTGCTTCACCTGAATTATTACAATAACATCTAAACTGGCCTTCCTGAATCACCTTTTACCTCCAAGTTCCTCTCCACACAGCACTAAATCACTCTTTTGCCCAAAATCGTCCAGTGGCAACCCACCACACTCAGACTAATTACCCAAAACCTCATTGTGGCTTAAGTGACCCATCATCAATCGGACCCATGGTGTGTTTCAAGTCAATCTCCGTACCTCTTCCAACTGTTTACTCTGACACATGGTCTGCTGTGGCCCCTTTTCTCACGCATGCTAAGTATGCCCTGTCTCAGGGTATTTGCATTAGCGGTTTCCTTTTTCCGGAATGCTTTTTCCCTGCACGCATCTATCTGGCTCATCCTCACCTCGTAGAGATCTTTGCTAGCACTAACACCTAAACCTTCTGGTCCCCACCTCTGCTTTATTTTCTTTTTTGGTACTTAGCCTCATCTGACACATGCTTTCATTTTTGTCTTCTCCTTCGAGAACAGAAGCACCAGGAGAGCAGGACCTTGATTTATTTCAGTTTCCTTCTACAGAACAGAATCACCTTGAGAAGAGGAACCTCGTTTTATTTACGTCAGTGTCCTTCTCCATCACTGCCTTAGCACCAGAGTTGTAGATCTCTGATGTGAAAGCGGTTATTTCCTTCTTGCAGCTTCTATGAAGAGTAATTGTACTTTAAAGCTGTAATACTTCAGGAACAAAAGAGAAAGGGAAAAGTTGAAGGGACTAAAAGCAAAGAGATGATGATGATGGAGGAAAAAGAAAATATGTTACATTCATTGGGGGAAAAGAGTAACCTTGAACGAAGGACACATCAATTCTAGATTCTAGAGAGAAGCACTGAATATTCAATAGTCAAGTGAATATAATTATTCCCATGGGGCAACAGAGGAGGCAAACCAGGGAAAGAGCTCAGAATGGATGCAGTCATGCCTCCCGGGAGTGGATTAGGAATGGAAATGCAGAACAGAGATGAGAACATTGGCTTCATTTGGGCAGTAAGAAGGAGGAAGAATTGGTAATTTGGAGGAAGAAAGTTGTTCATATCCCCAGGATCTATTTGCTCAAGATGCAGTTCTGCTTCAATCAGCTTATTTTAAGGGGTTTAAAATCAATGTTTCAAATACTTCAGCATGACAGCATGTTGAATTATTTGATATGGATTGTTCTCTTCCCATATACAAAATAGAAATAGGATTATAGATGTTGAAAAAACATTTGGGAAAATTTTTAACAGCCGCTCCTAAGGAAACAAGTAAGTACATACTTATTTCAGTACGATAATATTTCATAATTTAATTAGAGTATTTTAATTTTTTTGAATTTAAACTAATTGAACACTAGAGTTGGCGTGCAACGTGTTTCAAGTGCACAACATGGCGATGCAACATTTAAATACATTATGAAATAAAACCCTGATAAATCCAGTGACTGTGACACAGTAGACACCACACAGAATTACTACCATATTAAAACTGTACTTGTGCTGCATAATGCATCCTCTTGATTTATTCATTTTATAACTGGAAGTTTATACCCCTTAATACTCTTCACCCATTTTGCCCAACCTCCTATCTTCCTCCCTTCTGAGAACTACACAATTATTCTCTCTATCTATGAATTTGTTTCCATTTTATTTCTTTGCTTTGTTTTTTATATTCCCCATGTAAGTTAAACCATGTGGCATTTGTCTTTCTCTGTTTGACTTATTTTACCTAGCACAATATCCTCTAGGTTCATCTATGGCGTCACAAATGACAAGATTTCATTCTTTTCTTATGGCTGAGTAATATTCCAGTGTGTGTGTGTGTGTGTGTGTGTGTGTGTATGTGTGTGTGTGTGTATCTCCATCTATCAATGGACACTTAGGAGGCTTCCATATTTTGATGATTATAAATAATGTAATTAACATAGGGAAATACATATATATTTTTTCCAATAAGTGTTTTTTTTTCCCCCTTTGGGCAAATACCCAGAAGTGGAATTGCTGGCTCTTATATTATTTCTATTTTCAGTTTCTTGAGAAACCTCCATACTGTTTTTCATAGTGGCTATGCCAAGTTACATTCCCCTTATTTTAATATTCTTATCAAAAATAATAAAAGAGGCAAAGATAACTTGATTACCACATTTGATACACATGTCCCTGAGGATTTTCTGCCAAAAACATGAAGTAAACATAGAGTTATCCTATTTGAAAGCATGAAAGAAAATTATTAGTATTATTTATAGGCAATGAGAGGAGCAAACTGGATTCATCTGAAAACTATTAGAACCAAAGATATATTCTAGGCAGTAGGTTTATGAAGAATAAAATACCCAGTGTTTTTCTACACTAGAGCTGTAACCAGATGGAAAATTTTATGACTAAAACCATATTCTCATAACACTAACATTGATCTAAAGAAATGCAGAGTAATAGGCTTAAAAAATCTTTAGGACTGATGCACAGAAATTTTCAAAGAGGAAATATGTCTTGAGTAAATGCCGTAAAAACTGTATCATTGAAAAGAAAGCTCGAATACTGACATAATATCGGACCTTTTTATATACACATTGATATATTTTCTATAATGAGTCTGTAATTTCCCTCTAATTAACTTGTATGCTTTTATAAAGAGGAAAGCATTTAAATATGAGAATTATTGAAAATACCTAAAAAGTGAGTCATCCCTGAATCATATGTCCCTTGACAGAATGGACAGCTTGTAGAAAAGTGACACAGGAAAAAAAAAATTGCTTTATAGAAAATCAGGGATAAATAAAGACTGAATTTTAGTCAATATCTCCAAACAAAGGAGTCCTCCTTAGATAACACATTTTGGCTTTGGAAACAGATCATTTGTGACCACTGATGAATGTAACAGTTTAAATCGCATATCTATACACCTGTCATCGCACAGTCCATATACTCAGGGGCTTATAACAAGGAGTCTTCATTTCTCACTCAGATTACGTGTCAGCAGCTGCGGGGTGGCTGCTATGCCTCTTCTCCATTATCTTATTTTGAGGCCCGGGCTGAAAGAGAAGTTCCTCTTTGGAGAATACAATTATCCGGAAGTGGGAAAGAAAATCTAGTGAGAAATCACACCATCTTCAGGTTGAGCCAACGAAGGTCCCAGCCACTCACATCGATTGTCCAAAGCAGTTCATAAGGCCAAGCCCAACACCAGGATATCACAGGTAAATAGTCCTTCCACAGTGAGAGTGGACATCGGAAGTCACTTGCCAACAAGAGCAGATGTGTAAGATTTTTCCAAGGAAGTAGAGGTGAGGAAGGATAGGTGGGAGCCATAGCATAACCTCAGTAAATACTGTCTGAGTGAATACTGCGTGAAGAGGTCAATTTCTAGGCTGCTACACAAGCTCCTCTCTCCATCTTCCTCTTCCCTGTCCTTCCTCTTTTGGTCAAAGAATAATTTACCGTGAAAATACTTTTTTTACTGAGCTATGTTCCTTTATTTTAAAAATAACCTGAATCCTACAGACATTTATTTATCAGTCAATGATGTAGCATGTGTGGGGCATTATGGAAAATAGCAAATCAGTGTTTTCATCTTCTGTTCATTTAAAGCCACATAGATAATCACTGAGGGGTTCCTTAGTACCATAGGGATGTATTTTTCTTCTGAACATGAACTAGCTGGAGGAAAAGTAATGCAGACTGAAAAAAGGAAGCAATAATATTAAATAGGAGGACCTTCATAAGCATACAATATCGACCCTGGTTTATTTTAAGTACCTATAGTTAAAGGAAATTGAGATGAACATTGATGAATTGGTGAGATAGCCATTGAATCTTTAAGAGAATGGAATTGGCAACGATATGTCAGATGCCTTTAAAAAAATGAATCTTGCATGACTTCAGGATTCATAGCTTGGGTAACTTCCCAAGTAATTCTTCTAGAAACTGTCTCCTTGGCCTTGGGTGTATCTGCTTCCTTCTTTGTGCCTTAGCTTCCGCATTTGGAAGATTATCGTGTTGAATGTTTCAGGTTTTTTTCCAACTCTTTTTTCTTTATTTCCAAATCTTTCCTTCATATATAGTTTAAATTTCTCTCTGTCTCCATTGGCTTCTGTCATTCAACCTTCCTGTTTCACAGGCCCCGAGCCCAGACACCTGCAGCAATGCGGTCAGTGTGACACTGCTATCAGCTTTTTTGGTGGCACTGTGATATGTCATTTCTCTTGACCACGGTAAATCGTGAGCCGAGAGTGTTTTCATAATCAGACCCATTTGAAAGCAATTAAATCCAAGTTAAATGATAAGGCTTTTATTACTTCTGTCAGGGTTGGGGGCAGTGGGGGAACATACCGTATTCAGTTGAAACAAAGAATAAATACTATAAGGGAAATGTTAACTGGTAATATGATATTTGGTCAACTGGAGTTGGAATCAAAGTGGCAGTGAATACGCATAATCAAACCAAAGAGTGCCCTTGTCTCAGGGGTCACTCAGCTACACCTTTGGGGGAAATCTCAGGCTGTAGACAATGATGGGACATCCTACCGCTAGCCATGAATGGTCTCTAGAAACGCGTGCAAGCTCCCATCGTGGCCGGTGAGAGTTCCCCACTGAGACAAGCGGCTGCCGTCTCTGTGTTCTGTACCTTTCAGTCCAGTAAGGCAGACCCTACAGCGTTCCAGGTAATCAAATATGTCTTCAAGATTTCCCCCCAGGACTCCATCCCTGGCATTTCCATGAACTTCATGTAACATGTAACCCCAGGATACGTAAAGCAAGGTGACAAAGGCTTAGAGCTCTGTGGTCGGATTGCCTGGCCTCGCAGTCTTCCCTACCCCTGAAAAATGCGTAAGCCCTGGGACAGGTGGCAGCACCATTCTGTGTCTCAGTTTCCTGAATCATAAAATAAGGAGAATGACATATATCCCTTATCTAGCTAAGGGTCACTATCCCCTTATTTTCAGACCGGAAAGTTTTCAGATTTCAAATTTTGGGGGGAGTTCCTGCTGTGGCACAGCGGAAATGAATCTGACTAGTATCCATGAGGATGTGGGTTCGATCCCAGGCCTCACTCAGTGGGTTAAGGATCCGGCATTGCCGTGAGCTGTGGTATAGGTTGCAGATGCAGCTTGGATCCCATGTTGCTGTGGCAGTGGTGTAGGCCATCTGCTACAGTTCTGATTCGATCCCTAGCCTGGGAACTTCTATATGCTGCAGGTGCAACCCTAAAAAGCAAAAAAAAAAAAAATAAAACAAAAAACAAACAAACTAACAACAACAACAACAAAAAGAAGCAAAAACAAAAAAACCCCACTCTTTTGGATGTTTAAAATCTAGTATGATTCATATAGAATAGCTTGAGGTCAGCATACCTGTAATAAAAAGCACCTCGTAATCAAAAGCATTAATGTTTCCACAGTAAAAATGTAAGACTCTTCACAATAGTGAGATAAAATGATAAGTAATCTCATGCCACTTCAGGCCAAGTTTTATCCCCAAAGAATTAAGAACAAATTTATACTTTTAAAAACTTTTTGTGGAGCTTCCGTCATGGCTCAGTGGTTAACAAATCCGACTAGGAACCATGGGGTTGTGGGTTCCATCCCTGGCCTCGCTCAGTGGGTTAAGGATCCAGTGTTGCTATGAGCTGAGGTGTAGATTGCAGACGCAGCTTGGATCCCACATTGGCTGTGGCTCTGGTGTAGGCTGGCAGCTACAGCTCCGATTCAACCCCTAGCCTGGGAAGCTCCATATGCCACGGGAGCGGCGCAAGAAATGGCAAAAAGACAAAACAACAACAACAACAAAAATTCTTTGTGAGCTTGTAGGACACTCAAATTGCAGAGAAAGTTTTGAGAACCTATAACTCATACTTCATAAGGGGATGTAAATTTAGACGAGATAAATGTAAAGCACTTATGATAGACATTGTTTCATATTAAGTACTTCATTGAAAAAGCTCTTATTACTGTTGTTATTTTATTATTGTTGTAGCAATGGGGCTTAGCGAACTTAATCTGTTCCAGGACACCGAATTTGCAGGTGGCTAACTAGAATTCACACTCACATCTCTTTATCTCCAAAACGCATCCCTTTCTAACTATCCTGCACTTCCTTCCATGTGCCCAGTTGCCTCCTCAGTGAAGGGAGTTCAAGTTTAAGCTGATGCAGTTAGGATTTAGTGTGTTTCTATTTTAGATAAGTCTGCATCTGTAACGTGAGAGAATACATGTCAACCAGATAGTTTTATTGATTAATTTAATTAAAAATATTGGATACACGCAAAACTCGATCACATCTTTGTGTACCGCCGATGATTGTGGAGAAACGGAAATTATGAACATGATATTTACAGGCACTCCAAAGACAATCCAATACTCAGCACGAAGTTAACAAAACACGCACAGGGTCTCTGTGGTGAAAATGACAAAATGCTGATGCAAGATATCAAACAACACTTACATGAGTGAAGAGACATGTTTTGTTCATGGAGTGGGAAACTACATGCAATACATCTGTCGATATCCTCAAATTTATCGGCAGTTTGAATGTAATTGTGGACAGACATACCCAGTCTAAAAATCCTGTCAAAAGCCACAGACCGTAGAACAGCTCAAACAATTTCGACAAAGAAGAATGAAGTGGGCAGACTCATTCTGCTCCAATATAATATGTATTATATAGCCTATTATATAGCTACAGCCTTCAAGGCTGTGTGGTTTTGGCAGAAGGATAGAGACATACATCAAGAGAGGAGACGAAAAGAGCCCAGGAATAGAGAATTTTTGACAAAGGTGTAAAATTAGTTCAGTGAAGGAAACATAACCTTTTTTCAACAAAGGATTGGATATCCTTAGACAAAAAAAAAGAGGAAAAAACAACAACAACAACCAAACAAACCCCCCCAATACCTACACCAATGCCTCCTACCTTATACAAAAATGGAACTCAAAATCTATCACAGAATTAAATGCAGAGTATGACATTACAAAACTTTTAGAAAAATAATAAGAAAAAACTTTGGTATCTATGATTAAGCAGAGTCTTCAGGCTTGACATCAGAACTTGACCCATAAAGACAAAAATGAATAAAATATTCCTCATCAAAATTAAAAAGTCATACTCAGCAATAGCCCACATGATGAGAAAGGAAGCATAAGCTACAATCTGGGAAATACTATTTGCAAACCACGTAACTGATTAAGGACAAGGGGCTGGAATATATAAAGATTCTCAAAACTCAACAATAAAGAAAAATGAACATTTCAATTAAGACGTGGGCAAATAATATAGAAAAGCATTTCTTTGAAGAGGATAGCAAATGAGCACAGATGGCAAATGAACACATGAGAAGACATTCCACATCAGCATTCATTAAGAAAATGCAAATTAAAATGCTGTGTGATATCAGTGCACACCTATTAGTAATGGATAACCTAAGACTATGACAGCACTAAGTGATGTTGAGACTGGGCAGAAACTGGATCATTCATCCATCGCTGGTGGGAACCTCAAATGGCACAGCCATTCTGGAAGGCATTTTTGTAGTTTCTTTTGTAGTTTCTAAACCTGCAATGGCATGACCCAACAATTGAGTTCATGGGCATTTATCCCAGAGAAGTGAAAACTTACAATCACACAAAAACCTCTATGTGTTGCTGGAACTCAGCCTCTGCTCACCGATTCCGAATAGAAACTCAGTGACAGTTTTGGGCGAAGGAGGAAAAAATAGCTTTATTGTTTTGCTGGGCAAAGGAGGGTCACGGCGGCAGGCTAATGCCTTAAAGGCTGTGCCCCCCCCTTAGGAGAGATTGGGAGGTGATTTTAGAGTTTGGGGAGGGAAAAATAGAGCCACAGCTAAGGATCAGGCTAGAGGCAAGCTTGCATTGTTTCAAAGCTGGTGTTGGGTGGTCTGGTGGTCTTCTTTCCAGAATGAAGAAGGCTTCATTAACATGGGGGACACAGAAAGGCCTGTGTGCCCAGGAGCCCACAGGGGCCCTGCTTGTTCTCAAACACGGGTGCTTATAGAAGCTTTATCCTAAAAATATATATATGCACATCCCGATAATTGAGAGTTATGTTTTATTTGGTGGACCTTTTAAGACTTCAAGCCTGAGAGGCAGCATCTCAAGTAACCTTGAAAAAACTTCTCTGAGCAGGCAAGGGGAGGAGCTAGGATATACAGGAGCTTTGCAACAAAGGGCAGGTAGTCAGAACAAAAGATTACTGTTAATAAAAGAAAACTTAATATCTCAAGTTAAGGAATTTAGCTCTTTTCCCACAGAAACCTTTGCTTTGATATAAACCTCAGCTCTCTGGGGCCAGTACCCTGCATTTTCACATCCCAAGGGCTCACCCTTGGGAGTGGCTGCAGTCTGATGGCTACTAGATGGCAGGGGTTCTATGTCTCCTTCCTGAGTCCCCTCAGGGCTCATGGGCTCACCCTTGGAGGTGGCTTCAATCTCTTCGGACTGTGGTATCTGTTGTTTACTGAAATGCTAGGCAGTATTTTATTTCTCACTCTTAAGGACATTGTGAGTTTTAAATGAGACAGTATAAAGTGAATGCATACATTTAGTATTGTCTACAAATATGAGGAAGTGAGCCTATTTTTATCTAGAACCAAATGTGTGAGAACAATGTGCAATACAATCTTTAATAGACTGAAGCCGAGCTAACCAGTTGCCTTAATTAGCAAGACAGTTTGCTCTTAATTTGCAGATAAAGAGGACAATCCCAGGAAAATGAGCTGACATCTAGCACTTATTTTGTTGTTGTTGTTGTTTGTTTTAAGCCTATGAAAATTACCCTGGGACAATATCAATTCAATTGCATCCAAACGAATCTTTTTATTTCTTCCTGACCTTCTTAATGAGGATTGTCATTTACAATCCGCAGGGCCAAAATGTTAAAAAATGCTTGCTTTGTTATGCTAGCTGGGAGTTGTTTGCTAGCATCCTGGCATCCAGCTAAGATCACCAGTACCAGAGTGCGTGGTCCTCCCTGGAAAGAGGGAAGGGAAGCATAGTAAGATGAGAGAGCAAATAAAGAACAAAGACCTCCAAGTGGTAGCAGCAAAAAACTGAAGTCAAACACCAAGTGCCACTTACAGCTCCAAGTGTTTCCATGGGCAACTTAACATTTAACTCAAAACCGTTCTGGGAGGTGTGTACTGTATCATCACCCCCATTTTACAGATCAGGCATGGAGATACAGGAAAGGCAGGTATCTTGTCTAAAATCGAATGGCTAGAAATTGCTAGGGCCAGGACTTGAACTCAGGTGGTTCGGCTCCAAGAGCTGTGACCCACACATTTTGCATTCTTCACAGTTTTATTCACAGCAGACTTGATAAACCTTAGGTAAGAACAAATACTGATTTGTCATCTACTCTCCACTAGATACGTTCCATACTTCCTAATATTTCCAAATGTTTCTGTATTTCCTAATCTTTCTCCCAGTTGACGTTGCTTTAGGATCCTTTTACTCCTACCCCCATTTGGGGAATTTATTTGATGTTCAGAGATTCATTATATTTCCCCAAACCACACAACCTATAAGTAACAAAGACAGAATTTGACCTCAGGTCTTTATGAATTTATTCTCCTACCTTGAAATATGAAACCAAATATTCCAGTTACATAAGAAACAGAAAGAATATTTTCCTCGGCTTTGATGCATTGATTGTGACTTTCGAATCCTTTACTTTGTTTCAGTTTCAGGTCTCGGAGAAATAAGCACCAAGATGGAATTAAATGTGTGAGAGATGTATTGAGGGAAATGTCTATGAAGGTCAAAGGGGAAAGAGAGCAGGATTAGGCAGAGAACCCCTTCCAATGCAGGTGTGACACCTGCACAATGAGAGCGGGAAGTGAGAATGATTGGGTAAGAGTGACCTCAAACTGCAAGGCCGTTCTGAGAGTCTTGGCCAGACCAATGGAAAGATCTCTAACAAAGACTGGCCATGACAGGAGTCTTGTTGGGCAGGAATGGCCCAGCTCTGCTAATCCCAGCATGCTGGGTCATTGTCTGGGAACTGGGGGCAGCCCAGACAACTTACGGCATTGCTGTGAAGATTGAGCAGGCTCAAAGATGCAACAGTAGAGCACCGTCAACCAACTGCCTTTCTCACAGCAGGTCCCTTGAAGGAAGATCTGAGTGGCACATTCAATAGCTACATGGACTTCTGTGCAGATGCATACACGATGATGCATGGACATGACTTATTCACCAGGATATTTGCTGATGGACTGTGGATGTGACTTTCCATCCCCTTAGGTGCCAGTGTTGAAACACGAACCTGGACACAGACGTTCAGGAGGGAGGCAAGGGAAAGTGTCATCCTGAGGGTTGTGGAATTTCCTTTGAGGGAGTCCCAGTTACCTGAAAACACATCAGGGAGGTGGTGGGCAGGAAAAGAAACAAAGAAATACTGTTTACTCTGCAGCAGGTTGAGTGTAAGGGGGAGGCTGTCACTGGGCCAGCGGTGAGCAGTTGTTCTACCTACTTAGAGCTGGAGTGTAGAGAGGGAACATCTGAACCACAACCCGAGAAGTCTATTTGTCACTTCTTTTCTTTTGACAGCTGCACCTGCGGCATGTGGAAATTCCCAGGCTAGGGGTGGAATTGGAGTTGCAGCAGAGGCCTCCGCCACAGCCACAGCAACACAGGACCCAAGCTGCATTGGTCACCTACTCTGCAGCTTAAGGCAAGGCTGAGTCCTTAACCCACTGAGTGAGACCAGGGATCGAACCTGCATCCTTATGAGGCAGAATAAAAATTCAGGTAGTTAGTGTAGGAATGTGGGCTTTGATATATTCCCTGATTAATGTCCATGGTTTAAGATTTGTAAAAACAAATCTAGACAAACTGGCCTTGCTTGTTGGAAAATTAACTATTGAAAGTACATTTGTTTTATGTCAAGGTAGACATTAACTCCTGACCTATACATTTGACTGTTAACAAAAGAAGGTAAAGAGTGGCAACAAGAGTGGCAACTCCCAGTCTAGGGGAAAGAAGAACAAAGTAGCCATAAAACTTATGGGGCATATCCAGCTCCAAGACTCCTATTGGATCAGGCCTGATACAGGTGACTGGACAAGGCCAATGGGCAAAAGGAATGATGTCTGGGCCCCTGTCCTTAAGAAATAAAAACCTCCATAGAACAATAGAAAGGTGGGACTCTTTCTCCCCCTCCCAGTGTCTGTGCTGGGAGCTTTTTTGCTTTCCTGTGATAGTCTTTTGCTTGCTGCCTGCATGCGTCTATTTGAGAAGTTCGTTCTTCGGCTCCAAAAAAACGAGAACACAGATTTCATTTACACTCACAGAGACAGCGTCAGATTCTTAACCTGCTGAGCTACAATGGGAACCCTTATTTGACACCTCTGCATTCTTCCATTACTTGCTGGTACTTAGTGAGATTCTCTTAGTAAATGACATCCAAGCTCATCAGCATACACATTGCTTGAGCATCTGCTGTGTGCCTGAAACTGTACTGAAAGCTTTATATAATCTCACAATGCACCTTCAAGGTAAAGAATAAATGTTCCATCTGTAAAGAAGCTAAGACTAAGAGAGTAAATGACTTTCCCAATGTCACACTGGGACAGTGTCCCAGAGTCATATCCTGCCCTTCCCTCGAATGGAAACCAATTGCTCTCATCTAAGTTTCAGGAGGAAGCTACAAAGAGAAAAACAAGAACTGGTAAGAACCAACTTGGCCCAAGATGGCAGAAGATTTGACTTTCAGTGGCCCTTGAGCCTCATTATACACTCATTGTAATGCATTAACATGCTAAATGACATACCCACCAGCACCCTGAGAGTTGACAGTTGCCATGACAACAACTGGAAAAGTCCACACTAGAACAAAACAGGAGTGTTGCATCAGTTCTGGGTCCAGACCACACCCTTGTTCTCAGATAAGTCATTAATATTCCCCCCCCCTTTCCAATCCCCTCCGTTTTACCTCAGTCCTCCTGTATGTACAGTGTCTCCACCCAAATTGGGTTGAGAACTTGATTGGTGAATTGATTCCTGCTTCTCCATTCTTTGGCCATTGAATAAGGTTTGTGCTGTTCCATTCTCCACGTCGGTTTCATTATTGGCTGTGTGAATTTGAGCCGAGAAAAAACTGCTCTGGCCAAGGCAAGGGGTCTTGGCCCCAAGGTGGGTCCAGGTGATCAATTCAGTAAAAAAGCAAAGCCAAGACAGATCGGTGCCAATCAATGTTCAGTGCCTGGATCAACTCATGCCTGAGACTTAGGACATTTATTCAGCTAGTGCATTTCATATGGTGCTTGAGCTCAAGTTGAAGTTGGAATTTTTGCCATTTGAGAAAAAAGAAGAGAAGAAAAATGTTCACATCTATAGAAGCCATTTGGAGTACCCTACACCAGAAGAAAACACGCGATTTTAAATTGGGCACAATCTTGCCACGTCACTTTTTTTCTGGGTCTTGATTTCCTTTTCTGTAAAATGGTTTGGTTCCATCACTTTTATGGTGGCTCACTGTCTCACACTGTGCGCGGTGCTCAGTTTAATGCTGGTGCATCTATTGTAGTCACATAAACTGAAAATCTCCCGTTGCCACCCAGTTGGACTTCCCCAGAATTTTCTCGGTTCGTCCTAGAGAAGAGAATTTTAAATTTAGCTGGGATCCAATACAAAGATTCATAGCTAAAGGAAAACTTTAAAGTGGCTCCCCAATTACCCTCTTTTCTGTAGAAGTTCGTGAGTCTCCTGAGTTAGCTATGCAATCTCCTCCCTTCCCAGTAAGGAAGATTGTTCCATGAAAAATTTATTAGTGCTTTAGTGAGTCTCAAGTGCTCAGTTCTCCTGCATGAAGAGTTCATAACTCCCCCCAAAAACAGTGGATTTAATCTGCACAGAAGAATGCATCTGCATAATCAATCTTGGCAAGACAGGAGGTGAGATAGGTGTTTGCTCGTTGGCAACATTCTGCATAGCATTACCTGTCTCTTTCCCTTTGTTTGCAGCAATAAGAACATGAGAAGGTTATTAACAGATGGTGCAAATGTGCCTTCATTTGAATTATATGGCAACACCCGTAGCATAGAATTTAAAGTCTTGTGCTTATGTTTCCAGGCACAGCAATAATTTGGTGGGTTATAGCCCCAGTGCATGTGAAAGCAAGAAAAAATTTTCTTCTTTATGATACAGGTTTGATGGAAACCCTCCTTCTACTTGCTTAATGAAGTCATGCCTCATACTCTTCAGAAAACACATTCCATTCGATTCAATTCCTCAAGCATTATTGAGCTCTGTGTTGGAGGCTGGAAATCTAAACATAAAAAAGACATGATTTCTGTTCTCATGAAGTTCAGAATCTGATAGCGGAGAGAAGCAAGTAAACACAGATTTAGAGTCCAGGATAGTAAGTGCAATGAAATGGCCCTTTGAAAGTACAGGGGTTGCACAGGCGATGGAGTATTGGACTATGTAGCAGGAGGAATGGGAAGAAGCAATATCTGGAATGGATTTAGAAAAAGGAGGGAGCATAAATGAATAAACTAAGGCTGTTGTGTACTCCAGCGGGGAGAGGGCAGCATGTGCAAAGATACAGAGACATGAAACAAGTTGGTGATTTGCTGATGGTAACTGGTTCACTGCAGCTTCAGGGTACCAGGCTGAGGGGAGAAGATGCTGAGAAGACTAAAGTTGGACAGGAGGAAAAATAGGAGAGGACCTCGTGCTGTGGTCTGGACGAAGACCAGAACTACAGCTACTGAGGCAGGGAAGGACACTGGGGCAACTGGGATGGGAAGGAGGGAGGAAGGACAAGGAGGAGGTGATGGAGTAGGTGGAATCAAGAAAGGTTTACAACTGTCTTGGGCAGCTGAGTGTATTTTCCCACATCCACACGTGCACCTGCTCTTCTGCAGAGCATGTTTTCATGGGCTTTTGGCTCCACAGCAAACATAGCATGGACCTTCTTTCCCTGCAAAATCGGCCTACAGTTTCTGAAGCTAAGCTGAACTTTTAGGTTAAGTATTTTGAAACCTTCTTAGCCTCACACCTAAAGCCAAGGTTCCTAATCTTATTAATATAGGTGACATGTTCATCTCCACCTGTCTGATTCCTGTATCTCTAGCTCATTTTATTTGGAACTTGGCTGAGAAAGAGAGGGATGTGATTCAGAAGTGCCTTCCAACACCAAAGGATGAGTTCAGTTTTCTCATTTTCCACCACACTCAGATTTCTCTTCCTCAATGTATTGGGAGAATGAATATTTTATTCAAGTACAGAAGGACCTCCGTAGTGCTGTTATGTTTCTTCGTTTGCGGCAGTGTCCTTCAAACATACACTCTCATTTCTATAGTTTTTCATTCTCCAGGCTTTGTGACTTGGCAGAGAGTGTAACTTCGTACAAGGCTCCTGAGTGTGTAATCCCTGCTCTGTCACAAGCCATTTGGCTGAGGCTTTCTACCGTATGTCTTTTGCTTGGAGAATTTAGTCTATTTACATTTAAAGTAATTATTGCTAAGTATGTACCGATGGCCGTTTGTTAACTCGTTTTGCTCTTCATCTAACCAAATACCTTCATTAATGTAAATCTATTTGATTCTCACAACTGTGCTAGCAGGAATTAACATTCCAATTTTAGCAGTAGCAAAATCGAGAGTTCTAGAGGCCAAATCCTGTGTTTGAGCCACACAGGAAACTTGTGAGTGGTGATACTGAGGACGATGTCCAGGATTTTGACTCCAGGCCTCTTCTCACTATCACATGTTGCTTGCAGAAAATTAGCTACCTCATTTATTGGATTTTAAAAGAATATTGGCATTCTATTAGATTATTTTAAAGTCTTTGAATGCTGGGGGTTTCTAAAGGTGCCTAAAAAATAGCACCCCCTTTGCTACTCAGGTCATCAACAAATTGTTGGTAAAAAAAATACATTTCCTGGAGTTCCTGTCATGGCGCAGTGGAGACAAATCCGACTAGGAACCATGAGGTTGCAGGTTCGATCCTGGGCCCCGCTCGGCGGGTTAAGGATCCGGCATTGCCCTGAGCTGTGGTGTAGGTTGCAGACTCGGCTTGGATCTGGTGTTGCTGTGGCTGCGGTGTAGGCCGGCAGCTGTAGGTCCGATTTGACCCCTAGCCTGGGAACCTCCATATGTCACAGATGCGGCCACAAAAAAGCAAAAAAAAAAAAAAATACATTTCCTGATAGACCATCAAACTCTGTCCTTCTTTACTATAAAGGCAGAGCTGGAGACTTTAGCTCAGAGTAAGAGACTAGACAGCCTCTAGCACAGGAAACTCTTGGATTACATGTGGTCTAAAGTTCCTCCAGAGATAAAAGCAGCTCCAGTCCCAACTGGGCATCAAGTCTCTAAATGTCTCACCTTGTCGTAGTTTTGATATTTGTTGAAATCTTGGTTCTGCAACAGTGCAGCCTTAGGCATGTTGCTCACATTTTCTTTGCCTCTGTTTTCACATTTGTCAAATAAGGGAAAAAAAAAAAAAAAGCTCTAAGAACTGGCTTATCTATTAGAAGAGATGATACCTGCCAAAGTGCTTTTCCCGAGTGACTGGAGTCTATAAGCAAAGTGCTTATACATCTGTGACAGAGCAAATAAATGAACTACCCCATCTACAGCATGTCTTCCAAACCTAGCTCAATTTCGTTCTCTATTTTTTTGTCTTTTGTCTTTTTAGGGCCGCACTGGCAGCATATGGAGGTTCCAGGCTAGGGGTCTAATCGGAGCTGTTGCTGCTGCCCTACACCAGAGCCACAGCAATACCAGATCTGAGGCGCATCTGCGACCTACACCACAGCCCATGGCAACACGGGATTTGGACCGTGTCAACACCATAGCTCACTGAGCAAGGCCAGGGATCAAACCCGCAACCTCATGGTTCCTAGTCCGATTCGTTTCTGCTGTACCACGTCGGGAACTCCCTCAACTTCATTCTTTGTTCCATTTGAGGGAGGCTTCTTTTCTTTCCAAGCCTGAGTTTCTTCCTTAGTTGAGAGCCTCATACTCTACATCCTCAGGGACCAAGGACATGTTTTTCATCCTGTTCCTCCCACCCCAGGCCAGGCTTTCATTCTGACCTCACATTCATCACGAGTAAGTGCTTTCCGACTCCCCTCCCCTGGAATTACCCGAGAGTCAGTATACACTTGGTCAGTGTTGGCTTTGTTTAGGGGAATGACAGCTTAGGAGAACTTCTTCCCATTTTCCCTCTTACGTGCTACGGCTTGAAAAAGTCTATGCTCACCACTGTATTCTATACACCATGAGGCTCAGTGCTCTGCACACAGAAACACAGCATGAGCACTCATGGTCGACTCCTGGGGCATCTGTCTTCACACTGCGTCAAAGCACGTGCACAGCTAAGGTCTTCCAACTGTGAGATACTGAATGGCAGAAAGGCTTTTCCTGGTCTGCAAGCGAAAAAAGCAAATCTTGCTTGATGACACGAAAAATAAAAAGATTAGGAAATGCTTCAGGAAAGCATTAGAGAGAGGCAGAGGGAGAAGCTAAAACACCTATTATTAAAGAAACAGCTTTTAAGAGGAAACGTTTTTAGATGATAGACTAGCATTGTCCCTTTAGTCCCTTTACCAAGACTATTTCTTCATCTAGGTCATGATTTTTTTTATTTTTTAACTGTGACCTTTAAATTCTACTTATTATGGGACGGGTAGCTTACATGCATTCAGGGAGAAGACTCAGAAGAGTAAATGTGAGTCAATTACAGGGCTGACCCCGAGCAAATTATTTACCCTGTATCAATGTCATTTTCCTTGTCTGGGACCAGTAGCAAACATCACACAGGGCTTTTTTTTTTTTTTTTTTTTTTAAGTCTTTTTAGGGCCATACCCATGCCCTATGGAGGTTCCCAGGCAAAGGGTCCAATTGGAGCTGTAGCCACCAACCTACACCGCAGCCACAACAGCACAGGGTCCAAGCTGCGTCTGCAACCTATACCACAGCTCACAGCAACCCTGGATCCTTAACCCACTGAGCAAGGCCAGGGATCGAACCCGCATCCTCATGGATGCTAGTCTGGTTCTTTAACCATTGAGCCATGACGGGAACTCCAGGGTTTTGATGTTTATTGAGGGGATTCACATACGGCTCTCAGAGTGACCTGTTTGGGAAAACACTCATCATCTCCTCCTCTACAATTCTCTGAAGTTGGGCTACTTCAGAGAATTGTAGAATTTTGGGAAAGTAGGCAGTGACCCGTCTCCTTCCCCAGATAACACAGGATTGGATCTTCAGTTCTTCAGGGGTCTGTCTCTATATCCTGTATCAGAAAGCCCCTTCTGAAGTGTCTGGTCTAAAAGATCACCCTTCACCTTCCAGGGCCAATCTTTGCCCCTACCTTCGTTTACTATTTTCCGAAGTACCTGCCACTGCTAATCACGGTTCATGTTTATTTGATTTTAGCTGTACCCTCTTTTCTCACTCACCCATAACCTTGTAAATTTTGTGAGAGTAGGAATTTGTTTTGTCTACTGCTCTGTTCCCAGGGCCTGACTCATCCTAGGCCCTCCAAAAATATTTGGTCAATGAATGAATGAATAATCTATACATTGCCGACATACCCACAAAATATTAAGAACCATTACTCATAGGGATGCTTAATAGTAAAGTAAAATTGGAAGCAACTTGGGGAAAGGGTGTGCAGAATTTTGCTTTTTCCTGCCTCAGCTCAATATCTTATATTTTGAAGAGCTTGGATGGTCATATATTTCGCAGTCCCATTTTATTGTTTTAGAAAGCATCTGTTATATCCCATATGCCAGAGACAAGATCCATCGCCACAGACAGGCAAAATTTAAGTAACTACAAGAGGCAAAAGAGCTTCTCCATTAGAGGTTCAGGTGGCAACAGCATAGTACCAGATTTTAACTCTAATTTAACTATCTACCAGCTTTGGGACCTTGACTCTTCTGTCACCATCTAAATAAAATAGTGACAAGCAATGCTTCCTTCACAGGGATTTTTGTAAAGATGAGGAGGTGAAATATGTAAGCATTCGGTAGATGTCTGGGCAGACATTCAGCACCCAGTCAATCTTACTGATGTTAATATTTTCTTTAAAGCACCAAGTCACACATCTTGGTCATGATGTAACTGCAGAAGGCCACAAATAATTCAAGGGTCCTACATAGAAAGATTATTTGGATTTCTCCTCTTGTGCATCAATTTTTAAGGATATATCTCTTTCACATTTTTTACATGTATGAAATTAGGATGGATTTCACAATTACTAACAGCCAGGCAACAGTAAAAACTTGGATCTCATAGCCTCTGAATGTGCATCAAAACTTGCTGAAGGGGCATCAACAGTTTGGAAAGCAAATTCCAGAAACTACATTGGAGCATCTTTCAAGAAATGTTGCAATTACAACACAGTGGTCACAGCAGACGATATTGTGTCAGAAGGGAGAAAAAAGAATTTCAATGTCTAGGGTCCAAATATGATTTTGAAAAAAATGAGAGTGAAGAAATTTTAGGGAAACTTAGCAAATATATTTCACTTCTGTCCTTTTAATGTATACACGAGTATTGGATAAAAATCTATTTCTTATAAGTAAAAAAATGTAAATAGACATAAAATTAAAAATTCAAGCGGTAAGAAAATGTTGTGGCATCATTTAATTGGCAGCTTTTTTCTTTTTTACTTTTTTTTTAAATTTTATTTTCCCACTGTACAGCAAGGGGATCAAGTTATCCTTACATGTATACATTTACATTTTTTTCCCCACCCTTTGTTCTGTTGCAACATGAGTATCTAGACATAGTTCTCAATGCTACTCGGCAGGATCTCCTTGTAAATCTATTCTAAACTGTATCTGATAATCCCAAGCTCCCGATCCCTCCCACTCCCTCCCTCTCCCATCAGGCAGCCACAAGTCTGCTTTCCAAGTCCATGATTCTCTTTTCTGAGGAGATGTTCATTTGTGCTGGATATTAGATTCCAGTTATAAGTGATATCATATGGTATTTGTCTTTGTCTTTCTGGCTCATTTCACTCAGTATGAGATTCTCTAGTTCCATCCATGTTGTTGCAAATGGCATTATGTCATTCTTTTTTATGGCTGAGTAGTATTCCATTGTGTATATATACCACCTCTTCCGAATCCAATCATCTGTCGATGGGCATTTGGGTTGTTTCCATGTCCTGGCTATTGTGAATAGTGCTGCAATGAACATGCGGGTGCATATGTCTCTTTTAAGTAGAGTTTTATCCGGATGTATGCCCAAGAGTGGGATTGCAGGGTCATATGGAAGTTCTATGTATAGATTTCTAAGGTATCTCCAAACTGTTCTCCATAGTGGCTGTACCAGTTTACATTCCCACCAACAGTGCAGGAGGGTTCCCTTTTCTCCACAACCCCTCCAGCATTTGTTATTTGTGGATTTATTAATGATGGCCCTTCTGACTGGGGTGAGGTGGTATCTTATGGTAGTTTTGATTTACATTTCTCTTATAATCAGCGATGTTGAGCATTTTCTCATGTGTTTGCTGGCCATCTGTATATCTTCCTTGGAGAAATGTCTATTCAGGTCTTTTGCCCAGTTTTCCATTGATTGATTGGCTTTTTTGTTGTTGGGTTGTATAAGTTGTTTATATATTCTAGAGATTAAGCCCTTGTCGGTTGCATCATTTGAAACTATTTTCTCCCACTCTGAAAGTTGTCTTTTTGTTTTCTTTTGGGTTTCCTTTGCTGTGCAAAACTTTTCAGTTTGATTAGATCCCATGGGTTTATTTTTGCTCTAATTTCTATTGCTTTGGGCGACTGACCTGAGAAAATATTCATGATGTTGATGTCAGAGAGTGTTTTGCCTGTGTTTTCTTCTAGGAGTTTGACGGTGTCCTGTCGTATATTTAAGTCTTTCAGCCATTTTGAGTTTATTTTTGTGCATGGTGTGAGGGTGTGTTCTAGTTTCATTGCTTTGCATGGCAGCTTTTTTCTTAAGTGAACTTGCACAATTAATGGTGCGGCTTACAATTGATGGCATTGTAGTTTCTTTAGAATTCATTGCGCAGGTAGTCATGGAAAGCTACAGGGAGTAAACTGGAAAATCTATTACAATGTTATACTTAAAACATATAGATTCATTTTACTCTTCAGAGAGCCTGACTCCTATGAATGATAGGATGGATGCAATTTGACCAGCCAGATCTCCAAATATTACTCCATGTTCCATCTAATTCCAGAGTCGTTAGGGTCAGAGTTGAGGAGGGATGGCTTTGAAACTAATAGCATGCATGTGTCTTTAAATAGAAATAATGTAAATCATGGTTTTGTTTTTAATATGGATACCTTCTGACTCAAGAGTAAATCATGGCTCCCGATAGCCAGCATGTCCTACCTTTAAGGTTTCCCTGACTCACTTCCATCAACCTATTCACCTCCATCAATCTATTCCCAGACCTTCTCTTTTTTTTTTTTAGCTATTTCTTGGGCCGCTCCCACGGCATATGGAGGTTCCCAGGCTAGGGGTCGAATCGGAGCTGTAGCCACCGGCCTATGCCACAGCCACAGCAACACAGGATCCGAGCTGTGTCTGCAACCTACACCACAGCTCATGGCAATGCCGGATCGTTAACCCACTGAGCAAGGCCAGGGATCGAACCTGCAACCTCATGGTTCCTGGTCGGATTCGTTAACCACTGCGCCACGACGGGAACTCCCCCAGACCTTCTCAATTGTACATCTTATCTAGGTTGACCCCAAAACGTATCACCTAAACTTGGTATGTATTTAAGAATAAAGTGGGAATTCATTGAAACTGGGGAGCTATTCAAAATTTAAGAGGATGAGTGAGGTGCTATTAAAGCTATACAAATGTACTTATGGTTGGACCATAAGTATAAATGGGACTGTTATAAGAGAATGGGGCATATGTTTGTCCATATTTATTTGCTCCAGTCTGAAGAATTTCTTCAGTGAGCTACATAAACATCCTACCCCTGGTACCTTTTCTAAGGTTATGCTTCCTCCTTTTCTCACTAGGAGTCGATATCCCACTTGATATTTCTGGATATTCAAACTGTGAACCCAAAATAGCAGTTTCCATGATTACTCTTTCTCAGTGGGGCACTCCTATGTGGTGTTATCCAATTCTAGACTAGAGGTGAGGATGGTTGAGTGGGAGGACCCTGGCTTCATTACAGGGTATTAATTTTTCATCTCATTTACTTCCCACAGAAATTTTATAAAATAGTTCTCTAATCTCCCTTTCAGAGAGTCAGCTGCTAACATTAACACAGTTCATCAGTGTCTGGCCTGGGGTTCAAACTATGCACATCTGATTCCAAAGCCAAATATTTTCCCGATATTGTCTCCTTTGCAATGAAGTGTTTTTGAATCATTTTATTTTACACTGATTTATTTATTTATGTATTTGTTTATCTTTTTAGGGCTGCACCTGCGGCTTGTGGAGGTTCCCAGGCTAGGGGTCAAATCGGAGCTGTAACCGCCAGCCTACGTCACAGCAATACCAGATCCAAAATGCATCTACGACCTACACCACAGCTTATGGCAACAGCAGATCCTTAACCCACTGAGTGAGGCCAGGGATCAAACGTGCATCCTCATGGATGCTAGTCGGATTCATTCCCACTGAGCCACGATGGGAACGCCTATTTCACACTGTTTTATCTCTACAACTGGGTGGTAAACACTTGAGGTAAAACCACTTTTTAAAGACATTTCCATAATATTTATTCTTATGGTGAATATGTGTTAAGCAGATATATAATTTTTGTCATTATAAAGTTAAGTATAAGTTAAAATCCTCTTACAGCAGTTTCCACAGTTTATCTAGGTTAGAATCAGGATTAAAAATAAACAGATATAGTCGTTATCTCCTGAGTATCATCCTTTGGTTGTAAGATCATTTCTCATATGGAAAATGCCTTTATTTTCATTACCCTATTTGATTTTTACAATTAGGTAGGTATTATCATCCTCATTTGACAAATAAAGAAACTGAGGCTTAGAGAGAGGTTAACTGGCGTAATGAGACACTACAGAATAATGGAAACCAATTTTCAAGCAGAAATAGTATTCATTAAGTATTGCTTTGGATACTGCTATTTTCTAAAGTGTAGAATCATGCAAAATGGCATTTTTAAGGAAAAATGTCAACTGCTATAAAAATAGGATTTAAAGTTTAGCTGTGATTTATATATAATCCTGGAGCTTTTCACCAAACTTTTCTCTGAAGAACTCATGTATTTTAACAAACCAGTTTCTCCTATAAAATTAAGTACAAGCAGATTTTTTTATTAAGCACTTTCTAATAAATCTACTGGCAATGATTTTTTGCTTTCAAAACTATATGTCATCAGAAAATTTGTTGCTTTTAAAACTTCATATTACCAGGAAAAAAAATAACTTTTCACATAGTCCTAATGCTTAGAAATCCCCAAATAATGATGTTATTTCTTCAAAATTTCAGCTTGGAATATCAATAAAATATAGAAATTATATCAAATTTTAATAAGGAACAAATCTTATCACTTACTATAAGACATTTGTGTCTGCACTTTGGGAAAATGGACATAAAGTGTCATGAAAAGAAAAATAGAAAAGGCAAATATAAATAAAAGTGGAAAGATTTACGTTTTCAGTTTTACATATAAGGGGCTTAAAAATTTTCACTCTGTCCTAGCAACTAAAAAGCTAAACAGATGAAAAAGTCAAAAACTCTTCCAGGATTCCTAGGAGAAGTGAGGACACAGGGCAAATTTCCTTCCCCTGAAATTGAAGAGACCGCAGGTGAGTAGACTCACTCAACTTGTTAGAGCAGAGACTCACAGGCAGAAACCATGTCTACACAACACCATAACTGACATCATAGTTAATGGTGAGGTACTTGAACCTTCCCCACTAAGGTCTGTACAAGGCAAGGATATCCATTTTATCAATTCTTTTCAACATTATTCTGGAAGTCCTTATTAATACAATAGGGAAGAAAGGAAAAGAAAAGGTATACTGTTTGGGCAGGAAAACTTTAGACTGTTTTTGTTCACAGATGACATAATCATCTATGTAGAAAATTCAAAAGCATCAACATAAGACTCCCGGAACTAATAAATTATTACAGCAAGTTTGCCGAATATGAGGTTAATATGCAAAAGTCAACTGCTTTCCTAAATACTAGCAGTGAACAAACAGAATTTGAAATTAAAAACTCAGCACCATTTACATGATCACCTAAATGAAATACTTAGATATAAATCTGATAGAATATGTATAAGAGCTACAGGAAAAAACTATAATATGCTGATGAAAGAAATTCTGAAATATTAAATATACAGAGATATATACAATGTTTATGGATAGGGAGACTCAATTTTGTCAAGATGTCTGTTCTTTCCTACTTGATCTATAGATTCAATGCAATCCTAACCCGAGTTTATTTTGTGGATGTAAGTACACTGTTTCTAAAGTCTATAAAAGAGAAAAAAGACCTATAATAGCATATACAATATTGAAGAAGAACACAATTAGAGAACTGACACCATCTGACTTCAAGAGTTACTGTAAAGCTACAGTAATCAAGACAGTGTGGTACTGGTCAAAGATTAGACTAGTAGAAGACCGTGTCTTAACAAACTAGACACACTCTTACCATAACATATAACAATTGTGTTACTTGGTATTTACCCAAGGGAGTTGAAAAATTATGTCCACACCGATCAGTAGGTAAATGGATAAATAATCTACAGATAAATGAGTTATCAGGTGATGAAAACACTCAGAGGAAATGTAAATGCGTATACTAAGTGAGAAAAGCCAATCTGAAAAGCCGACATACCGTATGATGCCAACTACATGACATTCCAGAAAGGGCAATACTATGGAGACAGTGAAGACATCAGTGGTTGGGGGTGGGGGGGGGGAATGAATAGTCACAGCACAGAAAATGTTTAGGGAAGTGAAAATATTTTATAAGATACCATAATGATGGAAACATATCATTATATGTTTGTCCAAACCCATAGAATGTAAGTACCAAGGATGCACCCTAATGTAAACTATAGACTTTGGTTAATTATGATGTGTCAACATAGGTTCATCAATTGCAAAAAGGTACCACTGTGGTAGGGAATGCTGATAATGGGGGAAGCTATGAATATATGAGGGTGGAGCGCATATGGGAAATTTCAGTACTTTATCCTCAGTGTTGTTATGAACATAAAAATGCTCTAAAACAGAATGTGTTTTAAAAATATGGAAACAAGAATTTTGAGAAGAGCCAAAGGATGATACCACAGAGACCTAAATTAGTGACATGTCAAAAGCAACCATCTGGAGTGGGTTGGAGTCTGTAAGACAGGTAGCTGAGAGGAGCAAGGGAGGGAGTAACAGAAGCCCAGGCGTAGGAAAATGACTACAGTGTCCAAGGGTCCCAAAGTCCTCCTAGTCATGGCCCTTGCTCTGTGCGGGTCATTTCTTACCCTGGCTCTCTTTTGGCCTTGCCCTAGCAAAGACCAAGATTTGGCTTCTACACTGCAGCTGCCATCAGAAATCAGGATGCTGTTATGGCAGCATACCAGGCGCATCCAGATGAGGGAAATGTG
Source organism: Phacochoerus africanus (assembly GCF_016906955.1). Lineage (NCBI taxonomy): Eukaryota > Metazoa > Chordata > Mammalia > Artiodactyla > Suidae > Phacochoerus > Phacochoerus africanus. The sequence continues at coordinate 9,493,830 of NC_062549.1, read as the reverse complement.
ATTCCTAACACCTGCAGCCTATGCCTGACCAAGGAGCAGTCCCCTCAGGCATGTCCTTGATCGTTCCCAGGGCTGTTCCAATACGCCGTAGTCTTGGTTCACAGTATCTTAAATGTGAAACCAGTTTCTTGTCACTAAAGCCAAAGACCCTCAACACTGCCACACCCATGTCTACTGTTAACAAGTAAGAATCTCTTTCTAGTTTCTACTTGGAAGAATAATCAAGCCTTCCCAACTCTAGAAACTTGAGAGATTTCCTTGGTGTGATTCCTCAGCAGATCTTGATCTAGAGATGCCTGTAACTCCCCCACCTCACCTGCACGGGTAATATGTTACTGTCTGCGTGAATGTTGGGGTTACTCTGAGGTGCTCGTGAAGGGTAAGAATTGAGTTCCCAGGGAGTTCCCGTCGTGGCACAGTGATTAACGAATCCGACTAGGAACCATGAGGTTGCGGGTTCGGTCCCTGCCCTTGCTCAGTGGGTTAACGGTCCGGCGTTGCCGTGAGCTGTGGTGTAGGTTGCAGACGCGGCTCAGATCCTGAGTTGCTGTGGCTCTGGCGTAGGCCGGTGGCTACAGCTCCGATTCAACCCCTAGCCTGGGAACCTCCATATGCCGCGGGGAGCGGCCCAAGAAATAGCAACAACAACAGCAGCAACAGCAGCAACAACAGCAGCAGCAGCAGCAGCAGCAGCAACAACAACAACAACAACAACAACAACAACAAAAAAGAATTGAGTTCCCAGATGTGCACCGTACATTTCCACCATTAATCCCTTGAAGAAAGTCAGGCTCGGAAAAGGTAAAGCCAAACTCAGAAGACAAAGCCTAGTGATATGGAAATGGGGGTTCTCTCTTTCCTCTGAATTTCAGTCTTTGACGTCTAGACTCTAAAGAGGGTGAATTTTGGAGATGTGATCCTGGATGAGAATACTCAAATAGTGTTCTTCCCCCGGTTAGCAGACTGAGAGCAAGGAAATAATAGTGCCCAAGAATATCCAATCTTCACTAAGTTTCCTGCTTACTGCCCCCCCCCCCCTTGGTCTTTTTAGGGCCGCACCCATGGCACATGGAGGTTCCCACGCTAGGGGTCTAAGCAGAGTTGCAGCTGCTGGCCTATACCACAGCCACAGCAACATGGGATCCAAGCTGCGTCTGCAATCTACACCAAAGCTCACGACAACTCTGGATCCTTAACCTACTGAGCAAGGCCCAGGATGGAACCTGCAACCTCATGGTTCCTAGTCGGATTCGTTTCCGCTGTGCCACGATGGGAACTCTCCTGTTTACTCTCTTAAAGATTATCTGCTGAAACATGAAAAACCTTTTTGTCTGCTTGCTGGAATTTGGTCTCAGCTAAGCTTTGAACCCTTGTATTGAAGGATAGAGTCAATAACAGGCATGAAAATGACCTTTCTCTACCTTCCTACCCTTTAATTTCAGAGATTAAAATAGTTGTGACAGCAGCAATCAGGAAGGGACTGTTACAGAAGCTGCAAGGTGAATAGGTGATTCTTCCCATTTGGAGAAATTTCTTTTAGCACTAATCCTGAAAGATCTGGCTTTTCTCTTCCTTTAGAGAGATTCAATTTTCCTTTCACTTGATTAACTTGAACTTAATTAAATTGCTAAATTAAAAAGATATTTTGCAGGACTGAAGCTTTATTGATGGCTCTTTATTGTCTTGGTAAAGATTGAAAATGTATATCAGTCTTTAGAGAATAATAAAGATGTTTAAAACAAAAAGTTAAACACACAAATTTTTATTTAGATCTCAATCATAATAACACGAATAAAAGCTGTCCAAATAAAGCAAGAATTTATATTTGCTCACGCTGGGGTTTTTTGCATGCTTATGTAAGTTTTTCGTATTTGAAACTATAGCACAGATTCAATTTTGCATTCTTGCTGTTGACGTTAAGTGAAGAGAGTCTATTTTGGTACATGGTTTCTATACTTATTCTTTTTTAAACTCTGACTATTAATCCCTCCACTTTACCATAAATAGACACATGTTAACAAGATAAATAGTTTGCCTTAACTCATTTGTGAAGTTCCTGTATACATTTTTAACAGAAAGTAGGACTCAAGCAGTGTCTGACTTTTGAAAGAATGACTTTCAGTTCATTTACAAGGAAAATGATGCTCAGAAAAATGAAATGACCAGGGAAGCCATGTAAATATTAGTCCTGAAAAGAGAACAGAAGCCAGCTTCGTATAGAAAAGTCAGGTCTAGGAACCTGAAGCTGGTGAAAGATAGTAGGTAAAATTATTATTTTCTTTTTGGTCTCATGAGGAGGAAGAAACATGCTTTGCTCTTCAGACTCCCTGGGGAGGGGCAGACTTAGTTGCATTTTTATTTTAAAGGGCATTAGAAGATCAGAAGATTATCAATTCTTCAAACACACTTAGTGTTTTGTTTCACTGATGTTGTTTTATTGATATCGTATTGCTTTAAAGATATTTCTGTTCAACACAAGTCTATTACTTAAAAGTGAGTAGCCTTAAAATTGGTTTAAAGAAGACTATCAATCATTTCCTTGCTGGTCCACTGCGGTTTTAAAAAGGTAGGCATGTGAATGATTTGAGAATGGAGATACTGGTAATAAAGCAGTCAGGAGAGGAGAACTGAGTTTCAGCTCTGTTCTTGATTGGCTGCGCTGACTTGGCCGGTTAGTCACCCCAAGCCTCAATTTTACTACCAGTGTGACGTGAGGACTTCATTGGATGATCACTAACCTCCTTTATACCTCCACATGATGTTGGCAAAAAAAATGAAAATCATCTTGGGTGAAAAATCTGGGGTCTGCTCTTCCTTAAAAGGCAATGATGTGAGTGCAGAGTCTATAGCAGGCTTTTCCATCAAAATATTTGATTAGCCAGATCCCTTCATTTTCCCCAGATAGCTTCTGACATGCTGGGTACGGCAGGATTGGCAATTTTACAATTCTCATTGCCTCGAATGGATAATCTTTCCAGATTTTACCACAGCCCCAACCTGTGGCACATTATATAATAGCATTGCCGAGAAATAATCAGAGGGCATCACCTAAAGCAGTGAGAAGAGGCGATGTTACACCTACTGGGACAAAAGGCGGACATCCACTTACTTACTGGAAATAATTTGAGCTAGATGAGGACGGAAGTGATGGGTATTTTTAAAGTGCTAAAATAAAAATAAAACTATGGCCCTAGAATTCTATAGTCAGAGAAGACATCCTTCAAAACTAAACACTAAATAAAACTATTTACGGTAAAGGCTTAAAGTATTCGTCACCGGCAGACCTTCGCTGAAAGAAATATCAAAGGAAGTTTTTCAAGCTGAAGAAAAATGAAATGAGATGAAAAATTAAATCTACCAAGGGAATTAAGAACACTGGAAGTGGTAAATACAAGGGTAAAAATAAATGGAGAAGGGATTGATTTCTACTTATTTAGCAAAAAAAATTGATATTCTACATGCATTTTTAATGATAACATCTGATTTTGTCATTTTTCAGTGAAGAAATTTTGTCTGGAAAGTTTCGCCGCCTACTGCTTGTCATCTAATTGTAGGTATTATGTATTTGCCATATTCTCTGCTAATTCATTCTTTAATCATTAGGCCCCGTGGAATATTTTACTGAGCATGGGGAAGAAAGAAGAAAGTGGGAGACTTGAAGATATATCCAATTATCAAGCTTTTTACTTTGTTTTCATATAATTTCCCCTGCAATTTGAATAAGCATCATAACCCCAAGACAGAGATAAGAAATTAGGCTGAGATTAAGCCATGAGTCCAAGGCATATAGCTCATTTGATTTTTGAATTACAGATTCATGTAACTCTAAAGTCTGGTTGGTTTATAAGGAGACGCTGTATTTTAAGATCTGCTAAAAGCCCACGGAAGAAGGATGTTCAAAGGGTAAATAGCATCTTCCAAGTGAGTGAGTGAATGATTGACTCCGCTCCTCTGGTTTTCAATTTTTCCATCTACAATATGAGGAGAAGTGGCAAGGATTACATGGTACCTACTTCCCCTCCCATCTTTATCATCTGTCATTCTAAGCTCAAAGGACTTCCCAGAGATCCCACCAGGCACCCGATTATCTACACAAGAAATTGGGCATCTTCCTAGACTTCTACCTAGGCATCTACCCACAATCAATTACTAAGCCCCATTGATTCTAAGTCTATTCCCTATATTTCTCAGGTCCATCCATTGCTTTCCATTGCCATTGTTTTTAGCCTAGCTCAGGGTACTAGCATCTCTTGTCTGAACCAACAACTGCCTAATTAATCTTTCTATATTCAAGTCCACGGAGGTTGACATTTTTTTTTTGTCCTTTCAAAACATGTCAAATATTTCAAACATATAGAAAAATCAGAAAATAATGCAAAGTATATGTAGCTACATTCAGAATTAACAAATGTGAATTTAGTCATTTTCCTCATATAGCTTTTAAATAAATAAATATAATGTCTTTGTATATAAAACCCACATAAATATTAAAGTCCCAATTTGTATATCTCAGTTTTGATTTCCTTACCTTCCCTCACGATGTACCCACTGTCCTACAGATAGTGTTGCAGCCATCTAAGCTATTACTTCCATCATTGGAACCATGAGGAAATTTGCATTTTGGGGGGCCTAAAGCTTATGTACTTTGGAGGTTGTTTATATAGAAAAAATATAATACTAGGAATTCAAAACTAAGGAGTTCCTGTCGTGGCTCAGCGGAAACGAATCTGACCAGCATCCAAGAGGACTCAGGCTGAATCCCTAGCCTCGCTCAGTGGGTTCAGGATCCGGCTTTGCCATGAGCTGTGTAGGTGTAGGTCACAGATGCAGCTCGGATCTGGCGTGGCTGTGGCTGTGGTGTAGGACAGTGGCTACAGTTCCAATTGGACCTCTAGCCTGGGGACCTCCATATGCCACAGGTACGGCCCTAAAAAGACCAAAAATAAATAAATAAATGAATAAAAGAATTCACAATTAAGCACAAAAGTTTCTAGTTATTTAAAAAATGAAAAGTAACAATTGAAAACAATTTAAACTGACAAATGTTCCATAAGTGACAAAACCCAGAAAAATAACCTAATATTTTATTAACTAGAGTTTTGACTCACCTCTCTAACACTTTTTCCCTACAGTTTTGGCTACATATTCTTTGATCGACACTTCAGATTGGAATGCCTTTGTAATACCATTTTCTGTAGAGAGAATAGAAAGATAATTCAATCTTTTCTCCAGCGCAGCGGATGACAACTTGTTTCTCCATTACTGATGGTTTAGAATAACTTGTTTAAGCTTTATTTCATCTTGGTAATGTCTTGTAAACTTGGGGGGGTTGCAGTCCAATTTGGGGAAATTTTTAATTTTCTTCTTATATAAGCTATAATATTTCAGGGTGAATCAAATTTTCTCGTGTGATGACTAATCTTAATTACCCTGTGAATTGATGATGCTGACAAATCTTCTCGTGTCTTCTGGTGCTGGATAACTTGAGGAGGCATTCCGGTTCCCATACGACTTCCGGCCCTATAGCTGTGTGTGAAGATGCTACGTGATTTAACACAGAGGTTGGTAGAAGCGTGCCTGGAAGCCATTCCTACTTGGGGATGGCCATTCCAGTGTCCCTGGCACCAGAGGACATGTAAAGGGAAATGTGGAGTAGAAAGACTTAATGGTCCTAACTGATTACTGTTAAAATATGTGAATTTTGCAAGATTTTCAAAAATATGTGACCATGAGAACAGCATGCTAGCTGTTCCAAATCACGAGATTTTGGAAGGGGCCAATAAAGGAGAAGCCTGCTTCAGAAGCTGCCATTAGCATCATTGCAAATATGCCTCCGGGGAGTTCCCTTTGTGGCTCAGTGGTTAGAGAACCCGACTAGGATCCATGAGGATGCTGGTTCAATCCCTGGCCTCACTCAGTAGGTTAAGGATCTGGCATTGCCTTGAGCTGGGGTGTAGGTTTCAGACCCAGCATGGATCCCGACTTACTGTGGCTGTTGGCCAGCAGCTGTGGCTCTGATTTGATCCCTAGCCTGGGAACAAAAAAAAAAGTCTGCCTCCGATGACCACATAAATGTGATGTCTGCAAACCAACCATCCGCGCCCCTAGTCTGTCACGGTGTTTTTGTGCCAATTGGCAAAAATTGCTCCTCCCGAGGATGCAACTCTGTGTGTGAATGGCTTTGTAAACAACAGCATCTTCATGTAAGTCACGTGGCTCTGCATCCTCCAGGCAACTGAAGCGCTGGGAGGGGCAAGGCTTGGCCAGCAGGGTGGGGTTAGATTTGATTCCCTGCTCAGTCTTCCACTCTGCTGCTCCACAGGGGCATGAGCCTAGGCACCAACTGGGTATTCATGCACTCAGAAGCAGCATGCAGTATATTCTTATGCGATTTAAATTTTTCCTTAAATGGAGTCATGCTAATATATCATTCTGCAATTATCTTTCTCATAGGATAGGTTTTTGAGAGATACTCATGATAATTTGAATAGATACATGGATAGATATAATTCAGTCACTTTGACTACAATGTTGTAGTCCACTGTTTGGGTATTTTAAATTGTATTTGTTATTTCCCACACTATTTAAAATTAAAATTATTGTCCCCCTTTTTTTCTTTTCCTTTTTTTTTTAAGATTTTTATTTTTCCCATTGTAGCTGGTTTACAATGTTCTGTCAGTTTTCTGCAGTACAGCAAAAAGACAATCGTGAGAGTTTCCAGTCTATTTAATTGGAAGTGGGATTGCTGGATTGTCCAATTAAGTGCATATTTAATTTTGCTAGATTATTACAAATTCTTCTCCAATGTATTTGAAACTATTTATATTTCCTTCAGTAGCATGTGAACTCCTTATTCCATACTTTTTAAAAATAATTGTTTTTATAGATTTATATTTTTGCTAGTACAAAGAGGAGTGAAGTTGTATCTAGATAATTTTATTGTAAAGTATGTTTTCTGTGACTATAAAAAAAGTTGAGGAATTTTTGAAAAATCTATCAATTTTCTAGTTTCCTCTCTGGTGAATTGAATATTTATATGCTCTTTTTTTTACTTTTCTATTAAGCTGTTTGGCTTAAAAAAAAAAAACTAAATTGGCAACATTTAAAAACAATTTTATAAGCTCTATTTTTTTATATCTGGGTTGCAAATAAAATTTACCATTCTGTAATTGTCTTTGAATTTTGTTAGAGTGAATTTTTCACGTAGAATGTTCTAATTTAATGTAGTTATTTTTATTAGCTGTTTTATTTATGGTTTTTACTTTGAACATTTTTCTTAGTTATTCACTTCTTATCCCAGATTAGTAAATGTATTCTATTTTATCTAAATTACTAAAATAGATGATTCTACTTTATCTGCATTTTAAACACTTTAATGGTAATCATTCATCCATGTAATATTTTTTTTTTGTGTGATATGAGATGGGAATCTGTTTATATTTGATTTTATGTATATGTACCCAGTTTTTCTCCAGTAATCTTTGTTGAATTGCTCATCTTTCATCTCTGACCTGCAATGCCAACTCTGCCACAGTCAAGTTTCCTTGTGTGAATGGGATATTTCTGGGATCTTTATTTTGCTCCATGTATCAGTTTGCTTAGTCCTATACCATACTGACATCTTTTAATGTCAACTTCTTTAAAACGCCTTGATATCTGATTAAATAGTCCTTCTCCCCCCTCCTTCTTTTTCTGCCTTCTCCATCTGCAGAATTGCTTGGCTATTCTTGGCTCTTCACTTTCCCGTGTACATTGTAGAGTCAATTATTTATGTCACGCACAACACAACATATCAAATCTGCTGTGAGTTTGAAATTTCATTCTGTTTATTGATTGTATTGCTATAAAATGACATCTTTATGACAGTTTATTCTTTCTGCCTATAAACGCAGTCTATATGTCTTTTAATTTGGTCCTTAGCCCAATGCAGTATCAGAAGCATTTAGGAATAATGGATAAAATTAGTCTAGGAGTGGAGTCATTAGTCTATAAGTGGAAACATTCTGGAGGCAGAATGACTTTTAGGTGATGTCTGGGCGCTGACTCAGCTTTCTTCGCCTGGGTGTTGGAATGTAGCCTAGAGAGAGTTTAATGTTTATAAACACTGAACACAAGTGCAGGAGTGTAGGAATTGTTAGTATAGATGACAACTCTAACACTCACTTATGGTATGAGATGAAGAATGTATAGATGTGAAAGGGTGTCATTTTATCTTCTTTCAGGTCCCGCAGGATGTTCTTCTCATTGAGAGTCATGTGCACTGTGGGTCCTGTAGCAACCAAGAGCTAAGAGAAATCCAAGTTCATATAACTCTGCAAAGCCGTGTTAGTTCCACCAAGTTCTGAATCTTAGCTAAATATAATTAGAACTCACAGCAGAAAAAAAATGACATCTACTTCCACCATTGCATTGATGATCTGCACTTTCACAGAAATAATTTGGGGTTTTCTGTCTATTTGTTTGTTTTTAATCTTTCTCAAGCGTTGGTGAACTCTCTGCAGCTAGGTACCTGTTCGTATGGAAGTCCTCAGGCATTACATCTTTGAATATCATCCCTTCCTCATTCTTTCATTTATTTGACCTGAAATGCCTTTCAGATGTATTTGGATCTCCTCAATCTGTTCCTCACAGTCTTCTCTATCTTTATAATAGCTGGTCTTTCTTTGCATCTCTGAATTATTTCCTGCATGATGTCCTGAGGTTTGTGCTTGAAGAGCTGTGAAGAGTCTGAGATTTTACACTTGCTGCAATCAAGTGAGCTGTCACGATTTTACCCATAACCCTCGTGGGAAAGCAGAAGACCTATGGGTTGGAGACAAAGACAGTTTGTTGTTTCTAGCAAAAGCAATTGCCAGGGTTATGTTGTAGCTTTGGATAGACAAACCTCAAATCCCATTAGGTATCATGATGAGGGCCAAGGAATACCTGCATACACAGCGGTGATGTGTTATAGAAGAGAAATCCTGGTACAACCACCATGGAAAACAGCATGGAAGTTCCTCAGAAAACTAAATCTAGACCTACTCTATGATCCAGCAACCCCCCTCCTGGACATCTATCTGGACAAAACTAAAAATCAAAAAGATACACCCACCCATCTGTTCAGAGGACCACTATTCACAATAGCCAAGACATGAAAACAACCTAAATATGTCCATCAACAGATGAATGGATTAAGAAGATGTGGTACATATGCACAGTGGAATACTACTCAGCCATAAAAAGAATGGCCATTTGCACAACATGGAGGCAAATAGAGATTTTCATACTAAGTGAAGTAACTAAGAAAGAGAAAGACAAACACTATATGATATCACTTATATGCCAAATCTAAAATATGGCACAGATGAACTTATCTATCTACAAACCAGAAAGACTCATAGCCATGGAGAACAGACTTGCAGTTGCCAGGGGGAGGGGGAGGCAGGAGGGAGTGGGATGGAGTGGGAGTTTGGGGTTGTAGATGCAAACTATTACAGTTAGAATGGATAAGCAATGAGGTCCTACTGTACAGCACAGAAACTCTATCAAATCTCTAGGGATAGAACATGATGGAAGATAATATGAGAAGAATGTATGTATATATGTATGACTGGGTCACTTTGCTGTATAGCAGAAGTTGACAGAATATTGTAAATCAACTCTACTTTAATTTTAAAAAGAAATTTAAAAAGGGAAGAGAAACTCTAAGCTGAGGAGACTCTAATCTTACATAGAGAACTCTTGCCTATCCTCTTCTCCAGAGAGAGAGGTGATTTTTATCACTCTTGCAGGAAAACAATTGTCTCGAGGGAGGAAAGGAATGATCTCTAGCTTTATTACCCTGAAATATTTCCAGGGAGGGATATCTCAAAATCTCTCCAGGAGGAGTTGCCGTTTTTATCTTTACTTATTCAAAATATTAATAAATTTTCTCTAGGGAGAGTTTATCTTTCCAGGGCTGCCTACTTGTATAAACATTCCTGAAAAGATAGTCCTAGAACACATGGACTGTTAATTCCTGGAGATGTAAAAATGTGACATATTCATAGAGCATTATCTCCCAATGCAGATTATCAACCCTACATAAATTCTCTCTTGAGATGCTCTATTTTTTAACTCATGTCCTAAATGTTTAATTTGTCTAAGTCATTCTCATTTTAAACATGGCATTTGTTTCTTTTCAAATCTTTTCAAATCTCTTCTTCTGTTCTTAAATTGAAAAATTTTTATTTTTTATTTCTTTAAATTTTTTAAATTGTTATTTCCCCAATACATTTTTTTTCTTACTGTACAGCATGGTGACCCAGTTACACATGCATGTACACATTCTTTTTTTCTCACATGATCATGCTCCATCATAAGTGACTAGACATAGTTCCCGAATTGAAAAAAATTTTAAAACTCTCTTTATTTCTTTAGGAGTTCCCTGCTGTGGCTCAGTAGGTTAAGAACCTGACTAGCATCCACGAGGATGCAGGTTTGATTCCTGGCCTTGCTCAGTGGGTTAAAGGATCTAGTGTTGCTGCAAGCTGTGGCTTAGGGCTCAGATCTGCCATTGCCGTAGCTGTGGCATGCAGCTCTGATTCAAGCCCTAGCCTGAGAATTTCCATATGCCATGGATGCAGCCCAAAAAAGACCAAAAAAATTATTTTAAAAATCCACTTTGAATGGTCCCATTGTTCCTAATTCTTGCTTGGTTAATTTTCTTTTTGTTTGGGTTAGGTCACTTATTCTTACACTTGGTAGTTTTCTTTCCTCTTGTGTGTTTTCTATTTATTTGTTTGTCCTGGTGAGAAAATCACGTGCTTTAAGTTACAGAGATGCCTCAATGGTCTCATGTTTGCATCTGGTAAGGTTTCTCCAATTCTAGCTCGATTTTTCCACTGAAAGCTTTGGTTTGAGATTTGCACACCCAAAAGCAGGGTAAATTTAGGCTGTCTGTTCATATCCACTATTCAAGCTGAATTTTCTAAATTCTGGTATTTTTTAGTGTCTAGCACACACCAACTAAAATATACTGAGCACTTGCCATGTGCCTGGTACTGTGCTAAGGACATTACATATATTATCTTACTTCATCCTTGCTATAACCTTGACATGTATACAATCATTTATATCATTTTATGAATTGGAAAGTGAGACTTGCAGAGATTAAATTCTTTCCCCGTAAGCACAGAGCTGTTAGCAGCAGAACTAAGATTCAAACACAAGCCATATGGCCTCAGAGCCCCTGCTCTTAACTTCTATATTAAGCATCCCTCAGAAAGGACAAAAAGGGTATATGCTCAGTGAATGAATGAATGATCTAGTAACATCCCTAAATAGAAGCTGCTAGTACGCCTTCACCTCATAACCTCCCAAATTCTTCTCCCAAGGTCTCTGTCAGGATGTCCAAAATCTCATCAACTCATTCATAACAACTATCATGATTAAAACAAAACAACCCTGCAAATAGTCAGAACTACTGCTCTTCTCCCTAAAAGACCTGAAGGCAAGTAAAATGCTATAAAAGATGGTGCTCAAAAAGCTCCACAGAGGCCAGCAAGCTCACAGTCTTAACAGCTGCCATCCTCGCTGACATCGGCAGCCGTGATTGGTCTGGGTGATGCGTGGCACTTTTGAGGAGGTCTGGGCTTTCAGGAAATTACAAGCCTTGAGTGAGGAGAAATGTGAAAAAGACCCTAGTTGGAAAGCCATTATCCAATGGACAAGATGCAGCAGAAAGACTCTCCATAAGAGTTAGCCAAGTGTCCCAGCTCTGCAAAAGCCACACAGGAGCATCATTGCTGTGAAATTAAATTCAGTCCTTTGTGGACTTACGGCAGTTGTCCTATAAATTAGGAATCAGTCGGGCTGGAGCATTCTAATTCTCACCTTTGCAGCGCGGGATGTGGGGATGGGTATAGGGGGCTGGACATTTTCCAAAGTTGCAAGGGACCACATAAGTGAACTTTCTGCCCCTAGACATTGTCTGGAGAGATAAAAACACTTTTTTTTCTTCCTTCCTTCCTCCCTCCCTCCCTCCCTTCCTTCCTTCCTCCTTTCCTTCTCTCTTTCTCTCTTTCTTTCTTTCTTGGGCCAAACTGTGGCATATGGAAGCTCCAAGGCTAGGGGTCAAATAGGAGCTGCAGCTGCCAGCCTATGCAACTGCCACCTCAACGCCAGGTCCGAGCTGCCTCTGCAGCCTTCGCCACAGCTCATGGCAATGCCAAATCCTTAACCAACTGAGCAAGGTCAGGGATCAAACCCATATCCTCATGGATACTAGTTGGGTTCTTAACCCACTGAGCCACCACAGGAACTCCAATAAAAAACATTTCTGATAGTCCAATACCTATGAATAAATAACCATCTTTAAATGTATTTTATTAGGTTTTTTTAAAGTTACAAAAGTAATATGTGACTGTGATAATGTACCAAGCACTCAGATTTGCTTACCCAAGATAACGATGTTAATTATTTTGCTTTGTGTTCTTTTATACTTTATGCTCTGAAAACATCGAACATGGGTTGCAGAAAGTACAAGGTCCTTGAAGGCAGAAATGTTTCTTTAGTTCTCTGTTGTATTTCCAGCATCTGGTATGTCTGGTATATGATAGGCACCCAAAAAAGAAATATTTACTGAATATGACATATTTCATTGATTCTGAGATGTACTTTTTCAAACATTTACACATCACTGAAATTGGAATGCGTTTGACACTGAGTTATCTCACTATTTAAAAAGGCAGTAGGGTTCTTAATGGTATAAGTTAATAATGCATCGCAATGGATTGTGCCCTGGGTTTGCTGAAATACTGTATATGCATAGATACAGAGGTTTATCCCCTTTCTTTTCCCTTTTTAAAATAGAGTGGTTCTTCGTAAATTACTCCAGACCTGTTAATTTGCTTAGCAATGTTTCATGGAGCTCCTCCCATGTGAATATGTATATAAATATGACTCATTCTTTTAAAAAGATACACTACTTTATGGGGTAGATGTAGCATCACTTACTTAATGACCATTCTGCTTTTTATAGTAGTAATTATCTGTGTTCTTATCGTATTTACATTGTAGCTTTTACAAGAAAAATCATCCAACATTGCCAATGAATTATAAGGTATCATCATTATTCATTTTAAGAGCTATGGCCAGGTTATTTTTCAAGTAGCTTTGACCAATTCGTACTTTTACGAGCAACAAAAGAATGTGTTGAGTTTCTTACATTCTTAATGAGCATTATCTCTTCTCTTTGGTTTGTTGAAGATTTTACTTTTTTAGAGCACTTTTAAGTTCACAAAAAAAGTATTGGGAGGAAAGTACAGAGATGACCCATATACCCCTGCCCCCAACATGTATAACCTCCAACATTATAATCATCTCTCACTAGAATGAAACATTTTTTTTACGAAGAATGTACCTACATTGACGTCATAACCAAACGCACAGTTGAAGATTCACTCTTGGTGTCCATTCGATGGGTTTGCATAAATGTATCATGACATGTGTCCATCATTATAGTATCGGACAGAGAATTTTTTTTTTTTTGGTCTTTTTGCCTTTTTCTTGAGCCGCTCCCATAGCACCTGGAGGTTCCCAGGCGAGGGGTCGAATCGGAGCTGTAGCCACTGGCCTACACCACAGCCACAGCAATGCGGGATCTGAGCCACATCTTCGACCTACACCACAGCTCACGGCAATGCCGGATCCTTAACCTGCTGAGCGAGGCCAGGGATCGAACCCGCAACCTCAGGGTTCCTAGTCGTATTCGATAACCACTGGGCCATGACGGGAACTCCCAAACAGAGAATTTTAATACCCTACAAATCCACTATGCCTATTTATGTCTCCCTACCCCCAAGCCTGGAAACCACTGCATTTTTTTTTTAGCGATGTCTTAAAATGTTCCTTCTTCTCTCCTTCCCTCCCTCCCTCCCTTCTTTCTTTTTTCTTCCTTCCTTTCTTTCTGTCTGTCTTTCCTTTCTAGGGCCACTACTGCAGCATATGGAAGTTCCCAGGCTAGGGGTCCATTCAGAGCTATAGCTGCCAGCCTACGCCACAGCCACAGCAACATGGGATCCAAGCCATGTCTGCGACCTACACCATAGCTCACGGCAATGCCGGATCCTTAACCCACTGAGCGAGGTCAGGGATTGAACTCGCATCCTCCTGGATACTAGTTGGGCTCGTTAACCACTGAGCCAGGAAGGGAACTCCCTTTTTATTCTTTATTCTGTTTAGCTTGAATGATTCCCACTACTCCACCTTCTAGTTTGCGGACCCATTTCTCTATCATCCTATCTACTTTTGGTTCCTTGGAGTGTATTTCTATTTTATTTATTGTGTTCTTCAGGTTTTTAACGTTCCTGTTTATGTTTTCTAACTCTTTGTTACATTTCTCCCTGTGTAGTCTTCTCTCAGGTTCGTTTAGTGTTTTTGTGGTCAGTACCTGGAGCTCTTTATTGAGTGTGTTCTTTATCTTCCTTTCACTTAGCGCTTCTGGGGTCCCAGTAGGGGGTCCCAGGGCTGAGGAACCCAAGGTGGGGCCCAGACCTCTTGCTCCCTGGGGAGAAACTCTGAACGTCTGATCATCCTCCAGGTTGTGAGTCATGGTCTCAGGGGTGTGGGTCTTGACTCGTCCCCTCCTACCCGTCCCATTGTGGTTCCTTCTTTACATCTTTAGTTGTGGGAACTATCCTCTGCTAGACTTCAGGTTGTCCTCAGAGATAATTGCTCTGTAATTTTGCTCTGCCCTTGGCAGGAGTTGACCTCATGGTCTTCCTGCTCTGCCATCTTGGCCCCTCTCTGATTGTATCCCTCCTTTTGGAAGGATGCAATGAGGCATACACCTTGTAAGATAAAACTGATTGATCAGCGTTCCTGCTGTGGCACAGTAGGTTAAGAATCCGACTGCAGCAGCTCGGGTCACTGGGGAGATGCGGGTTTGATCCCTGGTCAGGCACAGTGGGGTTAAAGGATCCAGTGTTGTCACCGTCAATGTGGCGTGGGTAGCCACTGCAGCTCGGATTCAATCCCTGGCCCAGGCACTTCCATATTCAGTCATAAAAAAACACAAAACAAACAATTAGGAAAAAAAAAACAAAACCTGATATAGCACAGAAATCTAACAAGACACGGTTCTTGCACTCTCCTTCTTATAGTCTGTCTCCCTCCGTATGCATTTAAATGTGGAGTTATTAGAATAGATATTTAAAGATAATGAAAAAATAGATGTTTCAGAAAGTAGTGGTGGATATGGGTAACCACATCAGCTTTTCATCGCAGAGTCCTTGATGCACAAGAATTTCTTGACTTTATACTCTGCGTGTTCCAAACAGCAGGGCCTGACGAATTAGGAGAGAGGCCCCTATGAGAATGCATTTACCTGATGAAGGGAGATAACAAAAAGACGCCCCGTGCAGATAACATGCTCAGATTCCCCAAGGGGGTTTTTGTTTGTGCAGATAGAAGCAGGTTGGACTGTGGCAGAGAGGATAAAACTTTTTAATAATGCCTGAAAGTAATATGCTAAGGGGAGGGATGTCTCTGTGTAGGGAAGTGCACCGCAATGAATTAAATCGGGGAAAACATGTCAAGAGGAAGCCTGGGGTGTGGGACACAAGATCTCCAACATAGGCCTAATTTTCATGTTTTTATGATGACTGGCCTTTGTTAAGCCCTTCAAAGGTGATAGAGCACTTTCACACAGCATTTCTTTGGGTAGGCACCAAGCCTGTTTTAGCAAATAGCTACTGAAGTTCAAGGAGAAAGAAAGAATGTGAATTACAAGGGGCCTGACATTTAAAAAAAAAATAAAAAATACCACCACCACCACCACCCCCACCCCGCCCCGGTCAAACAGGTCTCCTAAAAGCCCCAGCCCTGATTAGCAACTCTGCCTTTCGGGAGTGAAATCAGCCTGGTTAGGAAACAGTGGGATCCTTCTGTGCAGTGAACAGGATTCACTGAGTCCGTTGCAGAAGATGATGCAACCTGGAGCCCAAGAGGCAAGTGCCCTGCCAGAGATTAGGACTCACATGCACCTCTTTTCAGTTTAAACCCTTGTCTTTTTTCTTCCTAATAACAGTGAACATTGGAAGTTGCCATTGTGGCTTAGCAGTAACAAACCCAACTAGTATCCATGAAGACGCAGGTTCGATCCCTGGCCTCGCTCAGTGGGTTAAGGATCTGGCGTTGCCATGACCTGTGGTGTAGGTCACCGATGGGGCTGGGACCTGGTGTCGCTGTGGCTGTGGTGTAGGCTGGCAGCTGCAGCTCCAATTCCACCCCTAGCCTGGGAATTTCCATATGCCTCAGTGTGGCCCTAAAAACCAAAAAAAAAAAAAAAAAAAAAAACAACAACAAAAAACAAACTCCAATAAATCAGTGAATGTTTATTCTTTATTAATTCTGCCCTGACCCCTGAAAAATAATATTGGATATTAGACTTGTACCAGAAATCCTTCTAAGCATTTTACACGTCACGTATATTTAATTCTCCAAAATGCTCTATTACGTAGATACAGCTAATGTCCTCGTTTTACAAATGAAGAAACAGGCACGGGCCAGTTAATCACAAATTTAGTGACTGGCAAAACTGGGCTTTGAATCCCGTTTTCTTCTGGCATCTGTAAACTTCATAAGTGGTGCTGCGTGAATTTGCCTCCCATACTGAACCTCACTTAATGAACTTATTTCAGAAGATAAATTTCAAATAGAAAGAGATTGAGTTCAAAGGGAAGGACTAAAGTGCAACCAGAATACTTTGTAAGGAAACAGGTAGAAGGATCAAAACAAACAACTTCAGAGTTCCCGTCGTGGCTCAGTGGTTCACAAATCCGACTAGGAACCATGAGGTTGTGGGTTCGATCCCTGGGTTAAGGATCAGAGGGTTAAGGATCCGGCGTTGCTGAGAGCTGTGGTGTGGGTTGCCGATGCAGCTCGGATCCCGCGTTGCTGTGGCTCTGGCGTAGGCCGGCGGCTATGGCTCCAATTCGACCCCTAGCCTGGGAACCTCCATATGCTGCAGGAACGGCCCAAGAAATGGCAAAAAGACCAAAAAAACCAAAAACAAAAACAAAAAAAAACCCCAAAAAAGCCCCCACAACTTCTGTATAAAACAGAACAATTAATGATTCATCCTGGGATAGAAAATGAGGAGAAATTAAAACACGGACCATCATAACACGTAGGAGAGGAGAGGAATGCTGAGAAAGTGTTTCGAGTCCTTATAATTTTCCAGACATGTATGAACCGTTGTTTATATTAGAATACTTTTAGTGTGAAAGTTCACATATTGAGTATAACATAGAAGAAGGCATAGAGTCTATAGTTTTGAATAAATAGAGGGATAATAAAGAAAAAAAAATCTAGCCACTCAAAAGAAGGCTGGAAAGGAGACAAAAGCTTAGAAAAAGCAGAATATCTAGAAAGCACCAAGTAAGACGGTAAAGTAAATCCAAACATATCTGCAGTCACTGGGAGTTCCCACTGTGGCTCAGTTAAGAGGAAGAACCTAACGTCATCTCTGTGAGGAGGCAGGTTCTATCCCCGTCCTGACTCAGTGGGTTAAGCATCTGGCATTGCCACAATCGCTAGGTTGCTGATGTGGCTCAGATCCAGGGTTGCTGTGGCTGTGGTGTAGTCCAGCAGCTCCAATTCAACCTCTTTCCTGGGAACTTCCATATGCTGCAGGTACGGCCGTAAAAAGAAAAAAAAACAAAAAACCGTATCTGCTGTTACATAGTGTAACAATGAAAGAGAATTACCAGCAAAGAAAAAATAAACTATTTAACAACATATCATCTGTAAGAAAAACTAAAAAGCTGAGATTAAAAGGATGGAGAAATACATGTTAGGCAAACCCAAGGCAGTAAAAAATGATGAAGCAACATTAAAATCAAGCAAATAGATTTTAAGGAATATTTATTATTAGAGATAAAAACCTCAGTCTACGATGATCATAAGTTACACACCATTAGAGAGATAGAACACTTCCTAAAATCAATCGAATCCAAAATTGAAATTGACAACCCCCCCCCCCAATACAATGAGAGTTTGAATACATGTCTAACCCATAGAGGAACAAATGCAAAATGAATAAGCAAGTAGATGAGGCAGGCAATGAATGCATCAATAAGCTCAAGCTAATGGACAAGAGTAGAACGCAAATTATGCTCCATAATTAGCCAACATACATTTCTCTGCAGTGCAAATGAAACATTCATAATAATGGACCAGCTATCAGGCCATAAAACAACTCTGAGTAAGTGGCAAAGAAATTATATCATTAGAAAAGTCTTCTGACTTATTATAAATTATAGGAGGCAGGTTTAGGGTGGAAAGTAATCCGTGCACAACCCTTTGCTCTTTTAAGGGTAATAGTATCAATTCTGGAAAGGAGTTTAAAGTCACGAGCCCAGAAGTGAATCCAAGTTAGGAACTGGAGTAGGTAAGAGTTCTCTTGTGGTGCAGTGAATTAAGGATCTGGTGTTGTCACCTGGCCTGGGAATTTCCATATGCTGAGGAAAAGGCCGAAATAAATAAATAAATAGAATTGGAATAGACAAATTAAGAAGGGAGGGCTACTCAATGTTTTGTAATAACCTATATGGGAACAAAGAATGGATATGTGTATATGGATAACAGATTCACTTTGCTGTATACCTGAAGCTAATCTGACCACTTGCAAATCAACTATGTTCTAATAAATTTTCTTAAAAAGATTTAAAGATATCATTTATATGTAAAATCCAAAGAAGCCTAATTCAGAGAAACAAAGTGGCATGGTGGTTTCCAGGGACTGAGGAATGAGGGAAATGGTGAGATTTGGGTCAAAATGTACAAACTCCAGATTAACAAATGCTGGGAACCTAATGTACTGCATGGTGATTATAGCCAATAACATTGTATCATATACTTGAAAGTTGCTAAGAGAATAGGTGAAAAAAATAGTAATTATGTGATGGGATGGAAATGTTAGCTCTTACTATGGTGGTAAGCCTTTTGCAATATATAAATACATCGAATTAACATGTAGTATATAAATCGCAGTACATAAATCGATACACTTAGATATTGCAAAAAGGCAAAAGGATTTGCAATATCTAAGTGTATCAGATTAACATAGCTGTTACTATGGTGGTAATCTTTTGTCATATATAAATTTGTCAAATTAGCACAGTGTACACCTTACACTCTGTTATATGTTAATTATGTCTCCATAAGTGGAGAAAAAAGACAAGAATATGATTTCAGGCATCTCGCTTCTCTTCTCGGATACATTTTATAGAAGGCATACATTGGCTCTCACCCAGAAGGCATCTTAAAGCACCTGTTAGTGTGGGGGTTTGGTCCAGATTCATCGAGGTAAATTTGGGAGTCAAATCTTGCTGTAGAGCTGGGACCTCTCAGTCTTGCTTTAAAATTTTAGTCACACTCACCAATCCGATGAAAATGGGAAAGGACTGTTTTATTCCCCAGCTCTGCCAAAGAAATTCTCTATTTGTGAGACTATTTGTGGAGAACTCCTTTCGCTTGGTCAATTTCAAAACAGGTGAAAATATTTCAATCGCTATTTGAATTGAGATAGTTATTACCTGCCTAAGCCACATGTTTTAAAAGAAAATCAATATAGATTGCATTTGAGGCTAGTAAGAATCTAGTCCTACAGTAATTTCAACTATATTGCTTTTTATTCATTTCAGTGTTTTTCCAACCTATGGAGCATTGTTCTATCATAATCAAATCACCATAAAACATCAGAAGAATCTTTCACTGTAAACACAATAGTCTGTAGCATATTCCATTCCGGGAAATATTGCCTGTTTGAATCACAGCACTCAAAAGACTTTCATGCATCTCTCCATTTACAGAATCAGACCCAAATTCCATAATCTGGTTTTGAAATATAAGGTGGGTGGGTTTTAAGTAGACTGGGAAAAGGCTGGATGAACCGCAGCACAAACTAGAAGGGGGTTGGGTTCAAGTAAAGGAGAAAGCACATTTTAGGATGGCCCAGAAATATGCAATGACCTACGTTCTACAAATCTGGACCCTTTTAAAATACATTCTTTATTTCAGAGTTCCTGCTGTGGCTCAGCAGGTTAAGAACCCAACTAGTATCCATGAGGATTTGGGTTTGATCTCTGGCCTCACTCCAGTGGGTTAAAGATCTGGCCTTGTCATGAGCTGTGGCATAGGTCACAGATGCAGCTTGGATCCATTGTTGCTGTGGCTGTGAGGTAGGCCGGCAGCTGTAGCTCCAGTTCCACCCCTAGCCCGGGAACTTCTGTATGTCGTAGGTGCGGCTGTGAAAAGAAAAAGTGAAATAAAATAAAATAAACTATATTCTTCATTTCAAAGCAGTCTAAATTCTCAAATCTCACAATCAGTGGAGTATTATTATACCTCCCCAAGGGACATTATTTTATTTTTCCCCTACAAGAGCCAAGGCAAAAACAATTAAATTTTCTTAATGTATTTTATCTGGGTGCTTGTTTTTTTTTTTTTTTTGGTCTATCTCTTTCTCCAGGGGGTGTCCTATTTCAGGGGTTCTGGTTTTATGTGGAAGAGGGGAACTCAAACCCATGTCTTCCATTGAATTGATCTAACTTTTATCTCCTGTCTCTACACATTTATTTAAAACCAAGGCTTGGTGCTACCACAAGTCAGCAGATACCCCCAGGACAGTCCCTGACCTGATTGCCTGCTCACCTCTCTGAATATGTGTTTTCTCTGTACTTTTCCCTGTGAATATTTCTTTACTTTTTATCATGTCACATGTCCACTTAAAAGAATTATAAAAAGTTGTTTCACGTGTTGGCTTGGATTCTCATAAAAGTAGAACCAGAGACAAAGTCTTGAGTATAGACCATCTATTTTATTTTATTATATTTAATTTTTTGAAAATTTTTATTAGAGTTGATTTACCATGTTCCTTCAATTTCTGCTGTACAATGAAGCAATGTAGCCATATATACATATATGTTCTTTTTTTTTATGCTTATCTTCCAACATGTTGTAACCCAAGAGACAGTGCACTGTTCCCTGTGCATTGTGCTGTACAGTAGGACGGCATTACCCATCCATTCTAAATGTAATAGTTTGTATCTACCAACCCCCAAACTCCCTATCCATCCCTTTCTTTCCCACCCTCCCACAAGTCTGCTCTCCATGTCCATGATCTGCCTCTGTTTTGTAGATAGATCATTTTGTCATGTTTTAGACTCCACATGTAAGTGATATCATATGGTATCTGTCTTTCTCCTTTGGACTTATTCCAGTTAGTATGAGAATCTCTGGTTCCATCTACGTTGCTGCAAATGGCATTATTTTGTCCTTTTTATGGCTGAGTAGTATTCCATTGTGTACATGTACCACCTCTTCTTAATCCATTCATCTGTCTGTGGACATTTGGGTTGTTTCCATGTCTTGTCTATTGTGAATAGTGCTGCAATGAACATGGGGTGCATGTATCTTTTTGAATGAAAGTTTTGTCCAGATATATGCCCCAGAGTGAGATTGCTGGATCATGCAGTAGTTCTAAGTTTCCTTAGATCATTCATTTAGATAGAGAGAAATAGCAAAGGCAAGAAAGCCAGATCCATCATGCATTATGGACTCTGGTTCTGCTCTAGGCAGAGAACCCAGGGGGTTCCGTCCCACTGGGGACCCCTGAGGAACCATGTAAAAATGCACCTCAGTCCCCCAAGGCAAGAGAGAGGGAGGTATTTACTTAGCAGTTTTAGGCCCATAACCTTGAGAGGGGTTAAATGAATGGAAAATTTGGGGGGGGGGGGTGTATGTGTGTGGAACAGTTGAGCAGATAGTACATGTCAGGTATCCCGTGCAGCTGAGGGAGAGTGAGGTTAGCAAGCATCCTTGGAGAAGTGGTTGCCATAGCAACAGCCAGAGCAATAAAATATGACTAGAAGACATGGGGAGAGGGCGGATAAAAGATGTCCACTGTAAGTGTTCTGCAAGGGAAGGCAATTTGGAGACTGTGTAGACTGCCTTTCCAGAGACCTAACTTAGAATGACTTTCCAGACTTGCAGTTCTGGCAAGCTCAGCCTCAGAAAGACCCACCTGTATCATCACACCAGATGCTCCTCATCGAGGTGGACTTCCAGTGTCTCCGGCTGGCTTTACCGTGGCCCTTCACCTTGCTCACTTCTATCTTATCCCAGAAGGAACATAGGAATGGACAAACAGGAGAATCTCAGAGTTTCTCTTATCACTGTTGCTGGAACTCACACAGGGAAAGCTGACATCCAAGGACACCAGGATTCAGATGAGGAGTAGTTGCTAGAAGTTAGGAGAAAAGGAAACTCATTAGCATGGGTCATGGTCTGAATATTTGTGTCCCCACCTCCCCCCATTTCAAATGTTGGAATCCGCATCCCCAATGGGATGGCCCAAAGCAGGCCTTTGGTGGGAGAGGGTGATTAGGTCATGAGGATAGAGTCCTCGTGAGTGGGATTAGTGTGCAGATTCAAAAGAACCCCACAGGGCTCCCTCCCTTTTGCCATGAGAGGCTACTCTGAGATGTCTACGACTTGGAAGAGAGCCTTAGGCCAGCCATGCTGGCTCCCTGATCTTATCTCTTTCTGATATTTATAAACCACCCAGTCTG
Source organism: Phacochoerus africanus (assembly GCF_016906955.1). NCBI lineage: Eukaryota > Metazoa > Chordata > Mammalia > Artiodactyla > Suidae > Phacochoerus > Phacochoerus africanus. The sequence continues at coordinate 9,471,232 of NC_062549.1, read as the reverse complement.
TGGTATTTTGTCATATCAGCCCAAAGGGACTCAGACAGTAAGACTGCAGAAAGTCAGGATGGAGAAATGTGAAGAAATTAAAAGCCATGGGAGGAGTTCCCATCATGACTCAGCGGTGACTAACCCGACTAGTATCCATGAGGCCACAGGTTCAATTCCGGCCTCCCTCGGTGGGATAAGGATCCAGCATTGCCATGAGCTGTAGTGTAGTTTGCAGGCGTGGCTCAGATCCTGCGTTGCTGTGGCTGTGGTATAGGTCGGCAGCCGTAGCTTCCATTCCACCCCTAGCCTGGGAACTTCCATATGCCATGGGGGAGGCCCTAAAGAGACAAAATAATAATAATAATAAAATTAAATTAAATTAAATTAAAAAGCCATTGAAATGTCTTCAGAGTAAGAGGACAAGCTCTGTAAATCAGCACTACACACCGAAGGGCTTTGAGGTCGTTCCTTCTGGTCTCAAGCTCTTAGCAGGTAAGAACACACTTGAGGACAGAGCCCCATTTCTTGCTGCTGTATCTGAAAATACTTAATACATATAAAATACCTAATGAATAGCTAGTAAGGGGAAAGATGACTATCACTATCATATTAATCATGCACTGAATATATGAAAAATGTCACACACTGGCTCGAGTAGAGTGGAGATGGTACAGAGTAGACTTAAGTCTGAATTATCGTTCATTTTCCCCCTTCCTTCGATGCTGCCTCATAGGGGGCAACTCGTTAAGTTTCCTGAGCTCCTTAGAGCTGCTGCATCAGTAAAAAATTCTGTGATGGTGTACAGAGGATAAGCGTGTCCATTCATCATGCTTGCTCCTTGTTCTGTGAACCACCAGTTCACAAGCAGGCCGAAGCTGAAATGTACAGAGATTCTCAATGTGCAGTTATGCAATTAATAAAAGAATGAATGACTTTTTACTTCCTTGGGGGCAGAAGCAATTTGTATTCCCAGCTCTTAGACTAGAAACACAGAGAGGACAGGCATCTCATCTGTTTCCATCACTGCTCTGGTCCCCGTGGGAAGCTAAAGCCTGTACGAAAGAAGCTCAACAGATATTTTTGGAAGGCGTGTGTCAAATTCATGAGTAAACGTTCATTGGTTTGTTGAGTGGAGAGTCGAATAATGAATGAAGGTGTGCAACATCCTTCTTTCCAAAGACACGAGATTCTATACCGAAGAGAAAATGGTCCCTAAACTCAATTATTTTTCTTTGCTGAGATCCCGTGTCATGTAGGAACCCCAAATTATGCTTGAAAGTGCACTTTATATCCTGTGCTTTATACCACAGATAATGGCCTCACCAATTCAGAAGCACTAGAATAGGAAACAACTGCCCTTTAGTAATTTAGTTCTCAACTATTGGTTTCGAATGGAAGTGCAATGAGACTCAGAGGGCCTGTTCACGTGAAAATGGACACCAGGTTTTTCTGAGCATCCTCTGGTATAGTTCTTCCTAATCATTTCAGTTGAATAAGGTCAAGAGGCTTTGAAAATAAGTTATGAAGATGTAATTTCTCTCAAATACTCCCCTTTGGCTTCTCTAGAATAGAATACTCCAATTTTGGCTTCCCATTTGCGACATGTGGATTAGTATTAGCCAATATTCTCCAATTCTCTCACTGTGATATTTTTTTCCACACCTGTGGCACCTGAAAGTTCCCGGGCCAGGGGTCAAATCCAAGCTGCAGGAGTTCCGCTGTGACTCAATAGGTTAAGAATCTGACATAGTGTCTGTGAGGATGTGGGTTCAATCCCTGACCTTGCTCAGTGGGTTAAGAATCCAAAGTGGCCTAAAGCTCCTGTGAAGGTCGCAGATCCAGTCGGATCTGGTGTTGCCATAGCAGTGGTAGAGGCTGCAACTGCAGCTCCAATTGCACCCCTAGCCACAGGTACAGCCCTAAAAGGAAAAAAAAAAAAACCCACACCAAGTAGATCTGAGATCTACATAGCAGCTTTTGGCAACTTCAGATCCTTAACCTACTGAGCAAGGTCAGGGATTGAGGCCACATCCTCACAGACCTACACCACAGCTGCAGCAATGCTAGATCCTTAACCCACTGCACTGGTCTTGGGATCTAACCTGTGCCTCGGCAATGATCTGCTGCAGAGACAATGCTGGCTCCTTAACCTGCTGCACCACAGTGAGACCTCCTCAGTATGAAGCTTTTAAAAATATGAGCCAGGTAGACAGATTCATGTTTACATGTAAATTGAGGGGGAATGATCAGGGGTTTGTAAGTCATGCAACCAAGATGTAAGCCCGAGATCTACTTCTAACTCTCTGGATGATATGAGCCTCTGTTTTTCCATCAGTAAACTGCATATGGAGGTATTTATTGAGCAACTTGTTAGTGCCAGCAAGTGCTTAGGAATACAGAGATAAGGTGGATCTGACCCACGCCCTCAAGATGCTACTAGATCAATGGGGAGATAGACAAGCAAACAGAAAGCCATGTTAAATACTAGAGAATAAAGCAAAGCACGTGGGGGAAATAATTGCATTTGGACAAGATATTAAAACACATCTTATTCAAGTATGATGATTGTAAACTAGGAGTTGGTTGAGGTGAGGTTAAGATGGTCCCGTATCAGAAAATATTCTGAGACTTGCCTGAGGTTGCATTGGAGCAAAAAGAAGTATTTTTGCCAACCTGAGGGTTATGAAAGGGATATTATGGAAATTCCACTTAAGCAGAGAGTTGAGACATGAATAAGGTTTTGACAGGTAGGCTGAAGAGTAAAGGAGAGAGGGCTTCGTTTATGACTTAAAGGTTCTGCGGGGCAGTGCCATGGCAAAGCTTTGCAATAGGGATTTGAATTTTATTTTCATGATGTGAATGGTAGGAGTGTGAACTCTGGACTCACATTATTAAGATTTGAATCATGACCTCTCACCTATTAGATGTGCAAACCTTGTACGCGTTGGTTAATAATGGCAACTAATAATAGTATCTATTCCACTGTTGTTGCACAGTCACAGGGGAAGATGCCTAAAACAATGCATCATGCATTGCAAGTTCTTAATGAATGATTGTTATCTGTATCAACTCAGTGGGTTAAGGATCCAGCAGGGTCACTGCTGTGGCTCCGGTTACTGCTGTGGTGTGGGTTCACTATCTGGCATAGGAATTTCCACATGCTATGGGGGCAGCCAAAGAAGGAAAGATTGGCATTATTCTATCATTATAAACTCAATGGCATCCCTCTCTTTTAAGTCTGAGAACAAGGGAGATTCTGAAATGCAACTGGTTGAGCTACAAGAAAGACATAGATGGAGCTGAATTTTCTTTGCTATTAGGAGATCAGAACAATCCCCAACAAGTTAGGAAGTTGTCCTCTGCTAATGAGGAGATACAGCTGTCTTGGAAAAATGATGAGATTGGTGCCCGAAGACAGTTACCTAGGAACGAAATTTAAGACACAGATTCGTTCAGGTTATTTTTCCTCACAATGACCCTGATGTTTATTGAGTAGTAGCAATTACTATAGTGGTAGGAAAATGACTAAGTTGGGAAAGCATTGTGAAAACATGTGCAATGAGGACTCAGGCTTAACCGTGATGTCAGCCTTTGTCATCTTTGATTCCTGGATCTGGGTTTGAAGCATCGAAGGGCATTTTCCATGATGATTGTAGACATCAATCAGATGACAAAATACCCCACCCAAAGTTCTGTGTGGGAGAGGGTTTCTGCTTTCACTCTGTTCTTGAGCTTTTAAGGGCAGTCCACGGTCCAGCAGCATCACGATCGCGTATAAAGCCTCAGGAACCATCCCTAACTGTCTGAATTAGAATCTGGGTCTCCACCAGCTCCTCAGATGATTGCATTGCATATTGTGGTTTAAGAAGCACGGGTGTATGTCAAGTTTGATTCCAGATATGATCAGCTAATGAGGAAATAACCTACATGTGGTAACCAGATAAGGGTTCGACAAAGCAATTTCAGATCAAATGTGAAAAAAAAAAAGGAACTGGAGCCCTTGTTCTACACTTTTAAAAGGATAAGGCTTGACTGGAACCTTGAAATAACAACCTTTTCCTGAAGGCGTACTCTTAAAAGTAGCCAAGTCTGGACTCAAACCACTGGAGTCAAATCTAGGTCTTTTGAATTTAGGTCCCTGGTTGTTTTGACGACACCTTCAAAAGAAACACAAATTCTAGGGCGTTCCCATCGTGGTGCAGTGATTAACGAATCCGACTAGGAACCATGAGGTTTCAGGTTCGATCCCTGGCCTTGCTCAGTGGGTTAAGAATCCGGCGTTGCCATGAGCTGTGGTGGTAAGTTGCAGACGAGGCTCGGATCCCGAGTTGCTATGGTGTAGGCAGGCAGCTACAGCTCCGATTCGACCCCTAGCCTGGGAACCTCCATATGCCAAGGGAGCTGCCCTAGAAAAGGCAAAAAGACCCCCCCAAAAAAAAAAGGAAAAAAGAAACGTGAATTCTAGGCCCAGTTTCCCTTCTTACTAGCTGGATGACTTATAACATATCTCCTCACTTCTGATCTTCAGTTTCCCCACCCACACAAAGATTGACTGGGTATCCTCTGAGGACACGTGTGCTCTCTGTATCTGGTCACACTTTTCATCCTCCTGCATGTGAGGAGGTGGTCAGGATGTACACGCAAAGTCAAGGTTGCCCCCGATACCACTTCCCAAAGCAGCATGACTAACACATCTGCTGGATTATTTCAGACTTTTTTTTTCCGTTCATGGGGAAAAATATCCCTTAGAGAATGACTCCCCATTAATTCATGGCTTTGCTCAGCTGTCAAATTAATTGCAGCTACTTTCACTGCTGATCAAAAGGACACACATGCTTTGGATATAGTCTGATGCTGATAAAAGATATCTGTTTGGAAATCTGCCTGCCTTTCCCATCCTACCTGCTGTCAAATTTTAATAGCATTGAATCAGACCCCTGATAAGAATTGTAATGACAACCTACATTTGATAGTGCTTTCAACTTTTCAAAGCACTTTCATGGGAATTAGACACATGCATTCGCTCATTGATCTATGACAGGGAAGGAAAAGGGGAACACAGTGGATGGTATATTTTATTTTATTTTATTTTTTGCTTTTTAGCACCACACCCATGGCATATGGAAGTTCCCAGGCCAGGGGTCGAATTAGAGCTTCAGCTGCCGGCCTGCACCACAGCCACAGCAACACAGGATCCAAGCCGCTTCTGCAACCTACACCACAGCTCAAGGCAACACCGGACCCCCGACCCACTGAGGGAGGTCAGGGATCAAACCCACGTCCTCATGGACACTAGTGGGATTTGTTTGTGCTGTGCTACAGTGGGAATGCCACAATGGATGGTTTACATGAAAACCAGGATTACCTCCTCTGATTGAACAAGTGACATCCATTTTCACCCTGCAGAGAGCAGAAATGGAGAGTCAAATATGGCTATTATAGATCGAAGGTCTTTGATCCATTTGTCCAGACGTTATCTCCTTGAATCGTCAACACCGTGTTTACAGGGGCTTATCTTTATCCCTGTTTTTCTGGTGAAGTAAGCAAAGGCCAAATGCAAGGTCACCTACTCCCAAAAGAGGATTCAGAATAGAGATCCCAGACTCCTGATGTCCAGCCAGTGTCCCGCCTCGTTCCCATAAAGATGAAACCACAGACTGTTGTTCTTGTCTGAAGGCATAAAGTGAGTTTTAAAGAACAGAGCCTCATAAGCCTTTCTGGTACCTGACTGGTTGAACCTGGGATAATTCTAGTGGTAATGGGGTCTCCTGGAGCAAAGCTTTCAGGAGGACTTCATTGACATTTTTTTGTTTGTTTGTTAGCCAGAATATCATCATAGGCTTAATATCATTACACCCATATTACAGATGGAGAAACAGGAAACGTCTGGGTTCACTCCGCTCTGTTTAGCTCTTAATTAAAAGAACCAGAAATTTAACCTGAAAGTCTGTGCTTTCACAAGGCATCACTACCTTGCAGTCACATTTATTTTATCAGCCTGCTCGCTGTGTTTTCATTATCCGTAGCCCCCGTAGATCATGCTTGCTATTTCATTTGTTGACAAATATTTCCAATGCCACAGCCATCGGGATGGCCATTACCCAAAAAAGGAAAAAGAAAAATAAGCGTTGGTGAGGACGTGAAGAAATGGGACCCTTGTGCTTTCTGGTGGGAACGTCACTGTGGAAAACAAGATGAAGGCTCCTCAAAAATTGAAACATAAGAGCTCCCGTCGTGGCACAGCAGAAATGAATCCAACTAGGAACCATGAGGTTGTGGGTTCGATCCCTGGCCTTGCTCAGTGGGTTAAGAATCCGGCATTGCCATGAGCTGGGGTGTAGGTCACAGACGTGGTTTGGATCCTTCATTGCTGTGGCTGTGATGTAGGCCGGCAGCTACAGCTTTGATTGGACCCCTAGCCTGGGAACCTCTATAGGCCATGGGTGTGGCCCTAAAAAGCAAAAAAAAAAAAAAAAAAAAAAATTAAACATAGAATTACCATATGATCTAGCAATTCTTCCTCTGGGTGTCTACTTCAAAGAACTGAAAGCAGAGACTTCAACAGTATTTGCACACCAATGATTATCACCAATGATTTTTCACAATAGCCAAAAGGTGGAGACACCTTTTCAGTTGTCCATCGGTGGATGAATAAATAAAGAAAAAGCAAAGGATGGCATAGTCATGCAATAGAATATTACTCTGCCTTCAAAAGGAGTGGAATTCTGATGTATGCTATGATACAGATGAAACAATAACATTGCTAAGTGAAATAGGCTAGTCACAGAAGGCCCAATATTTTGTGATTCCACTTGCATGAGGTACCTAGAACAGTCAAATTCATAGAGAAACAAAAAGAATGGTGATCTCCATTCTACTTGATATGTTCTAAAAGGCTGGGGAAGGAGGTAAAGAGGAGTGATTGTTTATGGGGGACCGAGTTTAAGTTTAGGATGATAAAGTTTTCGAGATGGATGGTGGTGAGGGTTACACAGCAATGTGAAAGTAGTCAATGCTGGAGTTCCCGTTGTGGCGCAGTGGTTAACGAATCCGACTAGGAACCATGAGGTTGCGGGTTCGGTCCCTGCCCTTGCTCAGTGGGTTAAGATCCGGTGTTGCTGTGAGCTGTGGTGTAGGTTGCAGACGCGGCTCGGATCCCGCGTTGCTGTGGCTCTGGCGTAGGCCGGTGGCTACAGCTCCGATTCGACCCCTAGCCTGGGAACCTCCATATGCCGTGGGAGCGGCCCAAGAAATAGCAATAACAGCAACAAAAAGACAAAAAAGACAAAAAAAAAAAAAGAAAAAGAAAGTAGTCAATGCCACTGGATTGTAAACTTTAAAATGGTTAAAAGGGGTCCCCGCTGTGGCTCAGCAGTAATGAACCCAACTAGTATCCATGAAAACGCAGGTTCAATCCCCGGCCTTGCTCACTGGGTTAAGGATCTGGCATTGCTGTGAGCTGCTGTGTAGGTCACAGATGTGGCTCAGATCTGGCATTGCTGTGGCTGTGGGATAGGCCAGCAGCTACAGCTCCAATTCAACCTGTAGCCTGGGAACTTCCATATGCTGAGGGTGTGGGCCTAAAAAGACCAAAAAAAAAAAAGGTTAAAATGATCAATTTTGTTATGTACATTTTCTCACAATTTTAAGGGCAGTATTACAATTATTTATAAAACGTGTTTATTTTTATCAATGGTCAGTGATACAGTGATGGTGAAAGCATGGCTCATTTTTTTCAAGACGCCAACCATCTATCTATTTGGAGTAGAGGTATAAGCAACCGAACATGGTACAGAATTCTAATAGCTGCAACTGGAAAAATTCTGAATCAATGCATCCTCCTAGATATTGACAGTTTTCTGTTGAAACATCCAAAATGTTCTAAAGATGTTATAACAACTTGTGATAGAAAACTTTCTAAGCCATTACCCACTTCCATGTTTATTTGTCCTGAAGAAACTGAGCATTTATTCATTATTCACCTATTTATTCTGTATTTCTCTTCACGGACACAAATTTATTGGACAAATATGTGACAGGCACTGTTCAAATCTTAAGGACATAGAGGTGAACGGCACCTGGCCCTGGCCTTAACGTGCCTGCCATCTGGGGTTGCATAGAAGAGACACATCAGAAATGGAAATATGTCTATATATCCATCATATGTATGTACAGTAACTCTGATGAAACCAGTATGTATGTATGTACACACAGTAACGGATGAAATCAGTATGTATGCATGTATATATGGTAACTCTGATGAAGTCCGTATATACAGTAACTCTGTGAAATCTGCAGAGTATGGGGATGAAAGTAGGCACAAAGCTTAAGTGTATTAGATGTATTTGGGCAAAGGGGGTTCAGAGAAGGCAAATCAAGGTAACAACTGCTGCATGAAATCTTGAAAAGTCACTAAGGTCTTTCCAGATGTAAGGAGGACGGAAGGACTCTGGGGCCATGGGAAGAGGGACCTCAGGCTTGGAAGCTTAAATCACAGGTTGATCCATATGACTTAAAGGAATGAATGATGCTCTGTCTAGAGATGAGACTAGACAGGGCTTCAGGGGCCCGATCCTGAAGGACATTGTATGCCAGTTTGAAATACACACTATAGACAGCAGGGTGTTGCTAAAGAGTTTTAGGCTAAAAAAAAAAAAAAAATGGGTGCTCAGTGACAATTCCATCTTGGAGAGATTAGCTTGGCAGCTTTGAGGGGGACAGGTTGGAGTCATGAGGTGTGGGAAAGAAACATGACAGATAGGAAATTAGTACAATAATCCAGGTAAAAGATAGTATGGATGTGATCAAGATGGCAGCAGGAGAAATGGAGAGGAAGGTAATTAACATAGAAAATGATAAATAGGTGTACTTGATAGAACTTGGTCATAAATTATATGGAGACAGGAATGAGAAGAAAAGAGAGCCATTTTGCAAACCATCAATCATCTTTATGCATATCAATACATTAGATTAGCTGTACTATGGAGATATCTCCGGAGATTATAGGTTGGGTAATCTGTATTTTCTGGTTTAGCATTTGTCTGTCTTTTCCTTGCTCTCAGTCTTCATTCAGTTTTAACTTGCAGGAGGTAGTTCCCTTCTAATTGTCAGTCTGTTACATCCTAGAAAAAAAATGAGGCGAGCGAAGGTGCTGACTTTCTTGAGAATACTGTGTAGGTAGCCTTAATATGTAAAGCCAGAAGGAAGCTATCATTCAGGAACGTGACTTGTTCACTTCTGTATCTCCCCAGAAAGTGCTTGGCATATAAAAGTGCCTAAAAAAAATGTTTGACACCTAAATAAATGAATAAATGAATGGGACTTCCCATGGTGGCTTGTCAGATTAAGAACCTGACTAATATCCATGAGGATGCTGTTTCTATCCCTGGCCTTGCTCTACGGGTTAAGGATCTGGCATTGCTACAAGCTGCAGCGTAGATCATGGATGCAGCTTGGATCTGGAGTTGCTGTGGCTGTAGCTTGGGCTGGCAGCTGCAGCTCTGATTCAACCCCTAGCCTGGGAACTTCTATAAGCTGCAGGTGCATCCCTAAAAAGATAAATAAACTAATTAATTAATTAATTGATAAGAATGAATGAAATGTAGGAAACAGTATTTCATAAAGAAGAGATGTTCTGAGGGCTCGGGAGAGGTTTGCTACTGCTTGCATGAAGAATGCTCATGTGTGCCGAGGGGAAAAACTAGAATGCTATCCAGGGTCTGATAAAAGTAGAGTATGTTTATGTTAATAGATAATGATTATATATGCAGTGTTTCTAAGCAATGCTTTATTTCTAGCACACGTGTGTGAGCATGCTGCATGGGTTATTAACCTGACCAAGATTTGTGGACTGTTTAGAGTCTGGTTGAAGGTACTGGTTCACTGGTAGCCCTGCTGAGGTTCTGCTGCAGAAGCGCCAGCATCTATCCCTCCAAGGCAGCATGAGTTCGCATCTTCAACATTAGAACAAAGCACAAGGCTAGTCCTTTCTTTCCAATATTCTCTCATCTTTTAGAGGCAAATGACAACCAAAGGATCTGAGGCTACTGAGAGGGTGGGAGGGAGGGATGGAGTTGCAGAAGGAGCCACAGGCACAGATGCTCACTGCAGTTTCCAAAAGGGTCTGACACATCCTCCTGTTCTCAGAAAAAGAAACATCAAAGAGAACACTGTAAACAAGATTCATATAGGAAACTTAGACTGAATCCCATCTCTACCACCCACAGAAAACAAAGAGACGGGAAAGTCAGCAGGAAGACTGGGTTGAGGGTTTTGTTTTGCTTTTTGTCTTCTTAGGGCCGCACCTGTGGATGGAAGTTCCTAGGCTAGGGGTTGAACTAGAGCTGCAGCTTCTGGCCTACACCACAGTCACAGCCATGCCAGATTCGGGCCGTGTCTGCAACCTACACCACAGGTTGCAGTGTGGTGTACAACATGGCAATGCCGGATTGCCCACCCACTGACTGAGGCCAGGGATGGAAACAGCATCCTCACGGATGCTGGTCAGTTTGATACTGCTGAGCCATGATGGGAACTCCCCGGGTTGCGTTTCGACTCAGCAGATCCCTCTGGGGGATTTGTCTCACCAACCTGAGACAAATTGTCTCTCAGGCCGTCGCTCAGTAGCTGGGTCTCTGTCTCCAGTTGTTTCTCCCCTGGGCTTTCTCATGGCTACTCTCAAAGGCTCTGCAGCCCTCAAGGGCTGAAGTCCAAACTCCTTGGTTGCCATGTGAGTTCCCTGTGGGACTCTTATTTCCTATTTCACACTCTCCTCCTTACTCTTTAGATTCCAACCCAGCTAGAGGGGTGGAGTTCTCCAAAGGAGTCAGGTTAGGTATTTTCTCAAAGACATTTCTCTTTCTAATATAGTATCTTCTCCTCTCCCTGACCCCTGTATCTGAATAATGCCGGCTCACCCCTGTACCTCCTGTCCCCCTCAGCAGTGATGACCACAATTGCAGCCACATGCTCTTTGCCTCTTCGTTTTTCTTCATACCTTAGATTTCACAAGGTGGGGTTCTTTCCCTTTGACTCTGTGATTCCAACACAAAAAGAATGGCTGAGACTTAGGCAGCATCAAATAAAATGAGCCACATATTGATAGTTGCAGGAGTTGAGTTTGTCATTTAGAACCTATTTCAACTGCTTCATTTGATGGACTCGGAGACTCATTAACACAAGGCAGTTAGGAAAGTCCAGCTATTGTGTGTGTGAATCAAAAGGGAAAGAGACATGGCACCAATCACATGGTCCCATTCTCCTAGCCATGGGCTCAGGGTTGAAAGTTGTTATGGGCTGAGTCGTATCTCGCCAGAGTTCACATGCTGAAGTCCTAACGCCCCAGTACCTGTGAATGTGACTCTATCTGGAAGTAGGGTCTTCAAACAGGTAATTAAGTTAAAAGTAAGGAAATTAGGGTGGACTTTAATCCAAAATGACCAGCATTCTTGTAAGAAAAGGAAATTTGGACCCAGACCCAGATGAAAACTCTGTCAAAACAGAGGGAGAAGTTGGCCATCTACAAGCCAAAGACATATCAGAAGAAACCAGCCAACCCTGAAGATACCTTTGATCGTGAACTTCTAGTCTCTAAAAAAAAAACTCATCTTTTTTTTTTTTTTTAGCAAAACTGGGAGCAAATAAGATAAAACACCTCTGAAGATTGCATTTTAATTGATAATGGAAGAGGGCTTAAATATTCACCATGTCTTCAGCAGTGTATATGTGGTTAGAAGATGGAATTGTAGCTTTGAGAACATTGTCCAAGCATAGCGGGCATGGTTGGTTCACCCAGTTGCAGAGGAAGGAAACGCATACCAAATGGGGGTTCCCCTGAAGGACGTCTAGGGCTCTTTCTTTTCTTTTTTTTTTTTTTTTTTTTTGCCTTTGCCATGTCTTGGGCCGCTCCCGCGGCATATGAAGGTTCCCAGACTAGGGGTCGAATCGGAGCTGTAGCTGCTGCCCTACTCCAGAGCCACAGCAACGCGGGATCCGAGCTGCCTCTGCAACCTACACCACAGCTCACGGCAACTCCGGATCCTTAACCCACTGAGCAAGGGCAGGGACCGAACCCGCAACCTCATGGTTCCTAGTCGGATTCCTTAACCACTGTGCCACAACGGGAACTCCTAGGGCTCTTTCTAACTTTCATGGCCTTCAACTTTCTGATGAAGATGCCACTGTGAGTTCTCACTCCTGAAAAAGCCCTCAGACATCATCTCAGCTAAACCTCTTCCTTTGCAGAAGAAAAGAGGGTCAGGAGAGGAACGGGGCTGCTTGACATCAGAGGCTCGTTGGTGGATGAGGCAAGATAAGAAACAAGCGTGTCTATCTTTTCACTCGGATGCTCTCACTTACTAAGCTCCCTCACCCCACCCCCTGGGCAGGAGAGTGGCCAGCCCACCTTGTGGACCCTAAGCTAAGGAGGGTGAAGGTCCACAGAGCAGGCATCCCTAAGCCAGGGTGATATGAACAATTACTCAAAGGGCAGGACCATAGAGCTCTGCTAATTCTCTTGTGACACCCAACCTTAGTGATCTTTTAGAAGGAATGGCATTCCATCCTTTCTCAGCTTTGGTGGAAAATAACCAAGAACTAGAAAAGGCAGGCCTCCATCTTCTAACTTCTGGTGGCTTATTTTGAATGGGGAAAAACACAGTTTAAGTCAGCCTGGAAAATCAGTATGGTGCTGTCTTCCCCTGCTGGTTAATGAACTCACCGCTTGAGCTCTCGGGGGTGCTCACTGAACAGCACTTGATTGAACATTGGCGTGAGAACCAGCATGGGAAGAGATAAGGACCTTCACATTTTGGGAGCGCTCTCATACCAGGTGCCTGCCAGCCCTGTGCCAATTGTTGCTTATGGGGAATACTCTCAAGCGTGGGAGAGAAACACAAACCAATGTCCACAAGGGCGGGTACAGAATTGCCCTGTGGTCTAGACTGTGATCAGAGTTGCTAAGTGTGACGAGCATCTACAAGAGAGTTGATTTTGTCAGGGGCACAAGGCTTCCTTGGAGTGATGAAAATTGAACTGAGATAACAATCTCAGCAAAAGCCTTGTGAAGCCAGTTTTACTAAGTCCTATAAGCCTGTCTTAGGAGAAAGAAAGAAGAAAACTGAGGCTCCGTAAAATCCAAAGAAGTTGCAAGTCCTGGACAGTAAGTGGCAGAGCACGTGTTCAAAGCCAGGACTGTCTAATTCTACACTGCACTCTCCCTGTATAAATGAGGTACTACCCTCGGACCCTTTTGGCTGGACTTCCAGTCTCTCTGCCGTCATCCTGGGTATATTTTATTCGCAGAGACACAACCAGCGTTTGCAGGAAGAACATGAACTTTATTTTTATTTTTTTAACGTTTTCTTCTTATTTTTTGGCTGGGCCCATGGCATGCGGAAAGTTCCTGGGCCAGGGATTGAACTTGAGTAGTAACCTGAGCCACAACAGTAACGATGCCACGTCCTTGACCTCTAGGCCATCGGGGATCTCCAAACACGAACTTTAGAGTCTAATAAACTTGGATTCAAATTCTGTTTCTTTTGCCTTCTTTGTGACCTTGGACAACTCTTTTGAACTCTGCGGTCCACTCTTTCCTCAACAACAAAGACGGAATAAGGCTGTTTTATTGTTACCAAGATTAGAATTTTAAAAAGGTGTGCCATAGAATTACAGTAATAACATCAAAAGCAACACACAAAAAGTTGTTATTTGTTGAGCCTCTACCAGGTGCTGCTGGCTACATGAATTATCACATTTATTCCTTAGAGTAATCCTAGGAGACAGGCAGAATTATCATCCTCCTTTCAAAGAGGAGAAAACTGTGGCACCAAGTATTAAAGTCAGCTGCCCAAAGTCATAAAACCCAGTAGCCTGGCTCCACAGGCCTCCCTCTTAACTGCCTCACTGTATCATCTTCCTAATTACTGTCTATATGTCATAACATGAACAGGTGCATTTTCCAGCATAAACATTTTTTTGGTCTTTTTTGGACTGCAGCCATGGCATATGGAAATTCCAAGGCTAGGAGTCAAATTGGAGCTGTAGCTGCTGGCCTAGACCCCATAGCAACATGGGATCCGAGCTGCATCCATGACCTATGCTGCAACTTGCAGCAACGCCAAATCCTTAACCCATAGAGCAAGGTCAGGGATCAAACCAATGTCTCATGGATACTAGTTGGGTTCGCTGCTGCTGAGCCATGATGGGAACTCCTCCAGCATAAACTTTGTGATCTGCTTTCCTTGTGGATAGTTGGAAGGCTTTGTAAGCATGCACGTGCACGCGCGCGCGCGCACACACACACACACACACACACACACACACACACACACACACTTTCCCTTGGGGCTCCTGGGGCTGGCCCTTCTGTACTATTTCAGTGTGTTCTATGGAGCTGCTCTTAGCTTCATTGTCACCTGCTTGGTTTCCTCCAGCTGCAAAGCTGTGGACAGAGATAAGTTTATTTTTGGTAGCCTGTATTTCTGAGCTGAAATCAACGTAGTCTGCTGTCCATATCTTTGGAAAAATCGCTTCAACCAGCTCTGAGTATGGTGGAGTCATTTTTCTTTGGAATCTCAATTAGGAAGAATGAATTGGGAGGAGAAAGGCAGAGCCATGGACAAAGTAATTAGAGTAGTGGTGGAGGGAGGGGAAAGGAATTATGTGAGCCCAGCCAGCCATGTGACAGTTTAGCATAAAATATACACCGAAGACCTACTTATTTAGTGACATTTCAGATTCGGGTGCCATCTGTTTTCAGACTCTACATCTTTACATTTGCTGGGCCCTTTGTCTTAAAAAGGTCCCGAATCTTCTGTCTCCTCTAGACATCTCCCACATCACGAGGTCATCTCCCCTCTCTGCCCCAGCCCCAGACCTCCTTGATTGCTCTCCTTTCCGAGCCAGTGAAATTTTAGGTAAAGACATGGATCTTAAATTCAGAAAGGCTTAAGATCCTAATCCAACTTTACCAAGTATTACCTTCTTCTGAATTGGCAAAAGCTACTGAAAACTTTCTGAGGCTCAGCATCCTTCCTGTGGAAGGAGCATTGCAAAATAATGTGTCTCATGACTCATGAAGACGAATACAAAAAGACGATATGAGAAGATGAAGTGAGTGACAAGCAGTGCCTGGTACCCACCTGGTACTGGCTCCCAGGAAATATTTGCTAACTGAGTGAATCAAGAAAGAGATTGACTCAGAGCCGGCACGTACCAAGCCCTTAGAAGGGATATCCATCCTTAGCCTATTATTTATTCATTTCCCTCCCTATGACAAATATCCAGAAGGCAGGAGCCTCTTTTTGTCATCCTTGTATCTGTAGAGATGAGTGTGGCACACAGTATGTAGAGGACTTCCCACTTCTCTAATCGTTTTTGAAATATTTGTCTTGATTGCCACATACACTTGAAGTGGTAATTATTATCATCGTCACCTTACATATGAAAAAAAAAAGAAGCTTAGGGAATAAAAATACTTCTTTTAATTCACAGTTAGTAAAAACTAGAGTAGACCTTGAGCCCAAACCTCTGATTCTACCCTTGGTACTGTCTGCTTTTCCATGGAGAGAAGGAACCCAGCCTGGGGAACAGAAACTTACACATCAATCCGACTACCTGTCTTCATTTTATGTGTGAGGCACAGGTAGAAGGGATCCTGCCCAAGCTCACAGGGCCATTTTGCAGGTGATGGCATTTCAAGAATGCCCCAACACCGCAGGGATGAGAGGCAAGTTTATATTGATAAATAGATCAAATAGCTGTTACTCACCAGACCCAATGGTCCATCTTCAGAAATGCTACATATTTATGGTTGACATGGAAAAACTGAATTCACTTAGTCTCTTTTGACAAATTAGTTACCTCATGTAGAATAATTGCTGCTTTTACTCTTAGTACTTGAGTTCTATTCTGCACATTTGTGAATCACAGCTTAGTTAATGCCTGATTTCAGTTGGCAACATACTATTTATGGAAGAAAATAAAAGATTGTTATGTTTTGGATCTGAGCCAGTCTTTTTTTTTAACCTTTAAACTTCGCATGCGTATCATTGGAGATGTTAACACTTCTAACCTAATTTCAAGTAACAGAAAACTGATTCATTGGATTCACTGGAAAGTGGCTGGTTGCACGTTTCTCTAGAATGGCATCCTCATTCAGTGATATGTTTCAGAAAGACTTGCCTTGTCTGTACCTGGATGGGAGAACTCCGTGTTTTTTCAACAACCCTTGCTCTCAAATCAGAAACGCACCCTATAGGGGTCATTTACTTAGGAGAATCAAATTTGTTAATATACAAAAGTACTCAACACAAAATCTAGGATATAATAATTTCTTAATGTCAGGAATTAAATAATAATTATTTGTTAAGTAGTTAAGGTGCTACATTTATTTATTATTTATTTTTTATTTTTTGGCCACAGCTGCAGCAGGTGGAACTTCCTGGGCCAGGGATTGAACCAGCACTGTAGCAAGCTGCTACAGTGGCAATGTTGGATACTTAACTTGCTGAGCCACCAAGGAACTCTATGTGCTATGTTTATTTAATTTCATAATTATAATAGTAATGACGGTGATGATTCCACCACACGTCTTGTATGCTCTTTGAATTAGCCATAAAATTTCACACTACCCAGTGGCCCTAAAGTCTTCGTGGCTCATTGTCACATTTTATTTCTCCCTCATGTCCTGGTCTGGTGGTTCTCCTGGTGGCCCTCGTGGTGGCTCTCCCTCCCCAGGACACCAGCGGCTGAAGGAGCCAGATTGCTTCCTTCATGTGGCTCTGCCATTTGGAATCCTTTACTTCCAGCTGCAAGGAAAGAGCAGAAGGAAAACAAGAGCTTGTAACTACATTACTCTGACCATCCTTCCGTCCCAAGGCCCGGTCCTTCTGCGATGGAGATAGAACATGCATTTTTTTTTCTCATGTGGCTGGTACCTTCAGCTGCCACACACAGGTTAACACATAATTGAAAATTTGAGGGGCCCAACGTCATCCTCCACATTCTAAGCCAAAGAATAGGGCCATCGTTTACGAGGTCGTCATTCTGCGTGGTGATTGCGTGTGTCCTGAAGACATAGAGGAGTGAAATGAGACCCCCTCTGGCAGAACATATGCTAAAACACACACAAAATTGATGAATCAAGGAAATCATGGATTTTTTTTTTTTTTGGTCTTTTTGCCATTTTCTTGGGCCGCTCCCGCGGCATATGGAGGTTCCCAGGCTAGGGGTCGAATCGGAGCTGTAGCCACCAGCCTACACCACAGCCACAGCAACGCGGGATCCGAGCCGTGTCTGCAACCTAAACCACAGCTCACGGTGATGTCAGATCCTTAACCCACTGGGCGAGGCCAGGGATCGAACCTGCAACCTCATGGTTCCTAGTCGGATTCGTCAACCACTGAGCCATGACGGGAACTCCGGAAATCATGGATTTCTAAGACAGAAGCAATCCAAGAAAAGGCAGAGCTTATGTTCAGCCTTTCAGGACAAATAACAGTAAAACAAGGATCGCAATGATGCCAAGGGCATGGATCCCTGAAAACAGACTTCATTTAGTCTTTATCTCTGTGGACACAGGCCGCTAGGCTTGCTTTCTTTATGGTACACGTTTCATCCATTTATATTTATAACAAACGGTACTTTTTTTTCATCATTTGGCTCCAAGTATTACCACTGATTTATTTTTTATTATTTATTATAGAGACATTTAAGACAGTGGAGAATCAAACATGGATAAAAATTCATTTATCAAATTGTGAGGAAATAAGACTTTTGTATATGAATGCATATGATACGAAATTGAAGTTTACTATTTTTTAGTTTCCAGCTTTCTTCTCATATTACCTCATCTATATCTATCTAATGCTAAGTTTGAAATATATATTTTCTGCTTTCCCAAAACCAAGAGGCTTTTTTTAAAATTGATTTAACGTCTTAACTTCAGTATAAATTTCATTCAAAGGATATGAATCGAATCTGTATTGTAAAAAGAATTGTCGCCCTGATTATAGATGGCTTTTTAAAACCAGCCTAGAAGGCAGGAGCACACAGGCAAACAAATCTTCATTTTGAAGCCTCATCATCCACATTTATTTTTGTGATGGCTTATAATTGCCATTTTTCCCTCCATATATTGTCAGATCTATGGGACCAGGAACCTTATCGGTTTCAGTTAGTAAGTGCCATATCCCAGCACTTAACAGAGTGCCAGGCATACAGCTGGGTCTCGGTAAATCTTCTGAATGAAAAAATTAATTAGATAATACATTTTAAATTCTTTACCCAATGCCGATTATTTTTTCCCTAGGAATCGCATTTATATTTAGTGTACCCTAGTAGTTGAAAACATAGCCCTTGGAGTTCCCGTTGTGGCGCAGTGGAAACAAATCCCAACTAGGAAACCTAAGGTTGTGGGTTCGATCCCTGGCCTCGCTCAGTGGTTAAGGATCCAGTGTTGCCGTGAGCTGTGGTGTGGGTGACAGATGTTGCTGTGGCTAGGGTGTAGGCCAGCAGCTATAGCTCCGATTAGACCCCTAGCCTGAGAACCTCCATGTGCCGTGGGTGCAGCACTAAAAAAAAAAAAAAGCAAAAATAAAGAAATAAAAAAACAAAGCCCTTGACCCAGGGTGCCTGGGATTGAATCCTGGCCTTTTCAATTCCTAGCTCATGGGAAAGTTATTTAATCTCTTTGTAGCTGTGTCTTTATCTACAGAGTAATGATAGTATTGGCTTCACGAAGTTGTTATGGAAGTCCAATGACTTACTGTTTGTTGAGGTGTTTACATAATAAGCACCATGTAAAAAATTAAAATATTTGCCAAGGAAGATCGGATTGGATTTGATCATTGCTATTGTCCATTCGGGGGCAGGCAGTTAACGGAGTTACTTCTCCCCACAGGTTCGCTCATCGGTGTATCTAAACGGTAGACCTGCATGACCAGACAGGCAACTCATATGAAAAGACTTCTAGAAAAATGATCTTTGAGGAACTACACCAGCGAGTGGTAAATGGCACGATGGCCATGCCTAGCAGGCAGCAGCCTAAGACAACAGAAACTAAAGCGCGCGCGCGCGCGCGCACACACACACACACACACACACACACACACGCACACACATCAGGGGCAGAGTCAGAATTTAAATCTAGATCTCCTGTCTCCAAAAATTTGTAGAACATCTGACCAAGCACATGTAGGAAGCAACAATTATGTTTGTTATTAATATAATGCTCACATTACAGATAAGCAAACAGAGCATGAGCAAATCAGCAAATGGAGCCTTTGCTTGGGTTAAGTAGGAAATTTACAAAGATGAGGCTTCTTCTATCTCACCAATTTTTTTTATTTTCAGAAAAATTACCACTGCAAACAACCTTGTTTCTTCTGTTTCCCATAGTTTTATGGCCCCAAATTACTCAGGCTACATCAGGCCATAATTGTATTTCACAGCTAAGTGCCTCTTCCACTCAAAATTTATTGAACTTTGTAGCAAGAGTTTGAAGGTTATAAAAGCCTAGTGATAAAACACCCAAAACTTGTGGCTTGAATGAACATTGCTGAAATTAACATTGTTAAGGTGATAACCTGTCTTCCAGATTACCATATGCTTTATGGCTGTCACATAGCATTTTTATGCTGTTGTGTTTTATACCAAATGGTGCTGATGGGTGCCTCTGTCATTGTTAATGAGTTCTATGTGTATCTGGTGTTGAGCATGCTGACAGATAATCCTGACACATGCAATTTCCTTTGATAGGACATTCTATTTCTTATTAGGGATTGCTATTTCCATTTATCCAATCGCCATGTTTGAACTAATTCATTCCTTAATTCAACAAACTTTCATTGAGCACCTAATAATGCCAGATATTGGCCTAGGCATTGGGCATGTAAACATAAATGAGAAATATTTCCTTAATTAAAAGAGCACTGCGTTGAAGCGAAGAAACTCTAGGGTCAAAAGTTTCCTGCCTGATTACATAAAATTTTTGCCCTTTAGAGTCTATATTCTACATTCTCTCCTGTGTGGCATATATGCTGTAAATATGCAGGATAAACTTTAACTCCACTGATCCTTTATGCGTTTGCTTAAAGAGTTTAGAGCTTTTTTTTTTTCCCCCAAAGGTAGGAAGAGAGATTTATCATCACCAGGAGGTTGAAACATTTTGTATTTATACAGGAATGACTCCGATTCTAAAACTGAGCCTGCGAAAATGTAAACTTTGTAAGTGTAGACATTTTATGGAGTCGCTTTTTTCACAGGTGCTTAAAATACATTGCCTGACTCGAAATGGATGGGCAATAAATATTTGTTGAATGAAGGAACTTACTGTGTGATACCAGCCCCGCTGTTTAACTTCACTAACAGAGAACGACTGTATACTTGCTCTTGCCATCTGGGCTATTGGATGACGCCAGAGAAAACGACACAGCCTTCCCAGGTTGGTGCCTCCAGGCACACATGGTGTGAGGTCTCCCCCACCCCCCCGTGACCTCAGCATTACCCCTCAGCCAGTACGCTTCCCCTGTTCAGCCGTCGGCTTCCTAGCATCGTCCCTTCTGGACTCCTGTGGTTGCCTGCTCTTTCCTCACCCTCATCAGCATATGGTGGAAAGCAGACCTTTTCTCCCATCTAAGGGTGATCCTTCCACCTTGCATCCTGGCTCACGCCTGCACCCCCACCTGCCAAGGGTGCACCCCAATCTACCACCTTCCCTTTACAAACTGGCTCCTTCCAAGGGCATTTGAACGTCTTAAAGTCCCCTCCCTTTTTATTTATTTAAGTTTTCATTTATTTATTTATTTATTTTTATTTTTCAGGCCACACCCATGGCATATGGAAGTTCCCAGGCTAGGGATTGAATCAGAGATGTAGCTGCTGGCCTATGCCACAGATAGGCTGGATCCGAGCCTTGTCTGAGATCTACACCACAGCTCATGGCAATGCCAGATCCTTAACCCACTGAGCAAGGCCAGGGATCGAACCCGCAACCTCATGGTTCCTAGTCAGATTTGTTTCCGTTGCACCATGATGGGAACTCCCCACGGCTTTATTTTTAATCACCCATTCCTATAGCTCAAAATTCTCTCTTGACTTTCAGGCCAAACTAGCAAACATTCCAGAGGCCACCACCACTTGCAAGACCTACCTACAGTCTCCTAAACGGACAAGTAAAATTCTTTGTCGTTACTCTGACCTATTTATTCCCTCAGTGATTGGATCCCTTTTGGCCACAGATTGTCTTAGACTAATTTGGAGGCCGACCAGCAAAATCCTAACAGAAGTTTCTTGGTATATAAGGGAGTTATGCAACACCTGGCCCAAGCACAATTTAGAAAAAGGTGCTTGTGCAAAGAATTTTACAAGCCACATTTCCATAGCCTCTGCTTAATTTAATTGGTCTCACAAAACAATCTGATAACAATACGGAGGAGAGATGACAATAAAGAGTGATCAAAACGTTATTTAAGGCTACAGAGTATACCCTTATGAACGCCTTACTATCTTTAGCTGATCTCCGTTTTTAAAAGGTATGTAAGTTTCAAAAGCTCAGAATAATAAAGCGTATTATAGCAACGACATCTTTGCTGGCCTTCGACTCTTCTCTTCTTGGACTACGTTTCGAGGAGTCCGAGCCTTGTGTCATAGGGTGGGAACAGTTCTAAAGGCCCTTGTGTGTGTCGCCAAGGTGTCCTTCAGAAACAGGGGAGCAGTCTACACTCATTCCAACAGAACGTGAGGGGACTGTTCCCCTGCAAACATGCCAACACTGGGTCTTATCCTTTTATCTTTTGAAACAGGTCATGGTCTGTCACCTGTTCTGGGGAAACATTCCAATTTGCCAGTACTCTTCAGAGTGTGGATGTGAGTAACTAATCATGGCAATTTAAGTGTGCTGTGACTACTGAAGAATAAAGCAGAATTACACTCGCTGTGTTCTAAATCCTATTTCCCTTAAAAATATATCATCACAAAGGTGAGTTTTGCAAGGACCAGCGAGCAGTGTATGGCATAAGAATGGAGGTCACTAGAACAATTCATGCGTCCCTTTTTTCTATCCTATACATTTTTATGTCAATATTTTCAACCCAAAGCAAGTTAAACCCATCAACTCCAAAAGCCAGAATGAAAGGACCCTTACTTCCTAATTAGTCAAAATGAGTATCTGCGGTATAATTCAAAAACGTGAAGATGAGCTGGATGAAACAACCAAAAGGGAACTTCAGATGGAAAACAATTAGCTTTGCTCCTCCAGCAGGCAAGAGAATATTGTGGCTTCAATTTTTCTTTTGATTCTATTTAATTCCCTTTCATGGGCAATTATCCTATTAAACTGGCTCTTTTGTTTTGGCATAAGCAATTAAACCCTCAGAGCTCAAGTTTGCCTCCTTCCGTAGCAAAATTTAGCTCTGAACTTTTTTTTTTTTTTTTAGAATTTAGTAGGCTGCAGAGCTCTTCTAAAAGTGTCTGTGTTCCAGGATTTTCCCGAGACCAGGTTTCCAGAGTCCCTGGGAAGCAAACCCCGAGGCTTTATACTAGAAGATCAGCACTGTTTTATACGTGCAGTCATTACCAGCTGTGGGGGGTTGCTAGCAGCCAAGATAAGAAATTGGTATTCTCATTCTGCAACTCACATTCAGTTCCACCGAAGTTTACTGAGCATTTATAACATGAGCAGGATTGAGGACTAAGAGAAAGAATCATTCCTTATTCAAAAAAACCCAACCCCCCCAACAAAAACAGAGCTTGCATAATGAACATAATAGGTGAAGATAAAAGCTTGGTTATCTTTGGAAATCAGACAGATCTGGATTCAAATTTTTGGTCTGGTACTGCCTGAGTGTGTGGTCTTGGAAGAGCCATGGGACCTTCAGCATCTTGATTGAAATTCTAGACGAAGCAATGAGGATCACAAGGCTAGAGATAAATGGAAGAACGAATTAAGGTTTGGGTACATTCCACACGGTTATGAGGGTCAATGGGATGTCTATTAGTAGTAGTAATACAGAAAACTCTGATCACGATGCAAAATACTGATTTCAAAATTTATACTCGGGGAATCGTTTCATTTCGAGGAGGTTAAAGAAAGGAGCAAGACAGGCCCATGGAACTAGCTGGTCAGGAGTTCTGCATGGCCTTCTGTGCTCTCCAAATGCTTTCTTTTCATCCTAGCTTGGTGCCACCACGATGTGATTGTCTCTATCAACTGACCACTGGTGGGGATGGTTGTGGTTATGTGGCAGCTGGAGCTGGTAGGACCGTCGCAGCCATTTCAAATATCTCTTGGAAGTCTGTAATCCACTTCACTGACCCAATCCAGAAAGACATAAATCTAGGGACTACTGCGGATACGAAAATCATCCTTGCCCTTTCCTGCTTTTCTCCTTGCATTTCCTTGTCTGGCTTTATTGTCATTTCCATTTCCTCCCTCCCCTGTGGAAAGCGAAAATTTATCTCACTTTCTTAATGGGAATTGGGCCAAGACAGCAGTCATTCCCATTATAGCTGAATAATTCGTGTTGTCCTGGAGAATATTACTAAGGGGATTGGGCGACAATGTTACCAAATTTACAGCGGATGGATCTGATCAGGATATCCATGTATAGCCCACGGATATGAGACATTCAGTAGACCAGGGGAGCCTCAAGGGTTTCAGGAATCAGAGTACTGGGAGCAGGGAGAGTACTGGAAGCAGTACGCAAATTCCAACCAGAGTGACAGTCTTGGGGAAGGCACTTGGCCAGAGCTGGCCCCCCTCTGGGGGAACCCCAGGTGTCAGCAGAAAGGTCCTTTCTGGTACAGTGTTGGATTGCTGTTATGAAGCTTACAGGATTCTTTCAAGTCAGGGTACTTAATCTGAGTCCACAGGTATGAAGCATTTCATAGCTGAGCTTTAGAGATCTATGAATCCAGATACAGCAATACAAAAAAGAGTTTGCTATTTCTAAGATATCCTCAAAAGAGTCCATTGTCCTCAACAACTAAAACCACGTACTTGATGGATAGTCTTCATGCATTAAAATAGAAACCCATGGGCACAGACTCAGATTCAATGGGCTGTTGTGGCATTCCACACTGTTTGTAGTGAGCTTGTAGGATATTACAGGTTGCAAACAAGCAGAGGGAATTTAAGGAGCCGCTGAAAGGCACCCAGAATCCTTTAAGAAGGACAATTACTTGGTCTAATTCCTAAAACAGGTCCTCTGTGACTCTCAAAGCTTTTGCAACTGCCCATCTCATTGGATACATCACCTCGAACACACAAAACACTCAGAACATAATTGCTATTAAGTGAATGAAAGGCCGTGTATGAGTGATGACAAAACATAATTAATAGGATGTTGGAATGGAGAGGCAGCTTTTAAAAAAATAGAATGTGCAGCCTGTTGCCAGCTGCCTCTCCATTTTCACTGACCAGCATCTCTCAAAACCTATCGACTCTTGCTTTGTTTATTTTGCTTGCTTTGCAAATAGGTCACTATAGATGAAGGATGGTGACAGAAATATGCCCCAGAGAAGCACACTAGAATTGGGAAATGTGGAAATTGCCAGCAAGAAAAGAAGCAGATAGTGCTACTTTAAACAAAACCTCAGAGACTGCGGTATTCTGAAATCACTTGATGTCGCAGTAGAGATTGCTGTATGCCTCCCTAGATCTTGAGGAACTAAATGTAAAATTAGACTACATTTTAAAAATAATTAGCTTCTTTAAAAAAAAAAAAAAGAGAGAGAGAGAGTAGGAGTTCCCGTCGTGACGCAGTGGTTAACGAATCCGACTAGGAACCATGAGGTTGCGGGTTTGATCCCTGACCTTGCTCAGTGGGTTAAGGATCTGCCCTTGCCATGAGCTGTGGTGTAGGTTGCAGACGTGGCTCAGATCCCACGTTGCTGTGGCCCTGGTGTAGGCCAGCAGCTACAGCTCCGATTAGATGCCTAGCCTGGGAACCTCCATATGCCGAGGAAGCGGCCCAAGAAATGGCAAAAAGACAAAAAAAATAATAATAATAATAAAAGAAATAAAAAAAATAAGGATATTGGCTATTCTGAGAATTTAGACGTTTTGTATATCCTTATGCGTGCCTTTTAACCTCTCCAGGCATAAATGTCTTTTTATGGTTAAATTTTAAACAATATTTGAGAAATTCCCGTTGTGGTGCAGTGGAAACAAATCCAACTAGGAACCGTGAGGTTGTGGGTTCAATCTCTGGCTTCGCTCAGTGGGTTAAGTATCTGGCATTGCCATGAGCTGTGATGTAGGTCACAGATGTGGCTCGGATCCTATGTTGCTGTGGCTGTGGTGTAGGGCGGCAGCAGTAGCTCCTATTCGACCTCTAGCCTGGGAACCTCCATATGCCGTGGGTGTGGTCCTAAAACGCAAAAAATAAAAATAAATTAAAAAAATAAATAATATTTGATATAACATGCAAGGGGGGGAATAAAAATTTTCTGTGTTGCTTATGAAGTAAGACATAGGATGAGGGGAGTTCCTGTTGTGGCTCAGCAGAAATGAATCTGACTGGCATCCATGAGGACGCAGCTTCCATTCCTGGCCTCGCTCAGTGCGTTAAGGATCTGGCATTGCCACGAGCTGTGGTGTAGGTCGCAGACATGGCCCGGATCCCACGTTACTATGGCTGTGGCCTAATAGAGTCATTGCACCTTGTTTATTTGTGTTTAGAACTGCATCTTCCAGGGAGATTATATTCAATATTTCCAGGGTGAGAAAAATTGCAAGTATCTGGCAGAGGCATCTCTTCCCTTGGAACTGAATGCATAATTGAGGATTTCACACTTCAGCATTATTCAATCCTCATCTTCAGTGAACTTAGTAAAATATTGTTTTGATCAGCATAGGTTCCCGTATTGTTATATGATTCCCCAACCATAATTGGATTTCTGGGGCGCCACAGGAGTTCCCATTGCAAGCTCAGAGCAATTTCAAATTCAGCCATTCATGTCGTCCATGTTGAAAGCCTTAAAGGAGAAAAAAAAAAAAAAGGCATCAATTTATTTCTGGGCGAATTTCAAAAGCTCACATAATGTCATCGTGTTTTCCCCTCATCATTTCCCAAAGGTATGAGAAACATGTAGAATTTTCAATCATTCCCCTTCTAGAGGTTTCAGGAATAACACATTATAGATAAATTTCATAGGACCGCCACAGAGCCTAAAAAGGGGATTGAAAATCCAAAGAAAAGATGAGAGGGCACCGTCACTAAACCATGATACTGTTACAAGATTCTCTTGGCCCATGGTTTGACTAGTTGCTTCATGCCATGGTCAGTTGAGAAGGTTTTTTAAATGGAATCTTAATACTTAAGTTTAATCTGCTCCACCCTGCGGACTGGTGTTGATTAAAGACAACAAAGTGGCAAACATTTCTCTTGGGATCCAGTGCCATGTGGCCATTGCTTACTCGGTTTTCTTGGACAAGGCCCTTGGCTTCCTTGCACCTCTGTACCTTGACCTGCATGCATTTGGAAATGAGAATTTAAAAAATCCTGGTCCAACACACAGGATTCTGTGTTGATAACCAGTGTTAGATACAGAAACACACTTTGTAAATGCAAACTCCACCAGAAAGCAAGGTGGTGGATTTACAGTGATAAAAGGAAACTTATCCAGAGCTACGTGCCTGGTGCTTAAATACTACACGCACTCTAACTCCTTTATTCTTCACAATTACCCAGGGAGATCATCCTTCCAGGTATATAAATGAGGACACTGAGAACAGAGAGGGAAAGCAGCTTGCTGAAAATCACACAGCTGATAAGTGGTAGAGTTTGGTTTTGAATGCAGGCAATTTGGACCCAGAACTGTTACGTGCCGACGCCAGTGATCAGAAGAAGGGAAGGGATGCCTCAAAATCAATCCCCCTTTAGACATATGAGGTTGTTTATGGGCTGAGGGGTGTCTCTCCAAAGTTCATGTTGAGGTCCTAACCACCAATACCACAGAAAGTGACCTTGTTTGGAAATAGGGGCATTGCAGACATAATTGGTTAAGATGAGATCATTCGAGAGTAGGACGGACCCCTAATCTAATCTGACGGATGGCCTTAGAAAAGGAAACTTGGAGATAGGGATAGAGCCATGCAAAGAGAAAATGTCAGTTTGTTTGTTTGTTTGTTTGGGTTTCTTTGCTTTTTTTAGGGCTACACCCACCGCATATGAAGGTTTCCCAGGCTAGGGGTCCAATCAGAGATACAGCTGCTGGCCCACGCCACAGCCACAGCCACAGCAAAATCAGATCTGAGCCACACCTGTGACCAGACCACAGGTCATGGTATCACCAGATCCTTAACCCACTGAGCAAGGTCAGGGATTGAACCCACAAACTATGGTTCCCAGTCGAATTCGTTTCCGCTGAGTCACAGCAGGAACTCCAGAGCCTGCCAGGTGAAACTTAGAATTATGCTGCCACAAGCCAAGGAACTACCCAAAGCTGAGGGAGATACCTGGAACAAAACCCTTAGAGGGGCCTTGGCCCTGCAGACATCTTGATCTTGGACTTCTAGCCTCCAGAATGTTAAATAGTGTGATTCGGTTGTTTGGCTCACTCACATTGTGGTATTTTGTGATGTGAGCCCTAAAAACCCAATACATGATGCATACTGTTTATGCAAATCAACTCTGTGTGACTTAACGATTCATCCTTGGAAATCCATAGAGCGAGGGATGCTTGCAGCGTGTGTGTGCATGGATCTGAGCACAGTTCAGGGTAAGGCGAAAGGAGGGGAGGCCATCAGTGGTGGTGATTCTGTGTCCTCCTTGGCCCATGTTTTTTGCACGCAGAACCTCATGTCATCTAGGGATGTCACAGGGAGTGCACTCAGCGTTAGCCCAGGGAAAGCCAAGGGGGCCAAAACTTTGGGTTCTGTTCCCAGAAAGGGAAACCCACTTAGTCACCTCTGCAGTATTGTTGCTTCCCAGGTGTAATCCCAGAACGAGTGGATTTCCACTGCATGTACCTTCCCAGTGACCTTGGCCCCTCTGCCGGCTTAAATGACCTCCTGTGATGCCACACTCCTGAACACAACAGTGGCTAAAAATCTTCCGTGTGTTATTACCTGGCTATGTGAACCTGAGGGAAAATTTCTTGACTCCTCTCTGCTCCAATTTCCTCATTTCTAAAATAGAGGTGAAAATAGTGCATCTTTTGCAAGTTCTTTTGGAGAATTAAGTGAAATACTGCATGTGTAATCCATAATGTATGAAGGAGGAAAAAAAAGCCATGAAGGACCTCATGGAATTTAAAATCAGGGTAAACATAGACAAATACATAAGCAATATATATGCAAATACAGTTTAAGAAATGGGAGGAAATGGCAAGGGAGAGAGGGTGTCAGCTATGGGAGTTGGAAACCTAGCGTGCCTACCAAGGGGCTCTCTGATGAGGATCCAGGTGAGAAAATCCCTAAAGACATCCCGCATGTGAGAGGTAGAGTAGAGCCAGGTAGGGGCCTTCTAAGCCATGGGTTCCAGTGTCCAGGTGGTTTTTAAATGCAACAAAATTGAGCACTTAGCCTCTATGAAACACCTGCAGTTTGAGCCTGGTGACCTAAACAGCAGAGGAGCTGTATACAGCTGCTTACTGTTTGCCCAAGACAAATTGAGAGAGTAGAGGGCTAGCATTCATTGCAGCAATCTGGGCCTGGGGGAATAAAAGAGATGGGGAGGGAATTTTTAAGATTGTTCCCTCCTCTCTCCTACTAGCCAACTTTCATCCCGGAGGAGCCCGATGCCCTTGAACTTCTGGATTATCATCTAGCCTTTTCAGCAGCTGCTGGGGAAACCCAAGGAGTCACGCTCTGGGTAAGGCTTCTCTGAGTCCTGCCATGGACCCTGTCACCCCAGACTGCTGCTGTAGGTGGTGGGCTAGGTTGAGTTAGGTTGGTCCATGAAATCAGGCTGCTTGGAATCTACCAAGTGTGAGAACTGGGCGCACATTTGGAGCTTGTGGCCCCAGAAATGTAGGACTCAGAACATGTGATCAAGGGCCCTGGTGGGAGATGAGGCCAGAGGGTCTGTGTTGACACATACATAGGAGTTGTCATGATAACCTACTCTAATACCATGCGTCCCTAAGGCAGGGGACCCTAATCTAATTTTAAACTTACGTTTAAGGCCGAGGCAGTGTTAGCTCTGTGGAGAAGCAAGTAGAGTCTTTCAGAAAGAGGGGAAAGTTGTGCCAAAGCCCTGGGGCAGGAGACGACCTGGCTCTGGCAAAGAAGTGGAGCTGAATTCACCCGGCTGGGGTGAAGAGAGCCCTGGGGAGAATGGGGTAAGGTGAGTGGTGAGAAGGACCAATGTGAGAACTACAGACCCTTGTCGAGATGTTACAGACCCGAGAATGTAGCCAAAGGCCAAGGGGTGGATTAGAGAATAGATGTATCTTTAAATCCCAGTTTCTGCATTTCCTGGATGTCAGTCAAGAAGGTAACCTACACGGGACTGCAGGTGCTGGCAATGAACTTGCTCTTCTGGCCGCCCATCTCTGGTTCTCCAGATACCATCAACCCAGTTCCACGTCTAAGAGGCAATGATCCACCTTTCTAAGCTCTTTCCTTAAAGCTTTTCTCATTTCTTTGCAAACACGAATCCACTCTCTGTTACCTGGATTAAGGATGGTTAGCAGAAATAACTATACCTCACCTCCCCTAGTTTGATTTTCTATATCGTCTGTCACTTCTCTCTTTTTTTGCTTATTCCATTTTGCCAAAATATCTAATTTTTTTTTTTTCTTTTTTGACTACACCCATGGCATATGGAAGTTCCTGGGCCCGGGATCAAATCTGAGCCACAACGGCAACCTACGCCACAGCTGCAGTAATGCCCAATTCTTAACCCACTCCACAGCAGTAGAAACTCCCCAAAATATCTATTTTAATACTCTTTTGAAAGGTCTAGCTTTTGGTTTAGTCGATCACCTGTTATGATTGTTTTCTTTATCATTAGTTTCTTTATTATTATTTCCTTTCTTATACTTTCTTTGGCCTTAATTTGTTACTTTTATTGGTTTTCATTTTAATTTCTTTGCAAAACGCTTAGCTTACTAATAATCAGTCATTTATTTTCCAATATATGCATTGAGACTATACATTTTACCAAATTCTGGCTTATCCCATAATTTTTGCTATCTAATTCTTTCATTGCAGTTATTTCTAATTATTTGTAAATATTTGTGTTTTCCAATAGAGTATAGTTTTTGTTTGGGCTTTTTTTTTTTTTTTTGATACCAAGAAATTATTTTCAAGTGCTTTTTTGTTGTTTTGTCTATTTCCAAGTGTTGCTCCCTGTTGTATTCTGGCATTATATTTCATTATAGTGGAGAGTGTTGCCCACAAGATATTGTTTCTTTAGCCTTTGCTGAGACTTTGTCATCAATTTTTAAATTTCATTTTTTATGAATCATTCATCATTTGCAAAAGCAGCTGCTGAATCCAAAATCATACAGTTGATTTTTGGTTGTCATGTGCCTTTTTCATTTTTCTAGACTACAAAAAATGTTCTCAGCTTGAGCAGGGGAGTCTGACATTTTGCCATTTCTGCAGCTTTCAAGATGTGTTTCTTCACTTCACCTGAAGACTTCAGGTTGACAAGTTTCAGAACCTGTTAATTGATTTATTATGAGCACCAGCCTTTGGGTATCTCATTTGCATGTTTCTGTGCAATTTTTTCTTGCTAGTGTTCAGGTCTTACTTGTAAATTTAAACTGTAATCTTAACTAAAATTAAATGTGCCCCCCATTCCCACATGCTTAATTGGATCAGATTGCAAAGAGAAAAATAAAAAATATACACTATTTCTTGAAGAAGTGGAGTTGCCTAGCAATTTTTTGAGGGCTTTTACTTAAAGCAGTCACTGTGTGGATAACGTCAGAGTTCTCAGCTTGCCTCTGAAGATGGCCTGTTACCCCTCTGCTGTCTACTGGAGAGGGGCTATTACTAGTCAGTTTATGATACACCTACAGAAGAGAGTACATTTTCGAGCTTTTCAGAAAGTAGCCCAAACTTTGCTAAAGACTACAAAGTTCTGAATGAGTCTGAGACACAACTTTAAGCAAATTTAGGTCCAATGACAAAATGTGGACACGTTAGTTCAATTTTAGGCACAAAAGCCACCTGGGGAGTGCTTTTATAGATGCTAGAAATGGTGCAGTGAACAAAAGCATAGACACCTTTGTCAGGTGGGACTGAGTCCCAAGATAAAAAATAAAAGAGGATGAAAAAGACAGAGATTGATGGGGAGAATGTTCTTTTGGCCAGCCAAGTCATTATAAGTATGACATTTGAGCAGAGTTATGAACATGATTAAAAACCCTGACATGCTGAGGGGTTCCAAAATATTAAATGTGAATGCATGAAAGCTTTCCACATTGAGCGTGGCTTATTGCATACCTATTACCAGCCTAGGGGGCAAGGCTATATCCATGCCAGTTAGGCTCAGGTCAGAGGAACAGAAATCTGGCTCTAAACCATCTTTCAAACCCTTTCTTGCCATGTACATGCCAGTGTACCTTCCCTGTCCTACTTTCTCAACATAAACACTAAGGTGGTTTCATCAGGAGAGATTATTTTTGCAACATGTTAAAATACTCCTACAAATGCAGAGCTCATTCTGCTTCTCGCTACCACTTTCTAGATCATTTCTTACTTGTTTAGGCTAAGGCTAAAATTACTTGTCTTAGTCTGTTCAGTTTTCTCTAACAAAATACCAGAGACTGGATAGCTTATAAACAACAGAAATGTCTTTCTCACCGTTCTGGGGGCTGCAAAGTCCAAGTTTAAGGCATCACAGATTCCATTTCTGGGGAGCTCTCTCTTGGTTCTCCCTGAGTCCTCACATGGCAGAAACGGGGAGGGGGCTCTCTGGAATCTCTTTGGAAAGGGCACTAACCTCGCCCTTGAGGGCTCCACCCTCATGACCTAATGACCTCTCAAAGGCCCCACCTTACTGAGGATTCATTCTCAATATGTGAATTTGGGGGGAAGTACAAACATTCAGTCTACAGACATTATATTCCTTCCAGCCTTTTTCCTCACTCTCTTATTCAAAGCAGCTGCAATCCCTCACTAGAAGCATGATTATTATAAAATGTGATATGAAGGAACTGGGGAGAAGGTCTTTTTTTAATACCAAGGGCACTGAGGACACGGGAAAATGATGGGTTCTAATGCCAATTACATAGCGAGGACCCTTTCTGGCTCATCTCTGATCTCCAAGCGCACCCAGCATAGTGTGTGGCATGCACTGGTGCTGAAGAAAGATTCTGAGTGACATTTCACAGTGAATCTGTGATTCCCAGCAATAAATTGGACCATAAAAATTCATCTATCAACCTTAGAATCTAAGGAGCCAAAGTAGATGCAAACGGTTATTCAATAAGCATGTTTCCTTAAAGAATCCAATTAGACTCCCAATATATGCCAATTTTCTAAATATATATATATATAATTGTATATATATATATAAAAGAATATTAAAATATATATAATTGTACATATATATATATATGTATCCTCCCTACTTTTAATGTCCTTTTATTCTTGCGATAACGATAATTTACTTTTATCATAGTAAAATCTGTCACTCTTTTTTTATAGTTAGTGCTGTCTTGTGTCTCTTATTAAGGACTCTTTTCTGTGTTGGGGTCAGAAAGAGAAAGACCTGGATTTTCAAGAATTTTGAAGTTTTCTTGTTGCGGTTGAATTTCAGATTCATACTGAGCTGCTTTTACTGTAGCTGTTAGCTGCAGTGTGAGGTAGCTAACTCGACGTGTTCATTTTTTCTCTCTTGGGTAACTATTTCCCCAGTTTCCTTTGTTGAATCAGCTCTCCTTACCCACACCATGACGTGATGTCTCACACTCCTAGGCCAGAGATCTCCTTCTGTGGCCCCTTCAGGACATTCCGTTGGTGCATTTGTTTATCCAGGTACCAATTCCATGGGGGTAGTAATTACTCAAGTTTCATAATTTCTGACACCTGGTAGATCAATTTCCCTCTCTCCACGTCTCCTGTATTCTTCCATGTGCATTTTAGAGTTGGCATGTAAAGTTTGCTATGGAGATTTTGGGTAAGAATTACATTGAATCTCTAGTTCAAATTGGGGAAAATCCATCATTACAATGGTATGCTTTCTAATTGTTTATAGGCGTAATATGTGTATTTTTAATTATTTAGGTCTTCTTCATTATCCCCTTAAGCTTTATACCTTTCCCCATAAAGATTTTGCAAGTGTTTGATTAGGTTTGTTCTTAGGTCCTTAATATTCTCTGGGATTTCTCTAAATTGTGACTGCTTTTTTAAATTTTGTTTATAGCGGTTTGAGACTTTGTGTATTGTCTTACATCCAGCTGCATTAGCAAGCTTGTTATCTTTTAAAATTTTTCTACAGACTATTTTGAGTATTCTAAATGATTAATAGTATCTTCCACAATTACGATAGTTTTATTTCTTAATTACTTTCTACTTTTTGTGTGTTTAAATTTTTTTCTCACCCACAATGCTCTATCTAAAACCTCCAATGTCATGTTGAATAGAAGAGATGTTCTTGGCATCTTTGTCTTGTTTCTGTCTAGTTTTCCTACTATTTTCCTGTTCGGAATGAAATGTACTGGAGGTTTTTAATAATCGTCCTTATCATGTTAAGAACATTTTAAATTTCCTAATTTAAGGAATTTTGTCATGAATTTAATTGTACCCATGCCTTTTTCACATCTGATGAAATGATCATGTATTATTGATTAAGGATAAGATATTTATAACATAAACAATCAGTGAAGAATTTGTGGAGTTCTTGTCATGGCTCAGTGGAAACAAATCTTACTAGTATCCATGAGGATGCAAGTTTGATCCCTGGCCTTGCTCAGTGGGTTAAGGATCCAGCATTGCTATGAGCTGTGGTTGTAGACATGGCTCAGATCTGACTTTGCTGTGGCTGTGGTGCAGGCCAGCGGTTGTAGTGCCGATTTGACCTCCATATGCTGTGGGTGCGGCCCTAAAAAGACAATTAAAAAAAAAAAAGAATTTGTATCCATGAGTTATCATAAACTTCACAAGCCAAAAGAGACTAAAGAAAACATAAAATGGAAACAAATGTGTTCATGGAAGACTGCTGATTGTATAATCAGTAGCCTCTCAGTGATCCTCTCTTACTGATTTTGATTTTGTATTTGGGGCCAAGTTTCTCAGCTTAATATTCAACTCCCTTGTGTCATTCAAAATTTGTCAGATATGGAGTTCCCTTTGTGGCTCAGTGGTTAACAAACCTAACAAGGATCCATGAGGATTTGGGTTCGATCCCTGGCCTCACTCAGTGGGTTAAGGATCTGATATTACCGTGAGCTGTGGTGTAAGTCACAGATACAGCTTGGATCCCTGTTGCTGTGACTGTGGCGTGGGCCAGCAGCTGTAGCTCCGATTGGACGCCTAGCCTGGGAACTTCCATATGTCACAGGTGTGGCCCTAAAAAATGAAAAAAAAAAAAAATTAGCATATGACAGTTTTAACCACTAAGATGTAAGCAAATATATCTTCAGGGTTTTTGAAAAAGTTCTATTTTTCTGAAATAAGATTTTTCTCTGATTACCTAAGTCCATGATGCTCTGCTGGAGAAGCTGCAGCCATCCTGTGACTGTGAGGTGAGACGCCTATACTCTAAAGTTGGAAGAACTCACTACTAGAAATTGCATGGAGCACTGACGGCATCAAAGTTGTGTTCTATCAGTTGTGACCTGCCTTTCTCCATATTTTCCTTATATTAAAAAGAAAAAAAAACTTTTTAGATTTTTGTTAGTGTTACTGAACGTAACTCATGAAAATAAAAATTGGCAGCCTATAAAAAAGGAGATTGCAAACAGTCTATAAATGTATATAAAATAAAGCTCTACTTCACAACTTTGCTGGTAATCAGGGACATGAAAATCACAACTCTGGTGGGAGACCATTCCGTACCCAACAGACCCGCAAGACAGTACTTAGCGGCCAGACCAAGATTTGACAAAGATGTGGAAGGAAAGGCATGCTCATTCACAATTTGGCTTATGAGTGTATAAATTGTGACAGCTTATTTGAGGAATGCTTTGGCAAACTCTAGTAAATTTTTACATTCACTCCAGAGGAAAAAATGCTGAGAATATTCTAAATGTCCAGCAGTAGTAAACCATATGTAAATTGATAAATAGTCCTTTAAAAGACCATTATGTTGGAGCGAAAATGAGAGAATCATGTTCTACACATCCGTATGGAAAACCTCACTTAGAATTGGCAGGAGGAAGAGAAAATTACAGAATGCATTTGGAATGATACAGTTTACGCAGTTTGAGTGGGCCCCGCAACAGTAAATTGTGAAGAAATCCAAGAGATAGGTTACTACGTAATTCAAGGTCATTATTGTCTCTGTTGAGGTCAGAAGATGGCAACTGGTGTGATAAATATAGGAAGCCCATCTACGATGAGAAGATCCTAAGACTTAATATGGTTGGTAGATTAAGGGATGTTTATTATTCTTTATACTTCCCTGTGTAGCTTCTTAAGTCATTTTATTTCTTCTTGTATGTCAAATCATTGCTAAACATTTTAATTAAAAATAAGAGAATATTTGACTATTATTTTTAAAAAACAAGTAGCCATAAAATGTGTCTATATCCATGCACTTGCGTGTGTACACACACATCAACACAACACATGGAGCGTGTCTTCATTTTATCCTTTAGAGTTTGCTGGTGTATCACCATTGGGTAGAAGAGCAAACTGCCATTCAAGGCGGATAAGTGAACTTTCAAAGTCATATGTTGGTAAGTTGAAGTTTCTCCAGTCAAGGACTTCTTCCTTGATCCCCTATAGTCACGAACCACACAACCACAATTCCCAAGTCCCCTAGGGCATCCATAAATACCCTAGAATCAAGAATCTTGTTATTAGTGTTTCCTTTGGCATCTGTAGGACATTGGTGATGGTTTCAGTCTAAATAATGGACAGTTTGTGGTAAGACTGGTGCAAAGTGCTTCTGGGCTTTGGAAGATTGGCCATCTGGTATTTGCTTCTTGTTGTGCTTGAGAACTGCCTGCTGGGCATTCATCGTGCCCAGGCAGTGCTGTCATTAAAGCCACTGTAGCCACTCATTACATAAGCTTGGAAGTCAACCCCTAAGAAACAAGAGTGAATTAGTCACAGCTGGTGCTGCTGGACAAATGCATGCCAATCAGAAAGGATTTCTCCATGTTCCCCTAGACCCCTAAGAACAGCTTTTGAAAGTAAATTTTCCCCTCCAAACAGAGCTTTTCTTGGTCTTTAATATAGACAGAAGTGCTCTTCCTTGCTCACTTTTTTTTTTTTTGGCTTTTCAGGGCTGCACCCGCAGCATATGGAAGTTTCTGGGGCATTAGGGGTCAAATCAGAGCTATAGCTGCCAGCCCACAGCACAGCCACAGTAACGTGGGATCCGAGCCTCGTCTGTGACCTACACCCCAGCTCATGGCAATGCCGGACCCTTAACCCCCTGAGCAAGACCAGGGATCAAACCCGCATTCTCAGGAACGCTAGTCGGGGTCATTTCCGCTGTGCCACAAAGGGAACTCCTCCTTGCTCACTTTTTTATTCATTTATCCTTACATCCATTTGTTCAATTCATATTTACAAATATAATAATTTGTGCCAATAATTATATCAAGCCCAGCTTATGCCTTGTGACTAAAGAAGTTGGAATGATCCCCAACTTTTTGGAAAGAAATTCTTTCTCTTTTGGAAAGAGGTTGGGAATCATTTAAGAAAATATACGAGGAGTTCCCATCGTGACACAGTGGCTAACGGATCCGACTAGGAACCATGAGGTTGCGGGTTCGGTCCCTGCCCTTGCTCAGTGGGTTAACGATCCGACGTTGCCGTGAGCTGTCGCGTAGGTCGCAGACGCAGCTCGGATCCCGCGTTGCTATGGCTCTGGCGTAGGCTAGTGGCTACAGCTCCGATTAGATGCCTAGCCTGAGAA
This sequence comes from Phacochoerus africanus, assembly GCF_016906955.1. Lineage (NCBI taxonomy): Eukaryota > Metazoa > Chordata > Mammalia > Artiodactyla > Suidae > Phacochoerus > Phacochoerus africanus. Next base: position 9,434,258 of record NC_062549.1, on the reverse strand, counting down.
CCTCCATATGCCGTGGGAGTGGCCCTAGAAAACGCAAAAAGACAGAAAAAAAAAGAAAGAAAATGTACGAGAAAGCCATTGACATAGTAGAGCACCGTTACTAAATGAATCTTGAATCCACCTTGTATTAAAAAAATCCAAAATGCATATTCACATGCATATAGTCTGTTATATATGATACATGACAAGCTACTTGTAGAACACACGAGAGCTGATCGAGATGTGATTTCTTTTTTTTTTTTTTTGTCTTTTTGTTGTTGTTGTTGTTATTGTTGTTGTTGTTGTTGTTGCTATTTCTTGGGCCGCTCCCACGGCATATGGAAATTCCCAGGCTAGGGGTTGAATCGGAGCTGTAGCCACCGGCCTACGCCAGAGCCACAGCAACGCAGGATCCGAGCCGCGTCTGCAACCTACACCACAGCTCAGGGCAACGCCGGATCCTTAACCCACTGAGCAAGCGCAGGGACCGAACCCTCAACCTCATGGTTCCTAGTCGGATTCGTTAACCACTGCGCCACGACGGGAACACCGAGATGTGATTTCTTGATGTCACAGGTGAGGTCACTGCTCCGCAGACCTCCAGGGTCTTACACCTCCTTACGGGAATGGGCCTTAGCCGTTATGCTGCCATGCATATTTCCTTAAGCACAGTACCCTATCCAAGTTGTTCAAGGTCCTCATCCCATCCACACATGGCTGAATAATTGCTCCAGACACATCTTCTCCAATGCACTCTTGATTTAAAACCAGCGTTCTTGTCCCATTTTGCCTACAGTCCCTTAACGATGGATCCCTGGTATTGAGTTTCTAACAAGCTGCCACTATTACTCCCCTATAATAGGGTCATCATGATTAATCTCTTAATGCATCATTTATTAAACAAATAGGCATTGAGCATATACCATCATCACAATGGCTCCTGAGAAGCTCTAGAGCCTCTACCGTGAACAAAATAGATGCAGTCCCTACCTTCATGCAGCTCGCCATCTAGAGGTGATTTTTAAAAATGTCTAACATCTCAAAAGCTAGATATAAATAAAAGACGTATTTTTGTGAAGGAAGAGAGGGCTTGAGCAAAGTACCAAAAGTAGGCGCTAGAAAGACAAGTCTTGAAACAAAGAAGTAATGCATAATTTGGCATTCCTCCGAAGGTGTGGGCCGCTTACAGGAAATCTCTCATAACCTTCTGCTGTTCTGCTGGTTTAGGAGGTTTTTCCTCTGGCACTTTAAACCAGTTTTTTGTCATCTGAGCTGTCCAGAGTTGGGGAATGCACTCAATTGTCAAAGAAAACCCAGATAACCTGTAGGTCAGACCCCCACTGAGCTCTATCTTTCTAGGTTAGATTTCTCCCTGTGTTTGTTTGAATTTCTGTTGATTCCCTGGGGAATCCACCCAGTCATAATTTATCTGACATCCAGAGATTTAGCCTGACTTCAGAGTCACATTTTGATTTCTTCTTATTCCTTCTATTGTTCTCTCTCTGTAAGGATTCCCCCCACTTTAAATTTCCAGCTGCTTTTGATGGCGCTAAAATTTTACCTCTGACACTTCTGCCAATAGGGCTATATTTCTGAAGCAGGAATCTAAGTAATTGGACAGTTCTCCATGTCAGAAAGCCACGAGCTCACAATATTTACTTTTCAATTTGCATTTTTCCAAAATTAAACTCTCCAGAATCTTCTGGAGGCTTGGGTTCTTTCTGGTGTTATTAATTAGTCTTTTCCCTCTAATTTAAATAGTGTTTTAAAAGTAACATTCATGGAACATTTCACGCCACTGTGTCACTACTCTGAATTAATTTAAAAGTTTTTTTTTTCTTTTAGTGATCACTATATTTATTTATTTATTTATTTTCTTTGTATGGCCTCACCCATGGCATATGGAAGTTCCCAGACTAGGGGTTGAATTGGAGCTGCAGCTGCCAGCCTACACCACAGCCATAGCAACACCACATCCAATTCACATCTTTGACCTATGCTGCAGCTTGCAGCCATGCCGGATCCTTAACCCCCTCTGAGGCCAGGGATTGAAACTGCATCCTCATGGCCACTATGTTGGGTTCTTAACCCACTGAGCCACAGCAGGAACTCCCATTTATTTTTTATTTTTATTTTTGGCCACACCAAAGCCTGTGGAAGTTCCTAGGCCAGGGATCAAATCCACTCCACAGCAGCAACCAGAGCCACACAATGACGACACTGGAGGCTTAACCCATGGAGCCACCTGTGAACTCCATTGATCACTTTAAAAACAAGTGTGTTTATCATTTTTTTCCCCCTAAAAGATGCAATACCAGCACTGGGGTAACTGTGAGCAAAATAGGCATGTTTCTTACCCTCATAAATATGACCTTCTAGTGTAGAAGACAGAATATCAATAGATAAACCAACCTGAGACAAAACAGAAAGTAATTACGAGGGCTGTGACCAAAGTCAAAGCAGGTAAAGGAACAAAGAGTGACGAGGATGTTATTTCAGACATGACATTAAGGGAGGACCTCTTTATGGAGGTGGCATTTGAGTAGAAATGCTAAATATTAAAGTGAATGTGTTCTTAAATCTGTGTTGGTTCCCTTTGGGGATGGTAAGTATACATGCATCACTCTGAGAAACTGTTTTTTTTTGTCTCCTTTTTTTTTTGCCTTTTCTAGGGCCGCTCCTGCAGCATATGGAGGTTCCCAGGCTAGGGCTCCAATCAGAGCTGTAGCCACCAGCCTATGCCAGAGCCACAGTAACACAGGATCCGAACCTCGTCTGCAACCTACACCACAGCTCATGGCAGCGCCGGGTCCTTAACCCACTGAGCAAGGCCAGGGACCGAACCCTCAACCTCATGGTTCCTAGTCGGATTTGTTAACCACTGCGCCACAAAGGGAACTCCTGAGAAACTGGTTTTGCAAAAGCAAAATACATCATTTATTGATATAGGAATCGATGAGCATCTGCTATTTGCCAGGAACTATGCTAAGTGATAAAAGTAAAAATATTTCTTGCTCTCCTGGGACTTACATTCTAGTAGGAAAAATTCCAAAGGGAGATCAATAAGCAAATTACATATGATGTTAGGTTACGATAAACCCTACAGGGAGGAGTAAAGTAGAAATAATGCATGGGGCGCCAATAGGTCGAAGAGTCAATTGGGAATAAAAGGTCAGGAAAGACTTCATGGAAAACACATAGCCGAGGTGGATATTTTCTGTGCCAAAGGAATAGGAACGGCAAACCTCCCAAGGTGGAAAATACCAATAACATTTGAAGAACAGCCAAGAAGCCAGTGTGGCTGGTCAGAGTGAGTAAAAGATAAAATACAAAAAGAGGATGGAGAAATAAGAAGAGGTCAAAATCTGCAAAATCTTATAGACCGTGGTAAGAACTTGAGTTTTACCCTAATTGCAATGGGGAACCATGGGAATATTTTGAGCAAAGGAGGGACATTGGGAAAACAGTTATTTCATATATTTTATTGATCTGTGTTAGATCTGCTACTGTAGCTACATTTGTAATTCCTGCCTTCTGTTTTAACAGGATCCCTTCGGCTGCTTTGTAGAAAACAGGTTCTCCGGGCAAGACTTTGGAAATCAGTAAACCACTTCAAAAACCCAGGAGGTGTTTTATTCTAATAAAATGTATTATAGTTTCTTCAAACGGGGTTGGTAATAAGGGAGATGCTGAAAAAACAGCTGGATTCTGGAAATCCAAAATGCCCAGTGTTTTGATGGTACTGTAAGTGGAATTTTTTTTTTCCATTTTTTAAAATTTTTATCAAAGTAGAGTTGATTTACACTGTTGTGATAATTTCTGTTGTACAACTAAGTGATTCAGTGATACATATACACATATCCATTGTCTTTCATATTCTTTGCCCAGGTAGATGATCACAGAATACTGGGTACAGTTCTCTGTGCTACACAGCGGGTCCCCACTGGCCCATCATTCCATATACTTCAGTGTGCATATGCCAATCCCAAACCCCCAGCCCATCCCTCCCCACCCAGTCCCCTTTTGTAACCATAAGTTCATTTTCAAAGTCTGAGTCTGTATCTGTTGGGCAAATAGGTTCATTTGTACCCATTTTTTAGATTCTACACATAATTGATATCATAATATTTGTCTTTCTCTGTCTGACTTACTTCACTTAGTATAATAATCTCTTGGTCCACCCATGTGGCTGCAAATGGCATGATTTCATTCTTTTTTATGGCTGAGTAATATTCCATTGTCTCCATGTACAACACCTTCTGTATCCACTCTCTGTCAACAGACATTTAGGATGTTTCTGTGTCTTGACTACAACAACTTTATTATAAAGTCCTGATCTCTGTCACTCTATATAATTGATGACGCACTTTCATGTAAATGACCTCATTAGATATAGGCAGTAGATTTGAAAGGTTTATTTTCTTATCGTCAATCAATTTGTTGAAGACACAAAGACTTTTCAAGGTCACACATTGAATTGTTTTCTTGATACCTGTCTTTGGGGAACACAGAGAATGGGAGAAGTGGAGTACTGCAGTCAGATGCCTCTAATGATGGGTAAAATCATCATCTTCAAGAGCTGCAGCAGCAGCTTACATCTCTTTGAAACTTGCGGCTTTCAAGTCCCCTCAGACACATCCTCTCATTGAACCACCCAAAACCCTATGAGGAAGAAGATATCTATTTTAGACTCTCTCTTCCTCGCTAATCCACGAGCTCCTCTAAGACAGGAGATGTGTCTTATTCTCCTTGGACCTCTCTTCCTAGCACTGCCTCTAGCTCTTAGCAAGGGTTCATTAACTATTAAATGAATCTGGGTCATTTGTTGTTTTTTTATTGTTTTGTTTCTTTAAAAATTTTATTGGCGTATAGTTGACTTACAAAGTTGTATTAATTTCAGGTGTATAGCAAAGTAAATCAGTTATACATCTGATTATATATATCTACTCCTTTTCAGATTCTTTTCCCACATAGGTTATTACTGAGTAATTTTCGCTGTGCTACGCAATCGGTCTGTATCACCCATCTATTTTAGATAGAGCAGTGTGTAGCCTAATAAACAGAGATTCATTGTAGCTAAGTGACTTACCCAGGCTCAGGAAATCAGTAGGGGAATGAAATGGAATTCGAAGGTCCTCTAATTGTCAGTCCTCTATCCTTACTGCCTCCGAGGCATTGTTCAGAGGGGATTTCTGGCCACTTCTTAATTGAAATGTATGCTTTTCTTCACCAGGGCCAAGATGAAAGCATCCATCTAGCATTCAGGCCAGCTTGAGATGTGGGAGGCCTGGCCACTCAGGCATGGTAATGATTGCCATGTTTAGCGAGGCAGCTGGAAGCAAAGACATGGAGCGGGACTCTGAGGGTGCTTGGCCCCTTTCAGCCATGCAGTGATGGATGACTCCTGCGGAGAGGCAGCAGATGTGCAGAGATACTGGGACCACGGGCTTCATCTATCAATTGCCCAGCACCCCTGGGGCACACTCCTCCTCCGATGTTGTTTGTGTTTGTTACTCCCGAGGAAGGAGCAACAGTATCGGAACATAACAGCTCAGGAACTAAGTCCTAAAGAACAGAAGCTTCAGCTTAATTACCTGTGTAATGTAATAACTCCTTTTCCCAGGAACGCCAACGATGAAAGCAGCGTGACTGGCCTTAAAGATACCAGAGAATGCATCCTCTATTGATTTTCCTAAACCCCAAAGAAATCCAAACTCTTTCTCAAGTGGCTTGTGGTATCAGGGTCATGAAGGTTCCCATTTACCACGTTCTTTGAAAAATTTTCAGGTCTTTTTATGAAAGGAATTCTCAGCTCTTGGGACTAAGTAAGGTAAATTTGTTCTCAATCTATAAATTGTCCGATGCTAATTTATTTCACCACCAGAGCTCGGTATCTGATTATATGTAATAGCTTAATAGGAGAAATTCTGGTTTCTAACCTCAGAGTGTGGGACAGAAAGGAAACTAATTTGGTTTGTTTGCACATAAAATCCGAGATAACCAAAGTTTAAACAAAAGAGTTTATGTCTCACATCAAAGTCCGGAGGTGACAGACCAGGGCCACTGGCACCACTGCAAGATTCAGGCCAAACTGTGCCCCCAGCTCTTCCCTCCACTCACATCTCTGGTCTCACTATTAATCTGGGGACAATCAGCATGAACCTCATTATGCACTTTGCCCCTCTTTCTATCAGCCCCACAGAAAGCTAAGACCACGCCCCTGGCTTCCTTTCTTGGACTCCTTGGTTCTGTACGGCTCTGTCCACTTGCTTTTGCATTTCCCCTCCATCCAGGAAACCCTTAGATGAGCTCCCTAGAACTTACCCTCAGTTATCATACGAATTCTTCAGACTCTCACTCAGGTCTCACTCTTCATTTATTATTTATTTTTGGTCTTTTTAGGGCCGCACTTGCGGCATATGGAGGTTCCCAGGCTAGGGGTCTAATCAGATCTGTAGCTCCCAGCCTACACCACAGCCATGGCAATGTGGGATCCGAGCTGCGTCTGCTACCTACACCACATGTCATGGCAACACCGGATCCTTAACCCCCTGAGCGAGGGCAGGGATGGAACCCACAACCTCGTGGTTCCTGGTCGGATTCGTTAACCACCGAGCCATAATGGGACCGCCTCACTCAGGTCTCTTAATGTTCTCTTTCCCTTCTAGCTCTACAGAAATCTATCTCTTCCCTGAAAACATTTTTGTCTCCAACTCTATCAAGCATGCACATTTTTTTCTCATTCATGCTGCTTGGCCCAGAGTCCTTGATCCACCTGACTTTTCAGACCATTCTCTGACTTTCCTCCCTCGCCCTCCTATTTTTCATTCTCATCATCGGAGTATTTGATTCAGATCATCTCTCTGTGACACTCACCTGCAGACATAGAGGCCCTTCCTCCACAGCCTCACCAACAATGGGAATGATCAGTTTTTAAACTTTATCCATTAAAGTGATTGTGCAGTGATCTCTCTTAATTGTACCCATTACAGAGGGGGTGTAGTGTTCTTACTGTCATTTTATTATGTGATTCCTTAATTTTTAGAGTTGTAAAATGCTATATGAATTTTGGACAAAATTTCTCTGTCAGGTCTATAAGTAGTTAATTTTTTTTTCCATTTTGAAAATTTATACTGTATTTTCTCTGTTTTATCATTATTTTCTCTCTTAAAAAGAAACTTTTTTTTTTTTAAGGCCACACTTGTGGCACATGGAGATACCCAGGCTAGGGGTCAAATTGGAGCTGCAGCTGCCAGCCTGCACCACAGCCATAGCAACGCAGATCTGAGCCACATCTTCAACCTACACCACAGCTCATGGCAATGCTGGCTCCTTGACCCACTGAGCAAGTCCAGGAATGGAACCCATGTCCATGGTTACTAGTTGGGTTTGTTACCATGGAGCCACAATGGGAATTCCCCTCCCGCCCGCCACCCCCAATTTTTTTGATTGAGGCATAACTGATATAAAATAACCAACACATAAGTAAAGGGTTCAGTTTTCAATGTGGACTATGTATATAGCCATGAAACCCATCATGATCCAGATGGTGAATATATCCATCAATCCCAAAAGCGTCCTCAGGCACTTTCGTAGCCAATCCCTGTCATTCCTCCGACTTCCCCACCATCCTCTCTATCACTTCACTCCAACCGCACTCTAGCCTTGCCATTCTTCTAACAAACAAGCACTTCTGGGAGTTCCCGTCGTGGCGCAGTGGTTAACGAATCCGACTGGGAACCATGAGGTTGCGGGTTCGGTCCCTGCCCTTGCTCAGTGGGTTAACAATCCGGCGTTGCCGTGAGCTGTGGTGTAGGTTGCAGATGCGGCTCGGATCCCGCGTTGCTGTGTCTCTGGCCTAGGCCCAGAGGCTACAGCTCCAATTAGATGCCTAGCCTGGGAACCTCCATATGCTGTGGGAGCGGCCCAAGAAATAGCAAAAAAAGCTCCCCCCCCCAAAAAAAACAAAACAAAACAAACAAAACAAAACAAACAAGCACTTCTCCTTCAGAGTACTTAGTTTCTTAATTCCTCCAGCACCTACCACTAAGGAATGTCCTCTCCTCACCTTTCAAGTATCTGTTTACTCCATTTTACTTGAAAGTAGGGCCTTCTATGGCCCCACTAGTTACGTGGCCTTCTATGGCCACCTCTCCCTAGGCTAATACACTCTCAGATACTTACCTGATCATTTATTGACAACCCTTATCATTGGCATAAATCTATATTTTATTTGTTTGCGTATTGCCTATCTCTAACCCTCAAAAATCCATGAAGTCAATGAGTTTCTTTTTTTAAAAAAAATTCACTCTTACTTAGTACTTAGAAAAATCCCTGGCACAGAGAAAAACGAATACATATTTGTAAAGTATAAGAGGGAAGTAAGGAAAGAAGGAAGGAAGGGAGGAGAGAGGGAGGAAATGAGTGGGAAGGACTCCTAAGGTTTGGCTCCATAAAGCTGTTTAGAACATGGCCTCCCCTCCTTAGAATCACTTCATAACCCAAGTTGCCTGCTGGGGCTCCTGCCATAATTTCCACTGAAAAAAGAAAGGTTGACATGTATAAATGGGGCAGTTCCCTTTAATCAGGCTTTCAGGAAAACCTACCTAATAATGTATCTTTTTGTTTATAATGTCATCACATGAATAACTGCTAGAAAAGTTAAGAAATGTGGTCTTTTATCCCTATCTACTTGTCCAAATTAAAATTGGAGTTCTCTTACAAGGACAAAGTTGTAATGGGAAACTAGCAATTCTTAGCACAAAATGACCAAAAGGGTTTGTGGTGAATAAGGAAGATTCTACCAAAGAGCATTCATCTTGACAGTTTTTCTTTCCAAATATCAGGGAGATTTGTAAGCCCTCTCAATGGACAAGGCCAGTGTGGCTGTGAACATTGCCAGAGAGCTATAGCAGGCATTGACAAATCTGGAGGAACCTCACTATTCCAATCTCTTCCCCCCCCAAAAAAAAAATGCAGCAAAGCATAAATTGAAAGTTTATCTCTTCTGTTTAGAATTCAAAAAACTGTAGTGTTCCAAGCACCTCTATAGCAATAAAAATCCAACAGTCTACAAACAAGGTTTTTATAATCCATCATAGAGCTGAAGTCAGAGTAGAAATAACTCGCTTCAAATCAAAGGAAAGATGAGTGCCTCAAAAAAGAGAAAAGACGTGGATAGATTATGTGAAAGAACAGACTAAGACATATCATACAAACTCTAATCAAAGAAAGCCGGTGTAGCTATATTAATCTCAGCCAAGGAAGACTCCAGAACAAGGACTAACAAAGGATAAAGGAGGACGTTAGAGAATGATAAAAGGAACATTTTACCAAGGAAAAATAACAATTTAAAGTGTGTTTGTAGTTAATAGAAGAGCTTTAAAAATCCATGATGCGAAAACGATAATACTGAAAAGGAAAATAGACTAATTACAATGAAAATTAGAGACTTCAAGAGTCCTGTTTCAGTAATTGACGAAACAAATAGGCAAACGGTTGATAAGAATATAAAAGACTCGGACAAGACCACCAACCACTTTGACCCCACTGACAGCTTCACCAAAGAACAGAATATCCGTTCACTTCAAGTTCACATGCAACATTCACCAAGTAAAATCGCTTTGTGAGACATAAGTTACAAAATTCAAAAGGCTTAAATTTATGCAAAGTTGAACTAGAAATAAATAATGGAAAAACATCTAGAAATTCCTCCAGTATTTGAATATTAAACAACATACTTGTAGGAGTTCCCGTTGTGGCTCTCAGTGGTAACAAATCTGACTAGTATCCATGAGGACATGAGTTCAATCCCTGGCCCTGGTCAGTGGGTTAAGAATCCTGTGTGAGTTGTGTATGTTGCAGACTTGGCTCCTATTTGGCATTGCCATGGCTGTGGTATAGACCAGAAGCTGCAGCTCCAGTTCAACCCTTAGCCTGGGAACTTCCATAAGACACAGGTATGGCCCTAAAAAGACCAAAACAAACAAACAAACAAAAACACCTAGATAATGCATGTGTCAAGAAGTCAAAAGTAAAACTAGAAAATAGTTTAACTGAATAAAAATAAAACACAACCGGAGTTCCCACTGTGACACAGTAGGTTAAGAATCTCTGCAGGCTCTCAGGTTCAATCTTCAGCCTAGGAATGTCCATATGCAGTGGGGGCTGTCATTAAAAAAATTAAATAAATAGATAAGTAAAGCACAACCTACCAAATTTTTGGAATGTAGCTAACACAGTGTTTAGGGGAAAGTTTTCAGCATTAATTACTAGTGTTAGAAAAGAAGAGAGATCTCGATTAATCAAGGAGACCCAGTAGCAGATACAAAAAGTAGTTCAAATTAGGTAATAAATATAAAACACTAAACTATAAAACCTATTATAAGGGCTAAAACAAAATAAGTGATAATACCATGAGCTTAGATGGTATTAAAAGCAACTGGAGTTTTCATACCATGCTCATGGGAATGCAAAATAGTGTGGATTCTTGGCAAAAGTTTAGCCGTCTCTTATAAAGTTAAATATACAAGGACCTTACAACTTCATTCCACTCTGGAGTATTCACACAAAACCTTTTGTGTCAGTGTTTGTTATGGTTTTATTATTAATAACCCCAAATTGAAATAGCCTTCAACCGATGAATAAAGCAAGCTGTGGTACATCCATACAATGGAATACTCTTCAGCAAGTAGAAGAACAGAACAGCAAGTAACACTGTAGCAGATTCCTAAATGCATTATGCTAAGTGAAAGAAACCAAACTCAAAAGTCTATGTACTGCCTGTGATGGAACAGGATGGAAGATACTGTGAGAAAAAGAATGTGTGTGTGTGTGTGTGTATATATATATATATATACACACTTGACTGGGTCATTTTGCTGTTCAGCAGAAATTGACAGAACATTGTAAATCAACTATAATGGGGAAAAAAAACTTACCAAAAAAAAAAGTCTATGTCCTGTATGTTCTATTTATATGACCCCTGGATTATATTGGAGGAATTGACTACCAAGGAGTCAATTGGAAGAGATTTTTGGGAGGTGGTGGACATGTTCCATATCTTTATTTCTTGATTTGGATGGTGCCTGCAAGACTGGATGCATGTCTCAAAACCTGCCTAACATACAACAAAAGGGAATTTTACTGCATGAAATTATACTTTCACTTTAAAATGGGGTAAAAGTCTATTCAAGTATTGTTCCATGAAGTTTTTGTGGAATAAATCATAGAAATATGAATATACATAATTTTGGCCTTTGAACTCGTAAAGAACTAAATTCCATGGATGTAGCCATGTATGGGTTGCCGACACTAACACGAGCCCATTCTAACCATTGCAGAACTGTCAGGATGCATTGTTAACACAAGAATCAGATGACCCTTGTATTTCCAATGTTTGTGTGGTGTAGAGTTCATATAAGTTCCTGTAAAAACTTCTCAGAATGCTTCTGCCTCAGAAATATTTATTGTTACATAAGTACTCCTCTTAGTATTTTATAAAAGTCTTAAACTGAGGCCCTTTGCAAGTATTGTGGGAGTTAATCACACTGAATCAGGTGAACTGAACTTATATTTTTCGTTACCTCCTATCTTCCAGAGTGAGCCAGCAGCAGTTCTGAGAAAACAGAGACTGCACAGTGCTTATTTTTATAAGGGATTCAGGAACTTTGAAAAAGAAAGGTAGAGACTGAAGCTGCCTTCCTTTTATCCAGGCTATAGTGCCAAACTCTCGCTCTGTGTTACCTTCTAAGAAATACGATTTTCCCCCCAGTCTTTGTTCTCCAGGAGAGCATCGGGACTGCTCCACCTGTGTATATGTGAAATGTAGGACATGCGGGCTCAAAAAATATTCTTGTTATGAAACTGTTCTCTCTGGAGGGACTGTTTACTTATCTGGAGCTCCATTGTGAATGGGCCTGTTCTCGATGTTTCTCTACGTAAAAATTTGGAAGGATTCTTGAACTAAAGACATAATAGTGCCAGCAAAGGATTCGCTGAGAATAAGTGAGGTCAAAACCTGAAAATAAATATATGAATCACTTGGAGTAATCCTTAAAGGTCCGCTTGGTGTTGGGTTGGGAATGGAGAGAAGGGACAGTTATTAAAGAGCAGGTTTTAGTGCCAAATTTCTTTTTATTTTCTTTTTTAGCACCGCACCTGCAGCATCTGGAGGTTCCTAGGCTATGGGTCTAATCAGAGCTACAGCTGCTGGCCTACGCCCACCACAAACACAGCAATGCCAGATCCAAGCCGCGTCTGCAACCTACAACACGGCTCAGGGCTACACTAGATCCTTACCCCACTGAGCAAGGCAAGGGATCGAACCTGCAACCTTATGGTTCCTAGTCGGATTCATTTCTGCTGCTCCATAATGGGAACTCCTCAGTGCCAAATTTCTTGAATCCCTGCACATTCACTTACTAATTGGGTAACTTTGGGTAAATTAATTCATTTCTCAGTGCCTTGATTTCCTCATTTGTCCCATAGGCATAGATATAGTAACTATTTCTTTTCTTGGTTTGATTGAGAACATGAAAAGCTTCTTAGAGCAATAGCTGGCACAGAATAAATATTCAAGCATCACTATTATGAAGAGTAGAGAACATAGGCTCTGGGTGAGACTGAACTGGAATTATTTCTGGCTTTCTGGGTGGCACCAAATCATTTATTAACCCCTCTGTCCTTTAGTTTTTTTCATTGGTAGGTGGGCATATGACTTAAAGAAATGATCACCAAGATTAGACTTGTGCGTTTAAAGGGCTTGTTCTGTGGCCGAAATCTCAGCTGCCCCTGTACACTGATGCCAAATAAAAATGTGGAGAGAGTTGGAGGAAACAGAAAAAGTAGCTTTAGTTGCCAGGCAAAGAGAAAACACAGCAGACCAGTGTCTCAAGGACTCCGCCCCACCTTGGAGGGGGTAGTGAGGAGTCTTAGAGTGTTTGAGGAGCAGGGCGTGGTCAGCTCATGGACATTTTCCTAATAGGTTGGTGGTGCCTTGACTGGAAGTCAGCATCATCAACCTTCTGGTTCCAGACATTCTGGGGTCTACGTGCTTGTGGGCAGCATAGATTTGACTTCTTGCATCTGGTGGGGGGGGGGGCTTCAGCACCTGCAGAACAGCTCCAAGGACATGGCTTAGAATATCATCTACAGTCTTTGAAGAAGAAGTAACTAAAAGTCCTTGACTGAATTCATTGAATGGCTAAACTATCATTATTCTGTCTTGCTTGACTGTTTTCCTTTTTCTCTTTTTCTCATGTCTCTGATTAAATTGATTCTTTGCTAAAATTTTTCTATAGATAAAAAGGAAGGGGGAGGACATAAGGGGGGGTCACTCTGGGAGGGGGGGGCTCCCAGGGTCCTGCTCGGTTACAAGTGGAGTGTTCCATACATTTAGCTAGTTATTATTACAACTGCTATGAATATTGTTCCCTAAACTCCAGTTTCCTCTGTATTACATCCTTCCCAAATGCTATTCAGTAACATTTGAAGAAGGGGTAAACTTTTAGAGGTGTCTTCAGTACTCTGGTCGGACAATTATTAAAGGGCCAGGTATAAAATTCACTCATTGGCCAAAGCCAAAGCAAGAGCCTTCCATTGCCACCTCATCATATGGGAGGCAAAATTAAATCTGGAGTTTAACTTTAAAAGCTATCATCATCATCATCCATCATATCATTGTTGAAATGCAGAATTCTTTTAAAACTGTGACGTTTATATCATAAAAGTTAATGAAGAATAATTTCCCAGCACCGTCAGATGTCAGATTGCATCCTAGGCTCCTCCACTGTACTTCATGAGAATAAGTAATTATTGCTTTCTTTCAGGATCTCTTGTGGAGCAAAGGTTTTTTTTTTTTTTTTAATTTGCTATTTCTGAAGATATAGGTTAAATGTTATCTGCAAGTGTTTAAGCTTCAAGTCATGGACTTTGTTTAGTTGACAGTGGTAAAAAATTTTACTCAGTAGAACTTTTAGTGTGAAGCTTGGTGGACTCATTAAAGAAGACACTGACTCAGTCCAGGTTCCCTAGAAAATAGAGCTTATGGCAAATTTCAGGTGCTAATGCTTTATTGGAAGGAACAATTCAGAGCAGTGAGATTGAGGGAAATGTGAAGTGAGCGGAGGGGAAAGTGGAAAGCAAAGGCAATTAGCTATATCTATGAGCTATTCACAGCTTAATAAAAACATGCATGCTGTTATTTGGTCATGCAGGTCACCTCTGATCAGGAATAGAAGTTAATTTGATATTTCTCTCCTGTCTCTTGTCTATCATTGATCAGTAATATGCCAAGACCATTAATTCTTCTGTGTTTCCATACGTAGAACACACAGGAATTCTGCTAAGGAAAAGTAACTGCCCCCTGCAATGTGGACGGGGTCACATACCATCACTTGACATTAGTTGGCTGGTGGGTCGCCATGAGGAGTGTCCTGTAAATGACACAGCATAGGTGTCTGCTCCTGGCAGTACATGAATCACATCTGATGGGTAGCATCCTGCCCCGTTGCCTCCGTGGTTCTGAGACAAGAAAGTGAGCACATCCTGCTGTTCTTGCTCCGAAATGTCTATCCGCCTTTGATCTGCCCTCTTAATTGCTGTGGAGAGAAAAAGGGTTTGACTGATCAATAGCTGCATAGGAACTGCCAGAGGCAGTGCTGCTTGTCTGTGGTTAAGACAATGCTTCCCACACAACCATTGCATTATAGGCTATGCCCTGATTCTTTGACAAGAGAGCGCTGACATCTGCCCTGAGAGGATCAGGGCTAGTGTTGCAAGTGAATCGAGTAGGGATCTGGGACGACCACGACCTCATGAATCTTTTAGGTCTTTGATGACGAAAACACCATTTTAGGTGGGGTTTCACCAGAAGCATCTTAGCCTGAGACAAGGACTAGGAATTATAACCAGGCGGGACCCTACGGGGCCTTCCCCCGACAGCCCCTTCCCCCATAGCTTCTTCTTTGGCATCTCCCTAAAGTGCCTAGATAACAGCATCTGAGGCACATTTCCTGCACTGCTTTACAAATGCAAAAAATCCCTCCCACCGAATGGACGATGCTAACTACTTGATGACTCTGAGCACACAGCCCCCAGGCCTCCTAGACTGATAAAGTTCACCCCTGTGACACACCCTGGTACCTCTTAATCAGCCAGTTCGGGATCGCACACAAGCTGATGACTTACCCTGCCACCCCCGTCCCTCACCTGGCTTTTTAAAATGATTTGCAATTTTGGTTGGGGAGATTGGGATATTTTTGAGTCATGAGCCATCTGTGTCCTTGCATGGCCCTACAATAAACCTTTCTCTGCTCCAAACTCTGATGTTTCAGTTTGTTGGGCCTCACTGTGCTTCGGGCCCAGGAACTTGCACTAGCAGGATCAGACAGGATTTAGGAAGTGGTCTCAGCCTGACAGTTACCTCTGGGGATACCAATGGCTTCCGTCCCCTGCTTCCAGGTTTCATCTGCTCAGAGAATGAGCGTAGAAGTCCCTTGCAGTAGAATGGGGGCAGTTCAATTTCCACCACGGCTAAAGCAGAGGGCACTGGTTGGCTGAGGAAACGTGACATCAATCTGCTCTAATCTCTACATCAGTCATCTAGGAACTAGGTATGCTCCTGGTTTACTATTTTGTTATATGTGTATAGGGGAGGTTTCAAGGACCCCACTCGCCTGTCCATGTCACAATGCCATTAGTCTCTAAGTACCAAAGCGAAGGAACCAATTGCTCCTAAGTCGATGTCTGCATGTCCCAATTATTCATTTGGGGAGCAGATAAACAAGCACAGGTTGTGTGTGTGTGTGCATGTGTGTGTGTTATGAATATGTGAACCCATTTTTATCCATTTTGAGAAAGACAAGAGCCAAGGTAATTTACTACTTGGTTTGCATAAATCCGAATCGAAGTAGGGGATTAAAATGGCATTTTAGTTTCCCCCATACTCAGTGTCAGGTTACGCCTTGTATTATACCGTCTTCAAAAAGTCAGATTGTTCACTTCCCCTTTGAAGTTCTCTGGAAAACGGCACAGACTTCTCTAGGGACAGATTGAAGGAGTACTTACTGTATATGTGTTTGAGGGCGCTACAGAAACCCTCTGTAGAGGACTTGATCTGCCCCTTCATAGACAGACTGTAGAACTATGAACTGAGTTAGGTCTGGGACCTGAATAAAGTTCTGTGGTTTTCCATTTTGGTGGCCAGAGCTAATTTCTCCTGATTTTAATCAAACTATCCATGAATGAGGTACCCATCTCTCCCCCTGCAGGAAGACCACAATATATTAGTTGTTGCCATAGATTCCTGTGGGTCAGAGCTCTGCTATTGCTACACCAAATTTGATTCCCATTTCTTGACCTTGCTTGTGACGATTAAGTGCTAAAGCGTGGCCTCTAGTCCAGAATCCTATCCTTTCTAAATTATGGGAGGTTCCATGGCCTATAAAGGAGAGCCACTGCAGCGGATCTCAAAGTTGACAATGGGGCCCCTTAGTGGTGTTTCCTAGTAGGAAAGGTGGGCTCAGGCCTTGCCATGGGAAGGAAGTGATGGCTTCTCAGACTGCCTAACAAATCCGCTCCATCATTCCTACTTCTCTAAGCCTTCAGAGTCCTCCTCCAACAGCCTGAGAAGGAAGTTCTGGAATCCCTACTTTGATTACTGCTGGCTATCGATAAGGCCAGGCTTAGGACTCATCCACAGCACTTCTAGGAATTTTTTGAGATGGCCTTCTCAAAGCTTCAAGTCCCAAACAACGGGTTAGTGCCCTCGTGTCCACAGGTTATTGCTTGTCCAGCATTACCTTCCATGTTCCTGGGCATAGTACCCACTGCACCCACCTCACTTATGTTCCTCTTTCCTATTGGTACCTATTAACCAATGTCCTGCGATTCTTTTGAAGTATAAGACTATTCCTGGAGAAGTAGCTATAATTTCTTGTTGGTCTTTGCTGAGACTTAACTCGATTACTGTCTTAAAAGCAGAGTTCCCATTGTGGCTCAGTGGTGACGAACCCAACTAGTACCCAAGAGGATGTGGGTTCAATCCAGGGCCTCACTCAGTGGGTTAAGGATTGGGTGTTGATGTGAGCTGTGGTGTAGGTCACAGATATGGCTTGGATCTGGTGTTGTTGGGGCTGTGGTGTAGGCTGGCAGCTGTAGCTCCAATTGGACCCCTAGCCTGGGAACTTCCATATGCCTCGGGTATGGCCCTAAAAATACAAAAAAAAAGAAAGAAAGAAAGAAAGAAAGAAAGAAAGAAAGAAAGAAAGAAAGAAAGAAAGAAAGAAAGAAAGAAAGAAAGAAAGAAAGAAAGAAAGAAAGAAAGAAAAAAAAAGGCAATAAAGGGTGATTGCTTTGGCTGTGGAAAATAACAAGCATTGTCTTGCAACAGCCTTGTTCTGCAGCTGCAGGAGCTAAAAAGTCTTTTTTAAATTCCCATAATGGTCTTCTTATTTTCATAGCAGGCATTGTATTGGTAAACAACCACATATTAAACCTGTACTTTTCTGCTTGCAAGCTCTGTAGTCCTGCCAAAAGGAGCCCTGCCTCACTCTTTAACTATCATTTCCTTCATATGGATTAATGCAACAGCTACTTGATTCTGCAATGACTTGATCTCATCCCCCACCATATTATCCCCTGGAGAAAATTGTATTAATTGTGATGCTATTACGTACCAGGGGTTATTAACATTACGGCTACTTGCAACAATTGGGAACCTATTTCTTCTAGACAGAGTCCTTCTTAGTACTTAGTCTCAACCTTTAGGTCTGCTTTCTAGAACTACTCCTAGTCATTATCCCAATTTCCCTAGAAAAAAAAGCCAGAATCAAAGCTTAAATGTTGATGGTTTGTTAGGAGATGTAATTTCAACTTAACAAAAGTGGGAGAAAAGGGAGTACCACAGGGGAGAGGGAAAGGCATTTAAGCTGGTGAATGATGAAGCTGTCTACATCTGCCCAGAGAGACATGGCCAGTTGCTCGGTCTTGTGGGAGATATCCAGTTTGGCCTTCTGGGAGAGGGACAGAATATTTGACATGTGAGCTGGCTCCCATCCTCTCTCTTGGGTTGGTCCAATTTCGCTAAATGAGATGATGACATCACTGCACTTTCTGCATTTCATCACCTGGCCCTTTGGGACAGCTGCTCAGAAAGTCATATCTCATGCCCTGTGGTACGACGACCGACGACATTTCACCCAAGCCTGGAGAGCCAGGAGAATCCAGTGTCCACGGCCAGATCCAAAGGACCCCAGGGTGTCACCCTGTGGTTCCAACCTGATGTGTGTGATGAAGTCTACACAGGAGCCTGGTGCTCACTCTGGGAGTGAAGCAGATGAAGCTGATTGCCCCTTACTTATATTTTTATTTCTAATGCTTTTTTTTAGGCAGTGAGTTTTCACACAATCCTTTAAGTTCGGGAATGGAAGAAAAGAAAGAAGAAACTCAGTCATCCGGCTAATTCTGAAGTTGCAGAACAGATTTTGACTGAACAACAAGGCCAGTGCTAATCTTAGGCAATACCTGGTTTTGACCGATATCTAATAACACGTGTCCTTTTAGTTAAAGTCATATATTTCTTATTTAAATGACAGGCATTTGAGACTCTTATTTGGTTTTTGCTAACCTATAGAAATGTGACCATGTGATCTGGAGGTTAACTATTAAGACACGTCCACGTTTTTTTAGTAGCTAAACAGGAGTTTGCAAAGAAGGCTCATTATTTTGCAGAGACCTAAATGTACAAAAAAAAAAAAAAAGAGAGAGATAGAGATGAAAGACATAAGTCTTTATGGCATAACAATATCATGTTCTGGATAATTAAGTGTGGACCTCTGTGTCTGTCTGTCTGTCTGTCTGTCTGTCTATCTATCTATCTAATCTCTTTGTCAATCATCTGTCTTTCTTTATACACATCTATCTTTGTACACACACATATATACATATATGCAGTCTTTCATTTGGTTACCCTTTTATTTCCAAGGTCAAACACTCAGCTGGTGAACAGAGAGATTTAATTAACAGTACTTAAGGCATCTAAAAGGATACAGCTTTAGGATACAGGCAGTTAAACATTGCTAATGGACAGACTGCCTTAAGGGTTAGCATCTATTATTAAGTATTTTTGTGACACACGGAAAAACAACCTGCCACCACAAAGGAACTCTGAAAAGAGCAGTGGATCAAAGTGGCACACAGTATTCATTTTTTGACAAACAACTAGGATCTGGAAAGCACACTGGAGCAGATATTAATATCTACATTGAAAAAGGAATCTACAGCTGCATTCTAAGTGCTTAACAAAAGAAGAATGGGGTAGAAATATTACCACCTAATAATGTAAATCACCTATTCAGTTCACATTTCCCACATATATCAGGCACTTGGTTAAACACTACACAGATGTTATCTTCTTTCGTCTTTACACATAGGTATGATTATTTTACTAGATAAAGAAACTGAATCCCAGAGTTTAAAAAATTAATTCAATGGAAATAGTAGTTGAATTCAGACCTGTTTGCTTAGAGCGTGTGCTCTTAAGCCACTACGTTGTATGTCCTCTTGCTAACACTGATAGAGTCTCTCCAAGGTGCCAAGTTCTTTTTTTTTAGGGCCACACTTGCAGCATATGGAGGTTCCCAGTCTAGTGGTCTAATCGGAGCTGTTGCTGCTGGCTTACACCAGAGCCACAGCAATGCCAGATCTGAGCTGTGTCTGCAACCTACACCACAGCTCACGGCAATGCCCGAGCCTTAATCCATTAAGCAAGGCTGGGGATCGAACCCGCAACCTCATGGTTCCTAATTGGATTCGTTTCTTCTGCGCCACGGAACTCCTGTGCCAGGTTCTTTATGTTCATGATCTCAAGAGTCTTCTCAATCACACTGGGCTCAGACATGAGAACACAGGGGCTTGGTAAAGACCAGAGGCTTTTCTAAAGCCCCACAGTTATTAATTGATGGAGGCAGTACAACCTCAAGCAATCTCATTCCAAAGTCCCAATTTTTCCCAGTACTCTATGTGGCTGTCTAGGTTGTCAAACAATATAGCTAGTGCAGCCTTGCAAATTCTGTCTCTGGTTTCTTTCCACTCCATAATGTGTTTGATACAGAAACATACAGGTGCAGGAATGACTGCGATTACACAGAAGCATTACAGAAGCATTCGCTAATAGTCTCGATAATGACTCACCATCATTTAAAGACACCATACTTTCCCTCCAGCCCAAAACGCTATCGCTGTTATCCACAGTTTACAGTCGAGGAAAATGTTTGATCTCTCAATCATTTCTGAATTCAAATGTACAAAATAGTAAAAAGCCAAGCTGTTATTTTGCTTTGGGACATCAACTTCAATGCTTAAAAAAAAACTGGCCATCTGAAGTTCCAAAGGTAGCAGTGCAGAAGGCAAGCTCTGCTCTCCTGGCTCCTCTCAAGGGCTGGTCCCCAAATTTCAACCCTCAGCAAAAGGAAAACTGAGAGGACGGGGATGCGGGAAATAGAAATACCATTCGTGTTTGAAAAGTTTATACAGAAGGGAGGACATCAAGATATTGAGCTAGGTTGTAAAGACAACTAACATAGATATTTATTTTTTAATGATACCCCTTAAAACTGGTGATAATATGGTGAAATGAACTTTGATCATCCCAAAGGAACGCCCTTTTGGAAATCCATTTGATAACAATAGAAAGAGTCTTGAAAGTTTTTATCTGTTAGCACAAAAATTCCTTTCAGAAATCCCTCTGAAGGATCTAATTCCAAAGGGCGAAAGTTTGATATGCCAAAAGACTCTGCAGTTGTCACATGGTGTTGGTGTTGCATTTAATGGACAGATGCGAACAGACAAGAGACAAGACTACACATAACTTTAATATGGGTATAAGATACAGCTTTTGACAAAAATAGCTCTGCAGAGCACAGATGCTTCAGCATCCAAATTAGGGAAGCCTTGCCAGTGTCCCCACAAAGGTGCTCACCCACAAAATGTGGATGAGGACCGCGTAGGGTCTTTGGAATAATCCTTCTGCCATTCTTCCAGACGCTAGGAGAGGAGAGTAGGAACTATAACGGATTCCTGCCTACCATCCTGGAGCATCTGGCTACTGGCAGACTTTCTCTTCGCCAGGAGAAAGTGGCTGGTAGTCATCCAGGCGTGTTTACGATGGTTGTGTGGAACGGAGTGAATTCAATGTATACTCCCTCAAAATATCCATTGCAGCTATTTTATAAAGCTAAACAGGTTCTGTACATATAGAACCTGAAATAGATAATTATAGGATGATTTGAAATTGTTAATATTGACTATTTTTTAAAACATAGTTGACGTACGATAGTGTCGGGTGGACTACAAAATGACTTGACATTTGCATGCACTGTGAAATGATCACCCCAATAAGTCTAGTGACCATCTGACCCCACACAAAATTCTTACTACATTATTGACCATATTCCTTATGCTGTATATTACCTTCTAATGATTTATTTATTATATAACTGGAGTCTAATCTCCTTCTCCTGTTTTACCCACCCTCCCCCATACACTGGCCCCTTCTGGCAACCAACCATTTTTGTTTGTTTGTTTGTTTCTTCTGCATCTAAGAGTTTTCTTTTTCTTTTGTTTTGTTTTGTTTTTTACATCCCACATATAAGTGAGATCATGAAGTATTTGCCCTTTTCGGTCTGACTTATTTCACTTAGCTTTAATACGCTCTAGATCCATCCATGTTCTTGCAAATGACAAGAATTCATTTTCTTAGGGCTGAGTATTATTCCATTGAATGTTATCTATTTGTCTATTAATGGACAATTAGGTTGCTTCCACATTTTGCCTATTTTAAATAATACTGCAATGAAGATTGGCGTGCATATACATTTTAAATTTAGTGTTTTTGTTTTCTTTGGGAAAATATGTGGACGTGAACTCACTGGATCATATGGCAGATGTATTTTTGTTTTTTGTTTGTTTGTTTGTTTCAGAAGAACGTCCATACTGTTTTCCATATTGGCTGCACCAATTTACAATTCCACCAACAGTACATAAGGGTTTGCTTTTCTCCACATCCTTGCCAGCACTTCTTTTCTTTTCCATGAGAGCCACTCTTTCAAATCCCCCCTCATTCATCTGCATCCTCAAAAACGAAAACACAAACAAACGAACAAAGTGAAAAGTGCTAAACTGAGAAGGGGTCCAGCTGGCTTTTGATTTCAGCAGTGCCATCAACTATCTGGAGCTATCTGCAGAGGAATGCTTTCAGACCTGTCCACGCTTGGGCTTCATGTCCCACCTGTCAAAGAAGGAGAAGGATTCTAGATGACACCTCAGGGCCCCAGAGCAATATGCTTTCATTTTAAAAGCCGATATAATGTGAACACAAGATTCCCTATTTTGGTAAACAATGTCTTTGTTACATACAGAAAGACAAAAGCAGGGCTGGTGAAAACACAGAAAATCCATGGGAAAGAGAGACTGGCACACTGTTATCTTCCCAACTCAATGTTCCAACCTATTCAAGTCTATTAGCCTATTTTGTTGCTCAGTTTTAAAATGTTCTTTAATTAAGTCATTTGAAATTGCTTAGTTTAATTGGATTCTTGATTCTCATTGAGACAAAAAGCAAATGGATTTTCTTGATGTCAAGAAACCAAGAGATCTTTTCTTTTCTTTGCCCTTTTTTTGGAAGGGGGGCATGGAACCTTAGATGTTACTGTTGCAAACAAGATTTGAGATAATTGGATCTACTTCAGAGTTCAATACTTCTTTCTGAAAAAGGTCACCTAATATATGTCACACACTTTAAAGTAAACATGTTAGAATTTTAAAATAGTAATTTTCTTTACATTGAAAAATATAACAGAAATGGAAAGGCTTTCCTGGGTATGGCCGTTTCAAATGTTCAATCTGA
The DNA here is from genome assembly GCF_016906955.1 of Phacochoerus africanus. Classification (NCBI taxonomy): domain Eukaryota; kingdom Metazoa; phylum Chordata; class Mammalia; order Artiodactyla; family Suidae; genus Phacochoerus; species Phacochoerus africanus. Next base: position 9,411,373 of record NC_062549.1, on the reverse strand, counting down.
AATATGTTTTAATATACAATCTTTCCTTGACATGCTCAAATATCATGACAATTTGTATTACCTTCCTTTCAAGACTGTATCCCAAAGATGGAGTGGAAATTGACCAATTTATGCTTTCCCATCTATCTTGGCTACAGTGGAAGATATAAAATCAAACCACATCAATCCTGAAATATAGTGTTGACATTCACGAGCATCAAAATCAATTCTCTCACATTTTAAAGAAAGTTTAAAATCAGTATATAGAGTTTTAAGGGATTTACTATTTTAACAAAGTGATATTATAATCACTATTTATTTAAGCGATATTTTCTACGTAGGTGAACCCTGTGTGGATATGGCATATTCAACAGTGAAACTCACTGTCTGGCTGGAAAAATAGATTTTAATAAAATAATTATAAAAACGATCACCATAAAGTATGTGCATGATGTTATAGTCATCTCCATGATCCAGAGTTGTCCAGGGCTACCGAAACCCTTCCCTGAAGATGTGACTTTTCAGAGGAGAACAGAGGAATTAGCGGAAAGCACTTCGATCTTGTTCTTGCACTCGAGAACAAGGAGAGACATGGTACACTGAAGTTGGAGAGGAATCCAAGGTTCAGTCAGTCGAACACTGATTTGACTCTTAAGAGGGGAGAAGATCATCAGGACTGCAATCAAAGCAGCAGGTTTCTATACTCAGCGTCTACTACCTAATCACCATGCCACAGTGATGATCGGTGCAACAGTCCCTTGACCTCCCTGGGCTGTTCTAGTAATTTGTTGCCAACAAACCATCCAAGTTTATCTGAACCTATCCAGGTTTTAGCACTGAAAGTCCTGAGTCCTACCAAAACCTTCAATCCCAGGCAAAAAAAAAAAAAAAAGGAGCCACCGGTTGCCTACTGACAAATCACCCCAAGACCTAGTGGTTCAAATATCAATTTATGCGGGTTGTCTGGGATTCCTTGGGTAGTTCTTATGCAAAGTCTTTCATTCAGCTGTGGGTTAATGGTAACTGTAGTTGATCTGAGCCAGTGTCTGTGACAGAAGGTTGTTGTGAAATTTAGTGAGTTAATAAGTAAACATTGACTAGCACAGTGCCTGATACATGCAACCGACCATTATCTACCTGTGTTTTACGTGTTTTTCTGCTCAGAGAGACCTCATTGAATGTATGTTGTTGATTCATTGACCTTGAACTCACAATCTACAGCGCTGTGACTTAGGCCTTGAATGAAGCTTAACCAACACACTTGATTTCTCCAGAAGGCACAGCACAGCATTCTTGAACTCAGAACAATAGCTGGGGCTGCAAAACTACACTCTGGGGCCCTTTTAAACTGTGCAATCGCCACAAAAGCACACAAACACCAAAAAAAAAAAAAAAAAGGACATCAACCACAAAAATGACGTTTGTTTACAGTGTGAGTGCTAAAACAAGAAGAGGAGGCAATGCCTTGATCACCCCCAGCCAACAATGTGCACATCAGGTGATTCAAATTTGTCACCACTCTGCACATGTCCGTGAATGATGATGAAAGTGTCGCAAGTATGGATTTGGAGGTTACAAGTTGATTTAACGAGTAGGTGAATTTGCAAATACGGAATATGGGAATGAGAATCAATTGCACAATAGTGCTCATCATTCACATTTTACAGGGAAATAGACACTCAGTGAGCAGTTAACTAATTTTCTCAAGGTTCTATTGTCACAAAGCGCAAAGTCAGGGTTTAAACCCCAGCACTCTGACTCCAGACCTCAGCCCTTCACCACTATGCTGCCTCTGATGATACAGTACTTTTGATGGAATGGTACTCATATCAACAATCAGACATAAGAAGATACGACAGAGAAAATGTTATAAAATGTTAACACAAAATCTCTGTGGCTTATAGCACCAGACACTTGATTTTTCTTGCTGCCAGACCTGTGGGATGGCTGGGATTCTGCTGATCTCATTAAGGTTCAACTGAGCTTGCATCAGGCTGTAGTTTGGGTTCAGGTCACTCCTTTCTCCATTCTCCTTGAACAAGTGGCTACTCAGAGCTTGGTCTGATCACAAATGGCAGAAAGGCAATAAGCCAAAGGGTTTAACACACCACACTTAATACAAACCCATTCAAGGCCTGAGTCATGGTACATCCATAAGAGTCAAGGCAAGTCACGTGTCCAATCCCAATGTCCATGGTTTTACCTACTCTAGTCAGAGATTCTGCAAGGTAATTTGGCACAGGGTGATGACGCATAACTCTAATAAAGAGAGGATCGAACAGTGAAACCATAATCTAAACGTTGGCAATGTCTTACGTCAAATTTAAAAACATTGCTCTTTTGCCACAGCACTCACATTTTTTTTTAAGAAGGTAAGAAAAGTTTTCACCCAAAACCCCTTAACTCAAGCTGAAGAACCACACTCATTCTCCTGATTCATTCTGGCCCTGCACTGGGATGAGGGAGCCCTTGCTCTGAGGCTGGTTTGGACAGTGCTGTCTTGAAGAAGAAGGGGGGAATATTACTCAGCCATTAAAAGGAACGAAATACTGGCATTTTTAGCAACATGGATGGACCTAGAAATTATCATGCTAAGTGAGGTCAGTCAGACAATGAGACACCAACATCAAATGCTATCACTGACATATGGAATCTGAAAAAAGGACAGACTAAACTTCTTTGCAAAACAGATGCTGACTCACAGACTTTGAAAAACTTATGGTTTCCAAAGGAGACAGGTCAGGGAGTGGGGGGATACGCTGGGGTTGTGGGATGGAAATCCTATAAAATTGGATTGTGATGATCATTGTACTACTATAAATGTAATAAATTCATTGAGTAATAAAAAATTAATTAAAACAAACAAAAAAAAAAGCCAAGGGCTCTGCAAATATGCTGTCAATTGTAGAGAACTGGACAGAACTGGACTAAGTATGTGCTAAAGAATAACAGGCTGTCCATATGCTACTGACAATTCACAGGTGAGAGGCAATGCCCCCTCTCACTTTGTGAACTGACCAGCACAAGCTGCAGAGGTTGTTTAGATGGAACCCCGGGGAATTAGGTTTCTTATGCCCATAATCTTAAGGGAATTGGCAAAAAGCTGACCATTCAAGAACCCAGCCCTGCGCCAGCCAATTCGTCTTCCTTCCACCCTTGCCCGACTTTCATCAGCCATTTCTATCAGCCCCTTGCCATAACCTGACACTTGCTTGACAACTGTTGTCAGGTACTCCTAATTCTGCATTCCACCCTCCCCATTGCATCAGATACCCCATTCCTAGCTCCTTGGTGATCTGATGCATTCTAGGTGGAATTCGAGTCTGCTCTTCTCCTTTGGGACTTGTTCTGTCTTCTCTTGGTGAGTCAAGGAAAATCTATCCCTATAGTTTTTCATCAACCTTTAAGTCTATCCTTTTTTTTTTTTCTTTTCCACTTGATTGGCACTGATTTGCCTTGCATCTGGCATGAGGCCAGAGAGGGCAAGCTCCTAGATGAAGAGTTTACATCTCTTCTCCTGCTCCTAAGTGTTGATCAAATCATTCCGCGGCAGCAGCCAGATTAGGTGAAAATCCACTGGATGAGGAGTTTGGAGACCTTCAGTCTTATTCATGCTTTGTCACCGACTCAGTTCATGACTCTGAAAAAAGTACTTCTTTTCTCTGCTCATCTACAAATGGGCTGGTGGAACTCAGTCAACAATTCTTACTGGTCTTTGGTTACTGAGCACATTTTTAAAACTACAATCAAAGGAAGGTATAAAATGATGAAGGCTGAGCTGCTCTAATTTAACATTGGGTGCTGTCGGAGAGAGAAAGGAGTGGGGGATAATCTGCTCCAGCCAATTCATGCTCTGCCTCTCCTGCCTACAGACACCCCCTCAGGGTGCTGAGAGCTCCATGGAGTACAATTTGGGAACCAGTAGATAAAACATAGTCTTTTATCTATTTGGGTCTAAAGTCACTTAAATTTTTTTTTCTCTTAAATTGCATATTAGGTCCCAATGATTGAAAAATCCATATGATATCATTTATATGTGGAATTTAAAATCTATCTACAAAACAGAAGCAGATCACGGACATGGAGAGCAGACTTGTGGTTGCCAAGGGGGAGAGGGGAGGGAGCGGGATGGACGGGGAGTTTGGGGTGGGCAGATGCAAACCATTACATTTAGAGTGGATAAGTAGTGGCATCCCCCCGTAGAGCCCAGAGCATAGTCCAGTCCCTTGGGTTAGAACATGATGGAAGATAGTATGAAAAAAGAATGCGTGTGTGTGTGTGTGTGTGTGTTTGTGTGTGTAACCGAGTCACTTTGTTTTACAACAGAAATTAAAGGAACATTGTACATCGACTCTATTTAGATAAAAAAGTAAATAAATCCAGGGAGTTCCTGCAGTGGCTCCGCAGTAATGAACCTGACTAGTACCCATGAGGACTCAGGTTAGGTCCTGGTCCCACTCAGTGGGTTAAGAAGCTGGCATTGCCACAAGCTGTGGTGTAGGTTGCAGATGTGGCTTGGCTCTGGCATTGCCATGGGTGTGGCGTAGGCCATCCGCTGCACCTCTGATTTGACCCATAGCCTGGGAACTTCCGTATGCCTTGGGGGAGGGTCTAAAAAAATAAAGTAAAATTTAAAAAAAAAAAACAACGAAAATTCTATTTATCATGTACTTGTATTTCAGCCCATCAACAACACAGAACAGTTAAATGAATCATTGATGGGGTGTTAGCAAGAGCTATGCCATGCGTTAGCTGGATCACACTCTGTGTTTTCATATAAAATGAGGGTCTCAGGTTAGAGTAGCCCTAAGACTCCTTCTACATTCTTTATTATAGAATTCGAGGCTTTCTAACCAATCCTGCCCTATCTATTAGCCTCTCATTTGACAATACTCTTATGAAAGGACAATTTTCTGGGACAAATTACATGGTAATGAGTGGGCGGGCAGTGGGTGCCCTCCCAGCCAGAACACGCACGAGCCTGTTGGTAAACATGCAAACTCCACATTCATCTTTATGAGGCTCCATTTGTCTTTTGGCATTTCCGATGAGTAAACCAACCCCCAAACCAATTTGGAGCAAGCAAAATATGTTATCATGAGATATTTGTTTTCTCAAACGATTGTACTCACAAAACCTCTCTCTCCTCTTCCCTCCCTCTCTATTGGTTTTGGTCTGTTGTTTCTGACTAATTACCAGAAAGCTGCAGTTCAGGGATAACACAGATTTCAAAGCTGTGGAGCTGGAAAATGCACTGGACCAAGTCAGAGAGGAAAAGGAATAAAGGAGGAAGAAAAACAAAGGAGAAGAGCAAGAAAGACAATGACCCACAGAAACTGAATTCCCTTTCCTTTTCCCCTTCATTGAATTTTCGAGCCCGAAGTATCTGCAGTACCAGCTCCAGATGGAGAGAGACTGGTCTGTTTGCCATCTGCAGAGATAAAACAGCACGGGGAAGCTGCGGTGTAAAGGCAAAAGCCCTCTGAAATAGAGTTTAATAACATATGTCAGAATTAAGGGGTCTGGTTCGAAATCCTTTGCTTGGACGCTGGGTGCCTCTCTGTGGGTGGGTGTGGTTCAGAGAGGGAAAGCTAAATCCTTTGACAACCAGAAAATAAATGTGGGGGACACTCAGGGGCAGTAAATAAAAGACTTTCACATTACTGAGAAGGAGGCAAAGGGAAAGCAACCACACTTGCCCTAAAGCATTTGGAGACTGTCTGAGGCTAAACATAGACCTGGTCCCTTGAAGCCTCCATTCAGAGGACACATGTGTTGCATAATTAAGGAAGATCAGGGCCAATTCAGAAAGCCAGCTGAGAAAAACGCTGCTGAGTAATTGTTATTCTTCAGATTCTGTAATCAGGGCCAACTTCCAGGGGGATGGAGGGAGAGAAGCAAGTGACAATGGGTGACACCCCGCTGTTGTCATCCCCATTCTGCATGCAGTGCACTCAGAAAAGGACAGGGGCTTTGCAGTCGGAAAGACCTGACTTTGCTTGGCTTTGCCGCAATTCACTGTCTGGGTTGCCTTACATAAATTCCTTACCCCCTTTGTTCTCAGGTGTCCTCATCCATAAGATAATGACTGCGGGAGTTCCCGTCGTGGCGCAGTGGTTAACGAATCCGACTAGGAACCATGAGGTTGCGGTTCAATCCCTGCCTTTGCTCAGTGGTTTAAGGATCTGGCATTGCCATGAGCTGTGGTGTAGGTCGCAGATGCGGCTCGGATCCTGCATTGCTGTGGCCCTAGTGTAGGCTGGCGGCTGCAGCTCCGATTAGACCCCTAGCCTGGGAACCTCCATATGCTGCAGGAGCAGCCCTAGAAAAGGCAAAAAGACAAAAAAAAAAAAGGGTAATGACTGCAAACAAACAGAAAACAAGCACCCTGAGAGGGCTTACACATGCTGGAACTATTGGAAGTGTCTCACATATATGAACTCGTTTAATTCTTACAACAGCACCAGGAAGAAGGTATTCTAGCTCGGTTTTACAAGTGAGGAAATCAAGTCACAGACTGATAAGTAACCAGCTCGAGATGGCACAGCCTAGTTGGCATTCTAGGGCACTAAGCAAAGCACGTGGCAGTTCTGATTCTGTAGAGGAGGTTGGAAGGAGCCCAACACAGCAGCTCATACTAGAAACTCAGCAAATGCTGGCATGTTCGCTTTCCTCCTAATCAATCACTTGTCTACTTAGTAAACACTCGTACGATGCGACTATGTGCCTGAAATCGTGCCGGATGCTAAAGGTTAGGTTTTTTCCCCTCTGAAAACTCATCGAGTGTTTATAATTCTCAGCACCTCTGACATCAGTGCTGATACCACTGGGGGCTTTTGTCCTTGCAGTTCCCTCTGCTAGAAATCCTTTCCTCTCTCAGATATTCCTATGGCTCATTTCCATGCCATTCAAGTCTCTGAGGGGCTTTCTCTAAACACCAGATCAGAAGCAGCAAACTTTATCGTCTCTTCTCTCTTCTTTCCTTGCTTTAGTCTCCTCTGGAGCATTATTTTTTCTATGCATCTAATTTCTGCCTGTTTCAAAATCACAGAGGCTTCATTAGTGCAGGAATTTTGCCTACCTTGCCAACCTCTGTTCCATATCACCAGCCCCTGGTAGACACATACTTATTGAAATGAATGGTCTCCATTTGACCGTTTCATGAATTTAGACAAATAAATTGTCCCCATTTTACAGTTGCATAAATTAAGACACAGAGAAGTTCATGAAAGGCCTTAAGGTGCAAAGGTAGAAGGTAATAGGGCTGGAATCCAAAGGCAGGAAAATTCATACCTGAAGCTGATGCTCTTAGCCACCATGATACCCTGGATGATGCAAAGATACATAACCCAGCTCCTGCCCTCAAGGAGTCCACCAAGCAATCATGCACAGTCTCATACACAAGAACTCTGGTTCATGACACGTGTTTATTCATGTAACATGCAGGGAGCACCTACCACTTATAAGGTGCCACAAATATCATTGTAGGGACACAGAACCACGTAACACAGTCTGTGCACTCAAAGACTGTGTGAAAATGATATCAACGATCTAGAAAGAGATTTTCTGAGGCTAAACATAGGCAGATGCTCCTGAGTGTTGCTTAGCATTGTCTTGGATAAGGAATATGGGTATGTTATTGCTTTCAATTAATATCCTGAAATAAAGAAAAGCAGAGCTGAGAAAGGACGCCCACCCTAAGTTTTGGAAACTTCTGTACACTGAAATAAGTCATAGCATTTCTCCGATTTTCATCCTCTTCATCAGAAAAATTGTGAGATTGGACTATCCCACTTCTTTGCCAGTAAGACCTCACTGGTGCTCCTCCGTGACAGCCTTGATGGAGATGGGGGGTAGGGGTGGTGCATAGAGGCAGGACCAACAAGTCAGAGGGGCTCAGGTGGTGTGTCCCAGCTTGAGCAAGCAGCTCCACGTTCATTTGTGTTGTACTCTGGGCTTCCCAGGAAGATTTCATTGGAAGAAAAGGACTGGTTGCTTTACGAACCTTTGGAAATGATCGCATTCAACAGTAGCTAAGAGCCAGATTAATTTGCAGCTACGCTGGCATCCAGTTTTAGCTTTTCCTAGGAGTCTGAGCTGAGTTCAACTTGGCCAAGTGTTCTGAATATCATAACTGAAAATGTTGACATTCTTTAAGGTTTTCATACAAAATTTCCAAATTGCTCTGAAATTTAGCCTCTCATTGTCTATGGGTTTCCTACTAATGGTTTTGGTGAACATAATAGGTCCAATTTAGAGCTTAAGCGATAATACCTTTTGTGGCTATTCCAGCCTACAGATGAATTCCCTGGTAGAAAACATTCTTACGCATTATAGATAAAAATCTAAAATTACTCTGTGACCTGGTAATTGCACTCTGGGATACCTATTCTAGGGGGAAAAGAAAGCACAAGAAGAAAATACAGCTATTCCTGGTAGCACTGTTGATACTGAGGAAAAATTGGAAACACCCTGAATGTTTAACAAAAGAAAAGGGATTTAAAGTAATAGGTTCATGTAATGGTTTAGAAAAGCTCAAACAAGTGAGAAAGATCTTCAGCTAGAACTTTTTAGTTTTTAAAAAAAAAGTGGTAAGAAGTTCCCATTGTGGCTCAGAGGTAATGAACCAGACTAGTTTGCATGAGGATGTGGGTTTGATCCCTGGCCTTGCTCGGTGGGCTAAGGTTCTGGTGTTGCCATGAGTGGTGGTGTAAGTTGCAGACGTGTCTCAGATCTGGCTTTGCTGTGGCTGTGGCGTAGGCCAGCCATTACAGCTCCGATTCGACCCCTAGCCTGGGAAATTCCATATGCCACAGGCGTGGCCCTAAAATCGCAAACAAAACCAAGTAAAAAAACAAGTGGTTGACTGTCACATGCATTACAAATGATATACGAGGACTGAGAATTATAGGACATAGTTTCTATGGTTATGTATGTGTAGGCATAGGAAAGAATGAAGGAGTCACACAAACTCAGAATAGCGCTATCCTTCAAGGTCTACCTGTGGGTTTGGGAGAAGCAGTGTGTAAAGACAGAGGCTCTTGGGACTTCAAGCTCTAAGAAAAATCCTCTGGATGTTTTTGAAAAGGGCAAAGAGAACTGCACATTACTTGCATACTTTAAACAGTATGCAAGCATGCATACTTCCATACTTTAAACAGTAATAATGTGTAGGAAAAAAACACTAGAAGCCACTGGGCCAAATGTGAATATTAGTTTATTCTGGCTGCTATATCTTTTTTCATCCTTTTCTATATATACTTTGCTTTTTAGGGCTGTACCGTGACATATGGAGGTTCCCAGGCTAGGGGTCCAATCAGGGCTGCAGCTGCCAGCCTATGCCACAGCCACAGCAATGCCAGATCCAAGCCACTTCTGCAAACTATACCACAGCTCACAGCAATGCCGGATCCTTAACCCACTGAGTGAGACCCGGGATTGAACTCACAACCTCATGGATCTTAATTGGGTTTGTTATTGCTGAGCCACAATGGGAACTCCCATCCTTTTCTATATTTTTAAAAATTGATAGCCAACATCCAAGTCTATATCCTTAAGAACTCAATAGTCATTAAGGCAGGGCTTGTGGAAGGAAATTGAGGCTTGATTTCAATCAACTTGGGCTCGGCTGATCAGCTTCCAGCAGTGCATCCTGGCATCATCCGGCCTCTGGTAGCATCTGGGTTAGTGGTAAATCACAAAATGATGTTACAAGACCATGAAACACGCATGTGCAAAGAAGAGATTGGACTGTGTGTGTCTTAGAAGCTCAAGGGCACATCAAATTCCTCCCTAGCAAAGAGGAAACAAAAAAGGGGTACAAAAATGATAAACAATTACTTTTTCTCCCCTTTGGTCACAGGGAAGAACAACCCAGACAGCAGAGTACGGAGACCAGCCCTGATGGATGGAGAAGAAAGATGATATTCTGGCTGAAATTGAGTGGAAGGGGGAACTGCAGGTCACGTGAAATATTTTATGCTTTTAGGGGAGTCTTGGAACTCTGGGAAGCTGCACACCAAGGCCACCCAGCCCAAATATCTAGGACCACTAGGGAGAAGGGATAAAGCACCCAAGTGCAGGCTGAAATGACCCCCAAATTCTCAGAGTCTCCAGAGGACCTCAAGGAGTCTGTACGGTTAGGGCTTGAGGGAGTATCCCAGCGTATTTTCTGCTTGGTAAACTTCTTAAAATAACTTCGTGACCAAAGTCGCAGGAATTTTCAGGCGATCTGGGCAGGGAGGGTAGGCCATCTGACAATTGTCCTTGAAGACCATGGCCACAGGGCCTTTTTGAAGATCTATACCAAGTACAGAGAGTGTTGCATCTGACTATGCTTCAGTGCAAAGTCTTGCCCTCTTCTGGAAAGCCCGTGTGGTGGAATTTATCACATTGTGTTAGAATTGGTTGGTGTCCCTGACGAGCTCAGCTCATCACTGTTTCCACAGTACCTGGTACCTGGGGCTCGACACAAAATACTCATAAGATTCACTGATGAATGAAGTATGGCATTTTTCATTGGAGTTGCAAGCTTCCATAGTCCCAAAGCCATCCTCCTTCAAAGCGATGTGGTTTTTCACGAGCCTTACTTCTTCTTCTCTATGTATTTGCCCCATGAGGATAATAATGTCAATCATTTCTTGACCTGCGTCCTTTCAGCTGACCTATCTCAGGCAGGTCCATCTTCCAAACATGAGCTGTGGCTGTTTCCTGGCTAGATGGTAGCCCAAAAAAGAATTTAAAAAAATGCAGTTCTCTCTTCTGGTTGATTTTTCGAGTTGTTTTCAGAGAAGATATTCCTAAAGAGAGCTTTTTTATGTTTACTTTTTTGGCCACACCCACAGCATGTGGAAGTTCCTGGCCCAGGGATCAAACCCACACCACAGCAGCCACCTGAGCCACTGCAGTGACAAGGCCAGATCCTTAATCCACTAAGCCACACGAGATCTCCATAGAAAGCTTTTTCAAAAAGCATCCTTGGAGTTCCTGTTTTGGCTCAGTGGGTTAAGGATCCGATATAGTATCCATGAGGATTCGGGTTTGATCCCTGTCCTCGCTCAGTGGGTTAAGGAGATGGTGTTGCCACAAGATGTGGCATAGGGTTGCAAATGTGGCTCAGATCTGGTGTTGCTGTGGCTGCGGCGTCGGCCAGCAGCTGAAGCTCCAATTCAACCCCTGGCCTGGGAGCCTCCATATGCAGCAGGTGCACCCTAAAAATAAAAGAAAAGGAAGAAAAAAGGCATCCTTACTGCTTATGGCCCTTGAGGTACCAAGTGGGTGGGCTGAGCACTTAAGCTTATAAGAAGCACAAAGAAAAAGTCACCAAATCCGAGTAAAGAATGAGTGCTAATCCAGCTGAATAGAGGGAGAAAAAGAGTACAGAGCCAGCGAGATCAGAAGTGGGGAGAAGGCTTGGCTTTACTACCACTGGGAGTGGTAGTAAAGATAAGGGACCCCCAAAACAGAGAGAGAGCGAGTAAGATACTGGCAAGGAGACCAAGCCTATTCTCTAACAGGTATTTAGCAGCTTCTCTCCCAGGCGCTGCACTAGGTACTCTAGCTGGAGACATAAAAAGATGGAGCTCCTGGTTTGAATGCACTCATAAACACCCAAGGAAGAAAACTAGGGGTCCTGAGAGATACCAAGAATGGGGGTAGGAGCTCCCATTGTGGCTCAGTGGGTTAAGAACCCTATGTAGTCTCCGTTGGGGATGCGGGTTCGATGCCTGGCATCACTCACTGGGTTAAGGATTTGGTGTTGCCACAAGCTGCAGTGTAGGTCGCAGCTGCAACTCCAATCTGGCATTGCCCTGGCTGTGGCATAGGTCTGATTCAGCCCCTAGCCTGGGAACTTTCACATGACACTGGCGCAGCCATAAAAAAACAAAAACAAAACAAAACAATGGGGGTAATTCAGGACTTCTTTCCAGATCCCTGAAAAATTGAAAAAGCATGTGTTCTGAACAGAGGGGGAGAAAGTTTAAAGCCGCAAGTGTGTGAACGTGTGTGACCTAGTTGGAGACAGTCACGTGATCTGAGAGGAAGGTGGTCAGAGGAATTCACAAGAACTGAAACTGGGGTCACATGTGGGCATCCCTTGAATTCATATGAAGAGTTTTACTGTTTATCTGGGGGATTTTTGATGGAAGACCTGTGAAAGTTTTTAATCAAAGGATCATGTTTTGTTTAGAAGGAAGCAAACATTTTGCGAGCTGGAAATGGACTTAACAGACGAGGAAACAGAAACAAGCAGCTACTCCTTTTTTTTTATTGCTATAAAGTATAGTTGATTTACAATGTAGTGCCAATTTCTGCTGTGCAGCAAAGTGACTCAGTCATACCTAGATATGCATGCTTTTTTTAGATTAAGAGAGCAGTTTGCTTAGTAGCAAAAACAGCTTAATCCCAAACACCTAAGTATTCAGTATGGGCACTTTCATGAAATTCCAAATTCTATTGTGTTTTATTCTTATTCCCTGAAAACCTAGAAATAAAGAGTCATGCTATCAGTTTCGTATCTCTGTAGGTCTGCTACTAGACTGGGTGTCTGGGTGGCAGACAGAGGAAGAGAGTGGCCCAGTCGGATGTCAAACTCCTGGCCAACCTTAAAAATCAGGAGCTGGCCTTCATGCTTGGCAGATACCAGCTGCCAGCCACCAGCCTGTCCAACTCCCCTTGCTAGCAGCCCCATGGCAATATTTTAATGAATCGCCACATTAGACTGATACTTTCATTCATTTCTGTATTCTGGAGGCAGACTCAGGCAAACTATAAGGTTTTCTGGTAGAAAAGAAGCATGAACTCTGCTTGGGAGCCAGGAAAACTCCATGTTTCCCAAGTCCTCCAAGGCAGAGAGCCAGTAGGTTTTGGGAACTGACCTAATAATGGTGCCAGGGACTCAGTGAGAACTCCTTGAGTTGGGAACTAACCAGGCAAGCTGGGATCCAAGTACTAGCACACGCTTACCTGGCTATGTGACCTTGATCAAGGTAATGTCTCTATGTCTTATTTCCTCCTCGATGAAATAAAGATGACAGTCAATGCTTTATATCGTCATTGAGAAGATGAAATGAGACAATAAAGGCAAGACAGTTGACACAGTCCTTGGCACATAGTAAGTACTTAATAAATGCTGACATCTAAGCAGAATCATTCTCATTATTATTTGAGAATTATGACCACATGTTTATTTTTGTATCCCAGAACCTAGCATATCACCTTTTTTTTTCATATTCTTTTCCATCATGGGCTATCCTAAAGGATTCTGCTAAGATGTATATATATTTTATATGTAAACATTTTATATATATATTTGGCTGTGCCCATAGACATGTGAAAGCTCTCGGGCTGGGGATTGAACCTGTAACACAGCAGCTGCCCCAGCCCCTGCAGTGACCAACGCTGGATCCTTAACCCTATGCGCCACAAGAGAATCCCAAGCTCTTGACCTTTTGTTCCCTAAGGCATCTGATAGACATGGGGTTCCAAAGAAGATTTTAGTTCCTTGCAGTGTAAGACGGAACTACCTACACTTACCTCAGATGTTACTTCAGGCAGCGCACAGGACCATTTAAAACAAAGATCTTAACTGGGTCATCGCGGGTAAGGCCAGCCACCAGAAAGAGTACTAGTTGCTCTAGAAGAGTCAGATACTTTGTGATCTTCTAAAAAATGAGTGTGACCCACTGCACATCAGGAAGCTCTCTCAAGAGCCAGCATCCCACTCACCCCACCAGGCATTTTAGGTCCACTTATTGGTAAAGAAACTGAGTCTTGAGATCAAAGGGCTGATAAGGAACAGAACTGGGACCAGATTTCCAAACTCCAAGTTTCATATTTTTTTTTCCAGAAATATAACAACTTATATTGGAATCTTTCCTTATAATTTTATATGCATTTCAAACATATTATTTGAAAAAAAATAAAAAGTACACAAATGTATAGGACCTACTTCCTTTCCCCAGTCTCACATTTCTCTCCCTTAGGATAACAATTGGGTATTATATACTGTTCCCAGATAGTTTTGATTTTCATGTGAGAATATATAGTGGACACTTTCTAAATGAACATAATAGTTCTACGTCATTCTTCCCAAAGGCTGCATGGTCATTCATAGTCTACTTATATCACAGTTTATTTAACTGTTCTCCAATTGATGAGCATTTAAATTGTGTCTGTTTTCTACGATTACAAGTTTCATATTTTTGTTTCTTCACTCAAAGAAGGAAAAGAACAAGAAACAAATTCCTGTGTATTTCACAAATGTGCCCAGCTGCATAAAATAAGATGACTGGCTCTAGAATCTAAAATTTCAAGACACTGCTTTTTTTTCTTACTTTTTCTATTCCATTTATATTGTGAAGATTCACTGGGTGATGTTTCTGAGGTGAGAGATGACCCCATCCACTTAAAAGTAGTTTGCTTGTGAAAATAGACTTGTGTTTTCTCGGGAAGCCTCAATATAACCTCACGTTTGTACAGCAAAGTGGAGACCGATTTCTAACAGTGCCTCTCAGACTTTAACAACATCTTCAAATAAGATTCTGACAAATGGGAGTTCCCACGGTGGCTCAGAGGGCTAAGGACACAACTAGTGTCCTTGAGGATGAGCATTCCATCCTTGGACTCCATCAATGGGTTAAGGATCCCATATTGCCGTGAGCTGTGGTATGTAGGTCACAGATATGACTCAGATCCTGCATTGCTGTGGCTGTGACTGTGGCTGTGGCGTAGGCTGCAGCTGCAGCTCTGATTGGACCCCTAGCCTGGGAACTTCCACATGCCACAGGTGTGGCCATAAAAAAAATATATATATATCCTGACAATGACCAGATGTCACCAACTCTCCCACGACCACCTTAGTTGAAGCCCCCAGCATCCCTGCCCTGGATGACTGCAGTGGTCTCATCAGACGCCCTGCTTATCCTCTTGCATCTAAATAACCTACACCCATCCTAACATCATGGCGAGCTCTTCTAAAGGCAAAACAGGTCAATGGCTTCCATCCACACTCCTGGACATGACCTTTACAGCCCTACCTGATCTGAACACTGGCTACCTTCATCTTCTTCCTCTGCTCACACCCAGGCGTGCTGACCTTCTTCTGTTCCTTGAACAAGTCCCGTCTGCCTCTTCCTCCTAGACTTGGCCCTGATCTTTTCTCTCTGCCTGGAAAGCTCTCCTCTTGATCTTCAAAAGTCTCACTCCTTCTCTTCACTCAGATTATGCTGAGACGTTCTTTCTTCAGAAATGCCTTCTGTTTCTTGCCCAATCACCCCACCTCTATTAGCCCCTGCCACCTATCCTATCACCCAGTGAATCTGTCAAGGCCCACCAGCTTACATTACAGAAAACACAGCCATCAAAAGCCAGTGGCTTAGCACACCCAAAGTTTAATTTCTGCTCACAGTCATAGCCATCTCGGGTCAACTCTGGGCTCTGCTCCTTGCTTCCTCACTCCAGGTACCAGCCTGGAGGACCATCTACCATCTAAACGTCACTCGGAACTGTGGCAGAGAGACGGAAACAGGGAAAATCAAGCCCTAGCTCTTAAAGCTTCCAACCGGAAGCTATGCCTGTCATTTCTGTTCACATTTAACTGGTCAAAGTGAGTCACTTAGGCATATGTGACATCAAGAGGGCAGGAAGGTGCCATTCTAGCACATGCCCTGAGGGAAAACTGGAGGCATTTGATAAGCAGCATTCATGCTACCATGGTCCCCTTCAATCTTCTTAGTAGCAGTTATTACTACTTGAAATTATATCTGTTCTTTCTTTTTTTCTTTTTCTTTTCTTTCTTTCTTTCTTTTTTTTTTTTTTTTTTTTTTTTTTTTTGCTTTTTAGGGCCATACCTGCAGCATATGGAAGTTCCCAGGCTAGGGGTTGAATCAGAGTTATAGCTGCCAGCCTACACCACAGCCACAGCAATGCAGCATCCAAGCTGCGTCTGTGACCCACACCACAGCTTACAGCAATGCTGGATCCTTAACCCACTGAGTGAGAACAGGAGTTGAACCCGCATCCTCATGGATACTAGTTGGATTCGTTTCCACTGAGCCACAACGGGAACTGCCTGTATTTGTTCATTTTTAATGAGGCTTCAACATCAGTAAATACCATCACACATACCCCTACGCTTTATGCAAATGTCTTCATGCAAATATTGACTTAGCAATAGGGCAACCCTCTGAATAATAACTCACAGTGGGAGTTCGAGCACATTTGACTTTCATAGATCATAAAGAACACAGTACACTTCTCTTTAGGAAATCATATTTTGTTGTTTTTCAAATAGAATAAAGTTTTCTAGAATAGCAATCCCAAGAAGCAAAAAGAACCGTCAACTATTCAACACCTACTTAAGCACAAGTCTGCCCTGTGTCATGAGGACAGGTAATATTTTATGGTTGATTGATATTTTCTAGGAAATGTGATTTCTTGTCTATTGTTGACAGATTTATGGGGAAAAAAAAACAGAACCCCATGTATATTACCAGAAATTCAGCAAATAATCATTTACAGGAAAGATATGTATGATCCCCAAACTATTTTTTCTGTTCTTCTCTAAACACACACAGGAGCACACACATGCAATCACTAACTAAATTTACTTTGGAAATCCCAAAGGACCTGAAATTTCTACTTTAGTTGAAACAAAACATTTCTTAGAGCCAAAAGAGTAACTCTCACATAGTGTGCTATGCAAAATCCATTAGGATAAACCTCCAAACTCTCCTTGTAAACCATATAATCATTCCCAGATCACTTTTAGTATGTAGACAGGAAGTCAAGACTATTTACCATAAGTTTTGTTTTATAAGGAGACAGTAAATTTTTACCAACATTGCATCTGTTGGATATTTTACATAAAAATCTAAATTTTGAAATTTCCTTGGCAAATCAGAACATATGATTACAATGGGTATATATATTTGCAATGTAACAATTACCTCTATTAATAGAGGCAGTTATTTTTTTGGTATGTTCCCTAAAATCTCTGTTGTGTTGTGTTGACTCTGAGCCAGTTGACATGTTCCATCTTATATCTGGCTGGATTCATGCAATCCTTTCTTTTGTCTTTTAGGCATTTAAGACAAGGTCATCATTTTGGAAAGTCATAGTATGTCACTCAAGATTTTAAATAATAAAATATCTTGGAGTTCCCGTCCTGGCTCAGTGGTGAACGAATCCGACTAGGAACCATGAAGTTGCGGGTTTGGTCCCTGCCCTTGCTCAGTGGGTTAACGATCCGGCATTGCCCTGAGCTGTGGTGTAGGTTGCAGACGCGGCTCGGATCCCGCGTTGCTGTGGCTCTGGCATAGGCCGGCGGCTACAGCTCCAATTCGACCCCTAGCCTGGGAACCTCCACATGCCGTGGGAGCGGCCCAAGAAATAGCAAAAAGACAAAAAAAAAATAATAATAATAATAAAATATCTTCACATCGGGATTTTCCCATATTTCTGTTTTGTTATTGTTTTGTTTGTTTTGTTTTGCTTTTGCTTTTTAGGGCTACACCTGTAGGATATGGAAGGTCCCAGGCTAGGAGTTGAATCAGAGCTATAGCTGCCAGCCCTACACCACAGCCACAGCAACACGGGATCTGAACTGCATCTGTGATCTGTGACCTACACTACAGCTCATGGCAATGCCAGATCCCTGACCCATCGTGCCAGGCCAGGAATCGAACCCACATCCTCATGGATACTAGTTGGATTTGTTTCTGCTGCACCAAAAGAGGAATTCTTTTTTTTTTTTAGACAGAGTTTCTCCTCTCTTTTTTCTTGAAATTTTCTAGATTTATTTACATTCTTTTTCCTTTTGTTTGAACTTAACATTTTGGAGAGCATTCTTTAAATACTTCATTTTTCAGAAATAGACTCACAGGCATAGAGAACAGACTTGTGGTAGCCAAGGGGGAGGAGAGTGGGAGTGGGCAGGACTGGGAGTTTGGGGTTAGTAGATGCAAATAATTACATTTACAATGGATAAGCAATGAGGTCCTACTGTATATATAGGGAACTATATCCAGCCTCTTGGAATAGACCACGGAAGATAATACAGGAAAGGCAAGGTATATATATGTATGATCGGGTCACTTTTTTGTACAGCAGAAATTGGCACAGCATTGAAAATGAACTATACTTTACTAAAAAATGAAATAAAAATACTTTATTTTTACTTTCTAATTATGGACTTAGTGTACCTATCACGCAGCTTTAAAAGTTATTAATATATAGCTGGTCTTGTTTTATTAATAATTCATTTCTTGTTCCCCATTATTACCTTGTCATCCTTTTCTTATACTTATTCATTTTACTTATTTATATTAGTAAATATAATATTAGTATTTATTCATTTTTAACATGGTTATTCTCTGATTCCCTGCTAGAACCGAAGTGTCGGGTTGGCAAGGACCCAATCTTTCAAATTCACTGCTGTATTGTTAACACCTGGAATACCTGGAACAGACTAGATGCCCAGTACACATTTATTGATTATTAAAGAGCCGTTGGAAGTTCCCTTACAGCACCGTGGGGTTAAGGATCCGGCACTGCCACAACTGCGGTGCAGGTTTGATCCCTGGCCTGGGAACCTCCATGTGAGGCAGGTATGGCAAAAAAAAAAAAAAAAGAGCTATTAAAAATAACAGAAGCATCCCCATTGAAAAATCAGGCCTGAGGATAGGGAAAATATTGAATGATCTCTTGGGAACCTTTATAGAACTGTAATGCCACAAAGCCTTTAACCATTTATTCATTAAGCGTATTCCTTCGTCTTGATGCATCCATTCGCTCATCGCTCAGCAGACATAACCAACTACCTCTCCTGTGACAGGCCTTGTGCACAGAGATGTGAATGGCGTGATGAGTAAGACCTAGTTCTTGACCTTAAGGCACTAACCTTCTAGTTGGGAAGACGGAGAAGTAAACAACGAAATGCAATACAAAGGGATCAGCCCCGAAGGTGACAGATTCTCTTGGAATTATCGAGGAGCTGCTGGGCCCAGCTTGTGCCCCGCGCTGTCCCCTGCTCCCCACCCCCCAACACCGTATAATAAACGGGCAGATTTGGACCAATAAAATTAGCCTGGAAATCTGGATAGTTCTCTCAGGGTTTCATTCAATTCTAACGGTGTTGTCGGAATCACCCATTAAGAGCAATCTGCTAACTTTTCCAAATAGAAGCACACAAACCCCGCGTCTCTGGAGGAAGGGGGTCAGGCAATGGAAAAATGGGGAAGAGAGCAAATTCTCTTATATTGTGTGAAGCAGAGATTTTTTTTTTTTAAAGTCCCACATCTGCAGCTTATCACTGGCTAAAAATAAGTGCTGTTTTGCAGTATGCCAGATATTCCTTCTCCCTGGAACTGCTACGTAAAAAATGCAGTGTGGTTGAGGCAGAGAATGGAAGCCATCAGTGAGAAAAACACTGGAGTCACCAAGCCTAAACTGGAGTCCCGCATCATGCAGGCTGGGAGGGATGGAAGAGATGACACAAATCCCATGTTTTCTTCTTACTGACAAGGACAAGAAGAGTCAGAAAGGTTCGGAGGTCAAGGGTAAGAAGCCACTCAGTGGTAGAACAATTCACTCTCCTTGTTTTCTCAGCCTGAGCTGTCATTTTTCTCTCATCTTTTAATCAAGAGCAGCACTTTCCCCTCCAGTTTCTGCGAGAAGCATCATCAGCTATGAGAGCAGCAAGTCAACCCTCCATACTTCATCTTACAGATATTGCCAGCATCTGGTAAGGGGACATATGTACACAGCCCCCGTCCTGGGCATTGCTGTCTGTAAAGAAATACTGCCAAGGGAGGAGTTCCCTGGTGGTCTAGTGGTTAAGGGTCCAACATTGTCACTGCTGTGGCTTGATTTCCCTGGCCCGAGAACTTCTGCATGCTGCAGGTGTGGCCAAAATAATGTTGTCAAGTGAGATAAGAAATACCATCAGGGAGTTCCCGTCGTGGCGCAGTGGTTAACGAATCCGACTAGGAACCATGAGGTTGCGGGTTCGGTCCCTGGCCTTGCTCAGTGGGTTAAGGATCCGGCGTTGCCGTGAGCTGTGGTGTAGGTCGCAGACGCGGCTCGGATCCCGCGTTGCTGTGGCTCTGGCGTAGGCCGGTGGCTACAGCTCTGATGCAACCCCTAGCCTGGGAACTTCCATATGCCGCGGGAGCGGCCCAAAGAAATAGCAAAAAGACAAAAAAAAAAAAAAGAAAAAGAAATACTATCAGGTAAGATAAAATTAATCAGGAAAGAGAAACAAAGGGATTCTAGTCATCATTATTAGTCAGGGCATAATAAAAACCCTGAGAGCTGAATAATTACAGGATTCACACCAACTTTATATAAATGTTTTAAGAATATCATTCCATAGAATATATGTAATAAAGACAAAATATTTCTGATTTTTATGACAATTACTGTCATTTTTTTGACCTGACAAATCAAATACCTCATTTTTTTAAATTATGGTCTCCAGGGGTCATAAGTTACATGCCCCTCAGATGCTACAGGAAGCAAAGGTAGCTGATGAGCCCCGATGTTGTCCCTGCCATGTCGATGTTAAGTATTTAGCACAGATCCACCACTGTATCTGTATTCAAGATGAACTAGACCGAGAACAAGAGATGCTAAAATAGGCCCCGTGGATCGCCCAGTGGGTGGCATTGGTTTGAGGACTCAGCGACTTGACGGATCCCTTCTTGGAACTGCGCAATTGACGGGGAGTCCTCTTCCCCCTCCCATCACCCCTCCTGCTAAGGTATCAGACCTGCATTGCAGCCGGAACGTTCCCTCACCTTCTCCACCTTTCTCCTCTTTAACCTTCCCCGGTCTTTCCCCCCTAAAGTTCTTTTGTCTCTAATCACACCTGTTCCCAAAGGCCCCACATTAAGAGATGCGGATATGTGTGCCTGGGTGTGCTCCAGATTCACTGGTGCTCTGAGCACTTTATTTGTCTTCCTAGGTAACCAAATGTGGATCGAACAGAAGGTAAAAATAGTCACCTTTAGTCATACCTAATTTTGAATCCTGGATGCATGAGCTCGAGTGTAATTTCATCTCTAGAGGTAACCCAGAAAAAAATAAAATTTAGTTCTTTTTTAAAAAAGCTCTAGAATTTTTTTTTATTGTGAAATATAGTTGATTTCCAATGTTTCTTCAATTTCTGTTGTGCAGCAGAGTGACCCAATCACACACATTTCTCTGTGCTGTACAGCAGGGCCCCATTGCCCATCCATTCCAAATAAAAAAATCTCTATAGTTTTTATCTTCTCATCTGTAAAGATATTCTTTTGGGGGGAACGCTAATAAGATATGCTCCAAGAATTGTCATAAGCTCATTACCTTATTTGACAGTGATTTAAAAGTGCAAAATATAAAATTTTTCTTTAATGGTTTTGTGTTATTAGGCTAAGGGTATATTTATGGTCATCTTTAAAAATCATAGACTTCCAGTTCAGTATGCAAGATTAACCATGTATATCGATTAGCACTCCCCCTCAAAGCTCCTTAAATGATCGTATGTTTGGCTTTGAAATGAAAAATCCCAAATGAATGAGAAACAGGGGAAGAGTGGAAGAGCAAATTTTGTGTATTTTTTAAAATAGTGAAGATAGGAGTTCCCGTTGTGGCTCAGTGGTTAATGAATTCGACTAGGAACCACGAGGTTGTGGGTTCGGTCCCTGGCCTTGCTCAGTGGGTTAAGGATCCGGCGTTGCCATGAGCTGTGGTGTAGGTCGCAGACGAGGCTCAGATCCTGCGTTGCTGTGGCTGTGGTGTAGGCTGGCAGCTACCGCTCCAAATAGACCCCTAGCCTGGGAACCTCCCTATGCTGTGGGTGCAGCCCTAGAAAAGGCAAAAAGACAAAAAAAAATCAATAAATAAAATAGTGAAGATAGAAGCAGTGACTGCAGGAGCAGAAGAGTCCAATTCACCACCAGTTCCTCACTGGGGTACCAGTAAGGCAGTCCTGTTTTGCCTCCAGAAGCTTCGCAGGAAGAGTGAGGGGGAACTTGAAAGTCTACATTCAAAAGCAGATATATCCCACCCCCCATGCCTGCTGGCCCTGAGGAGACTGCAGATTTGTTTTCTGGATAAACTGGACATGAGAAACTCTAGTCTCAAGGAGAGAAGGCAGAGGGAACGGGGAAGAAGAGGCACAGGACTGAAAAGAGTGGAATTTGGGAAAAACTGCTCTTGCCCCCTCAGATAATGGAAATAACAATTTACTCTCCTTATTCCTCTAGGGTAGAACATCCATGGATTACCTTCAAGAGGAAAATAAAAAGCTAGAGGTCATCATAGGTGGGGCTAGTCTTAGTGATTTTGGTTTCAAGAGAGGGATGCTGCTGTAACAAATACTTAAAAATGCAGAAGTGGCTTTGGAATCATTGAAAGTGCAGCCTGGTTTCTCTGTGCTGCTTATAGTAAAATGTGAGCAGAACTAGATAAAATTAAGAAGAAATTGCTAAGCAGAAATGAACCAGCACTTGATGATTTGAGAGTCTCCCTGCCTATTCAGATTGCAAAGCATGCTAAAATTAGGAAATTCTTTGTTGGAAAAGTATACTCTGGAGAAATAACCAATAGTGTGGCTAGATAATTTTTTCCAGAGGAGAATATGTATATGAATGATGGGTCTGATAAAATCTTCCCAGTAGAAGCCAGGAATAGAGATAAGGAAGAGAAATAGGGATCATTCAGGAAGGATCTGAATATCTAAAAGTGTGAATCTGGGAGTTCCTGTCATGGCTCAGTGGTTAACGAATCCGACTGGGAACCATGAGGTTGCAGGTTCGATCCCTGGTCTAGCTCAGTGGGTTAAGGATCCGGCATTGCCCTGAGCTGTGGTGTAGGTCGAAGACATGGCTCAGAACCCACGTTGCTGTGGCTGTGGTGTAGGCTGGAGGCTACAGCTCTGATTAGACCCCTAGCCTGGAAACCTCCATCTGCCCCGGGTGTGGCCCTAGAAAAAGACAAAAAAAAAAAAAGTGTGAATCTGGGTGACATACATAGGAAACCCATTTAGCTTTTGAGAAGGTTGTGCAAGTATAAATGCAGCCAGAAATGGACTCAAAGGGAGAGAGACTAGACAAAATGAACGAAGGTTGTCAGATTCCCAAAAACTATAGGCGGAAAAATGATACTGATTTTGATCACTATACAGTGAAGCCTGACAGTAGACAAGCCCACTCTATAAACACAGAGATACCAATTAGCATTTCAAAAGCTCCAACATATGCTAAAGACCAATGTAATCAAGCAAAAAGGAAACTGGAAGAAATGGAAATCATATCCTAGGAAAAAGTAAACTACCCTCTCTCTCTCTCTCTCTCTCTCTCTCTCTCTCTCTCTCTCTCTCTCTCTCTCTCTCTCTCACACACACACACACACACACAATCTCCCAACTAGAATTAATTTCCTGAGAGAGCTAAAAGACGATGGGGCCCCAGTGAAATAACAAGATGTTAGAAAAAAAGAAACTATCAGATGATTTTTTAAAAGCACTTGAAATAGAAAAAATCTAATAGATGAAATTAAAATATCACTGGAAACATTGGAAAATAAGATTGAGAACATTTCCCAGAAAACAAGCCCAGAGATAAGAAACAGGAAGGACGTGAAAATCAGAGCACCATTCTTTGAGGTACCACCCAGTGAATAGGAATTTAAAAAGACAAAAGAGTGAAACACAGTAAACAGAGAAAACAGAAAGGAGAAAATTAATGGCCACAACAAAAAAAAATTACATTATAATTTCCCAGTATTGAAGACTCTGGTACAATATGTTTCTAGAACTGAATGGGAAAAAAAAAAAAGAAGAAGAAGCACACATCAAGCATATCATTAAAAAATCTCAGACTAGCAAAGACAAAGAGATGCTTAAATCTCCCCAAAAGAAAGACAAGTCGTATAGAAAAGGTCAAAAATCCACAAAGCAGCCATCTTCTTGACAATAACGCTGTAATTCAGAAGACGGAGGAGCAATGTTTTCATATTTCGAATAAAAAATAATTTCAGTCTAGTATTCTCGACACAGTCCACCCATCAGTCAAATGTGAAAGGAGCAAACAAATTTTCAAGCATTCAAAGATTTAAAAATTCATGTACTATAACATGTCATTAGGGAGGTATTAGAGAAGATAGTCAGTGATCTGAGGAAGTATCCAAAGAAAGAGAAAGGATTTGGGCTCAGGGAGATCTAGAAGGCAGGGTGGGGAAGTCCAACGTTGGATGATGGTCCAGAGAAATTCACGGATGCCAACTCAGCAGCAGAGGAACCAAGCCCTATGGGAATGCTGGCTCAGAGACTGTTCTCAGAGAAAGAGAGGGTCGGTGCTGTAGCCCGTGGCAATTATTAATATTTGCTGCGGGATATCCATAGGTGTAGAGAAGAACGTGATGGAGACATTAGCTACCAGATAAAAGAAAAATCGACAAGAGGCGAGGTAAAAATCCTACAGCATTACTGAGCTCCGTGAAGAACGATATTTGTTTAGTCATTATGACGTAATCTGACTATTAATGTAACAAATAATTGTGATATAGCTATGGGGAGGTACTGGGGGGGAGGGGAAATAAGAGGTGGTAGAAACACTTAATTTTTCTTTATCATTGCAGATAGCCAAGAACTATTTTCTGGAAGAAAAATAATAATCATGACATTTCAGTACATGACGTAGACTTGTATAGATAAATATTTTGGAATAAATTTAAATTGTTGAAGTTGTAGCCTTGAAGGAGATAAACCAGGATTGATAGATTAGCTGGGGAATTTCAGGACTACTTGTTTATTTAAGCCATGAACGTATATGGTCTGTTAAAATATAAACTGATTAATACCTTGCTCCAGTATAAAACATTTTCCCTTAATATGGCCACAAAAAGCCTTGCTGCTAGTACAACTTTTAAGATCTGGTATATTTGGAAAGTAGAGCAGACTAAGTATACTTTAAGTAAACACAATTGAGTGACACTGAATTCCATCTTTAAATAACTAGTTTTGTATGCACATTTATATTTGTGTGTAATATTTGGCAAATCAAGCTGCGATACCGTTAGATCCTTCATAACATTCAGGAAGAAGCAAAACTCCTCAGTCATTCCCCTGGCGCAGCACAATAAACCAATATTTTGCATCCCAAGGATAATTGTTTTATCGCTATTGATTCCAGCTACAAAGAAAATCATAAACATCAATATGGTGGATTCACTCCTCCCTCAGACTTGACACAGTGGTAGAACTAATTCTGTTATTTAAATCAAAATTTAATCATAATGGTGTGCTCTGCAGATCAAACTCAATAAAAAAAACCCAAAAATGATTAAAAGAAAAACAAATCACAGGGAAAAAAAAATGCCACTGAGCATTTTCCAATGCTTAACTTTTCTCTGCAGATATTAACTCTTGCTTTTGAAAATTCAGTCCATGCTGGCAATAATTATTTTCATTTCTCGGGATAATTTTTAAATTTGCATATTCAGGAGAAGACTTTGTGCATTTTTTTCCCAACTGAAGGGTCAGAAGTAGGTGTGTATATGGTATTTTTAGTAACAAAAACTGAGGAGTATTAAAAATTTTAAAAGAGTTCTTTTTGGAGTTTCCCAGTGGCCTAGTGGGTTAAGAATCTGGCATTGTCACTGCTCTGGCTTGGATCGATGCTGTGGTGCAGCTTCAATCCCTGGCCCAGGGCAATTCTGCATAAAATTTTTTTAATTAAAAATTTATAAAATAAAACGAGTTCTTTGTAAACAGATCTGGGTTCTTGGTAAAGGCATGTAAATTTATTTGGCAATCATTTATGAAGGGCCCCCTGTGTGTCTGGCATGGTCCTAGGTACTGGGGACACAGGGATTATTACGGATGCCTAGCTGTTAGTGTCCAAAATCTTCTGCAAAGTGTCCTTTGTCTGTCAGTTCTTGAATTTTGCTCATTTTACAAAGCTATGGGTTAAGGGGAATAATAATTCAGTTTTTATCTGTAACGTAGCATGAGCACAGCCAGTGGAATGGAACTTGCCTCTAGAGTACAGAGCAGTGAAAACAACCAGGAAGTGTGCGATCTCAGGCAGCCTCTGTGATCAGCAAATTTGTACTATCACTTTTAATCCTGACAGTGGCCTTTTTTTTTTTTTTTTTTGTCTTTTTAGGGCCGCACTAGAGACACTAGAAGTTCCCAGGCTAGGGGTTGAATCAGAGCTACAGCCGCTGGCCTACACCACAGCTCATGGCAACACCAAGATCCTTAACCCACTGAGTGAGGCCAGGGACCAAACCTGTGTCCTCATGGATGCTAGTCAGATTCATTTCTACTGAGCCACAACAGGAACTCCCTAACAGTGTCCTTCTGAGGGAGCTTCTATCACTCCCATTTTACAGACATAAAAATCGAGGTTAGAGAATTTAACTGTGTTTGCAGAACCAAGATTTAATTTTTTTCCATTTCTCAGTCCCAATTTGGCTCACCTTTTTTTGTTCCTTTTTTAGGGCTGCACCTGTGGCATATGGAAGTTCCCAGGCTAGGGGTGGAATCAGGGCTGCACCTGCCAGCCTGCACCACAGCCAAACAACATGGGGTCCAAACCATGTCTGTGACCTACACTGATGCTCACAGCAATGCTGGATCCTTAACACACTGATCAAGGTCAGGGACTGAACTCACATCCTCATGGATACTAGTCGAGTTCTTAACCTGCTGAGCCACAAAAGGAACACCTCTTTTATTTTTTTTTCCCGGGGCAGGGATCGAACCTGGCCACAGCAGTGACCGGAGCCGTAGCAGTCTCTTAACCCACTTCGCACAAGGTTAACTCCTCAGTTTGGCTCCCTTATACTTTTTCTTCAGGTCTCCTTTCAGTTCTCATTTCCTTGGGTATTTATACATTCTCTGAAAATTCATTATCCCAGCCTACACCAGCTTTGTGACAATTGCAGGTTGAATTGTTTCAGTACCAGTCTGTGCTGTCTTAAAGACAGGGGCTGCAAATATTTTGTTCACTCCTGTAATCCTTGTGCCTGACACATGGTATTGAACAACAAATACTGAATGAATGAAGAAGTGTGCAAACAGTCGCAGATCTATGCTTTTGCAAAACTGGTACTTTCACCAGCAAACCCACTCCGACTCCATTCTACTTGTAATGACGATTACAGGTGGTGTGAACTGTTTGCTTGAGAGGTGAATGTAGGTTTGTTCATCTTCCCGTGTGAGTTTGTATGCTTGTGGGCGGGTGTGTATTTGTGCATGGATAATTCTGGGTGTTATTACTGGGGCCAAATCTCTGCAGTTTAGTATCACGGAGATGAAATTGTGATGGAAGCCAAAAGGAAACCATTTGCTCACCTAATTATTGACTTTAACAGTTTAAAGTATACAACTAATATGAACTTATTAGTGCAGCAATGACTGCAGCAATTAATGTTTATCTGTCGTTATTTACTGAACAATGAATGTCTACAAAGCAGCCGACTCTTCTTTCCTTCCTCCCTTTATTTCCCCCCCACTCTTGTGTTTTTTCTAGAAGAGTTGTACAGCTTTGGAGAAGATCACCTGTCTGAGGTTTCTTCATCTATAAAATGGGGATAATGCCATCCAGCCCACAGAAGTAAGATCAAATAACCTAATGTGTGCCAAGCATCTAGCTTGTGGTTCCTTAGTCATTTTGCCACCATCAAATGTTGACTGAGAATTTATATGCAACAGCTACAGTCCAAGGATCTGGTTTCCCAAAGATGAATATAAGGCATAACTTTTGTCTATGAAGAATAGTAAATAATCCCAAGATAGAGCTGTGGTGGGTTTTCATTTGCTTTTTTTTTTTTAGGGCCACACCCGCAGCACATGGAAGTTTAGGCTAGGGGTCAAATCAGAGCTGTGGCTGACAGCCTACACCACAGCCACAGAAGTACCAGATCCAAGCCGTGTCTGCAAACTACACCACAGCTCACAGCAATGCCAGATTGCCATTGCACAGAGCAAGGCCAGGGATGGAAGCCGCATGGATATGAGTCAGATTCCTTTCTGCTGCACCACAATGGGAACTTCTGTTTTGTTTCCTTAATTTGTTTTCTTTCTCTTTTCTTTGGATTTGTCTGGTAAATCAGAATCATACAGCAATTCTGATTGTAGTTAAGTAGGAGTATCTAAAAGTGTTTAGAATCAAGATGTCTAACTTAGGCAAATTCTCTTCTGTGTACAGAACAGAGTGAATTCTTTTTCTTTTAGGAGTGGGCAATACCCATGTATCGCCATGATGGGATCCTTGTTCACGGGGTAGAAAGGAAGCAAAATAGACATGCCCCGTGAAACTCTGGATGAAAACCCTTCAGTGGCACCCCAGCACTGTCAGAAGCCAAGGCCAAGTTCAGCCAAGTAGAGCACTACAAACAAATTAAGTGGTATGCCCACTGTGTTAAACAAATTCGCCTGTTGATTTCCACGTGTAGCACAGCATGACAAAGAGAGGTTAGGTGGACATCCTAAAAAAAAAAAATAGTAACTGGGAAATTAAAGACTAGACTATGGATTTATTAGCTCAAATTGCTAAAATTTTGTGTATTAATGCAATCATTTTCTCCTTGAAGAGGTAGGAGAAATAGGTACCTTCGTATCAGCCAATCAAGGTCAGCTACTTCCTAGCCAGGAGAATGAAGCTAACTCTTTAAGCTAGTACGTCTGTGCTTTTCTTTTCACCTGGTAGTGCTGTCGTAGGAGTACCATAGGCTCCAATGTGAGAGTGCATGAGTGTGAATACTAACTCTGGCGGTGATTAACCAGGGGACTAGGTCAAGTTATTTAATATTTCTATGCCTGATTAGCTTCATCTTCAAAAATGAGACTGTTGGAGTTCCCATTGTGGCCCAATGGGATCCGCAGCATCTCTGGAGTGCTGGGACCCAGGTTCAATCCCCGGCCCCACCCAATGTGTTAAGGATCTGGTGTGGCCACAGCTGCTTGCATCTGCAGCTGGGATCTGAGCCCTGGCCTGGGAACACCATATGCTGTAGGGCAGCCAAAAAAGACAAATTAAATAAATAAATCAATAAATCAATAATGAGACTATTAATGGTGCTTAACTCATAGAATGAGGATAAGGATTAAAGAAATTGATGCATATAGAGTCACAAGGAAAGTGCCTTGCACACAGTAAACCCCCAATAATGTGAGCTATTGTAATTGTCAGGAAAATGGAAATAATAATATGATTTCATATTTTTATCACTAGGGCTCAATAAAATTGTGGTGGCAGAATTCCTTTTTCAACTTTAAAGTGCTAAGTGAACATAAGGTATTACCACTTCCCTTATTATTATTTTTATACATCTAAGTGATTGGAGTATTTCAACAGCTATTATTCTCATTATCGCTAACTTCTATAAAATGAGTGGGTTGGCCCACACAATTTCTAATTCTAGTTTTGACATTCCCTCATATCTCAGTAGTCAAACAGCAGCTGATTTAAAGAGTGCATTTTAAGCATACTCTGAGACACAGCTTATGATTTCCTATCTGGTGATTTCAAAAAATCTACCCAACAAAATTACTGCCACTACTGGAGGAGGGGAGGGGATTGGTTAAATTTAATAAGCTAGCATCATCAAAAAAAAGTAGCATTATAACATGTTGAGAAAATAAGCAGTGCAATAAGTCATTCATTTCAACAGTCATCCTTTATTTAATTTCATTTAGTAAGTCTGGCTGAACAATCTCTCTGTGTATCTTGTTTTGACCAAATAGAGGTATCAGAGAAAGAGAGAGAAGAGATGGAAAAAATTAGTACTCTATCTTAATACTAGAATGCAAAAATATTTAAAGCTTATTTTTCAAAATTTCCTGCTGCCATTCTAATTTCCTTAGGCTTGTTTTGTTTCCCTTTGCAATGTTTTCCAAAGGTATCCCAATATGAAGTCCATGAGAAATATTCAAAGATTTATAAAGAGAGAATATTCCCATTTTCTCTACAGTTGCAGAAAAGCAAAAGACATTACCCTGCACTAGTTCTGAAAAAGCAGTAGTTTGATGTATTTACAACATATAAGTATTGCACTTTAGGCTACTGTGGAGACTGTAAAATCCTGTTCTCTCTGCTATTAAAAATGTCCTCAGCAATATGGCATTGGCATAAGGATAGAGATATAGGCAAATGAACTAAATGAATTCCAGGCATAAACCCATGTATATGTGGTCAATTGATTATTGACAGATTTTCTATGGTAA
Organism: Phacochoerus africanus; assembly: GCF_016906955.1. Taxonomy (NCBI): domain Eukaryota; kingdom Metazoa; phylum Chordata; class Mammalia; order Artiodactyla; family Suidae; genus Phacochoerus; species Phacochoerus africanus. The sequence continues at coordinate 9,381,177 of NC_062549.1, read as the reverse complement.
TTCTTTGGAGAGAGGATATTCAGTTTAATAAATGTTGCTAGAATAGATTGGATATCCATTTGCAAAAGCAACCTGAGCATTGAGCTTACCTCACACCATATGCAATAATTAATTCCAAATAAACTCGTATGTCTGATAAAGGACTTGTATCCAGAACATATAAAGATCTCCTAAAACTCAACAATAAGAAAACAAGTGAGCCAATAAAGATACATGGATGACAAATAATCACATGAAAATATGGTCAACAGCATCCATCTGTATGTTGAGTAAAAAGATATAATACAGAGAAATATGAGTACAATATAAATTTCAAAAATGGCAAACATTATAATACCCTTTTCATAGACCAAATCAAGAAAAACAATAAATTTTTAGAAATGCAAACAAATGCAATACCATAATTTTTTTTTTCAAAACCAAGGGAATGACCATTATAAGATATGGAATAGTGGTGCTTGTGTTGGAGGTTGATGAAGAGGTTTGGAATGGAAGAAGACCAGTAAGTAAATGCAAATTTTAATTGGTGTACTAGTTTCTGTCCAATATAGGACCGTAGTAAAACAATTAAGCAAGTACATATCTAAGTTTAAAAAAATAGACTACATCGGAGTTCCTGTCGTGGCTCAGGGTTAACAAACCTGACTAGTATCCATGAGGAGGAAGTTTGATCCCCGGCCTCACTCAGTAGGTTAAGGATCCAGCATTGCTGTGACCTGTGGGGTCGCAGACATGGCTTGGATCCCGAGTTGTAGTGGCTGTGGAGCAGGCTGGCAGCTACAGCTCCAATTGGACCCCTAGCCTGGGATTACATGGACTAATAATGAGATGGTGCCATGAACCAAGAATTATGATTAGTTCCAGACTGTTCACTGAGATTCAGACAAAAGTGAAGGGAATTCCTAAACTCTACCTCTAGTTTAACAAAGTAATCCCCAAGTACTTGTTACTCTCAGACAAAAAGTATTCCAATTTAAATACTGGAAGAGTTAAAACAACCAATTGAAATGTCAAACTTTTACAGGTTATAGGTTACATTTTATTGGAAATGACATTTAGTGAAATTTTAAGTCTTACACAATGTCTTTGTACAAGTGACCCTGGCAAAGACAGATTTTTATATTAATTAGTTGATTGCAAAAAGCATGGAAATTATTAAATTCAACTGACTTTTTAAAGCAGATTATATGATCATCAATATTAAAACCACACAAGAATTTTATGATAAACAAAGTATTAAAATAGTAATAGAGCTATGCAAGGTGACTGGATTTGAGATCAATACACAGACATCGATTTCATATAGAGCAGAAACAAACATTAATTTCTAAAAGTTTTATAAATAGTTGTACATAAAAATAAATTGTTTCTGTTTTTAAAAACTCTTCTAAAGTCTAACATGTTGGCAAATGTTAACTGCTGTCTTCATATTGGATCAAATATCTAACTACTATTAATTCTTCAGAATGAAGAGTGACAATGTACTCATTAGCTGGGTTGTCACCCACAGCTTCAATGGCTAGAATTAAAATGGTGCCAGTTAATGGTGACTAGCACATTTGTGCTTGTTCTTGGCAAGATTTCACCTGAGTCAGATCTCCTCTCTACATATTCATATTGACTCGCTCCAGTCATCACCGGAGAGAATTAGATTTCATCATGATATATTTGGATGATTATGTAACATTTAACCAGCAGAATCTCTCTGTAACATTGAGTCCTACCACATATTGGAATATCATACCTGATACTCCTCTTTGCCCTCCTCATTCTCTTAATGCCACGCAAAAGGAATGGATAGATGGATCCAATGTAAGGAAGTCGTGTTGCCTTGGTGATCAAAAAGTGGTGATACTGTCTCTTTAAATGGCCTCACCTCCATGGGGCAGGTGAAGTAAGTAGAGTGTGGGGCTGCGCTCGCCGAAAATCTGTTCTTCTTGGAGAAGGCTCAGGGTAGACAGAGTAGACCATGGCTAGGACTCTGAGAAAAAAATCTTGTTTTCTTTGATTCACCTTTCTTCATCATTAGAGAGAGACTATTTGTGGAATGCCCGGGAGAGAAGGGTAGGGGAGATGCTTAGCCCTTGTCTCTCATCTCAATAAAAGGAGACCTCATGGTATCTGACCCAGCTTCCTAGGTGGGGTCAAGACTTTTTTTTTTTTTTTTGAGGAAAAAAAAGCCTTATGGTAAAAAGTATAGATTTTGCCTAGTCTCAGCTTCAGGAGGTAGGTCCTCTTCAAGAGTTTAATGGGAGGATAAGATGTGAAGATTTTGGAGATACAGGGTTGTGGCCAAATTCCAATTCATTATCAATGAGCCTGTCAAACCAATACACACACCAATACACATCAGATACAGTGTGAGGCAGAGAGAACTGCAGGTTCTTGATTCAGGTCACAGATTCTCCCTGAGGGGTAATAGAAACAACTTCATACCTGATCAGAAAAAAAGCTAAATAATGACGACCCATTCATCAAGCACAGATAGAGTCATTAGGCAACTTCGCCAATAACCCCACAAGACCAAAACCAATTTTTGTTTTAATTAGCTGAAAAAATGTAATCACATCATCAAATGAACACCAAAAAAAAAAAAAAGTAGGAAGATGGTGAATCACCTCATCAGATGTCCAGTCTCTGGGGCACCCTTGCAGCTTCTCAGCAGTAACTGTAAACTTCCATTTAGAACAAATTGTTTAGCAGTTAATAGAGCATACTGGTGACTAACTCATCTAAGGAGCATAGTGACAAGCCCAGCTGCTCCAGGGGAACTTAATAACTCCCTGGACAGTTTTGACTTAAAGGTTAATGCATTCAGCATCCAACTTTGAGGTTACAGACATGTAACCATAATTTTCTCATATTTAAATTATGGAGCATCACCAATATACATAGACTTCACTTGCAGATTCATTTGAGAAAGATTACTAGGGCCAAAATAAACCCCCAAACAATCACTAAACCATAGAAGCAGGCTGGTGGAAGAGGAAGAATTTCCACTCAGAAAAAGAGACACCTAACTGGGAATCCCAACTCTATCACCCACTTGCAGTGAACCTTGGGCAGTTCACTCAACTGACTCCAAAGTAAGTCTTGATTTCATCATTTGTAAACCTGGTTTTAATAAGCATTGTTTTCTTGTGGTTAACTACAAAAGTGACGGCAACTTTCTACCCCTCTCTGTATTCACACTTTTTTTTTGCAATGCTGCTAGTGACGTTACTGGCAGCTCTAAGTCTGCCTCTCTGCCTTTGAATTCATGGTAGCCTTATGCATGGATTTGCCGACAGAATACAGAAAAAGACACTTTATGCCACTTCTATGGCCAAACCTCAAGAGATCTTGAGTACTTCTAGTTACCCTTCTAGAACGCTGATACAACTATGAGAAAAAACTTTGGCTACCCTGCTGGATGTCGAGAGGCAAGTGTCACTGGCATTCCACCAGCTGATAGCCAGATAGCTATCTGGCAGATATATGGGGTGAATTTATATGTTTTCATCACTTATTGCTGCAAACAAACAATATGACATTTCTAAAACACTTAATGATCTCTCACATGTCTCTGTGGGTTGATTGGTTTCAGCTGGGCTCTTCTGCTCCATGTAATGTTGGCCGGAACTTCAGTTATTTGGGAGCTCTGCTGGGATGGCTCTCTCACTATGTCTCATGTCAGCTGTCTCAATAGGGAAGACTTACATGCCAGCGCACCGGAGTCTCTCTTCCCTTCTTTCTCCTCCTCTCCCCTCCCCTCTTCTCCTTTCGCCTCTGTGCCCTCTTCTCTTCTTGCTGCTCTTTCTTCCCCTTTCCAGCCCCCTTCTCCTTCTCCTTCTCTCTCTCTCTCCCCCTCCCTCTGTCTTTCTCATCTCAAATCCTCTCCAGATTACCTTTCTGTTGTACTTCGTGTAATCTTTCCTGCATGATACCTGGACATCTTACATAGCAGCAGCTCAGGGTGCTCAAAAGGGCAAAAGTCGAAGCTTTCAGGCTTTCTTAAGGCTTAGATCCCAGATTAGCACTGAGAAGCACTCAGATTAACTTCTGCTTTCTCTGTATTCTGTCGGTAAAGCAAGTCACAAGATTAGCCCAGGTTCACTGTGAGAGGGGGCTACAGGAAGGCATGAGTACCAGAAAACATAGTTCTTCAGGCACCGTCTTTGAAGACTAGCTGCAACATCATTTTAGACTAGTCAGCTCCACCCTATTCACCAGCTAACCTGAGATGCATAAATCAGTCCAACTAAGACCAGTAAGACTGGGCCAGATTAGAACTGTCCAGTTGAGCTCAGCCAAATACGCTGACCCAAAGAATAATGGACTGAATATATGGTGGTTGTAGTGCAGCAATTGCTAACCAATATGCTCTTCTCGTTGTATCAAAGTATATAGAATAAAAATATAAGGAAATATAAGCAGCAAAAACCCCCAGAGCTAGTCTTTCACATATTGGACAATTGTTTTTTAATATTAACTATAATTTTATGAGTGTTTACTTGAACAGTCATTGAAGAGAGTAAATATTTAATATAAAAATTCTAAATGGGGGGGGATTCTACCTAAGGCAACGTGGAAGAACTTCATTTAGCATCAGATCACAATATCAATGATCATAGGATCCCGTGACAGATTACTCTCCAGCAGTAGAAATCACTACCTGGTCAATTTACTGATGATTTCTTATGTGCAAGAAGCTATGGATTGACCGCCATTCGTCCTGAAAACAGCTCTAAGCATTGATGGCTCCCAGGGTCTACAGAACAGATTCCAAACTCCTCAGCTAATATTTTATACCTTTGAATGCCAAGTTCAAAACTCTTTTTTTCTGGCACATTTTGTGGGGCTTGTGCCAAAACAAAACTCTATTCACTGGCGTTCCCTACCCCTCGGTCATGCGTCAACAACTTTTATTGAAGATCTGCACTTGACACTGTATCCCAGGCTGCAAATGCAGAGGTGAACAAAGAAGTCAAGATCTTGTACCCTTAAGAAGCTTATAAATTTAGCAGAGAAAACAAATAAACAAAATGCAAAACATCGGATTTCCTGTCATGGCACAGCGGAAACGAAGCTGACTAGGAACCATGAGGTTTCGAGTTCGATCCCTGGGCCTTGCTCAGTGGGTTAAGGATCTGGCATTGCTGTGATCTGTGGTGTAGGTCACAGACACGGCTTGGGTCCCATATTGCTGGGGCTGTGGCATAGGCCGGCAGCTGCAGCTCCAATTCAGCCCCTAGCCTGGAAACTTTCACATGCTGCAGGTTTGGCTCTAAAAGCCAAAAAAAAAAAAAAAAAAGCAAAAGAAAAGAGTCGAAACATTTGGGGAACTCTTTGACATTGGAGTTTCAATTTCTTTGTCCATGAAATGAGTTTACCTTTCAGTTTCCTTGTCTATGAAATGAACATGTTGGCATCCCCTTTAATTGTTTTGGAGAGACCGGAGTGGAACAATACACTTTAATGTGAAAGGATCTTGCAAAGGGAATGTGTAGAATAGTTGCTGAATAAACAACACTTTCCCCCAAAGAAAGAGCATGTGCATCTGACATCTTTCAGGCTGCGTGGGGAATCCTCGAAGGACATTGCCACGTGTCTTCCTCAGGAAATCCAAACATGCCGGTGCCTCTGAACTTCAGCAGCATCCCTTGACTGTCCCAGTTCAGATGACAATGCTTTTCAGCGCCACCGTCCCAGCCATCTCTTTGAAAGACGGTCTTTACTTACCTCGGAAACGCCCTGCGTTCCTCGAGAGCTGTCAGCCCCTCAGGTTTCTGCTTCAGCCCCTGCTGAGGGCCCACTACAGACACAGTGGTTAGTCTCCAGAGCTGCTTAGAGATCATCCTTCTCTGAGCTCTTGAGTCATCCTGGTGGCCAGGCTGAGCCTTCCTGGTGGCCAGGCTGAGCAGAGCTCTGGGGTAGGGTGTGCAGGAAGAAGCTCACCCTCTCGCCCTGCTCAGGGTTTCCCTTGAACTCTTGCCTGCAAAGTACAACTGTTTATGCCTAGAGTTTCACCAGACTTTAGAGGTGCTCGGGTCTACTGTGCGCAGGAGAACGTTACCACGTCAGTGCCTCCTGTCTTCATGGCCCCTGCCTTTCCCAGAGATCCTGGAGAAAAATCCAAACAGTGTGCTCAGGCGATATTCTTCTAGTACAACAACAAGGGTATTCTCTTGAATTTATGCAAAGAGAACCACATGGCTTCCCCTGTGCATGATCTCTGCAAACAGCCAGATTCAGAAACCTCTTGTGCACTTATTAGAACACTCCGTATGCAGGTGCTTCCAATAAATATTGGCTAATCGAATGAATGAACTTGTAAAGCAAAACCCCGTGTACATACACATCGCAGACGTGTGATAAATATTTATTAAAATACTAGCAGGAACACTTACCAGTCTTTAAGGTCATTTCCAGTATTAAAAGTTTGCCAATTACGATCTTCATTCTCAGGAACCCTTCGAGTACAGGTCCGGGTTCTCAATTAAGAACTGCATAAGTTTGGTTGTGGGTTGCTCTCTTGTGCACTGTTTGATTTCAGCAGCATACCTGCCCTCTACCTGCTAGATACGAAGAGCACGAATCCAACCCAAGTTTTGACAACCAAAAATCCCTCTAGAGCGTGACAGACATTTAGGAGCCCTGAAATGAAGAGCTGGAAATCTAGACTTAAAACCATGCCCGAGGCACCAACTTCAGTGATTTGGAGGAAATCACCCTCCTTTTATAAAATGGGTGTTATAGAGTTATTGTGAAGGTTAGATAAAACCTGTGAAATTCTCTAGAACATGGTAGGTTGTAAATACATGTCAGTGACCTTAACTCATAACCAATGTAGATGGAATATTAAGAAAACAAGACAATGTAAGATTTAAACCACGTAGGAGCCAAAGTGCTGTCTACCATTATTTTTACACTCAGAAGACTCGATGTGGTGTTTTCCACGTAACAGATACTTGATAAATGCTATTGAACTGAATGGAAATGTTAGGCTTGGTAATAGAAGAATTTCAAAGGTACAGGAATGAACTAGTTGGATCTCAGAGATACCTAAAATGCTGATAAACTGAGTGTGAATAAAGAAACTATATGTTTATGAAAAGACCGCAAGATTCACTTATTCAAACATGGTTTGATCCTTGGCTATGCCTCTTCTATAACAACTTCTGTGGTCTCAGTTTTGTCATTGTAAGTGGAAGTGATAATATCTATTATGAAGGGTCATTGAGACGACCATATATATGTGGGTTTAAAAAATTATGGTGTAAGGCAGTCATGCTACAAATAATAATGGCTCCTGCTATTAATATGCATTCCTATTTAAATTGTTATTTTTTAAATGCTGTTGAATATTCATCATCTCCTGAATTCTGTTTTTAAGGGCACTTGAAAATTAGAACTCCCTCAAGAAATCCACCCCGTGACACTCATTTATGAAAGCTGTTGGCCTCAGATAATCAATTAGAACCTATCAAAAATTTATAGCACTGGGATCCAGGCATATCCATCAAGTGAAAGGCAGGAGAGTGACAAGCTTTCAAGGAAGGTTGGTGAAAGATTTATGATTCATGGCAGCTACTTGCACAGCAGTTTTAGCAACAGGTACCCTGTATTAGGACGTGGCCCTGCCCTTCAAGGGAGATGGGATTTGCTTTCAGAGGTCGATCTAATTACCTTCTTAGACTCATTTGAAAAGAATGAAGGCATTAACCTTATGATTTCATCAGGACTAGACGTCTTCCCTCAGATTATTTTAGTGGACTTGTAGGTGAACAGTCCCAGCTAGAAATACAAAGCCTTTTGGAAAATGAATAGCAAAAGGCCCCTTGAGGATGCATGAAGCCGGAATATGAAACTTTCCATGTGAACTCTTGGCTCTACAGAAGCTGGTGACAACTGAGATTGTCAAGGAAGACCTGTGACCCTTGGACGGGTTTCTCTCAGGTCTCAGAAGAGGGGAGATTTTTCTCTAGGAGAAGCATAGAGGCATATCAGTCTTAGACCTCTTAGTGGTACATAATTCTCAAAGTTGTTATTTGGAGGGTGTGTATATATGTGTGAGAGAGAGAGAGAGGAGAGGAGGGGAGGGGAGGGGACAGGAAAGGAAGGGAAGGGAAGGGAAGAGAGAGAAGGGAAGGGAAGGGAAAAGAGAAGGGGGGGGAGTGTCCCTTAAGCTGTAGTGTTCCATATGTAAGTGAGTACAGATGTGGCTGCCCCGAGGCTCCGAGATAAGTGTAAGCACTGCAGAAAAGCAGAGGCTTAGAGTCAGGTCAATCTGAATCAGAATTCCATTTCTATTGCTTACCAGCAGTGTGGCCTGAAGGTAGGTAAGCTCTCGGAACTGATTTCATCACGTATAAAATGAAGATAATAATAACTACCAAGAGGAGTTGCTCAGAGTTGACCCTCATGCTGGCAAGGATGCAGATGAGACGGTACTCAAAAGGCATTAGTGGAAGAAGCTTCAAGCTGCTTCCTGGCCTCGAAGGGAAGATGAGCCTGGATCGTCAGCTGTTACATCTCTTTGTTAAACATAAGGTGAAACTATCCCCATGGCCCAGGGAAAGTATATAAGTGAGTTATTTGTGCTTGACAAAATCTGTGCCTTCCCAATAGCATTTTCATAGTCTCACCCATTCCCTGGAGTAAATATAGAGCTTAGAAATTAAAAAAAAAAAAATCCTGGGAGTAGGGAAAATGGGAATCTGCCTCCATTCTTTTTAAAGTTTCAACATGATAAAAATTTCTCTGATGAATTGCAATGGTCCGAATGCAAATGGTCCCTTGAATTTGGACCGGTTTCAATGATCCAAATGTTCAAATGGAGGTACATTCCTACACCTTCGACATTCTACTGTGACAAAGCTTAGCATTTCCATTCAATTCAATAGTGTTTATCAATTATCTGTTATATGGAAAACACGATATCAGGTCTTCCGAGTGTAAAGAATTTCTCCGATGAATTGCAATGGTCCTCAGTCTTATGTTTTTTTAATTTAATTTAATTTAATTTTAGTCTTTTTGCCTTTTCTAGGGCTGCTCCCATAGCATATGGAGGTTCCCAGGCCAGGGGTCGAATCGGAGCTGTAGCTGCTGGCCTACACCACAGCCACAGCAGCATGGGACCTGAGCCGCGTCTGCAACCTACACCACAGCTCACGGCAATGCCAGATCCTCAACCCACTGAGCAAGGCCAAGGATCGAACCCACAATCTCGTGGTTCCTAATTGGATTCATTAACCACTATGCCACAACAGGAACTCCAGTCTTATGTTTTATGTTTAACATTTTCTATTAGCAGGAAAGAACTCCGTGGTCCCCATTGAGGAGTGGAAGGCAGCATGTGTGAACTGATCGTATGCACTCAACACCAAGACAGTGAGCCTCACATCTTGCAGGATGGGTTGGAAACCCTTCTGGACCCTGTCTTGGCATCATGCTTTGGGAATAATCACTAACCATGGAAGCGAGAATGACAAGGGCTGTAATTTGGCTCAACCGTGACATTCCACTAATGTGAGAATCAGAAGAAATGAGATGAACTCAGGCATCAATACAGCAGCAGCCCAGATGCAGCAGGACCCATGAGGTCACGGCCAAAACCACAGGGTTAGTTAACCCCTGACACTTTCGGGTTTTCTTATTGCTTTGTGTGTGGAAAAAACCTGACATCTGGGGACTAGGAAAGTCAGGATAATTGGAAAATTCAGGGTGCGGAGGACTGTCAATTGGTAGTGGAGGTTCAAGTACCTGACAGGAAAAATAAAATAGATGACATTTATGTTTCTACTCCTAGCAATAAAATGGATCAACTAATCATACAGATACTGGGTATAAAGTCTCCAGCTCTTGCATGTGTGAGATTAATTGTGGACACCATTATCATGTCTCCCACTCTGATGATTACGGATATTTTTGAATACAATTTGATTCTCTATCTCAGTCTCCGAACAAGGTAAGAGGGAAACCGAGAGGCTCAATAAGCAGGGATGCCAACTTTTCCCAGAGTTAGGAGTCGAAGGTCAAGTGCTCCAGAGATATTGAAATAGCTTCTCTTTACTACTGGACAGTGGTAAACATAAGAAGAAGCAATGAATAGGAATGGATTTGTAAACAGCAGAAAATGGTGACTTTGGACCAAGGTCAAATCCACTGAGTCCTGATCACCATCATGTCTTGTGGGAGTGTTGGGCATGGCCAGTACGCCTCGTATACGGCATCAATCACAACAGCACTACTCAGCTGCAGTGCACGGGAAATAATCACAATAAACACGGTTAATATTTTTTTCACATACACACTGCTATACATAAAATAGGCAAAAAGTAGTTGATGTTTGACGGCCAACTATATACTAGACATTATACTGAACATTTAAATAGATTTGTTTCACCTAAATCATCACAAAATGAGACGGCCACCATTTCTTCCTCCAGCTGCAAGTAAGGAACCTGCTGGCTAAAGAGATTTACAGATATCCCAGGTCACACAGAGAGTAAGAGGTCAAGCCAAGATTTGGACCACAAATGTGACTGCACGGCCAGTTTTTAACCCGTGTGATGTAGCAATCCCTACATTGAAAGTACACTGGATTTGTTGTAAAAGTTCTAGGTTTGTATTTTAACACAGAGCTCTTGGAATAAGTGACTTAAAAATCCCCTGAGCCTCAGTCTTCTGTTTTATAGTTGGGGGATGGGAGCACAAAATATGCCCTTAACCTCTCTAAGTCTCCACTTGATTCTTAAAACTTTTGCTATTGCCAAGCTTGGATTTCTGACCTCAAAGGGCTCACAGTTAAATAAGGAAATAGGTGCATACATAGACAAGATGAGTTTACAACAAGAGGTCACAAGGGAAAAGGGGCTAATTGTCCCTGGTTTGGGAAGGAAGTCAAGCTTTTGAAGAAGAAAGGACAGTTCAGATCCATTGACTTTTTTAATATTATTATTAGACTATAGTTGATTTAAGGTGCTGTGTCAATTTCTACTGTATAATAGAGTGACCGACCCACTCACTTATATATATATATATATGTTATTTTTCTCATACTAGCTTCCATCGTGTTCTTCTTCTTCTGTTTTTTTGCCTTTTTTTTTGTCTTTTTATGGCTGCACCTGCAGCATATGGAGGTTCCCAAGCTAGGGGTCTAATCGGAGCTACAGTTGCTGGCCCATGCCATAGCCACAGCAACTCGGGATCTGAACCACATCTGTGACCTACAGCACAGCTCATGGCAATGCCAGATCCTTAACCTGCTGAGCAAGGCCAGGGATCGAACCTGCAACTTCATGATTCCTAGTCGGATTTGTTCCATCATGTTCTTCTTTTGACCCCAGATTGACTGGTTTTGAATCCTACAGTCGATATTCTGATTTTAATAAATTTTCTATCTCTATTATACCACGAGACCATAGGCACGCACCCCAATTTATCTAATGACTAGGTTAACAATAAAAATAATATCAACATCTATGTTCTTTAATAAAGTGTTAGACTTGGTAGGACATAAGCAGAAAGAAGCTGCAGGCTTCCTTACTTCAGCCCTTTAAAACTGCTCTCTTGAATTGTTCATCAATGCCCTTTGATACAATCAGAGAGAATCAGATAACATAGATTTCCAATTACATTAAGTACCATGCCTTGGTGCTCTCAGCTTCAAGATCAGATTAATTTATCCTGGATAATTTCCAAAGAATTCTTGGGAAAGATACATGGGCTGATATACAGGCTGAGCTCTGTTCCTTACAAAAGAATGGATAGCATTTCACCTTTGCCTGGTCAGTTATGGGCACTGTCATGCTTAGTTCCTGTGAGTTATGGGTGCAGTGGGCACACTGGCAGACTCTGTAGTCATTATGGCTAACCCATGAAGTTTTCAACTCCCCTCTAGGTCTCCTCTAGTGAACGCAACTGGAACATGTACTACTTTCTCCTGAGACTTCTTTGTCCTTTGTCCCCTGGCTCTTCCCTAGCCCAACCCCTTCATCTAAGCATTGGTCCCCTTATCCCCTCTGCACGACCAATGGATGGTAAAGGAAAGATCCAGAAACAGAGCTCAGGAATCCTGCCTTCTGATCAGGATGCCTGGACCTTCCTTCCCTGGTATTTCTTTCTCACTGAGAGTCTAAAAGACTCAGTATCTAAAGCTTGAAAGCAAAGTTTCACATTCCTTTTTAACACCGTGTTCTGCATATGGGATAATCTTGAACTTCCATATTATGATTAGTTTTTTTTTTTTTTGTAGCACTGCATTACTATGAAATCAAAGTTGGGGAATGTATATTTACAGAAAAGTAACACACAATAGGTGATTTTTGAGGTGAGTTTGAATAATGTCTTAACGGGGGCTTTCTGGACAATAGAGCTGGGGCAAAAATGAAGCGCCTTGTTGGAAAGCATAATTCCCCCAGCAACAAGAGTGAGGCAGATAGGAAACAAGACAAGCAAGGATGAGAAGCAAGTGCAAAATTTCCAGGCCTGCCACTTTTTCACAACAACCCTGAGCAAGACCTAGCCCATCCTTCCTTGAGATCCCCGCCTTGGCCATGCAGTATGACACTCATCTTTGACACAGTGCAGTGGAAAGAGGAAGGGAGACGAATCTGTTATGTCCTTCCCATATTCTTTCTTCCTTCAACCAAAACATGCCCCACAGGTAAGTAACTTTCCTGTACCTCCCGGACTCTCTGAAAGCCACTTTGAAGCTGGAGAGAATCGGTAGGGTGTTTCAAGCAATAAGAAAAGTGTAATTAGGATAATAATAAATTTTAAAATAGGAGTTCCCGTCGTGGCTCAGTGGTTAATGAATCCGACTGGGAACCATGAGGTTTCAGGTTCGATCCCTGGCCTTGTCCAGTGGGTTGAGGATCTGGCGTTGCCATGAGCTGTGGTGTAGGTCATAGACACAGCTCGGATCCTGCATGGCTATGGCTGTGTGTAGGCTGGCAGCTGCAGCTCCGATTTGACCCCTAGCCTGGGAACCTCCATATGCTGCAGGTGTGGCCCTAAAAAGGAAAAAAAAAAATGAATACAATACAATGCAATAAAATAAAATATATTGGTTTGTGGGACATATTTGGAGACTGGTGAATAGTGTAGAATGTGCAGAGATAAAGCCTCATTGTAGGTGGTTGTGGAAGAAAGGCTAGCATCAAACCATAAAGGGATATGAATGGCATACTTAGGGGCTGGAGGCAAAGACACTGCCAGTTCACATCCAGCAATATCATCATAATGCGTTGAGCCTTATACAGGTCTCATCGCAGCAAGGGGTAGATCCAGGGTATGAATGCAAGTTGACTGGTTCACAAAGGCATATCACCCCCCCCATCCTTGTGCTGAACTATATCATCCATAGTCTTGAAATCTGGCAAAGCCAATTTAATGGCAGGGTCGGATGAGGAGGCTTCTCAGAGCCTTTGTTTCAATATTTAATCCATTTACCCAGATGCCAGTGTTTTCTCCAATAACTGTTGGGGAAAATGCTGCAGTCAAAGCTTGCCACCTGTTAATTACTGCACAAAAACAGCAGGGTCCAAAGCCATTATTGTGTGCCGGGGATAATTACTGCCACACAATTGTGAGGCGTCCTCTTGGCTCCTTTTCTACACAAATGTGCAGGCCAAGATCCTGAGCAGGTGATGCCGATTTACAAGAATAATAATAAATGCCAGTGGGAGCACAGGTAATTAAGAAATGTAGGCTGCAGATGATGTATTCTGAACAAGTCTGGAAACGGACCAGGAGGCTTTGGGGCAGCTTCCATCCAGTTTAGATTTTGCATCTGAAAAGACTGACCAGCACATCCAGTAAGTTCAGTTTCCTTAATAGATAGAGAAGGAGGCAGATGCTAAGATCGGGATGAGCCAATTAGTAAGTGCCATTCCTGATATGGGAAACAGGCTTCCTTATCTGTCTCTGGCTGAGCACGCAGACACAAAACAAGCACGACTTGGAACAAGAGATGGAGGTGAAGGTCATGTCATAAGCCAACAGCTGATAGACATAATGAGGATGTCTAGAGACATCTGTCTTGCTGGAACAAGACTAAAAACCAAAATTAAAAACGATTTCCAAATTTCATTTAGGAACTTGGCATGTTGGTGATCTAGGAAGACAAGACCCATTCAGATTCCATGTCCAAATTTGGGCCTGATTGCTGCCAATATTTTGGGCTTATGCATTGTTTTTTTTTTTTATTGAAGTATATTTGACTTACATATCTACATTTTGTCTTTTTATTGAAGTGTATTTGACTTACACACATGTATTTTGTCTTTTTATTAAAGTATTTTTGACTAACATATACATTTTTTTGTCTTTTGAGCCCCCCCCCCCCATGGCATATGGAAGTTCCCAGGCTAGCGGTAGAATCGGAGCTACAGCTGCCAGCCTACAGCCACAGCAATGTGGGATCTGAGTCCCATCTGTGACCTACACCACAGCTCACACCAATGCCAGATCCTTAACCCACTGAGCAGGGACAGGGATCAAACCCCCTTCTTCACGGATACTAGTCAGGTTCATTACCACTGAGCCACAACAGGAACTCCCTACAATATTATATTAATTTCAGGTTTAATATAGTGATTCAATACTTTTATAGATTATACTCATAAATTATAGAATATTATTATTATAGAATATTGCCTTTAATCCCTATGTTGTACATTACAACCTAGTGTCTTATTTATTTTATACCTAGTAGTTTGTACCTCTTAATCCTCTTCACTTACCTTGCTCCTCCCTCCACCCCATCCCCACTTTGGATGCCTTTTTTTTTTTTGTCTGATTGCTGTGACTAGGAGTTCCAAGATGTTGTTAAATAGAAATGGTGAGAGTGGGCGTCCTCATCTCAATCCTGATCTTAGAGCAAAAGCTTTCAACTTTATACCATAGAGCATGATTATTATATTGAAGTGCATTCCCTCTAGACCCATTTTGTTGAGAGTTCTAATCATAAACAGTTGTTGGATTTTGTCATTTCTTTTTCTGCATCTATTGAGATGATCATGTGGTTTTTATTTTTCATTTTGTCGGTGTGATGGTGTATCGAATTGATCAGTCTGCAGATAGAGTCATCTTTGCATCTCCAAAATAAATCCCACTTGATCATAGTGTATGATCCTATTTATGTATTGTCGAATTCAGTTTGCTGTTATTTTGTTGGGGTTTTTTCATCATTATTCATGAGGGCTATTGGCCTACCATTTTCCTTTTCTTTCTTTTCCTTTTTTGGTCACACCTGCAGCATGTGGAAATTCCTAGGCCAGGGATCAAACCCCTGCCACTGCAGTGACCCAAGCCGCTGCAGTGACAACACCAGATTCTTAACATACAGCGCCACCAGGAAACTCCAATAAATTCTTTTCTTACCAACTTCTATAAACTCTCACGTATCTTCTCTTCTTCTTTCTCTTTCTTCTTCTCCTATAAATTTTGCTTATCTTCTTTTGTCTGCTCCCCAATTAGACCCGAAGGAAAAATAGAAGAAAACTGTAGCCCAGATAAATTTCAAAAATGAATGGTGAATAGTACCCAGAAAGGAGAGCCAAGGAGGGGAGACTGGACATTATCCTAGTGGTCCCTGCAATCCAGGCAGGACAGTAAATGTCTTCTTTTTCATTGACTTCCTCACATGGGTCAGGCACGGTGTTGAGCACTGGGGTTATAGAATTGAATAAGACACACTCTCAGGTATCCGAGAGGAGATACGGAAAGGGAAAGGAAGTAGAATTGGTATTTAGTGTAAGTACTATAATATAATACACATCTTATATATTATTGTACTTGTCACACTAAATCGCATATATCATCTATATGCATAAGCACACAAAATAACAGTTTCTAAACAATTATTCTAAGCAATAATAGCACTGTACAGTCCTCTCATTTAAAATAACGGTTTAGGCATTTTCATCCCCTCTTGTCAGCCAGTGATACCAAGACTTAGGTCAGTGAGGCTGCCCTCATGCCTACCAAGTGATTCACCTGAGAATCAAAACATCATCAGCCCAATTCCAAACTCTAAAACCTGAGCTTTTAACCAACACCCAGCACTGCCTCCCTGAGGAGGGCTGTTGGGGGAGAGAAGTCAAGGGATGTTTGTAAAAATAGTGACTGCCTGATTTGAGAACAGAGGGGCAAAGGCGAGATGGAGTGCAATGGCTTTCCGGGCAGGGCGCTCCTAAGTAAGGTGCCCAGAGGCAAGGAAGACAATGGGATGGTTTGAATGGTTTTGGTTTGCTTTGGTTTTTGTTTTTTTGCAAAGAAGAAAAACAGGAATCCCAACTCTTGGGAAGATATGAGAAAAACCAAGACACAAGCATCTAGCAACGAATAAAATCAGTGACCAAGAAAAACAAAAGTGCTCTGTAATTTGTCTCGTCACAGTCTATGGAGAATAACTCATCCACCAGTTCTGATTTTTTATGCATTTAAGATCAAAAGTTTAAATGAGTGTCCACCCTGCCTTGGACTTTGTTCACCCTGCCCAGTTTTTTTTTTTTAATTAATCGTCAATACTAAAAAAGTGAGATATATTGTATAAAAAAATTCAGACCTCTGGTTTCTCTTTAAAAGGCCCAATACTTCCCGTGCGCTGAGTACTAGTTATCCCTTCAAAGGGGTCACCCACTTTCCTCTTAACCACTGTCCGACGACTTTTTGGCTATTATTGTTTTCTACACTTGGCCTGCCTCACTTATTCATTCATTCTTTTTTTTTTTTTTTAATGGCCACACCTTCAGCATATGGACGTTCCCAGACCACGGACGGAATCCAAGCTGCAGCTGCCTCTGCACAGCCATGCTGGATTCTTCAACCCACTGCATCCGGACAGGGATCAAACCCACACCTCTGCAGCAACCCGAGCCACTGCAGTCTGATGCTTAACTCACTGTGCCACAGCAGGAACTCCATTCGGTTATTCATTCTTTTTTTTTTTTTTCCGGTTTTTTAGGACTGCACACGAGGCATATGGAGGTTCCCAGGTGAGGGGTTGAATTGGACCTACAACTGCCAGCCTCCACCACAGCCATAGCAACGTGGGATCCGAGCCTCCTCTGCGACCTACACCACAGCTTGCGGCAACACTGGATCCTTAACTCACTGAGCAAGACCAGGGATCGAACCTGCGTCCTCATGGATACTAGTCGGATTCGTTACTGCTGAGCCAGGACAGGACCTCCCAGTTGTTCCTTCTAGTTTCCCGACCCTGAATTGCATTTAGTATTAAGAACTTGCTCATGATGATCAACTCTTGGATTCTTCAATCACAGCAAACAAAACAAAATTTCAACACGCATGCTCCCAGAATAACACCGAATGATGTCGTAGCCTCGACAGCCTACCCGTGTGGGGTTCATAAAATCTGCCAGCCTGTCATGCCAGAATTGTACTGTATCAAGCTTGTCGTGTGGTGCTATTAACACTGGCTGGAAAATAAGTGAGTACAAGCCAATAAAATACCATGTGAGAGCTCTGGGATTTCAAAAGAACTTGTTGAGCCTCACTGGGTATAAAAAGGGATCATGATGCTATGGCACTGGGAGCAAAACAGTCTCCACTTGCACGTGGTCAGACGAAATGTAGAAATTGCTGCTCTGATCACTGAATAAAAACACTACCATCATCCACGTTTCAGCAAATGCGCCTTGACTTGCTAATTGCTCGGCCACTTGTTTTTAATAATTGAAGAGCTGAGTGCGTTCTTACTGGGTAATCCAGTTCTACGCGGACACTTACCGCTCAGGGTAATAGCAACAAGAGCATTTCTCCTGAGGACATGCATTCGTGCACGACGCTGTGTTAAAAATAAAAGCAAAGTTTCGTGTAAGTGGAAAGAAGAAATCTGTGTTGGATCCAGAGGATATATCAAGATCATTGTAACAGGGAAGCATGAAGAGGGGATGAATATGGGGAAGACAAAATACTTACTGTGAGTCAGCCGTAACCACACACTGTGTTGGCTGTTTCACCTGCATTTATCTTATGTAAACCTGTCAATTAACTGTTATTCTTAGTTTAGAAACAAATAGCTTTGGCTTAGCAGAGGTTAAGTCATTAAAGTAATAGAGTCAAGTTTCTAGCTCAGGTTTTTTTTCTGGGAAGATTTTTGTTTGTTTGTTTCTTTTTAGGGCTGTACCCATGACATAGGAAATTTCCCAGGCTAGGGGTCGAATTGGAGCGGCAGCTGCCAGCCTGTGCCACAGCCACAGCAACACCAGACCCGAGCCACATCTGAGACTTAAGCCGAAACTTATAGCAACACCAGATCCTTAACCCAGTGCGTAGGGCCAGGGATCGAACCCACATCCTCATGGATATTATGTTGGGTTTTTAACCTGCTGAGCCACAATGGGAACTACTTTCTGGGAAGATTTAACAATGAATATCTAAATAATCAGAAGCCTTTTCGCTAGTTGGAGAGGGACAGAGGTGGGGATAGTGGAAATTTTATAAATAAGGCTGTGATGGTTAGTTTTTCGTGTCAACTTGGCTGAGCCACCCATCCCCGAGATAACCGGGAAATAGTCTTTCTAGGCATGTCTGTTTTCTGAAGGGCGGAGCATCTGAAACATTTGAAACAGTGGACTGAGAAAAGCCGTTTATCCTCCCCAATGTCGTGGGCATCATCCAATCCAAGAAGGGCCTGAATAAAAGGAAACGGCAGAGGTAAGGAGAGTTCTCTCTGCCGGCTGTTGAGCTGGAATGTCAGTCTTGGCCTTCTGCCCTGAGACTGGGACTGAAACCCATCATTTCTCCCGGTTCTCAGACCTCCAGACTCAGCCTGAAACTGCACCACCAGCTCTCCCAAGGCCCCTGCTAGCTTTCTCCAGCGTGTATACGGCAGATGCTGGGGCTGCTGCCTCCATAACAACACAAAGACAATTCTTCATAATAAAGCTCCCTCTCTCTTCCTCTTTATTTCTCTAAATAGAACCTATATCTATCTATATGTCTACATCTATATCTATATATATACATAGATATAACATATATGTAAATATAGATAGATGTAGGTAGACAGGTGTGTTCTATTTATCTGACTAGCAAAAAAAAAAAGAGGCAGTGGCAAAAAAAGAATTCTCCTACACACATATCCAGCACTTCATCTTTTTCAAGTGACTTTGCAGGTAAATCTTTCCTTTTTTGGGCCACACGTGTGGCATATGGAAGTTTCCAGGCTAGGGGTCAAACTGGAGCTGCAATTTCCAGCCTACACCACAGCCATAGCAACGCAGGATCCCTCAACTCACTGATCGAGGGATCGATCCCACATTCTCATGGATACTAGTTGGGTTCATTACTGCTGAGCCACAGCGGGAACTCCCTAAATATTTCCTCTTAATTTGGGTAGTCACAATAACTCTATCATGCAAGGCATTACTCCAAGAACCTTTCATGCTACATGCAAAATAGTTATCAATTGTGTCATGTCATAGGTGCTCGATAAATGATAGCTATTGATATAACGGCCTCAGAATTTTACTGATAGATTTATTACGTCAGAGAGGAGTGGGTATGACTCACACTACTGGGTATAAAAACCCAAGTAATAAAAATGTCCTACTTATTGAGGTTCTGCTATGTCACAGGAAGGGCTCACAGATGGTATCATCCCTCACTCACACAACAACAGGCACTGGGCTACGTTCACCAAAGACACGTCTTTCTTGAATACTTCTCCAGAGTCCAGCCTGGCCCAGGGATCATCCCATTATTTTCTTAATCAAGGTATAGTTGACATGTAACATTATGTTAGTTTCAAGTA
This sequence comes from Phacochoerus africanus, assembly GCF_016906955.1. NCBI lineage: Eukaryota > Metazoa > Chordata > Mammalia > Artiodactyla > Suidae > Phacochoerus > Phacochoerus africanus. Next base: position 9,361,409 of record NC_062549.1, on the reverse strand, counting down.
TGCAACAGAATGATGCAATATTTGTTTGCATTGTGAAATGATTGCCACAACAGGTCTAGCCAACCTCCATCACCATATAGTTACAAAAAATTTTTTTCTCATGATGAGAACTTTTAAGATCAACTCTCTTGGAAACTTTCAAATGTGTGGTCTTGTATTATTAATTATCATCACCATTCTGTACACTGTCTTAAACTGTCTCTGGAACAAAAATGTTTATGTCAGTAATGTATGAAATAATTAAAAGAAAAGGTATGGAGAAGTCTCTTTCCATACCAAAGGAATTGCAAGATGAGAGGATAATATTTAGTATATTTTCTCCTGGAGTCTTTCTTTTTAGCACTGATTTAAAAACAAGAACTGGATCCAACTGGAACCTAAGATATAGCCAGGGACAATAACCATGCTGGGGAAAGGTGCCCCCGTTACACTTTTTAACCTAAGGGAGCAGATTAAAAACTCAGATCAGTCAGTGGAACCAGGAACATGCAGGAAGTAAGGAAAAGAATAGAAAAGATGACAGCCAAAAATTAGTAAAACGAATTGAATGACCAGCAGGGGAGGGCCAGAGCCTGAGAGGGAGGAACTGACATTAATTAATGAAGAGGTTGAAAAGGGGCCAATGAAATGAACTTACCTACAAAGGAGAAACAGACTCACAGACATAAGGGACAGATTTGTGGTTGCCAAGGAGGAGGAAAGGGTTTGGGGTTGGTAGATGTAAACTATTCTGTTTAGAATGGAGGTCCTACTGCACAGCACAGGGAACTGTATCCAACTATTGGAATAGACCATGACGGAAGATAATATAAGAAAAGGAATGTGTGTGTATATCTACATATACATACATAGATACATAGATACACACACACACACAGCTGGGTCAGTTTGCTGTACAGTGGAATTTGGCACAACACTGCAAATCAATTATACTTTAAAAAGAAATAAATAAAAGGGAAAATAAAAAATATTAAAAACAATGAAGGAAGGACATTCCTGGAGAAGAGTCACACTGATAGAAATGGCAAATAATTTCGGAAAGTGTTAGACCAAGATTAATCTTTCTCCTTTCAGAGATGATCAGCATCTCCCAATCAACCTGCAAACACTTCCTGGGGAGAAAAAAACTGTCTTCATTCCTGTGATCGAAAAACAGCATTCTTCAGAATTCCCCTCTTTCTTTCAGAGAATATTCATTTCCCATCTTGGAAATTACATATTCTGCAATTATCGAATTTAGAATTCATCTTCCAAAGATTCCTGAATTGAGCTAAATAATTGTAAACCATGGGGTCTCAATGAATCAGCCTTACTAAAGGCTGAAGATAGCAGGTGAGACACTGAAAACAAATAGCCCACAAAGGTGTGATTTATCATCAAAAGTGATCTCAAAATCCATAACTGTGTAGTGCAATTTTTGCCTCATATAAGATGAGAATTATACTATCTACTGCAAAGGATTTCATGAATATGAAATATGTTATTAAATATTGATAAATGCATCTGGTCTGAGCACATAATAATTGCTTAATAAATGTTAGTTCCCTTCCTGCCTCCCCTCCTATTCTCCCTCATCTCAATTTTATTAAATAGGTCCATGCACAGTGTCCAAATTGTCTCCTTTATGTGTCTTTTCCTCTTTGTTTTTCTTTTTTCTTCTCTCCTTCTCCTCTTACACATACTTTTTTTTTTTTAATGTCTTTTTAGGGCCATGCCATTGGCATACGGAAGTTCCCAAGCTATAGGTCGAATTGGAGCTGTAGCTGTCAGCCTACACCACAGCCACAGCAATGCAGGATCCGAGCCACATCTATGACCTACACCACAGCTCTCAGCAACACTGAATCCTTAACCCAATGAGCGAGGCCAGGGAGCAAACCTGTGTCCTCATGGATACTAATCGGGTTCATTACTGCTAAACCACGATGGGAACTCCAACATTTTTTTACTTCTGTTGAGAGCATGGGAAATATTTTCAGACAATATTCCATTCCATTTCCACTGGGCAAATGTTTCTTTCTATTAATACAGATTTAGAACTTACTAGTCTGAAATGTTTGGGGGTTTCTTAGAAGCCAGGAATATGATTTACTCACAAGCACTGTCAGAAGCTTTCCAGAAGAGTAAAGGTATATGTTTTAACCTCATACAAAGAAGACTCAGAGGAAAGTTTCTCACTTGGAGTGTCAGAGCCCACCTTGGGCTCTTCCACTGGATTTGAGCACCAAATTACATATGGTGCCCTCCTCCTGTACTCCTCCTGCTGAGAACCAAAACCCAGTAACTCTGAGGTTGGAAAATGTGTGACCTGAAATTACTGTGCTTTGCAAATTGCCTTAAGGCTAAGAACGAGGCAACAAGTAGAGTAAGCTCAGGGTGTCACATGTATCTGTGTGTGTGTGTTGGTTCACACAAACGTGTGTATGTGTTTGTGTGCATGTATGTAGATTCAAACTATAGGGATGGGAGAGGAGCATTTTCTCGGGGAGGAGGAGACCTCAAAGAAAAAGGGTAGGAACTCAAGATAACCCGAGAAGATCCTTCGTAATAAGATTTTGGTTTTATTTTTTCCCCATAAGCTCTGATAACATTTTGAATGTTTGAAGATTTCCTTTAACCCTCTTTTATCGTTATTTCCTAGAGGTGGGGCCCCCATTTCAATAAAGTCTGAAACAAAAGCTCTGGTATAATTGGTAGTTAAACTGTACGAGAACATTTACCATTCCCTGCATTACTCCTCAGAGGAGGCCAAAGTGCTGCATTCACGTCAGAGAAACAGTGGTCCTGATGTTGTAGCATCAAAGAGAACAGCATTCCCAGGCAGGACCGAGTGGGGGATGCAGAAAGAATCTCAGCTCCTTCATTCCAGGAATGAGTCTGAAGGTCGCAGGTAGAGTCGGGGCACATGATGCTTCAGGTGAGTGTTGTCTTGGTAGTCAAGTGACCTTATTAGGTGAGACATTCACTCTAAGTTGAACCTGAATTTGAATCACTCTCCAATGAAGGTCAAGCTTTTCTTTCCTTGCTGTGAAAAAGGTAAGTTTCAAAACCATCTTCCAGTTTTCTGGCCTAGTGTATAGATCTTCAGTCCTACTTTGCTGCAATACCTATATTTTCGGGGTTTCTGATACTGGAAGGAGAGCCTGCAAATTCAAAACATTAAAGCAATCAAGTGATCTTTCCCATAAAAAGGACTCTTTCTCAAGTGGAAATGACCACGGATGTGTAATTAAAATAATGATTTTGGTGGCACCTAAGAATCCTCAAACGCTTAAGCAGACAGAAAGGATTCCAAGAATAGAAAGCTCTTCTAAGAAACACTTAACTCTGTCTTCATAGAGCCAGCATTTTACAAAAAGCCAACAGTCATTGAAAACCAATCAAGTGAGAAAGAGAGTTGCTGAGCTGCGTCGCAGAGAGTACCGTGTTTGGAATTGGAAAGTTCTAAGAATGAATGCTGGCTCTTTAATTTACTGCTTTTTACCTTTCCGACGACAATATCATACACATGTATACATTAAATATATGTTATTACATCATATGCACATCTGCATTGCCATATATGTTTATAAGAGGGTTCTTGATACACATTAATTTGCCTCTTCTCCATTTTTCTTTTCTTTCATGTCTTCAACTGTTGATTTCTACTTTGTCTTCTCTGAGCCGAAGGAGCTGTGTCTGTCCCCCAAATTTAGAGTCAATGAAAATGCTAAGTAAGTGATCAAACATAAATGAAAATGAATGTCACAAAGAAATAATGTCACATGGAATTTTAATCATATATAGAATCTAAATCGACAGAATAATAATGCAAAGGGAGGGAGGGAGAAAGTGAACTGAACGGCTCTAAGGCCCCTGCATTATCTGGAAAGCAGTAAAATTCTCCATTTACATTATGTTCTAATAGGGCATTTGTGTTTTAGTCCCTAAGAAAACCACTAAAATAAAAGAAAATAAAAACAATCTATAACTAGGTAATGGAGGTCTGTAAAATAAAAATTTATTACTGGAGTAATCCTCCATGAGTAAATAACCAAGTAAAAACAATCAAATAATGAAATAAAAATATAGCATCAGTGAAAAAAAGTAAGAAAAACAAATTAGCTTAGAGTTTGTAGAAGGTGATATGTGTGGACTTTTATTTTGGCCATCAGGAGAGTTTTTCCAATGAGATGACAGTTTTGCTGAAATTCTACTGGTAAACAGGAGCCAGACCCGCAAAGATCTAGGGATGAGCACTGTACACAGAAGGAAGAAAACTAAAAAGATAGAATTGGGTTTGACTTCTTTTTTTTTTTTTTTTTTTTTTTTTTTTTGCCAAAGCCACAGCATGCGGAGGTTCCCAGGCCAGGGATTGCACCTGTACCACAACAGCAGCCCGAGCCACAGCAGTGACACCAGACCCCTTACCTGCTTTGCCACAAGGGAATTCCTAGGCTTGGTGTCTGGAAGGGTCAGAAAGAAAGCTGTAGTGACGTGGAGACGGACTCTCCTCTACTCAGCATAGAGCACTATTCTACACAGTACATGCACAGCCCACAATGCTGTAGCAGAGCCCCAGGGCATCAATATTTTCAGCCCTAACCTACAGAGGAGGAGACTCACATGCCAAGAAATTAAGTGAATTGTGTAGCATTATTGTGTGTATTTTCTTCAGACATGTGTTTTGTAGACAGTCATTTGAAACTAGCCTCTGCCACTTAGGACAGCAACTTGGGAAATTTGCTTCAGTCTCACATTACAGATTTGAAAGATGGAGACGAAAATAGCATAAAAAGCCAGGGTAAGGTGTGCTGAGAACTACATCAGATTATGGAAAATGTTGTTTAGCAAAATTGGTGAAACATCAGTAAGGGTTTACTCATAAAATTACTGTCTTCTATACCCTGTATGATAAGAAAAGGAGAAGGTACCCTAACCCAAATTACCTTTTGCTAAAGTCTTTGCACCCTCTCCTTACCTCACAGTTTCCTGAAAAACTGAGATGACAAAGTGGAAGATATTAAGGGCTACAAGAGAAACTGGAGCTAAGGAATCAGATTTCACCAAAGGCTTCTCAGAGAAAGGAATATGTGAACAAGAACTTGTAGGATACAGGGCTTTGATTTCTCTTATCGTCTCTTAGAAATCTGCTCTCAGAGCCATTTATTTAGAACCCAATTACGTTATTATTTTGTTGTTGTTGTTTTCCAGCATGACAGCTAACATGGTTTCATCTTTAAAGAAGTGTACCTACTTAGGTATTCTCAGCTCATTGTTTTTTATGGTCATGGCTTGTCCCCGTTTTTAATCCCTCAAGAGCAGGTAGCTTTCTCAGAGATAGTTCATATTTTCATCACTACAACGTGCCCAACACAAGGCTGACATGCTTTCAGGATAAGTCCTTCCCAAGGCATTGGTGTACAGTAGGCATTCAATAAGGATAGCTGAGTTAAAGTGTAAAGTAACACTTTTATATAGGTATTACATTAATCTTGGGTAAGATAAATTGATGTTGGATTACGACGTTGACAGAATGAATGTACTAACATAGAAGGGAAATGAAATATGTGGATGATAGATGGTGGAGAGATATAGATGGCTATATAGAGCTGATGATTCAATGTCTAGAAAATGGGGAAATACCAGTGAATCCCTGAGTGTTCCAATAACTTCCATTGATTGGGGTAAGCCTCTGGAGCTGTGCTGATGTTTTCACGCTTTCTAAAGGATGTGGAGAGAGGCTTACAAAATTCTTTTTCTTCTCGTTTCTCCTAATTGTTATGAAATGACGGATGTTTGTTCTGTTCTCTGAGACTTTTGCTCCAGTGCTAAATCATGTTTCATATATTTTTCAATATCTTCAGCCTCCCCATCTTTTTTCCCGTCACAGAAAATAATTCGCTGTCTCATGGAAGGAGGAAACAGTCTCTCAAGAAGTAATAGTAATAATCATACAGAAAATCTTTAACAAGCAGAATATAAAGTTGACTGAAAATGCACCTGTTTTCAAGGCAAACTTCAAACACTAAAAGTAGATATTTCAAAGTTAGACGGTTATGTTGGGGATATAGATCAGCAGTAAGGGCACATAATTACAGCTAGCAAGACATTTGTTTAGATTTAAAGGTATTACTCACTAGCTGGGGGTTTAGGGAAAATGACTTAATACTTTATACATGTTGGTACTTGGGGAATATGACACCTACATTCCATGGTTGACGAATAAATTAAATTAAACAAACTAATTTGTGCAACTTAGTGTTAGGTACATATTAAGTTTTGAATAGAGAAACTACCTGTTACTATCTCAAGTCCTCTGTAAAATCTATTTAAGAAATGGAGTTATCTAAAGCCCACTTAGATATCTTATCATATTTTACAAGTTAGAGGCAATATGCACATACATTATTTAATCTTCATTTATCATCTCTAGCTCAGAGGTGGAGTGATTGACTCAAGTTCACACATCTGAAAGTAGAAGCCCAGACACCACATGTTATGATCTTTCTTCTACAAAAATATTTATTAGCATCATCTCTTGCATTCCAGAATCTGTTATCAACAGGCAATGCACCAAATAGACCAGAGCAGAGCCCACAAGGCAGCCTGGGAATCTATATTTCACTCTTAACCAGTTCTGAATCCTCAAATTCCTCCCTCAGCAAAAGTAATAAGCACTAGCCCCACTCTCTCAGTACTTATTTACTGTAATGCCATTTGTTTAATATTATAATTTATCTTTCCTACTAAAATTCAAGTTTCTGAAGATCAAAGACTATGTCCATTGCATTAATAATTGTATATTCAACACATAACACAGATTGGCATGAAGCAAAGACCAAAAAAATGTATAAATAAATGACATGTCTATCCCCCAAAAATATTATTTATATATTTTCTTTATTGGGCACCCCTTTAAACAAAAACTCATGAAAGATGGGCATACCTAAGGAGGATAACGGGATAATTTCTTTCATACTCAGCGCAGAAATTTCTCATGATAGATTCTCGCTCAAGAGTGATTGGAGATTCTGTTATGTGGCTGACTTTACCATTGGGCAAATGGCAATTACAGACTGAGCACCAGTGCAGACTTTCCTCTGGGCTAAGAATCTTATTTCATGTTTTGGGGTTCAGAAGCCCTCCGAAAAAGTCTTCAGTCAGCGGAACACCCCCAAAAACCCCAACTGGTGCTACAGAACTAGCGGGTGCCAAAAGGACATGTGCAGTCATGGGACTCGCAGAGGCCAAAACCGGGGAGTGAACCGAACATGCGCAGCCTGCATATCTGTAGCATTCTCTAGAAGACAGGGGACAGCAACCGGGGCATCTGATGTGAAGCCCATCGGCCCACTTCGGTCCTTTGCCAAGGTCTTCAGCAAGTTGGCGGTGCCCTTCCATTCCCAGAGGCCAGGTCAGGTCTAGGGGAACTGGCTATGTCTCAGAGGCTGTGTAGGAGCAGGATAGCTGAGGCCAGAAGGAGGGAGTGAATACACATGTATATATGTCTGTGTGTGCATATACACACACACATGCAAACATATCTCTGCACGCACACATATACAAATAAATATATATGCACACATACACACATATATGTGGTTTCCCTTCCTAGGGTCCCAGCTGGAGGAGACATCTAGCAAACGTTTTTATCCTACTCAAGATAGGAAGATGAACAGTCTCCAAAGAAGATGCTTTGGGAAAATGGCAGGCATAAGAAGAGGGATTTTTTTAAAATATATATATATATCTGTTTAAAGAAGGTGAGATACAATTTCTTTAAAGAATAAATTTCTTGGGTTGGGTGTTGGATACTTGAGACATCTAAGACAGTTGCTCTTAGGACCTTAATCTGTTTTTATCAATTTTTTATATATCTTATTCAGTTTCCCTTCTTGGAAGTTCCCTGCCTCTTTTGAAGGAGCGGGCTTAGAATCACATATCTGTACCAGATTACGCCTCATATTGGCCAAAAGTAATTGGATGGATTACGGAATTATAGCCCTACAGTTGAGCCTTACTTTTGAAAAGCTAAACTGATAAACACCGAAACTTAGATAGAAGAAGCTTTGTTGTGTAATTTAATTTAAAAATTAGAAATCTGAAAAAAAAAAAAAACCCACCAAAACTTTGTATTTGGGAGGCAATGTTCTAAGGTCACATGGGGCAGATGAATTTAGGCTTGCTGTTGACGTAGTTATCAACCCAAAGCTGTGGAGAATCAGAACAGTGTTCATTATCAAGGAAGCTGGTCCAGAGGGAAAAAGAGCAAACCCATAGAAAAAACTTAGATGAGAAATTGTATTGTCTCAGAAAAAGAAATTGAGAGTAGATGTTTAATGATTTTGTAGTTCTCATGATGCTGATTAACTTCTTGTGTTCAAGTTCTGAATGATCCCCGTTTGCCTGACAACTCCTCCTTCCTTAAATTCGAGAGGAAATTGATCCTTGACTAAAGCGTCGTACAAAGGACTGAGTCCCATAGGCTGGCAGGTGGATCTCTGGGATAGAAAGTATGTGAGTTATCCAAAATGACCCAGTAGTCTGTCAAATTGGAGCAGTGTAGGATCCAAGTTTCCAGTGTATAACTCTAGACATGAAATGCTGCCCTGACCTTAAGACACAATCCACTAGGAATCTTTAGCACGAGAATTTTAGCCTAATTAGTTAGCACATTTAACTTGCAGCTTGTCCATAACTAACCATCTGCCCACCGCTACCATTGTAGGTAGCCAATTACATCCAGGTATGATGCCAATTGGCTTGAATCAATTAATTGTTGTAATTGAAACTGCATGTAATTAATTATATGGTTTTGAATTGCTCAGAACAATTCCACTGGAATGTGAATAAAAGGACATGAGAAAAATGTATTAACAAGAGGAAAACAGGCATGCATAAAGCCTCTAAGTATTTTTGACTCATATTTGAGTCATGAGTATTACCTGTAGACCACGAGAGGACCCTTCTGAGTCACCACTGTGATCAACACAAATTTAATGAGGCCCAGACACATATGGAATTATGATAATTGGACTTAGGTTAGAGAAGACTTGGATGTTCATGTTAGTCATAATTTGATTCACCTGAGGGGGTGGTTCAGGGTTCCCGGATGAAGAAATTTGCTTCACCCAGATCAAACTCAGATTCTTGTTCATGCCTTGTCCAGTTTACTTCATTAATACCTCACTCATAAAACTGTCAGAACAGTCTTTCCAAAACACAAATAAAACGACATCCTCCTCTGCTTATACGTTTTTAGTTATCCCTGCATGGTTCTCAAACTTTCATGGGTATAGAAACCACCTGGGAACATTATCATATGCATGTACTTGAGACCCGCATTCAGTGATTCTGACATAGTATGTACTTGGTGAAGCGCAAATATTTATTTAATTAGCAGCCCTGGAAATTATAATACAGTGGCCTGGAAACTTGCATGGTCTTGTATGGTCTTGCATGCATCAGTGGCTTATAGCATAAGGGCCACAATTCCTTAGCATGGAAAGCAAGGACCTGCAGATCTGAGCACGTATGTCACCTGGCTCCCCCTCCTACTTCTGCATGGCCTATTCTCTGTACCCTCCAGCAGAATTAAACCTTTCCATGTTCCCAGTTCGCCCCATGCTCATTTAGGTCTAAATATTTTTTCTCCTGGCATTCTTACTCTCTAGAAAGAAATTCTCCACTCATATCTACCATGATTGGGTAAATGGTCATGCAGGGTCTTACCTTGCAAAGGTGACTGGCTCAGGGACCTCAACTAGGAGCTGAAACCTAGCCTGTCCCAAGGGTGGGCCCACCTGGAGGCAGAGACACATTTTTCTGATTGGTTACTCAGAGGATATACACTTCGGAGGATTTATCTACTCAAGGATTTTTCTAATTCAGAAAGAGGGTTTGTGCTGGAGGTAGTCTTGTCCCTTTCTTCACTTGGGTACAATTTTACTCATTCTCCAAGGCTCACTCACTTGCCACTGCTTGCTGGGTTGGGCACCCTTCCTCTCTACCCATGCGGTGCCTCTATTCTTCACTCATCCCATGGTATTATTATCACTGGGTCTGTTTTTGAGGCTGCAGTCACCTCAAGGTCTTGACTCATAGAAGTTGCACATAAATGCATGTTGCTGTGAAGGTGGCTCAAAGGAAATTTCAATCACTGGCTGACATTTCTGAGACTAACAAGAGCAATTTTGGCATCCAGCCTCCTTTCAATATTCCTCAACACATTTCATTGAGGGCCAACCATGTGTCTAGGACTGCATCTGCCTCTGGGAATCTGGTGAATTCTTTCCTATCCTGTCCTTAAAATCAGAGTTCATCTAACTCCTCCTCTGAATCGGTGCCTTGGGTTCCTTGATATTCATCTTCAGAAACACTCTGCATCCCCATGCACTGGCCTTCCTATTACATGCTAGAAAGTGCCACACACTTTCACCCACGATGTTCCCCACATCTCCTCCTATCTTGTTGTCCACTTTTTAAACAGTCAACCTTCAAGAACCAGCTCATGGCACAGCTTCCAGGAGCCTCTACTGATGTTCCATCCTCCTCCAAACAACACTTCCTTGGGCATTCAGGTTGGAGATACCCCATTGCTGACAGGTATAATTTTCCCACTATGCAGAACAATAGAACAAGTCATACCTGGTTCTTCCCACCATATCTTCCACCTTGGTATGGGCTCTCCTTTGCACAAGGGGGTCCATTCACCACTCCCTGCACCTACATGGTTTGTTTTCACTGAAAGAGCCCCTTTAACTACGTTAAACAACTAATGACAGTGGCAGCCCTTCCTTTTGCTTCTGTGATATCTGGGAGCTCTCTTTGATTAGAGCTCGCAGGATTCGGATTAGTATTTGTCTTCTGTTTCTGCAAGTGCCCTGTCGGTTGGCAGAGGTCGGGGACTGTGCCCCACTCATCTCTGAGTACTCTCCAGCCAAGGGTTTGATTCAAAGAAGACACACAAAAGACATTTGTCAAATCAATGAAATTGTGAAACAAGAGTATCTCCAAACCAGTTGTCAACATCCAGCCCACTGACTCACTCAATCACACATCCATTCATTATTTTTCATTCATGTAGTTTCAGTCGTGTGAACCACAACTATAAAATGGGAATAATGATCTCTCCTCTGATTAAACCTTTAGAAAGTTGAAACGCAAAAGATAACAGTCTCATTTATTCATTTGATCCAAAGCTAATGGATAAAGTAGATAAAGCTGTTATTAAAAAAGATAATGTTATAAAGGCACCTTTCAAACAGTAAAATAGAAAAAAGATAATGTTATAAAGGCACCTTTCAAACAGTAAAATAGAAAAAAGGCACAATGGTCAGAATGGTTTTCAGGCAGGTAGACATATTTTGACATTGCTTATCCATGGAATTTTGGCATGCATGAAAATTAAAACTTAAAGCAGCAATATCCATGTGGAGTTCACAAAACTAAGTGTTTCACAGAAATAGAATTCTGTGGTTAGTTAAATTGTGCAAACAATGCATTTTTTTTAAAAAGGTAATCGTTTTAACTGCAAGATTTTCAGAGCCTTCAATATGGCCATGCCATCATCATACCCTCTGAGGGGTGATAGAGTGAGCAGATTCTCCAAACTAATTGACCAGAAAGCCTTGTTGATCACGAGTTAGCTAATAAACCAGTCGCCTACCCACATATCCACCCCCAGAACATATTTTCAACAAAAAAGATTCCATTCAGACACACTGTCTCCACAAAATTTGGCACCAAATTCCACCCAGCAAAGGAATCATCCTTCCAGGTTTATAAAATGGAAAGATTTCAGAAAGCTAATGAAAATCTCAAGAGAGGTAGTGTAGTATATTAGATTATTTTCCCTGAAGCTCAATAAAGCTGCAGTATATTTCAAAACAAATTTACTTTAGAACTACAACTGTATTTTGAAATATTCGAGATCCAGCACAGCCATGATTTTCCAGATCACCTTTGCCCTTCACTGTATTTCTCCATCTTTCTTAAATCCCAACAACTTAAAGGTAAATTCTCCTCTGCTGGGTGAGGCCCATGTAGAAAGGACAAATGGACTTGGTTCAACACTATTCGCTTACAGGAATCATTGCTGCTTGTCAAGCCAATTATTCAATGTTTTCCAGATAGGTATTCAGTCAGTGTCCATCCTTTTGTTCATGTCATCCCCTCCATAGAGATGCTCCCTTTTTATGCCTCATTCTTCTTTTTCTCCTTTCCTTTGTCCCCTTCTTTTTCCCTTCATTTCTTCTTCCCTTCCTTCAATCTACCTGCCAATCCATAAATATCTATCTGACACTGTGTTAAGTGCTAAGGTACCTAAGTCTTAGGTACAACTAAGATTCGTTCCTTGGTTTCAAAAAGTTTCAAGAGGAGTTCCCATTGTGGCTCAGCAGATTAAGAACCCAACGTAGCGTCTGTGCAGATGCAGGTTCAATCCCTGGCCTCACTCAGTGGGTTAAGTATCCGGGGTTACCACAAGCTGTGGTGCAGGTCTCAGATGTGGCTCAGATCTAGTGTTGCTGTGACTGTTGCTGTGGACTCAGCTGCAGCTACAACTTGACCTCTAGCCCAAGAACTTCCATATGCTACAGGTATGACCGTAAAAAGAAAGAAAAAAAAGTTTAAATAGATAAAAGACATTGAGAAGCTGAATATACTAATAAATCATGGCCAGGACATATGTTAAAACAGAACTCTGACCCACAACTGCAGCAATCGCCCAGGAAACCAACCTCTTTCCTATACTAAACAGTCTAGAAAGCCAGTTTATTATCAGTTGGATTGCTATCTCAAGTGATTATCCAGAAAGCCAAACAACAACTTCTGTAATTGGCCCCAAATGGCCAGCACTTGATTAACAACTAAGAGCTTTCCTAATTTTTGCTTGTAACTTCAGACCAAGCAGAGAGGGCCAAATGCGCATCCCTTTTGAATCACATAAGATGCCCCATTCCTAGTTAGCCCACCTCCAGCTTCCCCAGGCCAATAGCCTCACCTTTTCTTTTCCCCCCACTGTAAAGATACCCTACTCCTCTGCCTGCCTTTGAACATCTGCCAATCCCAAGTGATGGTGGTGACTCCCATGTAGAAAAAGCTTAGAATAAATCACCTTTACTTTTCTCCATTGGTTGCCCTTTGTTTCCATAATGTAAACAATGACATTTGCAATGCAATGTCATCAGCTTATAACAGAGGGATGCATTAGATAGAACAGGTACACACATATACACACGCACATACAGGCACACAAACAAAACATATGAAAGAATCAATTCTCAAGAGAATTGAAAGAGGAGATAAGACATATCAAGAAAGTCTTCCCAGGAGTTCCCATCGTGGTTCAGTGACTAGCATCCATGAGGATGCTGGTTCGATCCCTGGCCCTGCTCAGTAGGTTGAGGATCCGGTGTTGCCATGAACTGTGGTGTAGGTTGCAGACGTGGCTCAGATCCTGCATTGCTGTATCTGTGGCGTAGGCCGGCAGCTGCAGCTCCAACTGGACCCCTAGCCTGGGAACCTCCATGTGCTGCTGGTGTGGCCTGAAAGGGACAAAAAGACAAAAAAAAAATCTTCCCGGAAGACCCAAAATGGAACACAGTGTTATCCCCTAGACGGAGCCAAAGGAGTCTCCAGTCAGAAGGGGAAATAGGTGCCAAGGCACAAAGGCACTCACAGCCCAGTGCCTGGCACGAAAGCTAATATTCACTGGATGCTTACTGAGCTGCAGACACTGCCCTGGTGACCCCTTCAATAACCCTTTGAATTACATTTTATTGTTATGACCATCACAGACACAGGAAGATGGAAACCAAGGGTCACAGAGGCGGTAAAAGCTGGAGTTAGGATATGAACCTATAAATTTTGGGTTCCAAAGTCCAGATGTTGAATCACCATGGTGTGCCAGGAATACGGTAGGTGTGGCCAGCAGTAGAGTGAGATGAAGCCACATAAGGAAAGAGCAGTCAGCTCCTAGAGGGCCTTTCATGTCCCCCTAAGGTGTCTGGACATTCCTAGATCCCTCTCCAGCCACTCTGACTCCTTGTGACACTCACCTGCCTCTTCTGTAGCAGTGCTCCCTGCTGTGGTTTGTACCTTACCTGCCTACAGCCCTTGAAATAAATAACCTGATCAAGGCATCTCTTGTCTCTCATCTTCCAGCCAGATGGTCGGATCTCCAGTAGGCCCTGCATCTTTGCCTTCACTCCTTGAGGTCTAACATAAGACTCTGAACAAAATAGGTATTTAGAAAAAAATTTAAAAAGGAATAAAGGAGTATGCCCTTGATTCATCTAGCAACACAAGACTTCAGCACGTGTAGAGTATTTTCACATGCACAGTTGACTTTGATTTAAAAAAAAAAAAATCTGTGCAGTATTACAATATTAGCTCTATTTCATTTACTTTTTTTTTTGTCTTTTTGCTATTTCTTGGGCCGCTCCCACAGCATATGGAGGTTCCCAGGCTAGGGGTCTAATCGGAGCTGTAGCTGCCAGCCTATGCCAGAGCCACAGCAATGATGGATCCAAGCCTCGCCCGCAACCTACACCACAGCTCACGGCCATGCTGGATCCTTAACCCATTGAGCAAGAGCAGGGACCGAACCCGCAACCTCATGGTTCCTAGTCGGATTCGTTAACCACTGCGCCACGACGGGAACTCCTACTTATTTTTTTATTTATTTTTTCCACTGTGCAGCATGGGGACCAAGTTACACACACATGTATACATACTTTTTCCTCCCATTGTTGTGTTGCGATGTAAGTACCTAGACATAGTTCTCAAGGTTACACAGCAGGATCTCATTGTAAATCCATTCCAAGAGCAATAGTTTGCATCCGTTAACCCCAAGTTCCTGATCCCTCCCACTCCCTCCCTCTTCCCCCAGGCATCCACAAGTCCGTTCTCCAAGTCCATGATTTTCTTTTCTGTGGAGATGTTCATTTGAGCTGGATATTAGATTCCAGTTATAAGTGATATCATATGATATTTGTCTTTCTCTTTCTGACTTGTTTCACTCATTTACTTATTTTTTGACCACACCTGCAGTATGTGGAAGTTTCCAGGCCAGGGGTACCCAGAGTCACAGCACTGACAAGGCCAGATCCTTAAACTGCTGAGGCACAAGAGAACTCCTTAGGCTCTGTTTTAAATACAAGGGACTGAAACTTGGGGGGAATTTAATGACATTTAAAGTTAGAAGGATAAAGCAGGTGATAAGTATTGAAGTTTTGGAGGTTGTAAATCCCTTAGTTTTCTGTTTCTTCATGGTAATCCTTTCCCAAAATGCTTTGACAGAAAGAGGACAGGCATTTGATGGCCTAGAGTCTATATTTGATGCATGCAATGCTCGCTTCCCTTCTAAAAGCTCCATTGCCATTCCCGGAAGCTAGCCCATGATCCAGGTTTCATACTGCAGCCAAAGTACAGACTGTGGAGGCAAAGACGGATAATATTGGTTGGGTTGCTAAGAAACCCAGAACATAGTTAAATATGCCAGGTCACTATCCTACAGAGAGACCAATAATATGTCATGTCTCCATAGCAACTCACCATGAACAGGATGCAAGTTGAAAATAGAGGAAACTCTGAGAATGGTAATCAGCAACACTTAAACCAGAGGAATGCTGAGTAACAAAGTGTTTGGTAGTGCTAAAATACTCTGGAAGAATCAGTAGGCAAAGCATGAGCTTTGGAGTCCAAGAGACTGGGTTGGACTCCTAACCCCTCCATTCAAAGTTACAAGACCAGAGCAAAAAAGTCAAACTCTCTGAACTAGGTGTTCCCCAGAGGAGAAGCAAAAATGTTGAGTCTTGCCCTACTTAACACTCAGGGATGTTGTGAGTTGAGGGCTTCACAGATATAAACTGGGTTTAAAGAATCATTTACATCCTTGTCTTTAAAAAGGCACACGGTCTTCTATAACCTGAGAAGGTAAATAAATGAAAGTCCATCTCACTTTGGTGTTGGCTTATATTACACAGTAGAATTTTCTGTCTGTAAGAGATGATCCTTCAGATTTTGTAAGATTGGACTAATGTTAATTGGTTGCTGGCTGGATAGGGCTTGAACTTGGAACTTTGAAATCAAGATTTCAGCTCATTCGTCCTCTAATAATCTATACGATCCCAAGCAAGTCTTTTGGCCTTTTAAACCTCCATTCCTTCATTTGTAAAGGAACAGTAATAATATTAACACCTACCACCATTAGACCTGATGGGTGGGTCCCTGCCTGAACCCAGTGCTGCAGTGGGTCCAGGGCTTTGGACTGCTTCCTCACAGTGCCTGGAACCTGCTAAGGCCACATTACAACACAGGCAGAGGACCCTAATCCCGGGCCAGGACATGTGTGGACCTCAGACTCCATTTCTCTCCTTCAGAGCACTGTCTGCCCATCTCCCTTGCATGGGGTCAACCGGATGCCTCACGTTGCTCTGGATCTTGTAACTAAGAGGTCATTTGCCACAGCTGACCTCAGTTCCAGGAGGATTGTCCGATGAGCAGATCACTATTGGTTAGTGTGGTCAGCGTGGTTTTTCTTTCATAGGGCGGGGCAAGACTGAAATGCAAAATTGCTACTAACATCCTGACTTGGGGTGCCTGTCTTTCCTGCTGACCCCAGGGCAAGTTCAGGGCTCTAGGCTAACAACAGGTTAACAACAAGTGTTATCCCAACCCTTTGGCTTAAGCTGCGTGTGTAAACCTGTGTCAGCTCTTGCCCATATATGTGTCAATCATGGTACCACCTCCTGTCTCAGCTTCTAAGGTAGCTGGGGTAGACTTACATATTTCATGTGCACCCTCTGCCACCAACACCCAGGGTGGTCACCCATCCCCCTCACGGGCTCTGGGTCATGTGTTAGCTATCAGTATGCCTATCTCCTGCAAGGTCTTTGGAGATCTTTGCTCTGCAGCATCAAGGAGCCCTTCCAATGACTGCATCTCCCATCTCTGATCCACACAGTGCTCTCCCCAGGGTTGGCCTTAGGTCATTCTGGAAAAAGATAAACATTTATTGCACAAATTGGATGGCTCTTCTTGCCCTGCCCACATTTTCCCTTGCTGCTTGCTACATATGGGAGGCAGGCATGTGCTCAGCATTGAAAGATACCATATTCTAGGAATGCAGTGGTTATGACCTTAGGAGTTGAAGAAAAGGCATGGCTGAAAGATGTATGGCTCTACCTTTATGCTATAACATTCTAAACATTTCATATAACATGATCATAAACTAAATTATCATTCAGGTTCTTCTGCATCCTCTCGATAAGATGTACATGTGTGGTCGGCATAAATAAAGTTCAGCAACAACCACAGAGAATCGCTGGACTCCAGGATCCACGAGAGTCTTGGAGACTGATGTTTTATCATGACTGATGTTATAACAGGTAACCGGTTATAAATTACATTAAGGAATTGTGGACGCAAGAGGATCTCTATGG
Source organism: Phacochoerus africanus (assembly GCF_016906955.1). NCBI lineage: Eukaryota > Metazoa > Chordata > Mammalia > Artiodactyla > Suidae > Phacochoerus > Phacochoerus africanus. The sequence goes on along the minus strand of NC_062549.1, from coordinate 9,343,980 downwards.
TCCAACACCAAGAGCTTCCAAGGAGCCATGGCATTATGAATACCCTACATTGGACTTGCAGTGGGAGATATGAAATTTGACAGGAATGGCACATTTGACAATAAAGAATGTAGAGTGATGGCACCTGGATATTAACTTAAAGAGATGGTGCCAGCTACTAGGAAGAAACGTTACATGCAATGATGAAACAATAAACAAATACGTAAGTACTGCTTCTCTTGCCAATATTCCAAATATTCATTGATGAAACACTATGCTTCAGTGGACCCATTTATTTTATAATATTTTTTTCTTTTTACTGTCTCACCTGTGGCATATGAATGTTCTCAGGCCAGGGGTTGAATCAGAGCTGCAGCTGCCAGCGTACACCACAGCCACGGCAACACCAGATCCAAACCACATCTGCAGCCTGTGCCGCAGCTCATGGCAGTACCAGATAATTAATCCACTGAGTCAGACCAGGGATTGAAACTGCATCCTCAGAAACTGCTTTGGGTCCTCAATCTGCTGAACCACAATAGGAATTCCCATAATAAATATTTTAACCAGGTTTCATGTACAGACAAAAACCCCACAAAAATATACACACTGTGGCCTCATGCATCTTAGGGTGACCTTGATACTGTCTATGCTTTTGCCAAAGGATAATGAAAATATACTATTAATAACAAGACAAGTTAATAAATTGTTCCTGGAGTTTCCATCGTGGTTCCGAGTTTAACGAACCTGACCAGCACCCATGAGGATGTGGGTTCAATCCCTGGCCTTTCTCAGTGGGTTAAGGATCCATGTTGCCATGAGCTGTGTTGTAGGGCACAGCTCAGATCCCACATTGCTGTGGCTGTGGTGTAGGCCGACAGCTACAGCTCCCATTAGAGCCCTAGTCTGATAACCTCCAGATGCTGCAGGTTCGGCCCTAAAAAGACAAAAATAAATAAATAAATAAAAATTAAAAAACAAATTGTTCCTGACACATGCAAGCCCCCTCACACCTGAGAAGAAACTCACCCTTTGCTCATTTATGCCACCTTTCTTCCTACTCACAGTGCCAGCAACATAGCAGGGCATCTGCTTCCTGACCCGTGTCTGTCATCCTCAGGCGCACGAGCTTTAGGTCAGCAGCATGTCCTGTCCTTTTCTGAATCCCCAGCACTTATCATAAAACTTGGTACTGCATGAGCAGTCAATAAATGTTTGATGAATGAATGAATAAAAAAAGAATTAATTTATAAATTATAAAGTGAGATAGAAATGGCAGTAGTATTACAGTAATATTACCACTTCTTGGCAGAATTATTCTATAGGATAGGTAGAGCCAAAATGCTGAACTGATGAAAGGAGGCACAGATAGAGAATTCATTTTCCAAGTTAAAAAAAAAAATTTTTTTTAAATACTCAGTAGCAGGTACCTTATACCAAATGTTCCCATGAATTTTTATCATCTCTTCACCACCCTTAAGAATCAGCTAGAACACTCAGGGTGTATGTATGTCCTATAGAACATATATAGGGTGTCCTATACACATACAGATTCCAGGACCCAACACCAATTCTACTGAATCAGAATGTCTTGCCTTGGGCTTGGGGGGGAAAGGACAGGAATATGCACACTGAAAAGGTTTTTCAGCTGCTGTTTGAGACATATTTCTCTAGACTACTCTTTTCAACGTGAGATTTCCCATTCAGTTTTGGAATCGAGTGAATTCCTAAGCCTTTAATTAGGAAGGAAATAGGAGTTGACCTCGGGAAAACCCATGCGTCATAAATTGGTATGTCTCTATGACCAGTAGACTTTTTATTTTTTTAAATGTTGTTATTATTATTTTTTTATTTTTAGGGCCACATTTGTGGCGTATGGATGTTCCCAGGCTAGGGGTCGAATCGGAGCTGCAGCTGCTGGCCTACACCACAGCCACAGCAACGCCAGATCCTTAACCTATTGAGCAAGGCCAGGGATCGCACCTGCATCCTCATGGATACTAGTTGGGTTCTTAACCCACTGAGCCACAATGGGAACTCGCAGAGTAGGCTTTTTAGAGGCCTTTACCAGCTGTTATGGCCTTTTGTTGTTTTGGTCTAATAGGATTGCTTATGTTTTACAGTGACTGCACATGATATTGTTTTTCTTCTTTTCTGTAGTGTAAGCTCCATGAGGAAATGGACCGTAGGAATTTTGCTTAGCTTTGCATTCCTAGCTACTAGCACAGTCCCCAGCCTTTGTAAATGTATCAGGGAATACAAGAGTTAGTAAGAATGACTGAATGAATCAGTAATGATTGAATACTTTCATCTAACTCTCATTTTACTGCATTTATTATTTTTTTATTACTTTTTTGTCTTTTTAGGGCTTCACCCACAGCATATGGAGGGTCTCAGGCTAGGGATCCAATAGGAGCCACAGCTGCCGGCCTACAGCCACAGCAACGCCAGAGCCCAGCCGCGTCTGTGACCTCCACCACAGCTCACAGCAACTCTGGATCCTTAACCCACTGATCGAGGCCAGGGATCGAACCTGCAGCCTCCTGGTTTCTGGTCGGATTCGTTTCCACTGCACCATGATGTACTCCTAATTTTGCTGCATTTAATTCATGTTTACCTTTCATTCAACAAGTATATTTCTCCTGCTGAGTTATGTTTTTTGCCTCAGGTGCTCCTAGAGAAAGTTTTCCTCTAACTATATAAATTAATAATAACCCCTTTAGTGGGGAAAAAGAAAGACAAGTTAAAAAAGAGAGAAACAGAATAAGATCATCGGGTAATACCTCCTCTCCCCTCTGTGTTATATACACTAACAAGGATTTGGAAACTGGACGTATCTTAAATAAGAACAGAACAAGAACAAGGACAGTAGATGCCAAATATGAGTCATGCATATACCAAACAAGATGGCAAAATGATTTCATCTGTCACCAGGGCCAGCAGGATGTGATGGATGCCTCAGGATGCAGAGCAATCCTTCCCAAACTCACCCAGAATTGAGGTTAAACTAAGCTTAACAAATATCTCCTCTATATGGCTTAGCTCTTAACAGATATCTCCTCCATATGGCTTAGCTCTTAGGATGTATCTTTGGTGCCCTTGAAGGAAGAGGAAAAGAGTGGCTGGTCTTACTTCTCAAATCTGTTGGTCCAACATCACACTCAGAAACGTGCCACTCCCTCTCGTGTGTACCAGAATTGCACAAGGTGAGCTTCTGCCTAAATCCCACACTCAGGTATCTGCTGCATGTACTTTCTCCAGGAGAGGTTGGGGCACTAGTGGCCAAACGAGTAGCATCCCAGGGGCCTGGGCTGGACGGGAATCAAACTTTCGTCACTTAATTTGAGGGTGGCTTTGGAGCTAAACTTATATAAGTCTAAAGCTGAACTATCAGACTTCTTATGGGCAATAAGTGCTCCTGCTGTAAATATATTTGCATTTAAGGAAGAGAACACCTGGGGAAATTCCTTAAACTAGATTCAAATCATTGAGGAAATTCACATTTTAAGAGGTAGGCTATAGAATAGTAGCGGGTATGAGTCATGGTTCTACCACTTAGCAACAATGTGAGATTCAGACGTTTCCTTCAAATCTTTGGGTTCTGGATTTCTAATCTGAAAATGGGGTTAATAATGGCATTTATGACATAGACAAAGATAAGCTTATTAAAGATTTGAGACATGTAAGTATTGGAGGTACTGAACATGTTTGATAAACATATATTCCCATTATTATTTATTATAGGATTTTTAATATTGTGTACAACTTTTTAACAAAAATAAGGTAGGAAAACCCATTGATAACTCATGAATACCTACATGGCATCTCTGTTCTTCCAGGAGTGGACCCAGTCTTGTGGTATAAAACCTGATACAGTATGCATATCTGTAGGGAATCTGTTTAGATTCCCTCAGCCTCAGCTGTCTGCCAGACCTACACAAATAGCCCTCGCTCAGCTGTCAACATGGCCCACTGACTCCATGTGCGTCCTGCAGATCCATGACCCAAGGTTAACCAGTTACATGTTTGGAATGCATGGCTCTTCCTTGATTTTCCCACCTCTTCCGTTTCAGATGAAAAACCACATCATAATTCATGGGACCCAGATTCTCCAGCAGCTTCCAAAGGAACCAACCCGAATGTGCAGGGGAATTAACTTGCTGCTGGGCAGAATTTGAACAATGGGCAAGAGAAAAGAGGGAGCCTGAAGTCATTTTTCTATCACTCCCTCCAATAGGACCACTTCCATGCACTCTGCTGTACAGCCAGAGATGTGCAAAGATGCTCACATGACCAAATAGACACACCTTCCTAGCAACAAACTAAGTCTTTTCTTGACTCATGAAGAAGCGTTGTCCAGTGTGTTAATGCATTATTTTGCATTGCTTCCTACCTTTCCCTGCCTTAATCCACTTTTCCCTCACTCTCCCTATCCTAGGATTGTACTTCCCAAATAAAGTAGCAACACTAAGGTTCTACCTTAGATTCTATTTCTGGGAAACTCTACCTAAGACAATTGGTAGCAGGAGTGGTGCAAAGTGGACCGTCAGACAGGATTTGAGAAATGGCTTTCTCACGGGTCCAAAGGCAATAAAATCTCCATTGCTGGGAGTGAGATGCGGTGGCACATGAGTACTGGAACTTTCAGCTGTAGTTAATAGGATAAAGCTTTGGGATTTTAAATAATTGTGATGCTTAATCAACTTGGTAGCAAAGAAAATATAAGAATTTTGGAGTTCTCATTGTGGTGTAGCGGAAATGAATCCGACTAGGAACCATGAGTTTGCGGGTTCAATCCCTGGCCTCGCTCAGTGGGTTAAGGATCCTGCGTTGCTGTGAGCTGTAATATAGGTCACAGATGCAGCTGGGATCTGGCATGGCTGTGGCATAGGCTGGCAGCTATAGCTCCAATTAGACCACTAGCCTGGGAACCTCCATAAGCTGTGGGTGCGGCCCTAAAAGACAAAGGATAACAAAAAAAGATTTTTCCCATTACTCCTCATTGCATCCAAAGAGTAATGAAAGTCAGGTCTCTGCCCAATCTAAGTTAAAAACAAACAAACAAACAAAAAACCTGCTGTAGGGAAAACAGCCTCTACTAAAATAATGGTAGTACTTGACTAATATGTACCACAAGGACTGTGGAAACATGAATGCAGAATTCATTGCCTTGGAGGAATTCATGTGTAACTTGAGAATTATGGTTGGGGAAGGACAGGACAGCAGTTTGCTTGGCTGTGCCCTTCGACCTTGTTGAATTCAACAGTGATGACCTCAGTAAGTGAGGGAAGATGTAGAAGGGGGAAAAATCAGAATGATCAAAAGTGGGGATTTACAGTGGATTTACTATAGGCAACCAAATAACTGCATTCTCCAGGAAAGCCCAAGGATGCTTCTTTTATGAGGATGCTTCTCTTTACAAGTTCATCAGAAACCATTTTCTACAGACTGGTGGTATGGGCCAAGTTCTAGTTTGGAATTGCCTCCTAAGGAAAACCATTGCTTTATTCTTCCTTGGCTTCCCTTGCTGGTAGCTGATTAAGTGCTCAACAAATTCCTCTAGATTTCATATATTGAAGCCAGGATACTAGAAAGTGTCTGAGCTATGGAGCTGAACTTAGGTGAACTCTAAGCTCTGTATTTTCTTTCCTCTAGGTCTATTTTTAAAACACAAAATTACAATAACTTTCTCCCTGAGAAACTTTTATTTCCAAAATAATCTGGTTAAAATAATGTTCCCTAAACGACCTCATGGCTGCCTCTGCGCTATTCTGTCTTCTGCACTTTGGCTCTGGGTAGGAAAGAAAAAAGGAGCTTTGAGCTCTTCGGTCCATTAAAAGCAAAAAGAAGAAGCCATTGGAGCTCTTCTTTAGATTCTCTTCACTGTAATGGATGAAACTTTCCAAATCAGGGGCAAGTCATTTTAAGCAAAAGGCACTACAAAGTGGTATATTTCTATGAGGCTGCACTATTTTGAAGGACGTCCAGAATCTTTTTTCATTCCCTCAATAAAATCTCTTCCTACTTATTTTCTATTTATAAAGACTCCCTCCATTCCCTCACCAAATGTTTAAGTTTTAACTCATCTCAACACCTGAAAGCCCAGCTGTCTTTTGAAACAGAGGAAACCAGCCTCTTGTAGAATCTGGTATGCCTGTTCACAGGTCAGAGGAAAATTCAGGCCTGCCTGACTCCCAGTGGCCTCTTGACTAGGAATTTCTCGAGGTAGAAGGTGAGTCTGTTATCTCTGCCTATGCCATGGCCGGCCCTGGGGCAGCAACCTAGGAAGCAGTCGGTGAATCTTGGCTTGATTCTTTTTTGTGACTTCGATTTACTCTAAATGTGTAAAATCAGCAGCATGTCATAAATAAGCATAACCAGCTTTTGGGAGGGCTTCCTGTGTGTCCGCCACTGTTCTAGGGTTTTACATCTATTCCTTCATTTACCCTCGTAACTTCCTATTATCCTCAGTTTCTAGATGAAAAGAGAGAGGTACATTGTGATTGAATGACCATCTCATTACATGCAATGAAGGCTCTAGTTTTCTACGTCTCAGGCTAATAAATGTGGGTTAAATTATTCATCCAGGGAGTTAATCTGGAGTACTATACCATGTGCCCAGAACTGTATTCTGGGGTCAGAAACCGTTGCCCAAGACAGACCTGATCCTCAGCTTCACAGAGATTGAAGCCAAAGCATCAGTGATGACAGGTGCCCATCACCGTCGGAGGAGCCGTCCAACAGCCAATAAAAATGAATACCACCACCGTTAGTCACAACAATATATACGTATTTGTGTAACCTTTTGAAATTTGCAAGTGTTTCTGTGGGAATTAATTCACTTGTCCTGATGCAGGACAGACATGCTCCCTCTTCCCTCAGAGGTGGGAACACTGAAGCTGGCACAGGTTGAAGGACTGGCTTAAGCATCACAGAACTGGTCAATGGAAGAACCATGACTGGACTTAGGGAGACAATTCTGTACCCAGATGCAAAGAGTTAAACTCCTCTATAGGGGCACAAATAAAAGAGGGCATTGATTCACAGATAGCTTACAGCGTGTGGTGTATCAGAAAGAACACTGAATTCAAAGTACTACTAGATCAATGGCCTTCTGATCTCAAAAAAGTCACTTTATGTCTTTGCCTTTGCATTTCTAGGGTTGGATTATGAAAAACTGAGCTAAGCCAATTAGTGAATTCCTTCTCTCTGACCACAGCAGTGAGCTAGAGAAGAATATGTGACCTGATCCAGTCCAAGCACAGTAAATTTTAGAGACTACTACAATTGTTGAAAGCAAGATGCTCTCTTTCCTGCTGGATATAAACATGAAGGCATACTGTGCTGAGAAAAATCAAATTTGGGTTGAAATCAATCCAGATGAAGGCAGACCAAGGAGACAAGGAGAATATAGAGCCTGGTGGCTTTTATTTGTGCTTCTGTATCAAGCTGTTCCTGAAGCTGGAATTACCAAAAGACTTTTCAGTGACACAAGCAATTAAGTTCCCTTTTATTTTTTGGATCAGTCTGAGTCAGGTTCTATGCTACCACAACAAAAGCTGCCATACAACTTGGAAAGCCAGTACTTTATGGTGAACTCATGAGGTTACAAGAAGAAGATAGAACAGGAAAACTCTTGGGATAAAGGATAAAGGCACAATAAACAGGATTAATCCTCTAATAAAGTTGCTTCTGTCTCATTTCTCTCTTCAATCCCTGTTTAATGGAGAGGTCAGTGGGTCAATGAAGGATGACAGAGTGGTGAGAGACGACAGGAGATGGAAATATTGTGTGAGCTTTAGGATGCTGTAATATCGAGGCATAAAATACCCTCTCAGATGTCTGTGCTTCCAATGACTACCAAATTAGTCTACAGAAATATCCTAATAAGCACTTAGACCAGGTTTTCCAGTGATATTAGTAAGCTTTGTTTTATTCAAATGCTATGTTACAAATGAATGTCACCAATATAGAGTCTGATATTGATAAACAGGTTCAACATTTATCAGCCACCTAGTTTTTACCTGTACCAAGTTTTACCTATATTAACTATTTTAATTTTTACAATTCTATACAATACTTATTATCATTTCCAAAAGATGTAGATGATGAAACTGGGAACTCAGAGAGGTAATGTCATTGGCCAAGATCATGCAGCAATCAATTCATTGCTGGGTTGTTTGTTTTTGGGTTTTGTTTTTTTTTTTTTTTGCCTTTAATGTTTAACCGTGGAAGATGGAAGTTCCCAGGCTAAGGGTTGAATCAGAGTTGTAGCTGCCAGCCTACACCACAACCACAGCAAACAGCAACACGGGATCCGAACCTTGTCTGCGACCTATGCCACAGCTCATGGCAACACCAGATACCTAATGCACTGAGCAAGGCCCAGGATCGAACTCACATCCTCATGGATACTAGCCAGGTTTGGTGCCACTGAGCCACAAGGGGAATACCTCATTGCTGAGTTTCAAACACTGATTTGCTCATTCACTAACTATTTACTGGACAACCACTATGTGGAAGTCCCTTTGCTAAATTCTGGTGATACAAGAACACTCTCCCTGAAAATTACAGGATTTATAGTCGAATGGAAAGGTGGTTAATGGAAAAAGAGACAATTCAAAAAGGTGATGACTCCAGTGGTGGGGAAGTATGTGGGGCTTATTCACTGTGTTAGTCTGAGTTCTCCAAAGAAACAGAACCAGTAAAAGATAGGTAGAGGATAGATAGATGATTAGTAGATAGATAGATAGATAAACAGACAGGTAGAGATAGGAATACAGATTTATTATAAGGAATTGGCTCATGTGGTTATAGCAGCAGAGAAGTCCCAAGATCAGCAGTGGGCAAGTTGGAGATACAGGACAGGCAATGACTGAGTTCTAGTCTGAGTCCGAAGACCTGAGAAATCAAATGACATAATATGAGAAATAGAATGTGTGTGCGTGTATGCGTGCATGTGTGTGTGTGTGTGTGTGTGTGTGTGTGTGTGTGTCTATGAGACTGCATCACTTTGCTGTACAACAGAAGTTGACTCAGCATTGTAAATCAACTATACCTTAATTTAAAAAAAATAAAATAAAAAGGGCTTACAGCGTAGTTCCTGCCTGAATGTGAGGGTTGGAGAGCACAGGGTCCCAGCTGGAGGACAGTCAGACAGAGAGAACAAATTCCCCCTTATTCACATTTTTCCTTCTATTCAGACCTCGAGCGGATTGGATGAGGCCCGTGTACATTAGGGAAAGAATTTGCTTTACTCAGTCTCCTGATGCAAATGCCAGCCTCCTCCAAAAACACCCTCACGGGTATGCCCAGAAATAATGTTTAACCAAATATCAGAGCACCCCATGACCCAGTCAAGTTGACCCATAAATTTAACCATTATATTCACTTTCCTATCACCTTTCCAAGGGAAAAATGTCTTATGTTCTTTATGTCCTAAATTATAAAACTCAAAATGCTTTCTCTGTATCCTGTTCCAGTGACACATGACGTCATTCAGTAGCTTTCAAAGCTCAGGGGAACAACTTGGTCTTCAGAAGCTGAAGGACACACAGAATAGCAGGTAATACGGGCAACACCATTTGTTCCATCTGCATGTAAAGAAGTAAGCTCTCTTTCTAGCACTGATGATCTATGGGCAAGAGACAAACCATCTCAAGAAGTAAACCTTAGATAGAATGAGAAGTTGAGCCATTCAAGATAAAACAAGCTGCTTTATCACATACAGAAAGCAAGGAAGCACCTAGTAAGTTTACAGAAATACCACGTCAATAAAATAGAATTGCTAATCCTAATTTGGCCTATAATCTACTGAATCTGAACTATTGAGTTCCAGATTTTAAGGATATTGACAAACTGAAGTGAGAGGAAAGGTGTCAAGACACTTAATTCCTCTCCTTTGAAGAATGGGGATGTTTAGCCGGGAGAGAGGGGGAATTTAAAGGGGAATATATAATTCTTCAAGTGTCTGAAGGGCCATGATGAAGAAGAGTTAGTACACCACACTGTTTCATCCTTATTTAAACACTGTTGGGTGGATATTACCTTTCCCATTCTTATGTAAGGAAACTGAGACTCAGAGACCTCAAAGTCGTGCTCAGACTCACAGTTTGTAAGTGTCAGAGGCAGCATACAATTGCAAATTTTCTTCTGACTCCACTGTTTATATTTTTGCCATTATATAAAGACAAGGAATTAAGAGTTAAAAACTGGACTAGAACCAATGGAATCAGATTGTAAGGATAATATTGGTTCAATAAGGGGAAAGTACAGTAGAAAGTAAAACTGTCCAACAATGGACATGGCTGCTTTTGAAACCAAAGGAGTCCCAGTAGGAGCGGTGACCACTCGTCCAACATAGTGTAGAGTGGATTTCTACACAGGCAATAGGAATTATGCGCTCATTAAAGTTGGCTCTGTGTCTTGGGTTGTAGGATTCTAAATCCCATTTCCGATTGTGGCATCATTGCCATTGAGGCACGAAGGTGAAAGTCAAACTTGTGGGCTCTTGAAAGGCAGGTCATGGCTCCAGCTTACATTTACAGTTGCAGGGTCCAGACGGTGCCTAGCATACAATGGTGCTAGGTAATTGTTTTGAATTAATGGTTAAATGTAAATAGTGACTCAAGTCATTGAGAAATTATGAGCAAGGAAAGACAGTTTTCAAATCTCTGCAAGAAAAGAGAATGATCCTTCTTAACCTATGTATGGAGATCTCAGGAAGGTAAGAAATCTACTCTAATGAAGTATCAAAATTCTCATTCAGTGTTGTCAGTCCATATCTTCTCAAGTTTAGCCATTTCTTGGGAATTTCTTTGAGTGGCATTTCTTCTTCTCTTAGTCTTACATCTTCTCCAGAAATCCAGCAAGTTTTTCCAGACATTGCATTTTCTGAAAACCATTTATTAAGCTTTTCCTGTGTGTGGAGCACTGAGCTAAGAGCTACGCATACATCATTCCACTAAATCCCCTAAACAGTTCTACAAGTATTTTGGAAAAAAAAAAAAACAGTTCTACAAGTATTTTGAATCCTCGTTTTACAAAGGTTTAAAACTGAGGTTCTGAGGAGGAAGTTATTTACATAAACATCACACAGACAATGACTGGTGTTGCTGGACTTTCAACCAAGGACCGCAAAGCTGCTACATACGCTGTAATGTCAAGAGGTTCCGAGCATTGAATGATTAGTTTCCTCATCATGCACAGTGACAATTTGGGAATATATAATCCCTAAGGACCCAGCAAGCTCCCACCAACCAAAGCTCAAATGTTCTGGCATATGCCCAAAGTCCATAGTTTATAATTGCTCCAAGACTCAGAACTGCCAATCTTGAAAGGAGGCATCCAACTGCTTAATCTATACAGTAACAGAGGAAACCCAATACCGAGCACAGGTTGCTTTTCTTGCATATTTACTGTATTAATGACGCAAGAGCTGCAAAGAAAGATGCTCTGATTTGTTATTCAGATCACCAGACTCCAAGATTGATGAAAATCCAGCATATTTACCTGGAATGTGATAACCTGTTCACATTTGACAACATGAGCATAGTGTTTGCAAAAAGCTGTCAGACCACTGCTGTGGGAGCCTAGAGCTAATTTCTGTAAACACAGACTGCCACAGCAGCAAAGGGCTGAATGGCTCTGAGGTCCCTTAAGGGTATGGGATAAAGGAAAGCAGCTCTGGAGGTGGAGGCTTGGCAGGGACCACAGCTAAAGGAAGGAATGCCATCAACTTTGCAACAGACCTTGGAGTCTTCTTAGAAGTCATCAATATTGCAGGTTATTTGTGTTCAGGATTTGGGGGTCACACAGCCTTGGTGTGACTCCCAACTCTGCCACTTATTAGCTGGAGATCTCAGATGTGCTGGTAACTCTTAACCCAGTATCTCCAGCCTAGCTCTCTCTTACACCTCAGACTTGTGCACCCCACCACAATACTTCACAGAGAGCTCAAATTGGTTAGGACCAAAATGGAATTCATCATTTTTATGCCTTTGCCAAACCCGCAGCACTGATCACTGTACAATAATCTATATAACAGGCTTGATGGACCCTTTTGTCCAGTCTCTCAAGTTTAAACCTTGCTGGGCTATGATGCCTTGCTGGGCTATGCTGCCCTGTTGGTCTATGATACCAATGGAAAGCCATTTTTTTTTAATGAATCCTTAACTTTACAAAAACCAATCAGACGAGGATGAATAACAGGAGAAAGATAACAGATGATACGGGAAGAGGAAGAATGACAACTGAGAGAGCCCCAGGGCCAGAGAGTGAGAAGATGTGAACAGAACATGTGCCACCTGGTAACCTGTTTTCATGCGCTTACATTTCAGATCCTGAAAACAGATTCTGAGTGACCCGAGACATATTTTGTGGCTATTTCTGGCAGTACATATACAAATTAGGAAATTAAAAATGCAAACCTCAGCCCAAGGGGGCCACTGCAAGTGAGGTAACTGTTCATAAACCCCCAATGCTGATCTCCCCATTAGCCTGTGTGAAAACAGAGGCTTGTGGTCCATGGGGAAATTTGAGCTCTGGCCAAGAAGCCTACGGAAAGCCCAAAGAGAAGTCTAAGACAAGGCAAGTTCCTCTTGAGATCAGGAAAGAACACAGTTCTCTGCAAGTATGCAGACCATCTAGGGAGACTAGAAACTCCTTACCGCTCCTAGAGTACAAGGTTGGAAGAGCAAGGATGAACCTGGAGGGAAAAATAAAGTTTTTCAAAGATTATCATTCGAGAGAACGATATGGTTATTTAAAAAAAATTTTTAAAGGCCAAAAAGAAATTAAAATTCAAACATGATGACAAAATTATCATTCAAAGTGCATAAATAAGAAATAAAATTCTCGGGGTTCCCGTTGTAGCTCAGCGATTAGCGAATCCAACTAGGAACCATGAGGTTTTGGGTTCGATCCCTGGCCCTGCTCAGTGGGTTAAGGATCTGGCATTGCCGTGAGCTGTGGTGTAGGTTGCAGACACAGCTTGGATCTCGTGGTGCTGTGGCTGTGGTGTAGGCCACCAGCTGTATCTCCGATTGGACCCCTAGCCTGGGAACCTCTGTATGCCAAGGGAGCAGCCCTAGTAAAAGGCAAAAAGACAAAAAAAAAAGAAAGAAAGAAAAGAAGGAAAATTCTCCTTGTACCATGGTCAGTACTGTAAATAGTCTTCAGCAGCCCCCTGTGTTCACATTATTTTATGTAGAGACTATCTTTCCATTTCAGTGCTTCCTTATTAGCCCTATTCATTATTTTTCACGGATGCAGAACAGCTCACAACCCTGTTTTTAATTTAAAAGCTGTATCTAGTCACTTATGATGGAGCATGATAATGTGAGAAAAAAGAATCTATACGTGTATGTGTAACTGGGTCTTCATGCTGTGTAATAGAAAATTGACAGAACACGGTAAACCAGCTATAATGAAAAAAATAAAAATCATTATATATAAAAAAATAAATAAAATATTTTGATAATTGCAAAAAATAAAAATAAATTTAAAAAATTAAAAATAAAAGCTCCCAGCCCAGTGGAAGTTTGTTTCTACTCATCTGGCTACAGTAAAAATTTTTACACATATGTATCTTAAGACACTCACACTATGAGGTGAACTTCTTTTTTTAACTCTACTTAATGAATCTGCCAGAATTTATGTATCCATTCTACTATTGAGGAGCATTTGGTTTGTTTTCCAGTTTGGGGCTATTTGGTGGCGGGGGGGTGGGGGCATGCCTGTGGCAAGGGGAACTTCTGGGGCCAGTGATCTCATGCCACAGCAATAGTAATGCCAGATCCTTAACCATCAGGCCATCAGGGAACTCCCTAAAGTGAACCTCTATACTATAAAATTATCTAAGTGGAATTGTAAGAACACAGGTTATGGAAATTTTTATTTTGAACAATATTAAGTTGAAATTTCAACTTCCAACAGCATATACGAGTGCCCATTTCCACACTCGCTTGTCTACCCAGGATGTTTTTAATTTCTTAAATTCTAGTCATGTGTATAAACTCTTCCTTTGTTTTAATTTTTATCATAAAAATATTAGTGAGGTGAAGCATGTTTTTACACATAAAAGCATTTGTATTTGGGGAGTATTTCTTTTGATTTTCTTTATCCATTTCGATATTTTCAAACATTTTCCACTGATTTGTAGGATACATTTAAATTTTAAAGCTATTAACTTTAGATCTCAAATATGTCTCAAATACATGATAAACATTATCATAGTACATTATACCAAACAGAAGTTTTACATTTTCCAGTGGCTGTATCTCTTCATCCTCTATCCATGGCTTCTGGAGTTTTTACATAGCTACAGCTCTGATTCGACCCCTAGTCTGGGAACTTCCATATGCCATGGGCGCAGCCCTACAAAAAAAAGCAAAAATAAACCCCCAAAACTAGAGACCGTTAGAAAGATAAGATAGTGTAGTACATTCTTCTGAGATAAGGCAGAAGTGGTATTCAGTCACTTAAGCCTAAAATCATTTATGTGAAAAGAAGTAAGAGTGGAAGTAAAACAGTCTATTGAAGAAAATAGAAAATGGTTATGACAAAATAACCTAACAAAACTGAAGGGCAGGACTCAGGCGGAACTTAGAAATTAGAGACCAGCAGGGTCATGAAAGATTCCTGGGTTTACATGTGTTAATTTTATTGATGGGAAAAGTGAGGTTAAGAAAAAGTTGTGAGTTCTCGTTGTGGCTCAGAGGGTTAAGAACCCAATATAGTGTCTGTGAGGGTACACCTTTGATCCCTGGCCTCCTTCAGTGGGTTAAGGATCCAGGATTGCTTCAAACTATGCCATAGGTCCCAGATGTGGATTGGATGCAGTGTTGCTGTGGCTGTGGCTTAGACCAGCAGCTGCAGCTACAATTTGACCCCTAGCCTGGGAACTTCCATATGCCCCAGGTGTGGCCCAAAAAAGAAAAAGAGAGAGAGTTTCTTGACCAAAAAGAACAAGATAATCAGTGTCACAACTTATTTGAGTTCATATGTGAGATATTCTGAGTCCTCAACTACTTTTTCACTAGCAAAGGAGGA
This sequence comes from Phacochoerus africanus, assembly GCF_016906955.1. NCBI lineage: Eukaryota > Metazoa > Chordata > Mammalia > Artiodactyla > Suidae > Phacochoerus > Phacochoerus africanus. The sequence goes on along the minus strand of NC_062549.1, from coordinate 9,328,950 downwards.
GGATAAAATTTGATGCAGACAGGAAAGCATTCAACATATATGAACCTTTAGTAGGGTTGGCCCTTGAAGGTAAGGGAGAGAAGGTGCAAGGGTGAAGAGCTTAATACATGGCACCCAAGAAGATCTTGTGAACCAAGGTTTTCTATAAGTGGATGGCAATTTCCAGGGGAGTGAGGAGGTTATCCGTTGTCTAAATCTTTGTTATCAGCAAGACCTCTCCAGAGACCATGGCCAGAAGGAATGAGATTGGATCCAATTTCTCTGAGGTATGAAAATGGCCCCGCAATCAATTCACACCAATCAGGGGCCTGGCAGGAAATACATAAGAGTTGGCATATGCCAGTACTAGGATGTAACGGTACTTTGACAACACAATGAGCTACATTCCTTTGTTAAGAGTCTAGTTAATGACGACTGAGTGATTTAACATGCGCTCAAATGCATCACAGGATCTTTGGATACTAAGCTTTCAGACTTCACTGCTAGCTTCAAACTGCACCCATCAATGGACAGAAGTTAATGATGGATGGCTGTCCTGGGGAGAATTGGCTGGAAGTGAGTTGGAACCAACTATGGGGAAGGAAAAATTATTGATTCCAGTTGAAAAGGGGCTGGAGATGATAGGGCTGACAGCTGACGCCTGCTTCCCACATTGCCAGAGCCAAGTCCAATCTGGCAGATTGGCAGCTGTGTGAGTCAGCCCCAGGTTGGACCCTCAGACCAGAGAGAACAGCTGTGTTGTTGCTGAGGCTTGCCAGAGAAGCCAGAGCCCATCCTAATCAAAAAGGCAAAAACAAAGAGGCCAGTAAAAGAAAAAGAGCCTTTGTTTTCAGACCCCAAAGCCTTTTAAAGCCCATTGTCATGGGTTCAGGTAAGAGGTTAAGGACAGCAGAAAATGTTAAGAAAAGGAATCCCAGGTAAGACATAGCAAGGGGGATCAGGGTAAAATCGGAATGGCCCAAAATTGTGAGATTTTTCCCTAGCCTCCAGATACCCAATGACCAAATTATTTTATTCAATAGACACGTACTCAGTGATCCTTATGGGCTAGGTACTGAGCTAATTTCAAGAGCTATAACTGTAAATGAGGCAGTGCCCTTCCTTTGAGCATTCTCCAGTTTGTTGCAAGAAACAGAAAAGAAAGTTTCAATCGCAATGCTGTGTGACATTATAGAGAAAGTACATGATGTTGTGGGGGACCTGGTGTTGAGAAGGTTCCAAAACATTTCTTGGGTGACTGAGGAAAGCTTCTCAGAGGAACGGATCTCTTAACTGAGAGCAAAATGACAAACGGGAGTCATTTCAATGCAAAGGGGTTAGAAGGGTTCTTCAGGTGAGACATAAAGCCTGTGTTAGAGAGAGTCAGGTGCACCCGAGGAAGCGCAGGGCATGCAGTGTGATCACGGCCCGGTGTATCTATGTGCGTGCGTGATGAGAGCATGAGCTGTGTGCGTGTGTGCCTGTGCATATGCCTGTTTGTAGGGAATAAGTAGTGAGGCAGGAGGATGGAGAGATATTCAGTGACCGGATCCCAAATGGACCTGAAGGCGGTATTTGGTCCTTGCGCCAAGAAAAATGATGAATCTGTGGGTTTCCAGCATGTACCTTTGTAGGGTACTCTTTGTTTTGTTTTGTTTTGTTTTGTTGTCTTTGTGTCTTTTTGTAGGGCCACACCCGAGGCATGTGGAGGTTCCCAGGCTGGGGTCAAATTGGAGCTGTAGCCACCGGCCTACGCCAGAGCCACAGCAACGTGGGATCCTCAACCCATTGAGCAAGTCCAGGGATCAAACCCAAAACCTCATGGTTCCTAGTCGGATTCATTAACCACTGAGCCACGATGGGAACTCCAATTCTTTGGGGTTTTTTGCCAATGACGGTAACCCCACTCAAAAGAGATTGGGGCACATGACAGGGAGGGCAGCTGAAGGGAGAAGACTAACAGATCAAAATCGCTGTGTGGCTCTGAAGTTCTACTTACATGCTCTCACCGTTGTGCCTGTTGGTTTTCTCCTCCTCCTTAGTAGACACATTTCTTTACATGGCAGAGACCCGCTCACTAAAGCCGCACCCTCACTGCTGTGAAAAGCTATACAACGAAGGAGGAGATGGTGGAAGGCAGAGTTCACAGATTTCATAAGGTCACTCAAGACAGGTTGAGGGCAATGTGCTAGACAGGTTGACCTCAAGACAGGGAAACATACAACTGGGCCTCATCGAATTACCTGAGCTCTTTCAAAGCAGAACGTTTTCTCCACCCTTGGGAGAAGAGAGAGTCAGAGATGCAAAGCATGAGAAGGAGGTTGTAGGCTTGTTGAGGGAGGGTGCCACATGGCAAGGACGGTGAACAGAGCAGCCCCGCAGTTGACAATGAGCAAGGCCACTCAATCCTACAATGGTACGGGACTAGATCCTGCCAACAAGCATGTGCTGGGAAGTGGATTCTCCCAGAGGCTCCAGAGAAGAACTCGGCCTAGCAAACACTCTTATTTTAACCTTGTGATTGCATCCATCTTCAGCCTGCACAGAAAACTCAGTCATACCAGGTCAGACTTCGCACCTTCACAATCACAAGCTAGTAAATCATTGCTTAAGCCACTAATGATGTGCTAATTTGTTATGCAGTGATAGAAGATGAACACCTTTACCCCTTGAATTCTGTCTCTGCCCTAGCCCCAGTTATGTCTTAGAAAATTGCTTTGATTGGTTCATCTTATGACAGATGCCTAAATCTGAACCAATCACTATGACCAGGGTAGAATCTGATTGGCCCAGGCAGGTGATAAGCCCACCCCTGGACCAATCAGCTGAGTCACAGCAGGAAGGACAACTTATAAATAGTAAATCTCATATAGAATAGTATCAAAAATATTGATGAGTCAGAAGAGGAGCAGGTGGGTGGATGTTCTTTACAGAGGATGGAAGGCATGTTGGCTACCACATGCTTCCACCATCAAAATTTAGGATGATCATCCTGGCTGATGAGTGGAGAAAGGATTAGACATGGACAAAACTAGAGGATTCCTGTGATAATCCTGCAGAGAAATGAGTGTTATCTGAACAAGTAAAGTGGCAGTAGGAAGTAACACACCCCCTATCCTGGAGGCTCACACAAATTAGGCGCTAAATAGTTTTCGATAAATAAATTAATGAATAGATGGATGAGCAAATGTGGTTGGAAATGGGAATGCCTTCTCAAAGCATTAAAGAGATTTAACCAAAATTGGCTCAAAGCACTAAGAAAATGCACTTTAAAAAATGTTCCTTGGTGTTCCCAGTGTGGTGCAATGGGATCCGCAGCATTTCTGAAGTGCCAGGACACAGGTTCAATTCCCAGTCCAGCACAATGGAGTGAGGGATCTGACATGCCACACCTGTGTCATAGACCACAACTTCACCTTGGATCTGATCCCTGGCCTGGGAAATCCACATGGGAAAAAAAAAAAAAAAATCTTTTTAGCTGTGGAAAGTGTATCCCCAGAACCACAGAACCCTGAGCTTCTTAGACAGAGCAGGCATGTTAGACCAGGCACATTAGAATGCTGGATGCCTTCATGCATCACTGGGGCACAATTACATAACACCCTGGATGCCTTCGATCTGCCTTTGCAGACCTCTTGCTGTTAGTTATGAATCACTGCAAGCTGACATAACTTTGCATTTCCTCCTTTGCCGTCTGTCTCCAGTCCCTTGTCATTATTGCTCATCACCAAGGTAACACTCCACCCCCCCCCCCTCCGCCCCCCTTGCTTGCTTCCTTTCCATTAATTTGCATGACTGAGAAGCCCTCCCATTCAAATGAGGCCCCTTGTCTGCTGGAGCTGCCTTTGCTGAGAGCCCTCTCCTGGGCTGTGACCTTGTTTCCCTTGGATATTTTCCACTTTATTAACTCTGTAAATGTCCTCAGATGGGCAAAGTCATTTCTCTCCATTAACTCGCAGCAATAGGGCCACATGTTCAGATGGAGACCCTATTAAGCAGCCAGCATTGGAAGTGGAGAGCTGGATCACTGGAAGAGAAGGAGTCAATTACTCTAGATAACTTATTTTGCTTCTGTGCTCAAAATAATTAATATCTGGCTTGAGGCTGTCACCTCTCCCTCTCCTGAGGTGGCCACCTGTTAGTAGTACCAGTGTTTCCTGTAAAGTCTTCCAGGACTGTAGGGCTTAAAGGCAGGAATCATATTTAACAAATATTTGAGGGACTTCCACACACCTGGGCTTATGCCAAGGGCTGAGCATATACAGATTTGGAAAATAGGCAGGGTCCCAGCATTTACAGGGCTTAAAATTGAGTGAGGCGATGCACATCAGTCATGTCATCAGACAAAGATAATAATCAACTGTAGGAATGCTCTTTTAAAATATAGTAAAGAAAAGCCTTACTGGGAAGAAATCTGAAGGATCAGCAGGGGTTACGTAGCTGAAAGGAGAACAGAAGATGAACAATCTTTGTTCTGCCTTTTAAATCTATTTTCAATAAATTTGTCCTCCCTTCCACATTAGAGTGCTCAAATAATATATTCATTTATCAGATGTTTGTTTGTTTTCTATTTAACAAAATAAAACAAGCCTGCTGCGTCCATCCCCATTCTGTAAGTGATCACTTACATCTTAATCGGGATTAGTCCTACCTCTGCTGATGTCCTGATGGGATTTGCTGGGTTCAGGAATGAGGTTAATGTCAAGAAGAAAAACAAACATTTCTTGACCACGCATACCTCAGGCACCACATTAGGCCCTTTACCTAGGCTCATGTTTAAACTTCAAGGGGGTAAGTGGTTGTTAGACCATTTTGTAGATGAGGAAACTGAGGCTGCAGAATGCCTCCAAGACCACACAGTGATAGGTCTTTCTGATTCTGAAGGCTTTCTTACTTCCTGTCCGGCACAGGGCACCCATGAATCTGACCATCATCGACTGGCATAGCCTAAAATGGCAGGAGCTGTTTCAACCACTGTGTCGCACATTTGGCTCCCCTTGATTTCATGGACAAATAAAATGCCAGGTCTGTCTGCATGTGTGCATGTTCTTGTCTGCTTGTCCACACACAGCCGAGGACTCCACAACGGTTGTTGCTGCAATTAGCTGTTTAGATTGTGATTCAGAGAGACTGTTTGTTTATCCCTGTTAGAATTCCTCTTGCAGAGGTTGAAAGAACTTTTCAGTCTGTTGAGACATTCCAAGTATTGATTCCCTACTCCACAGGGAGCTGTTCCTACCGGCTTTAAGGCAATGTGGTTCCTATGCGCTCTATGTGCTTTCCTAAGTCCCTATTGTTAAAAGCGGGCCAATGAGGTTTTATCACATATTGAGTATCAGAAATCCTGTGTTTTCTCCTACTAAACTCTCAACCTCTTTTCCTGTCTCTCTGTCCTTAAAAATTCAAATCTGCAGCCTCACCGAACCACCTGAAGTTGCCCCAAATCCTCAGGGGCCTCTTCGGACATTCCTTCTGAACCTACATCCTAGTGTGTTCATGTCTTTTGTTTCCTTTGAACTCTCACTCGTTAATCCAGAAAGCTGCTTCCAGAGTTCCTGTCATGGCTCAGCTGATAAAGAACCCGACTAGCATCCACGAGGACAAGAATTCGATCCCTGGCCTCGCTCAGTGGGTTAAGGATCCCACGTTGCTGTGAGCTGTGGTGTAGGCTGGCAGTTACAGCTCCAATTCCACCCCTAGCCTGGGAACCTCCATATGCCATGGGTGTGGCCCTAAAAAAAAAAAAAAAAAGAAAGAAAGCTACTCTCCCAAAGACCTGCACCATTAAGGTGAATTAACTGTCCCTGCTGTATGTTTGCTAAGTCCAGATTTTATCCCTATCCTGACACTTTGATGGGCTTCTGATTTTTTTTCCTGGCAAAGACAGAACATAGTATTACTCCTTCTGTCCATGAAACCCAGCCCAACACACCCCCGTATTTGAAGAGCTCAGTGTAGGTGAGTGGGATGAAAATGTCTCTAACAAAACCAAGTGGGGATGTATTGGGCTCACTGTGCCTTCTGCACGATGATGAAGCAAAAATCCTCACAATGGTGTACAAGACGCCCATGAGGAGGATCTGAGAGACACATCAGCTGCAGCTTTCGCTCTGTTTTTAACCTTCAAACCCCTCTCTCAGGCCTGCATACTTAAGAACCAAAAAAGTATATTCAAACGAAAACCTACACATGAACGCTCAGGCCTTAAGATCATATCTGGGGAAATGAAAACATCCTCAAAAGACTCATGGAAGAAAATACGAGTAAAGAGGAGGGAAGCTGGCTACTGTAAATCAATCATTTCTCCTTCCGTAAAAGAGCATTTCGCATCCCCTTGCACATGTTTCTTCTACGCGTGTCTCTCCTCTCCAATCAGATTATCGACTCTGGGTGAGCATGGTCCATATTTGACGTATCTTTCCCATCTCCTCTTAGGTCAAGCACAGTGTGTCTAGGTGCTAAATAAATACATCCAAAAGGATGCATCCACTAGGCCCTTTCTATCTTGCTTCACTTATTTTTTGACATCGTTGACATGAGCTACGTTTTTAATGTGATAAAATTCTTATTTTGTATTAATAGGCTAAAACATTCTCTTCTCTGGGCAAAACAGAGTCATAGAACGTTGAATTGAAGATCCCTTAAATGGCCTCTCATTTTATCCACCAGAGAACTCCCTCTAAAGCGTTCCCTACAGTTCCTGTTTCTTCTTGCATACAAGCAGGGCCAAGGAACTTAGACCATATGGACAGGTCTCTGAAATTATATGATGGTTCTGAATATAGGGTCGTAATTATTTACATTAAACTGAAATCTTCTTTGTCTTATATCTAGCGTGTTTAATGCCAGCAAGACATTTAAAGTCTCTTATTACAAGGGACACCTCCTCGAAAGGCAGAAGACACCTTTGATGTCTCCAAGTAATAAGCACCAAGACCAGTAAAATTTAAGCAAATGTAAGAAACAATACAGATATTTCCCATATCTTTCCCCCTGCTACCTACAAGGTGAACACATCGACAGCAGAATAGTACAGCAATGAACTCACCTTAGTGTAATCCAGCTGTCTCATTCAGGCTTCATCAGTTTTATATGCACTCATTGGCCTAATGTGCACGTGGTGTGTTTATTCACATGTAGATATGCACATGTAGATTTGTATGACCACCACCATAATCAAGACACAGAAGAGTTCTGGCCTAAGAATCCCTCAGGCTACTATTTTATTTTTTTATTTGTCTTTTGTCTTTTTAGGGCCACAGCCACAGCATAGGGAGGTTCCCAGGCTAGGGATGGAATCAGAACTCCAGCCGCCAGCCTATGCTACAGCCACAGCATCGCAGGGTCTGAGCAACATTTTCAACCTATACCACAGCTCACGGCAATGCCAGATCCTTAACCCACTGAGTAAGACCAGGGATCGAACCCACATCCTCACGGATACTAGTTGGGTTCGTTAACCACTGAGCCACGATGGGAACTCCTGCATGCTACTGTTTTATAGATACAATTACTTTTTCTCATCCTCCAAACATCAGAAACCACTAATCTGTTCTCCATCTCTCTAATTTTGTCATTCAAGAATGCTACATTGGAGTTCCTGTTGTGGCTCAGCAGGTTAAGAACCCAACTAGTATCCATGAGGATGTGGGTTCCATCACTGGCCTCAATCAGTGGGTTAAGGATCCAGCATTGCTGTGAGCTGTGGCGTAGGTCACAGATGCAGCTTGGATCTGGTGTTGCTGTGAGCTGTGGTGTAGGTTGAAAATGAAGCTCCAATTTGACCCCTAGCCTGGGAACCTCCATATGCCACAGGTGCAGCCCTAAAGAGAAAAGAAAAAAGAAAAGAAAGGACAGGAAAGGAGAAGAGAAGAGAAAAGAAGAGAAAAGAAAAAGAGTGAGTTTCCATTCCGGCAGAGAGTAAATGAACCTGACTAGGATCCATGAAGAGGCAGATTTGATCGCTGGCCTCGCTCAGTAGGTCAATGATCCAGCATTGCCATGAGCTGTGGTGTAGGTAACAGATGCTGCTTGGATCTGGCATCACTGGGGCAGTGGCTGTGGCATAGGCCAGCCACTGTAGCTCTGATTTGAACCCTAGCCTGAGAACTTCTACATGCGGCAAGTACGACCCTAACAGGCAAAAAATAATAATAAAATTTAAAAATGCTACTACATAAATGGAAGTATATCATATGTCCCTTTTTTTGAAATGGTTTTTGGACTCAGTGTAAATCCATTCAAGTTGTTACACCAGTGGAACCAACTTCCTTTGTACTAACCGCTAATGTTTTAGTGCTAACTTTGGGCTTGAAACAGTCCTAAAATCTGTATGCCCGAACTCACTTATTCCTCACAAAATGTCTATGAGGTAGGTAATATTATTATATCCATTTTACAGATGAAAACATAGAGGAACGGAGATGTCAACTTAGCTTTCCTGATTGACAAGCAGTAGAGCTGGCATACAAGCTCCAGCTTACATACTATGCCAGACTATCTCAACAAGATGTGCTGTGATCAGAGACGGCTTAGCTGCCAGAATGGCTGAAATAGAGAAAAATGGCTGAAGTAAGGAAAACATGTGATAAGACGTATAGAGACAGTGTAGGCTTAGGTCAGCCATACTCTTGACCTTGCGTATTTGTGTAGATGTTTGGATGCGTAATGACATCAAGCCATTCGCCTATTTACTTACAGGCTGGTTTTGCCTGATTAAATTGCAGGCTCTAGGCAGGCAGAGACAATGTCTCTTTAGAGTTATTATCTCCCAGAGCATATGTCATATTGCATTTATATACTGTGAGTTCAAAAAATGGAAAACAATCAGATATTTCATCAACTAACCACTGGGAGTTAGTTACCTGATGGCCTAGGGGTTAAGGATCCAGCGTTGTTGTCACTGCTACGGCTTGGGTTTGACCCCTGGCCCAGGAACTTCTGCGCCACAGGCATAGCCAAAACAAGAAAAACAAAATAAAAAACTAATACTCTTCAAAGGAACAATATGCATACATTCTTACATATATGCATTTTGTTAACTTTTGGTGTTTCCGCTACCTAATTATGAGCTTCTGCATCTCAGCATTCTGAAGAGCTGACCGAGCAAATGGTTTTTAGTCAGTTCTTGATGTCCTATTTTTTAAATATTAAAAATGAATGATAATGGCGCACAAATACAAAACAATTGAGCAAGAGATTATAGTGTCTATCATAAAAAAGAAGAGCAAACAGAGCTAAAAATGCCCAATTTTCATGTGACCTTGGGAAAATTGCCTTGCTTCTCTGGGACTCAGTTTCCTAAGCTAATGAAATGAGAAAATTATTGAAATATGATTCCCAATTCTAAGATCCTATCATTTAAAGTGTATCATTATAAGTGTACTTCTTAATCTTTTTAGTTTCAGATGGCGAATAAAAGAAGGACACCAGGAAGAAGGTGTCCTTTTATCATAAATATAAACCACAGTGCTATTCATATACAGTTTTGTCAAAAGACAAAATTATTTCTATGAGAAACCACCCTCTCTTGCCACTGCTTAATGAAGACACAAGAGTGTTTGGGGCTGGAGTACCAGAGGCAGCTATTACAGGTTATTAACTTCTTTCCAGTTAAGGGTGCATGTTCTAATTTGCATTTTTGAATATGCATGAGCAGCTTGCAGCTGAAGAAGAATTTTGCCAGTTGTGACAAGGCCCTCACCAAAACTGTGACATGAGTGTTAAGTGAGGAGGAAGTAGGATTTCCTTTTCCAACAGGAAGGTTGGAGAAGTTTTCCTGTGGGTTCTATGGGTGGGTGTCTCACTTTCTCACAAGCTTTCCTGTGGGTTCTATGGGTGGGTGTCTCACTTTCTAACAATAAAAAACAAAACCAGTTTAGACTGCTTCCACTGGCCCTGGTGCTCGTGGCGATATGGCTAATACCTTCTGCTTTGCTTGACAGTGGAAAGCATACTGAATTGAGAGCTGAGGGACCAGGGTACAGATCTTGGATCTGCCATTAATCATTGCCTGAGCAAACCACTGAATATCTTAGAACCTAAAATTTCCTGTATGCTATAAGAACCATGATGCCAACTCAATATTATTTTAGGAAAAGATGATATCATAACTGTGGCGATGCTCTGAAAGCACTCAGGGATCATCAAATACAATGGATTTTTACTAATATAGAAATAGGAAATTGTTTTATTGCCGACCTTCAGAGTAGACGGGAATGAAAAAATGTAATTACAGATTGAATAGTCCAAAGGCATATTAGGTGGGTTTGGAAAGTAAATGATCCACAACAGATGAAGTGCAAGCGTTTCGACAGCATACGTTTTGGACCGGTAGATGGAAAGGCAGACCACTCCCAGTTTCATCAATGCCAAAGCACATCACAAGGCTTCCCGCAAACCCCACCGTGATGTCTTGTTAAGGTCACTGAACATGAAGACTTCCAACACCACCCGAGGCCACACATGATTTCAGATTCACTTAGAAAGACATGGGAAAGGAACCAGAGACTGCCGACCGTGCAGCATTGCAGGGGTCCTTGCAGAAGAAAGGTATCTCTTTGACCGCCTCCCAGTCTCCTCAGGTGATGATTCAGATGCCAGGAAGCAAGTTCCACACTGAGTAGGTGTGAGAGCCGTGGTTTAACATCCCATGTTCCATAGGCATGGTTCCTGTGTCACCACAGGTATGTACCCTATTACAAGAGTCACTGCCCTCAGGGTGGCCTCAGGCCAATCAGGTGTGTGTAATTCTTACAGTCCAGGTATATTTTACCATTCAGAGGATATTTGACTATAATAAGCATTGCCTAGAAACATAATAGATATTCTTATTATATACTAGGGGAACACAGCAGGACAGCTAACTGGAGTTCAAATTCTCAGTAGGGGAAAGTCCTTTGTTAAAGCTTTGCGTATAATTACTTAGAATAACAGTGCTTATTACCAGCAGTGCTTCGTTCAAGTCCGTATCACTCCTTAGATCATCACTTAGGTGAATGCCAAGCTTCACTCTGTGTCAAGATCTTTCTTGCACATCTCATCCTTCAAAAGCTGGCAGAGTAACCAACTCAATACAAGTCTGATTATTTCATTCCTCTAGTCCAGCCTACTCAGAAGCAATTAAACTTTCTTGTATACAAGAAGCACATCTAGAATCCAGAGTAAGGACATCCAATAATCCATTCCTCCAGAAAGGCAACAATAAAACTGGCCCCTAAATGGCCAAAATCAATTTTTGCACAATCCTAGAAACTAACAAAAGCCTTACGGTAATTCAATGAGCATTATTCCAGAAAAACTCCTGAATCCTGGTAAGACCAGTAAGGCTTATTAAATTTTGACATGTCCTATTTTCATCACTCTTTCCTCAGCTGCATGGCATCCTTGAAAACTAACAGACTTACAACAATGGGACCTGTGAAAAGCAACAAATAGTAGGCACTGGGAAAGACGAAATTGGTTTGGCTCTAAAGGAAAAAAAAAAAAGCCCTATCCCCAGAAAGAGTGGCCTCAGGCCAATCAGGTATGCATAATTCTTACAGTCCAGGTGTATTTTACCATTGCCACTATTTGCGCTGCCTGATAAAGTCTTTTTCTTGAGGCTTATCTTTATTTAATCTGGTTCAGAATTTATCAAAAGAAAAAGGGCTTTTGTTTTTGGTTTTGGGGGTTTTTTTTTTTTTTTTGCTTTTGTTGCAAACAACCAGAGGCAATTATTTACGGTTGCAGTTGCCGGAGGCTACCTTACCAGTTCAGTCAAACCTGAGGCCTGGTTAAAAACGTTAAAATAAGAATCTTTGAAAAGCTGAACCATATTCCAGGTCACGTGCATGTGGAGGATCCAAATCCCTCACCTCTAACCGACCTTTAGTCTCTGTGCAAGCAGAAATGTTAACTGCCAGAGCTTAGAAGGTGTGTGCCGGCAAACACAGAACCCCTTCCATGTTCACATGTCTGGTATTTTCTGACTCTTTTACTTACCAAACTGTGCTCTATGAATAAAAAGTACTCTACATTTCCTGAAACTTTCCATTTTCCTTCTAGCTTTTGCACATGCTATTGCTTTTGCCTGGGATGCATTCATCACCCTACAACACACCTTTCAAATTGATAGGGAAGGAGGAGACACAGGTATTTTTAGAAGTCCCAATAAAGGACCACAGATAAGGAGGGAAATTTAGGGGACATTGGGGATCACTGTAAGTAAATAAATTGCTCCGAAAAGCCATCAGAACGAGGCAGGTTTGCTTTCTTAGCGGAGTCTTGAGAATTGCTTCAGGTCATTGGGTGGGGGGGTGGGATGAGGCCTGCATTCATATTCAGACCTAGGGCAAGAGTTTGAGGACCGCCTTTCTGCGGATTTGAATACACACCTTACCTGATACTAAGGAGGAGCTACTATTCTCTGAAAGGAAGAAGCCAGCTTTTCCAACCCCCACTCCCCTTGGCTGATAAAAATATGTAGCCCACCGGTAGAGCTTCCCATGCCCCGCTTGCATCGCTCACAAGCGTCCTATCCTAATAAATCTTTTTCTTGCCTATCACTTTGTTTCTGAATTCCTTCTGCAGGGAGACATGAAGAACCTGAACCTCAGTGAGTCCAGGCACAGGGTGAGTGATTCTAATTTAAAACCTTGGGTTCAGGAGTTCCCATCATGGCTCAGTGGTTAATGAATCTGACTGGGAACCTTGAGGTTGTGGGTTCGATCCCTGGCCTTGCTCAGTGGGTTAAGGATCCAGCATGGCCGTGAGCTGTGGCGTAGGTCGCAGACGCGGCTTGGGTCCCGCGCTGCTGTGGCTCTGGCATAGGCTGGCAGCTACAGCTCTGATTAGACCCCTAGCCTGGGAACCTCCATATAACGCGGGAGCAGCCCAAGAAATGGCAAAAAGACAAAAAAAAAAACAACAACAACAAAAAACAAGCATCCCCTGACTCTCCCAGGAACACTAAAATATATTTTCTTGTATGTACCAATGTTCTTTCCTTCTTTTATAAGTCTGACTTGATTCAATCATGTTTGTCTATTCCACTAAAATCTGAATTTCTGGAAGGCAAAATCAGCTTCTAATAACCTTTGTTAACCCGGGGCTAGAAGAGTATTTAGCACAGATTGTATTCACAAAATTTTCTGGACACATGAACCACAGAGGGTATAAGAAAATACCATAGACTAAGTGGCTAAAACAATGGAAATTTATTTTCTCACAGTTCTGGAGGCTGAAAGTTCAAGGTCAGGATGCCAGTCTGGTGAAGTTCTAGTGAGAGCGCTCTTCCTGGCTTGCAGATACCTACCTTCTGTTTATGTGTTCACATGGCTTTTCCGGGGCGTGTGTGCATAAAGAAAAAGAAGGAGAGTGAGAGAGGGAGGGACAGAGAGGGAAAGGTCTCTTCCTCTTCTTATAAGGCCACTGACTCTTATCTGAATAGGACTCCACTCTTGGGAGTTCCACCACAGCGCAGCGGGTTCCATTCCTGGCCTCGCTCAGTGAGTTAAGGATCTGGTGTCATGAGCTGTGTGTAGGGAGCAGACGCGGCTCAGATCCTGCGTTGCTGTGGCTGTGGTGGAGGCCAGCAGCTGTAGCTCTGATTTGACCCCTAGCCTGGGAACTTCCATATGCCGTGGGTACAGCCCTAAAAAGCAAAAAAAAAATTAATTTAACCTTAATTACCTCCCAAAATCTCTATCTTTAAATACAGTCACATTGGATATTAGGGCTTCAACATGTGAATTTTAAGGAAACAATTCAATTCATAACAATGCATAATAGTATATTCCATTATACTCTTGTATAGCAGTAATCAGTAGGTCAGACTATCACTAATTCTGGCTGGCCCCTCTCCTCTCCACGTTGTCTCATTTTGGAGCTCATTTCTTTGACCTTGCTCCTTGAGCTGAGTTCCCAAGGTCAGAAAAAATCGTGTTGATTTATCAATGGTAATCCAAAATCAGGATCCATTTCCCCAGTCCTCTTGATTTGCATAAGGAGCCTCTTGTCCCAGCCTGATGGTGGTAGAAATAGAAATGTACCAATTAAATGATTGTTCTGCTTATCAAAATCCTCACTGGAATATATTGGGCAGGAAGTAATTTTCTCCTCTCTGATTTTCATGAATATACATAGGATTGAAACACTGAAACCAAATACGCATTAGTCAGATTCTATAACCAAAGTGAAGGTGGATCTAATTTATCTTTTTAAGATTTTAGGACCTGAGGAGGGGGAAAAGGAATGGAAAGGGATTACAAAGTCATCCAGTATTTATATAATGCTGACCAGTTAAGAAAGAACACACTTTTTCTTGTGAAGGAGCTGTTTTAGATATTATTATTTCACCAATAAGACTCTGAAATGTTAATTTTCCCCTGAGATAAATCAGCTATTAAATCACCAAAGGGTTTAACTAACTCCATCCGTGAATGTCAGCATCTATGTTTCTCTGCTTTCATTTCTTGCCTCGAAAAGTCAAAAGTTTAATTTTGATTTTGCTCTGCCCTTGACACATTATTTTGACATATATTAACTTTATCTGCTCACAATAGTCCTGACATTTGGGCACATGAAAATTGAGGATAAGATTTTTTTTTTTTTTTTCCTGGAGACTAACTCAGGGAAGGTGCCATTTGATAGAGTTTAATTCTGAGCCTCAACAGCCTGACGCCATGGGATTCACTACGTCCAGCGCTCACCATTACTCATCCATCCCTGATGACAATCCTGCCCTCTCCCTTCACCCGTCTTTCCTGCCTGGTGTCTGTTGCTCTTCTAAGCTGCTCTTCAAGTTTATAGTCTCTGGGAAACCAAGCCCAGTCACCACAGTGGCCAGGAAGACTTCTCTGGGCTTCTTTGGACCTTGATAGATCACTCAGCATTCTCTAGGACAGTTTTGTGTGTGTGATCTGTCCCTCCCACTAGGGTGTGAGTGCCAGGAGGGCAGGGATCCTGACTCTTGCATCTCCTTTACCCCTACACTTGGCCATAGGACCTGGGCCACAGCGCATGCTCAATGCACGGTTATTGAATAAATGGTGGAGGGAGACACACTTAGGAAACACCTACTTTGGGAGGCCTTCCTCAGTACGTTCCCCACTTCCTACACTTGGAGACGCTAAAGGACCAACACAAAAACACCTGAGTAAGTCATTAGACAATATCCTTAACCTCTGTTCTCCATCAGGGAATCCATCAGGGTTCTTCAGCTGTCCTGGTCTGTTTGAGCTGGTGTAATAAAATACTGCAGACGGAGCAGCTTCCATAATAGAAATTGGTTTCTCCCAGTTCTAGAGGCTGGAAATTCAAGATGAGGGTGCCAGCAGGGTCAGGGGAGGGCTCTCTGCTGTGCTGTAGACTCATTTCATCCTCACATGATGGCAGGGCCAGAGGTTTCTTCGGAGCTTCTTTTCTACTCATCCCATCCAAGAGGGTTCCACCCTCAGGCCTGAAGCACCTCCCAAAGGTGCTTTTAACACCTTTTAACACCCTTCCTTTGGGCATTATGCACCCGACATGTGACTTTTGGGGGAGGTACAAACACTCTAGCCAAAGCATCAGGGAAATAGAACCAATAGGGTGTGTGTGTGTGTGTGTGTGTGTGTGTGTGTGTGTGTGTGTGTGTGTGTGTGAGAGAGAGAGAGAAGAGATTTTAAAGAAATGACACATGAGACTGTGGAAGCTGGCAAAATCTGGAGGTAAGACCATAGGCCGAAAACACTAAGAATTTTTATTTTTTATAAATTTTATTAGCGTATAGTTGACTTATAAAATCGTGTTAGTTTTAGAGGTACAGCAAAGTGAATCAATTATATATATATACATATGTAACTGAATATAGACATTCACATCCATTACTTTTCATATCCTTTTCCCATATAGGTTATCCCAGAATATTGAGTAAATTCCCCTGTTCCGTACAGCAGGGCCTTGTGACTCAGTTTTATGTGCAGTAGTGGGTCGATGTTAATCCTAACCTGCCAACTGACCCTCCCTCCAACATTCCCCCTTTGGTAACTCCAAGATCAGTTTCTGCATCTTTGAGGCTGCTTCTGTTTGGAAATACATTTACTTGTGTCAGTTTTTTTTTTGTGATGCCACATGTCAGTGCGGCTATTTGTCTTTCTCTGCCTGACTTGCTTCATCTCTGTACTGCATTCCATTGTAACAGTCTGTTGTATGTATGTACCGCATTTCCTTTATCCTCTTTCGGTGGACATTTAGCTTCCTTCTATGTCTTGGCTCTTGTGAATAGTGCTGCTATGAACATTAGGGTGCGTGCATCTTTTCAAATTATGGTTTTCTCCAAATACATGCCCAGGAGTGGGATTGTTAGATCATATGCTAGTTTTATGTTTAGTTTTTTAAGGAACCTCCATGCTATTCTCCAGAATAGTTGCAACAACTTCCATTCCACAGTGTAGGAGGATTCCCTTTTTTCCATACCCTCTCCAACATTTCTTGTTTGCAGACGTTTTGATGATGGCCATTCTGACTGGTGTGAGGTAAACACCTCACTGTAGTTTTGATTTGCATTTCTCTAATAATTTGGCTGTTGAGAATCTTTTTATGGGGTTTTTGGCCATCTGTATGTTTTCTTTGGAGAAATGTCTATTTAGATCTTCTGACCATTTTTGATTGGGTTGTTTATATACAATGGAATGCAGTACAGAGTTTATATATATATATATAGCTGTATGAGATGTTTGTATATTTTGATGATTAATCCCTTGTAAGTTGTTTTTGCTGCAAAGATATTATCCCATTTGTGCTTGTCTTTTAGGTTTATCTATGGTTTCTTTTGCTGTGCAGAAGCTTTTAAGCTTAATTAAGTCCCATTTGTTTATTTTTGTTTTTATTTTCATGACTCTAGGAGGTGGATCCAAAGAGCTATTGCATCTTATGTCAGAGTGTTCTGACTGTATTTTCCTCTAAAAGTTTTATAGTATCTGGAGACACAAAAGACCCAAATGGCCAAAGCAATCTTGAAAAAGAAAAATGGAGCTGGAGGAATCAGGCTCTCTGACTTCAGACTATACTACAAAGCTATAGTCATGAAAACAGTTGGCAATGGCACAAAAACAGAACTATAGATCAGTGGAACAGGATATAAAGTCCAGAAATAAACCCTTGCACCTATAATAAATTAATCTATGACAAAGGAGGCAAGACTATACAATGGAAAATTGACTGCCCCTTCAGTAGGTGGACAGCTACATGCAAAAGAATGAAATTAGAACATTCTTTTACACCATGCACAAAAATAAATAAACCTATTCATTACTATAAAATAATTATAGAGGAGACCTAGAAGGGGACATTTTATGTCTTCTAGTTCAATTCCTTCATTTTATCCAGCAAATCATCAAAGCATGAGTTGCAAGAATTGGGTTTTACTTGACTCTCATATTTGTCAATATCTAGAATAGTAAATGTTTGGGGACAGATTGATATGGCTACTTATTCCTTGGGAGCTCAAACAAGGTCATTAATTCTTTGGGGGAACAGAATGAGTAATGAGTAGTCAGGTGTTCTGTCCTAGGAAACTAGTCAGATATTCATTTACTTTCTGGAAAACCCCTTTACTCTGCTCCCGTAGACATGCAGAAAGTAAAACAGAGAGTGTATTGAAATACTTAATTCATACAAAAATACGCATTAAAAAAGATATGTGTGTGTGTGTGTGTGTGTGTGTACGTGAGGACAGAACATAAAGAAGCATATTGGCAAATGACAGTATGTGATTAGAATAAATTCACTATGAAAGAAGAAAGCTAAGGTGAGTTCACAAAATGAAAGCTAATCTTGAACTCTAAGAAGCACTTTCGAAACAAAGAGAAGCTGAAATGCTGAAATGGAAGGAATGGACAGCAAACTAGGAGGCAAATGCAGATTAAATAAAAAAGGCAAGAGAGCAGCCACAAATAATAATAGAGAATAGGTTTGATTCGGGGTAAAATGCGATAAGTTGGGTACTTTATTCAAATAGTTACCATGAAAAACGAATTATTGGAGTTCCCACTGTGGTGCAGTGGGTTAAGGATCTGATGTTGTCTCTGCAGTGGCACCGGTTCATTCCCTGGCCTGGTTCAGTAGATTAAGGATCCACCGTTGAGGCAGTTGCAGCATCAGTCACAGGTGCAGCTCAGATTCGAACCCTAGCCCAGGAACTTCCATATGTTATGGGTGCAGCCAAAAAAGAAAAGAAAAAGAATTATTATGCTATCTGCTGAATATGTAACAGTCTTTAATCAACCAAAGTATATGGCATTCAAATTTATGAAACACAATCAAATGTATATAAGCAGCAAAACTGGAAATATTACTCAAGTAGTTTAATTTACCTCCATCAGCCCAACAGACCAACAGTAAAATGAAGCGATAGAAGATCTAAGTAAAAAAATAAATGAATTAGAGCTTATTCATTTATGACTAACTTAATGCCCTCCAAATAAAGAATAGAATGTTTTCCTCTAAGAGTCTATGAAATATTCACAAAAATAGGTATCAGGATGCAAAGGAAATCTGAATAAATTTCAAAAGGAGAAAGAACACAGCTTAGTCCCTGACCACAGAGCAATACACTTTTTTTGGGGGGGGGTGGTCTAGGGTAGAACCCAGCATCAATAGTTTATGGATGGGGAGTTTGGGGTTGGTAGATGCAAACTATTACATTGAGGATGGATAAAAAATGAGGTCCTGCTGTACAGCTCAGGGAAATGTGGATGGTCTCTTGGGATAGAACATGATGGAAGATAATGAGAAAAAGTATATATATAAAACTGGGTCACTATGTTGTATAGCAGAAATTGACTCAATATTATAAATCCACTATACTCTAATACAAAATAAATTAAAAAAAAAAAAAACTCCCCCAGGCGATTCTAATGTATGGGGGTCAGACCTGAGGGAGAACCCCAGGTCTGGAGACAATGGTTTCAGTTAATCCATGCCTGTTTGCTCTTTTTCAAAGTTCCCATTTCAGGTACACCTGCAACTGAAAGAGAACTTACCAAGAACTCCTGGAGAAGAGTTAACCACATGACAGAAGGGGAAACCCTTCAGATAGAAAAATCATCTCAAAAATCCCTATAGCACTTATACAGACTTTCAATTCAGAAAGCAGAGAGGGAACAATTTTCTAACTTTCTAATGGACAATGCACGTAGACAGCTGTCAGATATACAAACAGACAAATTTTTCATTCTAATTATTTAGAATTTTTTTCTTGGTAACGTGATTATGAGGATGGAAATCCGCATTCTCTATGTTCTTTAATTGATGCTCAGGTTCTCCAAGCCCAGAGCCCACAGCAGTATCTGTGTTCCGTATTAATGGAATACACAAGCGTGTACTGATGTGCCATGAACAGTCCTGAGCCGCCCAAACTTAACACCCCTCCCATCTTTAAGGGGACAATGAGAGGAGCTGGCTAGGCTGGGAGGCCAAATAATTATACAGGGGTTCTATCCTGTACCTTCCAGGATCTGATAGCGGAGGCTGAAGCAATGCCACCAAGACAAATCATGATTCCAATGTCAGGCCAATGAGCACAAGTATCAATCTAGGGGGTAGCAGGAGAATCAAAACTGGGAGATGGGGAGTCCCTTGTGGGTTAAGAAGCTGACACTGTCACTGCAGTGACCACTGCAGTGGCCCCTGTCGATGCTGTGGCACGGATTTGATCCCTGGCCCAGGAACTTCCACATGTTGTGGGCACAGCAAAAACAAAACAATGGGAGATGGAACAATGGTTTGCAGTGCTATAGACATTGCGTGGTGGGCATCACTTATTTTCTCTCTCTGGCTTTTTGTTTGCTTGTTCGATTGTTCCTAGTTTATTAATGTTTTGCAATGGCGCTCTATCTTCCTTTTCAAGAATCATCCCTCCGCATGGCATACAGTTTTATTGGAACTGTCTATCAAGGTTTCTCCCTTCCTCTGGCCAAAGCGTGGACAGATGACGGGCAAACCAAGCCAATCTAACGTTATCTCCTGGGAATCTGAATTGTAAGCACAGTAAATGGACAGAAAAGTGGCTGGAATTAGCTTTGCCCATTCGTTTCTGCTTTGATCATCAGGTCTGACCTCCAGCCCCTTCCAGAAGCCTGGTGTTCAGCTTTCCTTGTGATTCTATTAGATAACATACTCTTACAACAGATTTATGTTTTATTGTGATATTATATAATTAATATAATTACCATATAGATCATATATTTTGCTTATGATAGCCAGAGTCTGTTTCTGTTGCTTGCCACAACCAAAGAAACCTTAATAATGATATTAGGATATGAGAGACTATGCTGCAGTAACAGAAATATCCCACCTCCACCCCAGTCTCACTGGCTTGAGACAGCAGAGTTGTTTTTCCTGTACAAGGTCTACTTTGGGTCCAGGTGACTCTCTGGAGCCATAAAATTACCTACTGTCTTTCCATTTGTCCAATATATGTATTTTTATATTAGAATATAGTTGATCTACAGCATCGTGTCAATTTCTGCTCTACAGCATCGTGACCCAGCCATACGTATACACACATTTTTTCTCATATTATCTTCCATCATGGTCTAGTCCAAGATACTGGATATAGTTCCCTGTGCTCTACAGCAAGACCTCATTGCCATTTGTCCAAAATCTTGAGCATCACCAGGACTTCAGTTAGATTTCTTCTGAAAAGAAGATAGATGTGTTCCTTGGTAGTGTTTCTCAAGCTTACTCATGCCATGGTACACTTAAAGTTGTAATGTGTGTGGGGTACTCTGTAGTCAAGTTTGAGGTGATAGGGCCAGAGTCAACTGCCTTAGAAAATCCAGGTGCCCCAGACCCTTCCCCTGCAGCTATTTCAGGGTCTAGGATGTTAATAATTCAGTCCCAGGAAAATCAGCTGCAGCACATGTGCTAGGAAATTTGCCTTGGACCATATGGTTACATCAGAAAAAAAGCAAGGTCGGAAACCCAGAACGGTCTATCCCCCCTCACACAGTCCAACGGAGGATAATTGTTATTTCTGGAGAGGAGAAGACAACATTCCAGGCAAAATTGGAAACCTATCTCTTAAATCGGCAATAAAACTTCAATTAATCATTATGCCAAAGGAGAAAAAAAGTACACAGGAACTGTGTAGCCACTTAATAACTCATGAATATAAATCAGAGACTTTAAATTGCTCTTTCAACAAATATTTGGACACTCATCGTTATCGATAATTATATAGCTTATCTAACACAAAGGAAAATTGAAAGAAGTAGCTTGGGCTTAAGACCCATTTAACTCACAATGGACCTGTTTCCTTAAAGGACAAGCTGAACAATGTGGCTGCCAAGTCGGCTGCATCCGAAGAGTGCTTCCTGCCACTGTGCTTGGCGAAAATAGCTCCCTCCATGACTTTCCACAGTTTCTGAAATTTTATTTGTGAACGCTTTGGGCAAAATTAAGGATGCTCTTATTTATTTGGACAAAGTAATTGTCATTAATTCAAATTAACTCCCTTTGGGATGTTAGCTTTTCAGAAATCTCAGTGGTAAGAAAATGAGACGTGTGCTCAACACCGTTAGAGGCACACCCCTAACCTCAGTGGCATTCTCAAGACATCTTCTCTGACCCCCGCCCCCCCATCTAATGAAGAGTATAATTTGGGTCAAGACCAAAAACACCTAAGGTCTTTAGAAGGACAAATCTGAGTGTATGGAGGGATTTTAATGGCATAAAACCCTTGGTTCTTCTTCTCAAAGAATTTCTTGGCCGTCAGAAGTTATTTCCTTGTATTTTTTTTTTCCGTGATCTCATTTTGGGGGGACTGTCCTTCTCTCTCTGACTCCGTGCAAGGAGCATTTACTGAGGTGCCCTGTGACACGTGCTGGGTCCAAATACAAACATGAGAGAGAGGGCCACCTTCCCAGACTTCACATAGCTGGAAGCAGGAATGTCGACAGTTTGCTGTCAGGTAATCTAGGAAAAGGAAGCAAATGAATAAATGCAAAAGTGCAAGAAAACCTTTGTTCCGATAACATGGCTTCTTCTTGGAGGAGGAGAAAGCTCACAACCACAGATCCGTTGACTACATTCAACTAATTTGCTGTCGTCTTCCCACCTCTATGCTTTTGCACATGCTGTTCCCTCTGCTGGTGGGATTTTGCACACAACTTCAAGTCCCAACCACCGCGCCCCCATCCTTCAAGAAACAATGCAGATGTTCCCTTCCTTGTGAACCCGTCCCTCCTCTCCCCATCACCCCCGCTCTGGCTGGGACTGTTTGTGTTTGTTGATGCCAACACCCCTCGCACGCAATTCCATCATATGACACATCACAGTATGTTCTGATGATTGCTTCTGTGTATGTTTGCTCTGCCAAATGGTGACTCATGATAGCAGGAACTGTGTACTATTCATTTTTGCATCCGGGGTCTAATATGGGACCTGGTTCATAGCTGGTGCTCAGGAAATTCTTATTGAAGTTACCTGCAGGTCTCACTTAAGAGAGGGAGTGAAAGAAGAAGCTGGCACATCTGTCACAACACATCACTTCTCCCTCTTGCCTTATTTTCTCTTTTTCAGGAAAACTTTCTTCCTGTCCCCAAGGGAAGCTAAGTATGTAGTTACTGCCTGCAATCTCTGCCTGCAGCCTTGTGCTCACTCACTCTATTTAACTCACGTTCCCTCTCTCATCTCTTCCCTCCTCTCTCGGTAAAAGCCAGGCAACAGGACCTGTAACACCCCATGGCAGGTACGATTGCAGAACTGACTGAAAAAGAAGAGAGTGAAAGCCAGGTGCTCCTTTGGTAAAGCAATTTCCTGAGGTTTCAAAGCTCACCCGTTTCCATCACCTGTAAATGCCCCGGTTTCCAATTCTCTCTGCCAACATCACGAGACATCGAATGTAATGCATCTCAAAACGCATTCACATCTTCTCCTCCTCCTCATCCCAAGTCAAAATTAAAGAGCCTCCCCTGTACCTGAAACTTCACCTCTAGGTGTTGATAATTCAGTACTTGGTTACTGAGCAATCACTGTCTGCAAGGTGGAGTGTTGTGGGCTGTTGGGGAGGCCAGAATTAAAAGCGTGTCTAGAATCAGAGAATGTTCTATTCCCAGGAAGCTTTGGAAACATCGACTTTGCTGTTCCAGAGAGGGAAACCGAAGCCCATGAGGAACAGAATTGAAGACCCAGGTTGGGAGTTCCCGCTGTGGCTCAGTGGCTAACTAATCTGACTAGGAACGATGAGGTTGCAGGTTCAATCCCCAGCCTTGCTCAGTGGGTTAAGGATCCGGCATTGCCCTGAGCTGTGGTGTAGGTCGCAGACGTGGCTCTGATCCCATGTTGCTGTGGCTCTGGAGTAGGCCAGTGGCTGCACTTCCAATTGGACCCCAGCCTGGGAATCTCCATGTGCTGCAGGTGCAGCCATAGAAAAGACAAAAAAAAAGAAAAAAAAAAAAGACCCAGGTTGTGTTCGTGGCTGTGAAGAAATGTACAGCCTTTCCAGGGACATAAGAGACAAATACAGAGAAAATTAAACATCAATATAGTAAAATTCACAGGCCTTTTAGACCAAGAGGCTAGTGAGTAATGCAGAAAGGGAATATGGACTTGAGATGATAGTTCTTTGTCATTGTCATCAGCTTCACCAACATCTATTGAATGTTTCAATGTGCCAGGCGCTTTCCCAAGCACTTACCAGGTATTTATTATCTTATTTAATCTTTTCCCCAAACTTAAGAAGACAAGAAATCTGAGGTCTAAAAGGTTGGGTTTGGAGTTCTCCTGTGGCACAGCAGGTTAAGGACCTGGCGTTGTCCCTGCAGCCGCTTGGGTTGCTGCTGGGGTGTGGGTTCCATCTCTGGCCCAGGAATTTCCACCTGCTGTTGGCGTGGCCAAATAAAATTTTTAAAAAGGGCTGGTTTTAAGGTTCTGACATTAGAATTTGTGGGTTCTACCTTACAAGGTGAGGCTGTTCTCAGCCGCTCCAAACCTCAGTTCAGTGACCTGTTGAATGGGTAGGTGAGCACGTAACTCTGAGCTGCCATGACGATCAAGGGAGTGAGCGCATGAAAAGCGCTTAACACCTAGCCTGGCCCCCTGCCAGTGCTCCTTTACAAGTTGACTGTTAGCATTCATGTTGTCGTTGTGAGTTATTTTTGTGATTGGCAGGAATGGGCTTTTATCTATACTTTTAGGAAATAAGAAAATGTGACCTGCAAGGACATGAAGACAGAGCATATCAAAAAAAAAAACCTGCTTCATAAGGGCGTTGATGGCCAGCAGAGGACCCTGAACTGAAGCCCTCAGCCCGTGAAGGGCAGAGCAATTCCTCATCTGAAGGAGAGTGAAAGTCCTTCAGAATCAGGTCTTAGGACATCAAGGCGCGCCAGTGTGTCATGTGCAAAAAAAAGGGGTCCTCAGAGAAGTAGAAAGGGAGATTGTCCCATATCCTCAAGATGCATTTCTATTGAGCATCTAACCCACTTAAAGGGTTAAAGTAGGATGGAAAAGAAAGGGCAGGGGCTAGGATGCCCACACTTAAGTGTTCATTCTTTCTGTCTTTTATTCATTTACTCCCTTGGCACTTAATGAACACCTCGTAGGCAGAATGCCCTGTGTTGCTAGAAACTAAAAATTTAATGAGAATTAAGAACGGCATCCTTATCAATAAGATACCAGGCACTATATCAGACCCTTTAAAAAATTACTTCTGGAGTTCACATTGCGGTTCAGCAGTAATAAACCCAACTAGTATCCATGCGGGTGTGGGTTCAATCCCTGGCTCCACTCAGTGCATTGCCGTGAACTGTGGTGTAGTTTCCCAGACATGGCTTGGATCTGGTGTTGCTGTGGCTGTGAATAGGCTAGTATCGTAACTCCAATTGGACCCCTAGCCTGGGAACCTCCATGTGCCGCAGGTGCAGCCCTATAAAGGAAAAAAAAATTTCTAATCCTTAAAACAGTCCTACCAATTGGATTTTATTATTACCATTTGAAGGGAGGGGGCAAAGGCAAGGGCTCAGATTAACTTCCCCAAGATCACAGAGCTAGTAAGGTACAGTTCAATCAGAATTTAACTCAGTCAGTCAAGTCAAACATCAGAAGAAAAATAAAAGAGAAAGAAAAACAAAAAATTTCCCATTTCCATTCTCAAAATTCCCCTAACGTGTCTCATTTCCGAAAGTGGCTCTGGTTAAATTTAGCAGCCTGCAATTGCTTTCCAGTCCAGTCTGCATGGCTGACTGCAAGATTTGGGGGTGTCGCTCTTTGATGAGGGGCACAAAAACAGGCTGCTGAACCACCCTGGCCCAGCACAACAGGGGCCTGACTGGGGAGTGAGTCAGCCAGGAAGGCCTCGTGAATGTCAAGTACAAATATCCCAGAATAGCTGCCCACTGGGCAGGAGGCTTCAGGAGCTGCCCCACGTGTGCCAGCCTGTGAATTGGAGACGGCAGTGAGTTTGACAAGATGGGTCTGAGCCAAAAATAATCCCTGTCTGCTCCAGAAGGTTCCTGGGGGAAGTGAAAGAGAACTTCAGGTAGCAGCAAATTGGGAAGCTGGTAAGTGATGACCCCATGACACATGGGAAGAAGTTCGATTCCCTGTGTTACCCACAGCCAAGGTCCTGGCCAAGTTTAACCTGAGACCATGTTGGGCATCTCAAGTGGCCTTTTTAATATTTTTAATGTGCCAGCATAAGGTTCCAGGCAAAAGAGAAAATGAAGAACTAGCATGCTCATTAGACATGAAACACAAGATGGGCCTGAATTTCAAAAAAAAAAAAAAAGCTAGACATTCAGGCTTTCAAACAGTAAATATTTAAGTAGGGTCTACAAAGTGCTAGGCAATGGACTTGGCACTAGAGATATAATGATAATGCATCACTGAATACTGATTCCTCAAAGCCCTAGCCCCTCAACCAAATACTCAAGAGTTGTCCATTTGAGAGGATGTATAATGTATTAGTTTCGTCTCCTTCAGTCAAATGTAAGAGACATACAACTCAAGTTGAATTAAAGGAAACAAAAATGAGGGCCTTTTTTTTTTTTTTTTGGCTTATGTTATAAAACTGGAGAGTTATAATGTCTTCAGGCATGGCTGGATCCAGATGCCAATGTCACTAGACTGTCTTATTTGCTGCATTTCTCAGCTCCACCTTCCCTGATTTTGGCTCCCTTCTCAGGAATATTTTCTTTGGGAGCTCCCAATGACTCCATTCTATTCTTGTAGAATATTACTCCTGTAAAGGATTCAAGACTGACTCCAATGAAACTAACTGGGGCCTTATGCTCATCCTGAACTTTTAACTGTGCGAGGGTGATAAAATACACTTATCACTCAATGCTGGGCACTCCACCCAGTACCTGGGGATGAGATCACGCAATAGAATTCACCAGTAATTCTGTAAAAAGAAGGGAAGCTTCCCTAAAGAAAATTAAGGTGCCTTTCCAGAGGAAAGGGGATGAACATTAAGTGGACAAGAACCTTAGAGCTATTCAGATGAAAGGGGATTTAGAACGCTAGCTCAACCAAGCCAGCAAGTGTTCCCATATGTTTTCACCTGCATTTCACTCATGTAGCCAAGACAGACCTCATCCAGCTATTCCGCCCAGAGTACAGAAAAATCATTCTGTTGTACTCATTACTTCCACCAGTAGAAGAAGTTGGAGACAAAACTCAAATGTCAGACCCTTTGGCAATTTCTTTTTGGCTGCAGCCATGGCCCGTGGAAGTTCCTGGGCCAGGAATCAAACCCACACCACAGCAGCAACCTGAACTGCTGCAGTGACAACATCAGATCCTTAACCCACTGCACCATAAGAGAACTCCTGGAAACTTTTTAAAAACAGGAGTTCGTATTATTCAAGTTCTACCTCACTAATCACTTTGATACATATAAAAAAAACCCTACAACCCCTGGAAGGTATTGCTGTTGTCTTGACATGTACAAAGTCCTCTGGGGTCAAAGAAAAGAAGAACCTGCTCACATCTGCCTGGAGATGCTCAGATAAAGTGCCCTGACTAAACGGCAGGTAGAGAATCCCACAAAGAGTCCATTTCCCCTAAGCTGCAGAAATGCTGGGGGCAGGGTGTGGGCAGAGTCAGGGGACTGAAGTGGGGAAGAGAATCAGTGAAATGCCCTAGTTGAGAGCATGTAGATAGCCTTCCCCAGTGCTATTCTTCTTCCTCCATCTGTCACCATCTCTTCATCCTCTGGATGCTCCCATCTATTCATGAGATATCACTTGACATGGTGCCTCTCTCAGGAAGCCTCTCCTGATTTTAAATCTTCTGATTCTGAGTTAACTTTGGTTTCAAGAGCAACTTTAGCATCCTGCAGGCCTCTCTCTCTCTCTCACATGGGACTGTAGGTGCCTATTTATTTGTTTCTCCCACTAGACAGCAAGCTCCTCCAAGGCTGATGACCAGTCTTGCTCACCAAGTTATCCCAAATCCATACCATTTGCCTGGTGTTCCATTAATAGGTGCTGAATGAATCTGAGCCCAGAAGGGCCTGTGGCCAAAGCCCACGCTGCTGCTCTAGGACCAGGGTTCTCCATCAGGGTTGCCAGTCCTCTCTGGCTTTTCTTGCACATTCTCTCACCTTCCAGACCTTATGCCCCGTGCCCGTCTACACCCACTCTCACCAGCTTCTCTGGATCTTATGCATGACTATCCTGGCTCCTCATTCTCATCCCTTCTGGGTTCCTCACAAATGTGAGTTTAAAGTGGCGGCGGGGGGCGGGGGGCAGTCAAGGGAATCCTTGTCTTTCTGCTTCAAGAGACATGGTTGTTGGGGGTTGGGGAGAATAGATGGTGAGGTTGGGTTTGACATATACACAATACTATACATTAAATTGAGTGGTGACAGGGACCTACTCTGTAGTTCTGGGAACTCTATTCAATACTCTGTGATAGCCTAGATGGGAGAAGAATCTGATAAAAGAATGGATTATATGTACATGTATGGCTGATTCACTTTGCTCCACACCTGAAACTAACACAACATTGTAAACCATTTATACTCCAATAAAATTTATTATTACAAATATTTTTTTGCACCTAAAAAAAAAAAAAAAAAACTCAGGGAAAATGTCATCAAACGTTTGGGGGGAAAAAAGAGAGAGATGTGATTGGGACTGGATTCCCATGCTCTGGTTAGGAAAGCATCACATAGTGTCACGGAAAAGAGACTAGACCCAAGGTCACAAACTCCATCTCAATCCATTTCCCAGTTGAGTGGCCACGGGCAAGTCATTTTCCTCCTTGAGCCTAAGTTTCCTCAGCAGTACAGTGTTTATTGTAATCCCTGTCTAAGTGATGTGCATCCTGATAAGGTCATATGACTATTGCATATGCAGTGTCTTACAAACAATCAAGTGCTATGCATGCACATGGAGTTGAACAAAGAGCTGTGGATGAGAGCGTTGGAAATATCTGATGGTAGTCCAAGAATATTGCATCTTAAGCTCCCCTTTTACGACTCCATTTTACAAAGGATTTCCGGTATGATTCACTCTTCAGCCAGCTTTCCCACATGAATCCATGACACTTAAAATAGCTTTTCAGAGCCAGACCTTAAATCACCATGCTAGATTTGGTACCTAGCCCAAAGCAATATTATTATGAATCAATACAATTAAAGGAAGCTCAAACGCCCTATCTCTCCTGAAGTTTTCACGGATTTGAACTGTCCCCCAAAGCACCTCCACAACAAGACCCTGGAAGCTCTCTTATCTTCCTCTGAATTCACTCCCAAACCTAGCATCCCTAAGATTCCAGTTCTCCATGAGGTGATGAGTATCTTGGAGACATAAAAACAAGGACACAACAGGACAAATTGAAGCCTCCACTTAAAATACCTTGCACAAGTAGAGGTTGCAGATACCAGATTAGAAAGCAGCCCCTCACCAAGAGAGTCACAGTATTGGAAATTAGATCATAAGTACATATTGGGATTTCTGTACTCAATGCCATAGATATTGCCAAGGAATTTACGGGATAGGCTTCACTGGTCACATGTACAGAGTATGGAGTCAGGTCTACTTGGTTCCTACCCTAGCTCCACTTTCTATACCACTTATGTTGCTGTGGGAAAGTCACTTAACCCCACCAAGTCCAGATTCTTCATCTGTAAAATGGGAAGTAATAATAGCTCTTAGCTCTGAGAGTTGTTGCAAGTATTAAATGAGATAATATTTAAGTGCCAGGCACCAAGGAAATGATCCATAAATATTAGCCATGATTACTGTTATTGTCATATTTTGCAGACCTAGGTCCAAATTCTCATGCCACCTGATGCCATGACATAGGCAATTATACGGCAATCTATCGAGGAGGACTTTCCAATGGCCACATATGCCCAAGATGGAAGATGTCACTTTCTCCTTTGGGTTTGTCTTGCATGTATCAACACTCAGTTTTATACCCTGGTCTCCTGAAGCATGATATACATTTTTCCATAACAGTATCTATTGCCATGAATTGTCTTCCTGCAAGATTCTGAACATCTTAGGAGCAAGGCCTAGGATTGATTCAGCCTTGTATTTCCAGAGTTTCACAAAATATCTAGCACATCATGATGCTTTATATTTGTTAAGCTAACTAAAAAGCAGAAATACTCATCGATCCTACCTTGCTCCAAGTACTCACTGGTAGCCCAAGGAGGAAGAAGTAACACTTAAGGAATTTCCACAGTGGGCCAAGCTTCACACTGTGCAAATGACGGCTGTTAATGTTGTTTGTTCTCTTTGTCAGTAAAGAATACATTCAGGTGTATGCGTAAGTCCACTAAGAGTGGCTTAGCAACGTAGGGTTTCTTTTCTCCCATTTCATAGGTGGGAAGTTCATGGTTCTACTTCTCCTCTTTATTGGTGCCATTGGGACCCTGTTGTGTGCTCGCTTCCTACTCTGCCATCCTCAGCTTTGTTCCCACGCTTGCAAGTTGGCTCCCACAGCTCCAAGCAGCACTTCCATATTCAAAGCAGAAAAACATGAGGAAAGATACACCAGTCCTTTCTGTCCTCCTTTTTCAAGAAATCAAAAACAACTCCAGAATCATGGAGCTTCCATTGTGGCTCAACAGTTATGAACCCGACTAGTATCCATGAGGATGCATGTTCGATCCCTGGCCTTGCTCAGAGGGTTAAGGATCCAACATTTCCATGAGCTGAAATGTAAATTGAAGACACATTGTAGGCTCAGATCCCACGTGGCTGCGGCTGTGGCATAGGCTGGCACCTGCAGCTCTGATTCCACCCCTAGCCTGGGGACCTCCATATGTCCTGGGTGAGGCCCTAAAAAGAGAAAAAAAAAAGGAGAAAAAGAAACTACTCAAGAATCTAATAAAAAATGATACAAAAGAACTTACTTATAAAATGGAAACAGACGCAAAGATTTAGAAACCAAATTTATGTTCCCAAAGGGAAAACAGGGTGGGGGAGGGATAAATTAGACATTTGGGATTAACATATACACACTACCATATATAAAACAGATAAGCAACAAAGACCTCCTGTATAGCACAGGGAAATATACGCAACTTGTTGTAATAACCTATGTGGGAAAAGAATCTGAAAAAAAAAAGGGTATGTGTGTATGTATAACTGATTCACTTGCTATACGTCTGAAATGAACACAGCACTGTAAGACAACTATACTTCAATAAAATTGAAAAAAAACCCAAAACCCAGAGACCAACAGTAGACGTCTACTGAGGTCCCATTTCCCAACCCTCGTACGTGGGAGGCTATGAAAGTGTGAGTATTTAGCAGGGCATTTGCTGCTCCAAACAAATAAGCAGGTTTCTTACCTAGGGAAAAAAAAAAAAAGGAACATAAATATTAGATAGACACAAGTGTTGCTGCCACAAAACCAAATAATTGCATGAAATCCTCATGGAAGGGGTCTCAATGCCTTCATTTCATAAACGCAGAAACGGAAGTTGAGACATAAAGCAATTCGTGCAGGTGCAAGTAGCTGCTCCATGGAAAGCTGACATTCTGCCAACTTTCTGTGCTTGCTGCCATACGCTATGGTGAAAATTAGCAAAGAAAATATATCTAAAGTTATGGTTAGAGATGGTTAGAACAAGCAAGGCTTCCACTTACAATTTCCTTGTTTTTTTAGGAAGAGGTGGTTTGCTAAAGAGGCAAAGTCTTGACCTTCCTGCCACAGGCATCAAGTCTCAGGCCCAGGACTTCCACCTTGTTTTCTGCATGCTTTATAAACCAGTTACATATACTCTTTAGCAAAATGTCAGTCCAGTCTGCTTTGCTACTAAAATGTGTTCCGTCTAAATTTTGACAGCCTAAATGAATCACGATGTGGTTTTAAGAAGTGTGCAGAGTGAAGAAACCATTCAGACTGACAAAAATAAAAGCTTAATCCTGCTCATTGGACGAAAACCTTGGATGAGTCCATTCAGCTGGAACCTTCTAACAGCTTAGAGCAATAAAAAATGCCTTTGTGGCCTTCCTAATCCGTTTTTAATTTTGGAATAAAACTAATAACATAAATACCTAGGAGTTACAAGCTGCCTTCCTTTCAAAAGATGTAAGACTCTCCTAGGAATTCCCCATCTGTCTTGACCAAAGTCAGGTGCAACTTATAAAGCTAAGAGTAATTGTGTCTACTTGGCAGATAGAGGAGGTAAGACACAGAGTGGGTAGAGTCCCTTGGCAAAGGGTAGGCAGCTGTCAAGATTAATGTTGCTTTCTCGCTTGTACATTCTTATTAGTCCCCTTCCCAACCAAAGGGGAAACTCTTGAGGTATTTGCTCCAGAGTTTCTAGTTCTTAGCAGCTTGTATGAGACTGTTTCCACATGCAAAATGGTTGGGAGAATTCATATCGTTAGGGGGTAGCACTTGGCCAAGATCCCCATGTATTAATTTGCCCATAAGCTCTACCCACACCTTCCCCTCAGCTCAACCCTCCCCAGCCTGAAACAAATATTCTTTTTTTTTTTTTTTTTTTTTTAAGGACTGCACCTGTGGCATATGGAAGTTCCTGGGCTCAGGATCAAATTAGGGCTGCAGCTGCCAGCCCACACCACAGTTCATGGCAATGCTGGATCCCCAGCCCACTGAATGAGGCCAGGGATCAAACCTGCATCCCCAGGGACACCAGTTGAGTTCGTAACCCGCTATGCCACAATGGGAACTGCCCAAAACAAATATTCTATAGCCCTGATCTTTTTCCTCAAGGTCTCATCCTCTGTAAGGTGTCTCCTACCCCATGAGGAATGTTGAGAGTAGAAACGCCCTCGGCCAGCACTTTCCTGCAAAGGCAGAGGTATTAGCAGAAGCTTCTATTTAGTTCATAGAAGCAGGAACATTGGAGAGAAGAGTTCTGTCTGCTCTCCTCATTTGCCACACAGTGGAGGTAAGTCTCTTGGCCCTGGCGTAGCACAGAGGTATTTGCTTTGGGAATAGGCAAGAATGAGTTCAAGTTCTGATACTTGCTAGCTATGGAACCCCCAGCTGAGATGCTTAATTTCTGAGTGTCAGTTGCCCCATCTTTAAAAGGACAGGTGGTAAGGCTTATAGAGAGGTTCGAAAAGATTACCCAAGATCTTGGGTAAGTGGCCTAGGAGGAACTTAATGCAATTATCAATATCCTGTTTAAAAGTGAGATGCAACCACTATCATCTGCTGAATTTTTCCCCCAGAGGCTGAGAGAAGACCAAGCTCCAGGCAAAAGATGCTCTGTGCTTTGGGCTCGAGGCTCTCCAGGCAGGATGTGCTGAAATGGGAACTGGTTAGAACACATCATCCTCTGGGGGAAATGGAGACTCAGACCTGGAGGAAAACAAGCGATAGGGACAGAGAGACCATAGCCCCGGAAGAAGGAGGCGGTCAGGCTCCAAAGAAAAGGCTGGGATTTAAACCCATTCATAAACTTCATCCCCCTCTGCCGGCCCCTCCTGTTTCCCTCC
This sequence comes from Phacochoerus africanus, assembly GCF_016906955.1. Lineage (NCBI taxonomy): Eukaryota > Metazoa > Chordata > Mammalia > Artiodactyla > Suidae > Phacochoerus > Phacochoerus africanus. The sequence continues at coordinate 9,296,068 of NC_062549.1, read as the reverse complement.
ATGGAGCCCTCCCTCCAGGAAACCAACCCCATCAAGATATGCTAGATGGAACAAAACGGGCCCCTAGGGAAACACATAGAACTAAAAAGCACTAAAAAATGATCTTAATATCACGAAGAGTCCAGGAAGTGGGAATTCAAACATCAGTAAGATGCCTCAAGAGGGCTTAGAACAGGGAGGGCAGTAGCCAGAATACTTTCAATACAAATATAACTTTGTTTCCTTCCACTTTGAGGGTTGAATACAGCTCTTCAGCTATGTCTGAAGACATAAATAATTCAAATCACAGGTGTTCTTTTCTTTAAATGCTGAAATAAAGGGGGGAACCCACAAACATACTTAGAGCTCTTTACAGAAAACAGAGCAGAGGGAACCAGAGTAACCAAGCAAGGATCAGATTCCTAGTGCCGGAGGTCAGAGGCTGAGGATGGAAGGGGCTTGGACTCTCTCCCAGTTAGTGAACTGCCGTGAAACTGGAGGGAATAGATCTCTGAGGACCTGGGGATCCTCTTCGACCTGATTTCCCACTGTGCTGACCGAAGACTGCATCGTGCCCAGGACCAACCTGTCCTCCTCTTCCCCTCCTCCCTTGACACAGAGGCAAATGACTCCAAGTGAAAACGCCACGTGGACCAACATCTCAGAGATGTATGAAGACATCTAAAATCACGCACGGATCAAAGGATTTGAGGGAATCTATTTTCTGGCTCCCCCTCAGGACGGTCATCAAAATAATAAAGAAGCCATTTGCCACCTCCCACGCTGATTCCACCAGCGTCAGAACACTGTCATGTATTTGCCTTTGCCCCACTGGGATTTGTGAAGACAGGAGCATAAGTGGAAGCACTGTCAGCTTCCAGGGTTTCTGAAACAAAGGCTTCCATCACTTTGGTGTCACTGGCTAGAGATTCCTGGGTTTCAACCTAAGCGGCAAATGAACAAAGGCTGCAGAACGCTTTCCTTTGCCTTCTGCCAGCAGGTAGCACATCTCATGCAGCCAGCTGGGGAAGTCATCGCTCGTCCTGCCAGCCAGAGGCGTCACCTTCCTCCCCCAACCATCCACGGCACCTAGAGCTGATGTCTTCCTAGAAGCTTTTAAACAGCAGGAGAGGTTTGGGAACAATGAAAAGAGAACATGCGTTGAAATAAAAAAACCTAGGTGTGAGTTCTTGGCCCCTCACTCGTATGAACAGAAGCATCTATGTGTCTCTGAGGTCCAAACATGATGTGGATGTCACTGCCTGCAAATGTCTACGATGAAGGGTTAATTCCTGGTCAGGTGAGGAGACAACCACGGCCCCTCAGCATTTCAGTCCACAAATCATCTGAGGACCCTTTGAGGACAGAATGTGATTGCTGGGGGTGGTCTGAAAGCAGGGGGGTCATAAGGCTGAAACAAGGAAGCACCAGAGAAACTAAGTCCCACAACAGAAGTTCCCGACCATAGCAGGGGTGGGCATGGCAGGAGCAAGTGACACCATGTATAAGCCCCCGGGTCCTTGGGTTTTGAAGTCAAAGGCTTTTCCGGGCCTCCCAGGCCTCCTCCCCTCAGTCTCAAAAGGCTGATTAAGAGGTCATGATGAGGAAATGTTGCTACAGCTAAAAACTAGTTAAAACAGACTCCATAATGTTATACCCTGCCTGGGCCCACTAGCATACTCTAACCGGCTTCTCGCAAATAATTTCGTCCCTGCTTAACTGCTTCATTTGACAAATGGTTACTTTCTAGCGAGCGTTGTATTTGCACCCGCAGTGTTTTCTTCTCCTTTGAAATGCTCCCCAACACCCCCTTCTTTTTCGGAGCCGTCTTCACTGCAGAGAGAAGGTCAAGGTGTGATAACCCCAAAGACCACCAGAAACGGTCCCTGGACCCCTGACTCTGGCCTTGATGACTTTGAAATGATCTATGCAAGGAGAAGAATCCAGATACCCTGAAACTTATCAACAGCCCTGTTTTTTCAAACTAAAGCTATAAAACCCCTTGCTAGCCCCTCTCAAGGAAGGACAGTTTCGAGGCATTGGCCTGCTGAAGCTTCCTCTGCCTGGCCAAGAAATAAAGCTGTTTTTTCTGCTCCACCCCAAACTCTGTCTCTGAGACGTAATTGGTGCTGGGGTACGGAGACCGGGTTTTGGCTACAAAGTGAAGACAGGGGTCTGGGGGCATCTCCAGTTTGCCGTGGAGGAAACCGGAAATTGGGGGTGTGACTCTGGCCTCCACTGGAGCGTGGACAGTCTGGAAGGGCTAATTAACAACCTCAGTCCCTGTACCAAGAAATCAAGTCCCGCCTTGCCCGAGATGGTTGATTTTATGTGCCAACTTGACTGGGCTGAGGGATGCCCTGAAGCTAATACAGCATTATTTCTGGAAATGGCTATGAAGGTGTTTCCAGAAGAGAGTAGCATTTGAATCTGCAGACGGAGCAAAGGAGATCCCGCTTCCACGGTGGGTAGACATTATCTGGTCCACTGAGTGCCTGTATTCGACAAAAAAGTGGAGGAAAGGGGATTTGCCTCTTGGCTTGAGCCAGGACTTCCATCTTTTCCTGCCCAGTGCTGGTTCTCAGAACTTCAGACGGGGACTGCCTTATACCACTGGCTCTTTGGTTCTCCAGCATGTACGGGGCAGATTGGGGAGCTTCTAGGCAATGGCAAAGGGTACAGAGTTTCATTTCTGTAACCTGTTGTCTCTTTGATGTGCTATTAATGGGTTCTGTTAAGACCTTTTGGCCGGATGGACATTCTGTCCCGGAAAATGGCTTTGCATATGTTTCTTTTGATCTATGTCACAGTTCAACTCTTGGAGGCAATCTTGAACTCCCTATTTTGTGATCACAGAAGCCTTAAGCTATTCTAGGAAGTGGCTGTAGAATGGAAGACTGAAATCAGAGGCCAGAGCTGAGTGCTGCTAAACTGGGGCCCTGACCATTTTCCACAGTAAGACGTGAATAACTCCTGGGGAATTTGAATGAGTTTAATAGAACATAGAGGAAGAGAGAAGAAAAAGCAGGGCTAGAGAGCATGGAGAGAGAGAGAAAAGAGGGCGAAAGAGGCAGATGAGAAAAGACAGCCAATGAAATATCCAGGGAGGCTTGTTTTGGCATCATTTAATTTTCAGAGATTGGCATTCATGAAGAAATAATAATAATACCAAAGATTTTTTTTTTTTGTCTTTTTGCCTTTTCTAGGGCCACTCCAACAGCACATGGAGGTTCCCAGGCTAGGGATCTAATCAGAGCTGTAGCTGCCAGCGTACACCAGAGCCACAGCAACGCGGGGATCCGAGCCGCGTCTGCGACCTACACCACAGCTCACGGCAATGCCGGATCCTTAACCCACTGAGCAAGGGCAGGGATCAAACCCGAAACCTCATGGTTCCTAGTCGGATTTGTTAACCACTGCGCCACAACGGGAACTCCCCAAAGATTTTTATCTTTGGGTAAACTTCAGTTCAGATCTATGTAATACTCTGTGCTAGGCATTTGGCTTAAGCACTTTATTTTCATCACCTATAATGAACTTACTGGTATTATTCCCATTTTATTTCGATGAAACTGAAGCTTAGAGAAATTAAATAATTTTCCATAGGTCATGCACTTAACTGGAAAAGCTGAGATTCAATCGTGGGGGACTTATTCCAAAACCTCTCTCTTAACCACGGTGTAAATGCAACACACGCAACCCACCCCAGTCATCCTCAATCAATGGGAGACGCCACTTCCACTTTGCCCCAGTCAGGCTATGCTTTTACTGATATTATTACTCTCCGACTAAACTCTGAAGTGTCCTCATTTTTATCTCAGCTGTAAATGAAAATTCTTCTCATAAATTATTAAGCAATTTCTCTAAGAAATGAATCTTGAAAAATTGACCCCAGGCTGCCCTGAAAGACCAAAGGGATTTTATGTGTAACCACTTACTTATTAATCATTTCTGCAGGAATTGGCTTCCAAAAACCCTGTCAAGGCAACCTCATGCTCCACAAGTCCTGGAATTTTCTCCAAATGACATATGCTAAAGTTGATAATGCTTTCTCAACTTCCATACTTGAAAGGAAAAAATCTAAATTCGAAGCCCCCCCCCCCCGGACATGTCTCCAAGCTTCTCTTACACATTAAGGTTATCTCACACAAATCTGAGCTTATATCCCTTCTGGTTAGTTAAAAAAAAAAAAAAAAAGTTCTATCATGTTAAAAAAATCACTAAAAAATAAAAATAAAAACCCTAGACTAAGGGTAATCCAGGGATACTCAAAAAGGGTTGGCTTTATAGCAGAATTAGAGACTAGACCATGATACCAGGAAAACCTTGGGTTGAATCCCAGCTGGTCCTCTAGCTGGCTTCTCAGCCTTAGGACCATGACTGACCTCTGTGAATTTCACTTTCCCTTATCTGTGAAAAATAATGGCTACCTGTGTCTGTCTCTTAATTAAAAATAATTAAGATGTGCTAAGTTTGCCTCCTGCAAAGAGAAGCTTAGGAAGACAGCTTTACAGGAAACCAAGAGTAACGATGGGTCTCAGAGCCTCTTCAGGAGCAGAGTGGAGAGGATGCTCAGAATCCATGGACAGGCCCTCCACACTAATCCACCAGGGTCTGGGTGGCTGGGGACCATCCCTGAGCAAGAGCTCCTGGCGCGTCCCTCCAAAGGCACAATGACATGGCAGCTACACTCGGTTTCTACTTACCCGTGGGCCACACCTGGCCTTTTCTCCATGAACAGCTGCTGATTGTCCCCGCATTTTCCAGTGTAAACTCCTGAGAGAGAGGATCTAGTTATCAGACCTCCCAGCATCTCCAATGTAGTCAGGAAGGGAAATCATGGTTCAGAATTCAGTTCCTCTGGCCCCAAAAAACAGCTATGGATCAATTTCATCAGAAAATGTGGGAGTTGCAAGGATCACCATCTATCTGTCAAGTGCAGCACTGGATATGCTGTTATAATGCAGCATAGAAAAGACCTGGTTCCGGGAGTTCCCGTCGTGGCGCAATGGTTAACGAATCCGACTAGGAACCATGAGGTTACGAGTTCAGTCCCTGCCCTTGCTCAGTGGGTTAACGATCCGGCGTTGCTGTGAGCTGTGGTGTAGGTTGCAGACGTGGCTCGGACCCCGCGTTGCTGTGGCTCTGGCGCAGGCTGGCGGCTACAGCTCCGTTTCAACCCCTAGCCTGGGAACCTCCATATGCCGCAGCAGCAGCCCAAAGAAATAGCAAAAAGACAAAAAAAAAAAAAAAGACCTGGTTCTTAATAGGTTCGCTCTTAAAGGGAATTACTACTATTTTGAAGAGATTCAAAATTGGATTTCAGCTCTCAGAAAACGAATAGCAATGTGATTGATAGCTAACACTTAATCGAGACCACTCGGCGCCCGGCACTCTGCTTGCGTCTCCTCTAACCTGCACAAGTACTTGATCATATTTTATCCTTATTTTATAGAAAAGGAAATTCAGGTTCAGCTGATTTAGGTAATCGACATAAGGATGCAAAGCTGATGACCTTGAATCCAGAGCCCTTTCGTAGAGTCCACATCTATGTACCATCACCTCAAAATAATTAGAAATACCACCCTGGAGCATGAGTTCTAGCCCTTTGGCTTTGCCTAAATCATATTAACTCTGGGCCTTGTGGTCCCATGTAGCCAGTAAAAAGGTGACCCTCAGGGATGAAAGACACTGAGTTTAGAATGAGAAGATCTGGCTTCTGGTCTATGACCTCCCTACTTCCTGGTTTCGTGCCTTGGACCTGACCTCAAACTTCCCAAGTCTTACTTTCCTGAGATGTAGGTGGGCAGTGATGTTACGTGCTCTGTCAGCCACACTGTTCCATGTGAGGATGAGAATTAAAATGAAATGCTGTTTGGAGGAAATTGCCTGGTAACCACTTAAGCATTGTGTGAATGTGAGTTATTATTATCAAAAGTCAATTCCAACTAACATTGTATCATCTGAAATCCTGCTACAGTGTTCTGTTTAATGAGGTTCCTCAGCTGACTTTAAATTATTCATTCTCTCATACAAACGTATGGCCCGCCTACCATCGCCGGGGACTGAGAGAGGAAGAGGAACATAAGGATGAAGAAGGCCAGGTCTCTATTCTCAAAGTGTTCAGTGTGGAGAGAAGGTGGGCAGTGAACAGGTAATTTCTGGTGCAGGTTGGAAATTCTCTATCGAGGGTAGAAAGACAGCAATGTAGGAACACAGATGAAGCAAGTAGGTCTGCCTGGGGAGAAGACTTAATTCAATCAAAGTGTCATCTCAGCAGGTTGGAGAGCAAGTGAGAAAAGTGGATGAAGGTGTTTCCCTGTCATGGCTCAGTGGTTAACGAGCCCGACTGGTATCCATGAAGATGCAGGTTCGATCCCTGGCCTTGCTCAGTGGGTTAAGGATCTGGCATTGCCATGAGCTGTGGTGAGGATCACAGATGCAGCTCACATCCCAAGTTGCTGAGGTTGTGGTGTAAGCTGGCGGCTACAGCTCTGATTCGACCCCTAGCCAGGGAACCTCCATATGCCACAGGTGTGGCCCTAAAAAAGACCAAAAAAAAAAAGTGGATGAAGAAAATTGTAACATGAAAGAGACCCCCAGGTATGGACACACCCCCCCCCCCAACACAGTGTCCATTCTCCTTTTCTTCCTCTTAGCGATAGAACCTCCTGGTTTTTAGCTGGGAATGTGGCAGGCTGGCAGTCCCCATTTGCCACCTCCCTTGCAACAGAAGATGGCCATGTAACAATGAGATGTGAGCCCAAGGCATGAGCACAACCTCCTTGAACCACAAAGAGAACCACTTGAACCACAAAGTGGATGCGGAAGAGGAGCCAATGTCAACCACGCAAGCAAGGACCACAGCTAGGAAAGGGAGGAACAAAACGATGGAAGAGCTCTGGGAGCCGGTGTCCTTGTGAAGCAGGGCTGCCCCACCAGCTCAGGACCACTCCCTTCTGTCTGCTTCCTTCTGTCTGAAGAGCTGCCTTCTTTAAAGGACCTTATTTCATCTTCATCTTTTCCTAAAAGTACCTTCACACATTAACCAACAGGAATAACATGTGAAGAGCCCTGGAGTCATAAAGAGATAAGCCAGCTTTGTTTAGGAAATGATCAGAAATTCAGTTTGGTGGCCACATGGGGACTCCAAAGCATAGGTTCCCATGAGAATATGAGATAATGCCTGAGAGGTGGATTGACCTGAGCTTTCAGGACAATTATCTGTCAACCCTGGGTGCTTCGACTTACTCCCCAGGGCACCTGGGAGCCAAAAAGTGCTCTAATGTCTCCTAAATGTCTTCTCCTGACAAGCCCACACTAGAGACAGGGCAGCATGGTAAATGGGGGCAGGGAAGGAAGAAGAGAGGGAAGAATTCAGGGAGAGAGGTAGGAAAGGCCAGCTGAGGAAGGCCCCAGAATGGCAAGAAATAGTGACGTCCTAAAGCCACAGAGAACCCAAAGTTGGATGTGCCCTGAGGGAGCTTGGTGACAAGAGAACGCCCTTGCCGAAGCACTGCCAGTGTCCCCAAATGCTCCAAGGCTTGGTGCTGGGGAATTTCAGCCACGTTCTTTTGTGGAAAAATCAGTAAAACTAAAAGATCGAGCTATCTGGGGCACCTGGAGAGCTTTAGTACGTTTTGAGAGGCCAGGTTGTATGAAGCTGACTGAGAAAACTATGATCCCAGCAGAAACAAAGCTCTGGGCAGCAAAGACTTGACCCGGCTCTTCTGACTCGTGCCTCCCATGCCTCCCGTTGTATAGCTGGTGAACCCAGAGTGTTCTCGTCTCTCTTTCTAAGGAGCTGTTCTGCTTTTCTCAAAGGTGGGTGGATACAGGCCCTGGTATGTGCCCTGACACCAAATATGCGTCTCCAGAGGATGGAGATGGTTTTCTGAGGTCACGGGGTGCAGTTAATGTGCACAGGCTTGAGCACTAGGTGTTTCTGGTTTGTTTTGAATTCTGACTCTACCAGTGACTAGTTATAGTAGGATCACTAGAGAGATTAATAGGGTCATGTTTGGGAAGCAGGCAGAGTAAATTAATAGTAAGTAGGAGTAGTTTTCAGCGTGGGATTTGTCCCTATCATGGGGGGGTCAACGCAGGCTGTTTCTCCTGATCCTCTGTTCCAATACATTGGTGATGATGCAAAAACTTTTTAAAAAATTTTTTATCAAAGTCTTTTTGATTTGCAATGTTCCTTCAATTTTTTTTCTATACAGCAAAGTGGCCCAGTCATTCATATATATATTCTTTTTTTTCATACTACCTTCGATCATGTTCTAACTCAAGAGATTGGATGTAGTTCCCGGTGCTATACAGTAGGACCCCATTGCTTATCCACTCTAAATGTAATAGTTTGCATCTCCCAACCCCAAAGAATTTTCTTTAATCTTCTAATCATTGGCCAGCAGTTCTTTGTTTGTTAATGCATTTGATTGTTTGCTTGCTGGCTTAATTTTTCCTCATAAAGAATGGACACATCTTGGTTGGAATACAGAATATCAGAACTATGAGCAAAACGATTGATTATAAAATTCAGATTCTGGGAAGAAGGGAATGCAGGGCAGCTCAAATGAAGATGGGGTGGGGGTGATGGGGAAATAGGTGAAACAGTGTAGGGCTTGGGGATGAACCAGGGACCCTGAAGTTGAGAGCTTTGATGCCATGCTAAGGAAATGTTTAGGGAAGGAAACGCAGAAGGATTTTGAGGGACTAGCAAGGCAATTTGTATTTTCAAAATAGCACTTGGAGAAAGACTGGAAGCAGAGATCTCTCTGGAGTTGGTCAGTCCATCCAACTGAGATAGGTCTGGTCCAGGAATCCCATTTGCTAGTGGACCTGAGAGATTATTAACATCTCCTGAATTCTCTAAGCCAGATCTGTTCTACTCTATCTGAGGGCAACAAAAGGCTACCACTGATTCTACAGGGAGCCAAGTCCAGGTTGTGGGTAATAAGAGCCAGAGCCTCTTATTAATCTGACAGCTGTATATTAGTCAGGTTTGCCTTACCCCAGCCATTCCCATGTCTCCTGCTTCCCAGTTTACTGGCTAAAATTTCTCTTAACAGCAGAAGTGCAAGGGTATTCTTCCAAAAAAAAAAAATAGTCCATTTTCATGAAAACCAAATAGGATGTGGGGAATAAAAGAGGAGTTGATTTAAATTCTCTGCCAGCTACTGTAAGACTCTCCTGGCCAATGCCTGTGACGTCCAAGCATAAGGACAGCGCACTGATTATTGGACCCAATTCTAGTCCGAGAGAAGCTGTTAATTTCTTCTGTTTCCTCCAGCACTTTTCCAGTGCTTCACCCGTCACGGAGACCAGCCTGCTGCTGCTGTTATAGCACAGAATTTGCCCAGTTCTGACCATCATAAAGCATTTGGATTTCTTCTGAGACTAAGAGGCTGTTATTATTTGTCTGTTGTTGTTGTATTTTTATGATTATCATAGTGGTGACTTTGAGAGTAAAGGAGGCGAAAGTGATTCACTTGTTAAATAATGATTAATTGACTGAGCAGTGACATGGGGTATGAATCGTGCTTATAGATGGGTGCTGCCTGAGCCTGGTCGTGAGGTGGTGGTGTATGGAAATGATGGAGCTGAATAGAGGTGTTGGCATGGGTGATGGTGGAGCTCGTGAAGGAGTTGGAGTTGCTGTGACTGTGCAATGGCTACAGCATCCCTTGGGATGATGGAGGTGGTGAGAGCGGTGGAAAAGATTGCGGATGAGAAAGGAGCATGTGATGGTGGTGCCTTGAGAGTCAAATGCTGATGGACTATTTTGCTAACGTAGATGATGACTGTAAACATAGAGATGGCGGCGAGCAAAGTAGGCGGGAGACATGTATAGATATAGCGCTAGATAGATCACATCCGTTACATATAAAAATGTTTCTCAAGTAATTGTGTTCACCAACTGCTTTCAGATTTGTCTTCTCAGCCAAACTAAAGCCAGAGACGTAGAGTAGCTTCCTTTTCCTCAGAAAGACATTCTCTTCATTAGATCATAAAAATAGAAAACACACATCGAAATAACCAAGTCCTGGATGGATCATTAGCCAGAAGAGCTAACAAGCTAGCGGTTTGTCAGATGCCATCTGTAGTGATAGAATTCTAGCCTGAGCCATCTTCTCAAAGTTCTTCTAGGAAGACAGAGCATTGGGGAGGGAGAAGAAACTCCTATGGGGATGAGAGGAGCCAGGGGTGGAAGGACCTTGGATGAGGTTCCAAAACTACCTCTAGGTTCGACGATTGGCTAGAAGAACTCACAGGACTCAGCAAATCATTGTCCTCATGCATCAGATTTATTACGATGAAAGGGTACAAAGCAAAATTAACGAAAGAAGAAATGCTCATAGGGCAGAGTCTGGAGGCAATCAGATGCAAGGTTCCAAGAGTCCTTTCCCAGTAAAGTCACACAGGACAGGCTTAATTCCTCCCAGAACAAGTTGTGACAGCACTTGGGAAATAATGTCTTCCAGGGAAGCTCATTAGAAATTCATCACCCAAAGTTTTTAATAGGAAATGGTCATGTAAGCAACCTCTGCCTAACACATATCAAAATGCCAGACCCTGGGGGAAAAAAAGCAGGTGTTCAGCATAAGCCACATTGTCCAAATCATTTAGGCACAAAGAGTCCTTCTCCTCATTTATAGAAAGTTTTATGTCCATGTAAGAAACTGTTGACCAGCTATGTTCCAAAATGCCAGCCTAGGGTCAACTGTGCAAGCAGATCTGTCTATGGAGAGCATCTCCACTCTGCAGGAGAGGTGCTGACGACAATGGCTGAGAACCTGCATCACCTATGCACGGAAGGCTTGTCTCCCAAACCTCAAAAGCTATTTGCAAGCAAAAGTGCCGAGGCAGCAGCACTGCCCTTGACCTCATTGGCTTGGTGGGTAATTACATAGCCCTGGGGATCTGATTCCACTGATGAAGAAGTGTCCAGCTGCATCGCAAGCAGATGTGTTGCTTATTGGGGTGGCTATAAACTGATGAGTCCTCTAACAAAAATAAATCTAATTACCTGAGAATCGCATCTCCTAAATGAAATATTTGCAAATCCAGTCTGGTTTTGTCATTAATTCATATACGAATTGCAGAATCGGGAGTGGTACAATGGGAATTTTAGGTCAAAATCTGGGTTTAGTAGTTGTTAGCTCATCAACTTTAGATAAACCATTCTGGGTCTCAGAAGGCTGCTTGGTTTCTTTAGCGGTTTAGCATCCAAGTTCAGAGGATGGGAGTGATCAGTCCTCAGATCTTGCCACACACTTACCATTAGTCCCTTCAAGGACCCTCTCTCATGCCATTTTCTATTTTTTCCCTCGGCTCTTCTCTCTCCTCTCCTCATTCCACCAGGAGCTCTACACAGAAATGTGCTTGGAAGAAGTCTACAATGCCTGTGTACCTGAACTTCCTTTGCAGCAACATGGATGCAAACTAGAGATTACCTTCCTGAGTGAAGTAAGTCAGAAAGAGAAAGACAAACACCACATGATATCACTTGTATATAGAATCTAAAATACAGCACAAATGAATCTACAAAACAGAAACAGACACACGGACATAGAGAACAGATTTGTGGTTGCCAAGGAGGAGGGGGAAAGGAGTGGGATGGACTAAGAGTTTGGGGTTAGTAGATGCAAGCTACTACATCTAGATTGGATAAGCAGGGAGCTCCCATTGTGGCTCAGTGGGTTAAGAACATGGTTAGTATCCATGAGGATGTGAGCTGCTTGATTCCCGGCCTCACTCAGAGGGTTAAGGATCTGGCATTGCCACAAGGTGTGGCATATCACCTTGACATCACAGACGTGGCTCAGATTGGTGTTTCTGTGGCTAAGGTGTAGGCCAGCAGCTGTAGCTCTGATCTGACTCCTAGCCCAGGAACTGCCATACACCACAGGTGCAGCCATTAAAAAAAAAACAAACGGGAGTTCCTGTCGTGGCGCAGTGGTTAATGAATCCGACTAGGAACCAGGAGGTTGCGGGTTCGATCCCTGCCCTTGCTCAGTGGGTTAACGATCCGGCGTTGCCGTGAGCTGTGGTGTAGGTTGCAGACGCGGCTCGGATCCTGCATTGCTGTGGCTCTGGCGTAGGCCGGTGGCGACAGCTCCGATTCGACCCCTAGCCTGGGAACCTCCATATGCCGCGGGAGCGGCCCAAGAAATGGCAAAAAGGCAAAACAAACAAACAAGCAAACAAACAACAACAACAACAAAACAAAAAAAAACTAACTGTAAAATGGCTAATAAGGAGGTCCTACTCTATAGCACAGGAAACTGTATCCAATCTCCTGGGATAGACCATGATGGGAGATAATATAAGAAAAGAAGTGTGTGTGTGTGTGTGGGTGTGGGTGTGGCTGTGGCTGGGTCAGTTTGCTGTACAGCAGAAATTGGCACATTATAAATCAACTCTACTCCAATTAAAAATTTTTTAAACAATGAAAAAAACTTCCTCATCTGTAGAATGGGTACAGTAATACCTGCCTTACTGCCCTCACTCTGTTTTCGCAATGCCCCCCCCCCAAAAAAAGATGCTTTAACACACTCATCAGAAGCACCGTGTAAATATTAATAGTGATCATTTTTCAGTCAAAAAATAGCTCCGAAGATTTTGTTTCAGATTTCTGTGCCATCTCTTCCATCCCTCCTGACCTGACACAAATATTGGGACAGGAGTGCTGGATTCTCATCTATCATGGGTTGAACTGTGTCACCCCCAAAAAAGACATGGCCGAGTCCTAACCCCCAGTACCTGTGAATGTGACCTTGTTTGGAAGAAAAGAGGGTCTTTTGCGCATGTGAAAAAAAATGAAAAAGGGGCGTCTTCCTGGATTAGGACGGTCCTGATTCCCATGACGGGTGCCCCTATGAAACACAGAGATTTGAACAGAGAGTCACAGAAGACACACAGGGATGAAGCCATGTGACAAGGGAGGAAGAGGATGAAGAGAGGCGTCTGTAAGCCAAGGATGACCAAAGGCCCACTAGAAGCCAGAGGAGGAAGGGAAGGATTCTCCCCTGGAGGCTTTAGAGAGAACTCCACCCTCCCAACGAGTGTGTGTGTGTGTGTGTGTGTGTCTTTTAAGGGTCACACCTGCGGTACACAAAAGTTCCCAGGCTAGGGGTCGAATCAGAGCTGCAGCTGCCGGCCTACCAGATCCTTAACTCGCTGAGCAAGGCCAGGGGTCGAACCTGCATCCTCATGGATATTAGTCGGGTTCATTACCGCTGAGCTGCAAAGGGAACTCCCTTGCCAACATTCTGATTGTAGACATTTAGCCTCCAGAAATGTGAGAAAATTCAGTAATTTGTTACAGCAGCCCTAGGAAACTAATAGTTCATCCCATCCCACCACTGCATCACTTAGTCGTTTTGGCCAAGACAAGGCCTTCATAGACTGTGGTCCAGTAGTTTGACAGCACACAGATTAGCCTTGAGTTTGTGGACTCTGAAATAATAGAACCAGAGCCATACCTCAGCAAAGCCACAAGAAGAATTTCAAGAACACGCTTTTTAGCAGGCAGGAACGGGGCTGCGGTGCTACACTTCTAACTTTATGGAGGAGAAAAATCAAGGTCGCAGGTGATGAAATTCCTCCGCTCTGGTTACACTGTAAGTTAGTGGCAGAGCCAGGGTTAGAACCTGGGCCTTTGGTCTCCCGAGGGTGGGCTTGGTCCATCATGTGCAGGATACATTTTCTGCTTGGCCCAGGACATCAGGAAGACGCGAAAAATAAGGAAGGCAAAACCAGCTCTTCTGTACCGGAGCAAAGATGCTTCTGCTGCAAGAGGCATGATGTGCGGGGCCTTTTAGCAGCAATAAGTCATCTCTGCCTAAGGCAGTGTCAGCAATGGAGGGAGGGAGGTTTTTTCGGTGGTCGGGTTGATTGGTTCACTGTGGTTCAAGACCAGACCCTGCTCTCCCATTCATTTTAACCCTGACTCCACTTGGAGGGATTTATGACCAAGCAGCACAAAGAGCGATCTGAGTTACAGCTTGGCCTGGTCATGTTCGGGCGGCAAGGGCAGAGTGTTTCATTTTCCAGACCGCTGACTTTCTTTTCACCATGCCTTCCCCGAAAACATAAATAAAGGTGAGACATTGAAAAACGATCCCGTGTTTCCTGACGATTGACTCCCATTTGGAATTTAAAGAATAGAAACTGAACAATCGGAGGAAATAAACTTGGGCGGAAAGAGCTTTGGAGCATGGGATCGGGAGTTCTGCTCTGGCCCAACTCACTCACCAACGTGTTCTGGAAGCCACTTCCCCAACCTGGGCGCCTGGTTCCTGATCTGTAAGACAAGAGGAGCATTGTCAGTGATCAGGCTTGGTGTCACTCTGGTGTCACAATGTCTCTGAGTTCAAATCCTGGCTCGGGTCCTGACCGGCTCTGCGACCTTAAGCAACCCGGTCTACCTCTCTGCCTCAGTTTCCTCATCTGTAAAATGGGAGTCATAATAAAGCCTCTTCCACCAGGCTTACTTGAGAATTCAAAAAATAGCTTTGCGATGGGCGTAAAACCATTCCTAGCATCACGCAGGTGCTGTACATATTTGTTTGAGGAAGAGAGGCCGTTAAGCAGGATTCTTAGTGATGATGCTTCCAGCTTCCAAGCTCAGAGCTGGCTGCAGATAAAAGACCCGGAGAAAAAAGGGAAGTGATAGAACATTCAGCCTCTTGGGAGCAGAGATCTTGAGAAGGCTGAACTTGAGAAAAAGAGGACTGCATTTTTTTTTTCTTTTTTTAGAGCCACACCCACAGCATATGGAGGTTCCCAGGCTAGGGGTCAAATTGGAGCTACTGCTGCCGGCCTGCACCACAGCCACAGCAACGGGGAATCCAAGCCATGTCTTCGACCTACACTGCAGCTCACAGCAACGCCGGATCCTTAACCCACTGAATGAGGCCAGGGATCGATCTGCATCCTCATGGATACCAGTTGGGTTCATTACCACTAAGCCACAGTGGGAACTCCTATATTCCACAGATACTACTGCTGGCCATGCAAATGCCCAGAACTCTAAAGCAAGGTTTGGGTAAATTCTGGATTTGAAAAAAGACATGTAGGTCTATGGCTGAAGAAAGACCTCCTGTTCTCCATTTATAATCCAAATTTTGGTTCCTACGAGCTCTTATGTGCCTTCAGGAGAGGAAGATGAAAAGGCCTACATGAGGTCACTTAGCCAAATATGGAACGATGGTTGACTCCCTATGCATTTTGTGGAAATAGTGTGTGAAAAGCACTTAACACAGTGCCAGGAACATAATAAGTGACAATAAATTATAGTCATTATCATGATTTTATTTAAGCAGTCTCTCAGAGATCTTAAAAATGCATCTTGCTCGGCTCCGTTTTTCGTACAGAAGAAGGACTGCAATCCCATATTTTGTCATTTAAGCTCTCTAGGGATCTCAAAGTATAAATCGAATATTTTATTTCCTTTACAGTCAAGCCAGTACAGGCATACCTTGGAGATATTGCAGGTTCAGTTCCAGACCACTGCAATAAAGAGAATATCACAATAAGGCAACAGATAGGAATTTTTTGGTTTCCTAATATGCATAGAAATTGTTCACAGGATACTGTAGTCTATGATGTGCATTATATTTAAACTGAAACAACGTACATCCCTTAAAAAATGCTTCTTGCTAAAAAATATGAACCATCCTCTCAGCCTTCAGTGAGGCATAATCTTTTTTGCTGGTGAAGGGTTTGAAATACGGTGAGAATTACCAAAATGTGACACAGAAGCAGGAAGTGAGCACATGCTGCTGGGAAAACAGTGCTGATGGGCTTGCTCAATGTGGGGCTCCCACAAACCTTCAATTTAAAAAAAAAAATGCAATATCTGTGATGCACAATAAATTGAGGGATGCCTGCATGCTTTTTTTCCAAAAGAGATGCCCACCACTCTAATTGAAGGATTTTTTTTTTTCCAATTCTTGGATTCAGCAAGGACAAAAGAGTCTCGGGGTCATTCCTACATACAAATCTTTATGTTCTTGAAGGAAGTTACTATGACCCTTCTCAACCATAGTACCAGCGCTCCCTTAAAGACAAAGATCCAAGGGTCCATGGGAAAAAAATGGGCCAAACTCTTATGATAAACAGATTATGTAATAGGAGATTTAAGTAAGCCTAAAATTCTTGCCTAGAGTCTTGGTATAGGATGCTGCTGATGCTATACCAAAGAAATGCAAAAGGGAAAAGTGTGATTGCAGTAGAAATATGCCCCTAGCAATCTAGTCAATATAAGTGGGAACCTGGAAATAATTCAGGTGCCTGGCAATAATGTATCCATGTGGCTCATGTTCATGTCCAGTCCAGTCCATTGCAAAGGGTCAACTACCTGAATTTTCTTTCTTTTTTTTTTTTTTGTCTTTTGTCTTTTGTTGTTGTTGTTGTTGTTGCTATTTCTTGGGACGCTCCCACGGCATATGGAGGTTCCCAGGCTAGGGGTTGAATCGGAGCTGTAGCCACCGGCCTACGCCAGAGCCACAGCAACGCGGGATCCGAGCCGCGTCTGCAACCTACACCACAGCTCACGGCAACGCCGGATCGTTAACCCACTGAGCAAGAGTAGGGACCGAACCCGCAACCTCATAGTTCCTAGTCGGATTCGTTAACCACTGCGCCACGACGGGAACTCCCTGAATTTTCCACAGTGTGCCCACTGCTGCCCAACCCGGCTCCTTTATGTTTTCATTCAGTCCTTCCATCACTCAAAAGGTATATTGTAATGCTTACCACATGAGAAGCACGACCTTGGGAATATAACAGTAAACAGGACATCCTGAGCCCGGCTCTCACAGACCTTCATTTCCAACAAAGTAGCTAGGAAACTCATTCAACATGGAATTATAAGGAAGGATGACAAGTGATTTAATCTGGCACATCATGACAAATGGGTAGATCTGAGATCTGAACTTTGGCAGTTTGACTTTACAGCACATGGGTTGTATTATCAGGCTGTTAGTCCCTTGCCTGCGGTTAAACAGTAAGCAAGAAAGCTGGAGATCAGCTCTGGGCAACCCAACTCCTCCAGAGTCTGCATGTGTAATCAATACTGCACTTGCTTAGTTTCAGACACCTGTGAAACAGCACTGGAGATGTGCAGTCAGCAACGGAAGCTACACATCTGGTACTCAGAGGATGGGGGTGGATGGAGAGGTGCACTTAGGAGTCAGCAGCAAGGAGGAGGTCACCTAGTGAAAGAGGAAAAAAGGCCCAAAGCAGAACTTGCGTGCAGCAATATTTAATGAAAGACAGGTGGATCCGGAGGAGGATACACACAAGAAGAAAAAGGAGGAAAAGGACTAGGAGGAGGAAGCAGGGGCAGAGAAGATGGAGGAAGAAAGCAGGGGAAAAACTAAGATTTCAAAAAGCCAAGAGAAGGCTAATAATCGTTGGCATCAAACGTTGATAAAATATCAACACTTCGTACCGTCGAGAGTCACTGGTAACCCTGGAAAGGGAATTTTTGGAGAAGTAGTAACAGGTAAACCCAGATCAGAGTGGCTTGAAGTAATAATAAAGGGAAGGGGAGGTGAGCACATCAAATGCAGACAATTCTTTCCAGACGTTTGGCTGTGCAACAACGTACACTCAGTTTGATACCAAGTCCCACAGACAGTGAAGGAGCGAAGAGAAGGAGACAGGAGAGAAAGTGAAGGAGGGAGAGAATGGGAGGAGGTTTGCTTCCTAACTTGTTTACAAGGGAGAGACTTTAATATGTTGAAATGCTAATGATAGGATCCAGAAAGGGGGGAAATTGACAATACAGGCAAGAGAATGCGATTGAAAAAACAAAAGGTGACAGCCCAAGAAATTTGGGAAGGGAAGTATTTGGGGGATATGGTGGCCACGAAAGCAAGAGTCATTTTCTTCACCATTAGAGGAGGACATGAAGAAAGGAAGGACCCAGACATTAGTGGATATTAGGCTTATTGAGGTACAACAACTTTGGAAATTTCTAATGCATTGAAACATACACCTGCTGCTATAGAAAAGGTTTGTGTCCCTCCAGAATTTATACATTGAGACCTCATCCTCAATGTGATCCAAATGTGATGGCATCTGGACATGGGGTCTTTGGGAGGCTATTAGATCGGGAGAATGGGGGATTCACAAATGGGATTAGTGCTCTTATCAACGAGAACCCAGAGAGCTCCTTTGCTCCCTCAGAGCCATAGAGAGTGGAATAGTGACATGAAAAATACACCTGTAGTGAGGAAGCCTGCCTTACTTGTTTTTATCCCATGTGACTTTGACCATCGTCACTCTTAGGATGAAAAGCAGTGTAAAGCAGGGAGCTCCTGTCGTGGCTCAGTGGTCTTGAACCCGACTAGTATCCGTGAGGATGCAGGTTTGAGCCCTGGCCTTGCTTGGTGGGTTAAGGGTCCGGCGTTGCCAAGACCCGTGGTGTAGCTAACAGACACTGCTCCAATCCCGCATTGCTGTGGCTGTGGTGTAGGTCAGCAGCTACAGCTTTGATTCAACCCCTAGCCTGGGAATATGTGCCATGGGTGCAGCCCTAAAAAGACAAAAAAATAAGTAAAAATAAAAACAATGAAAAGCATCCCATAGTTCTGCCATTTTCTCGCCTTGTCTGTCCCTGTCTTTCTCAGATTTGGCAATTTCACAGAATCTCTTTCTGAATGGATGAATTAAATTACTTTTTTTCTACCAGCTAACCTGGATACGCTTCCCTTTCCGTATAACCAACTTCCTTTCAGATAAATAACCCACACTTCAAGGAGGAGAAAGGTGAGACTTGAAAGAACTAAGAGAGGGAATGAGTCAGGGTTGACCTCAAGGTAGTCACGGCTCTGTTTAGCCTTCAAGGATGAAAAAGTGTCTTTCAATGAGGGTTCAGGTGTCAGCAGCGGAGGGACCCACCCGAGCAGTTCAGTTTTGCTGGATTATGAAATCCAGCCTGGAGCCCCGTGTCAGGAGCTCCAGCACATGTCTTTGTAGGAGGTGTTGGACCTCTTGCCTGAGAACTTGGCTTTCATCCTGTGGGTTTCATTTGAGAAACAGTCAACTAATAAAAAGAAAATTGGAGGCCAAATCCCATCTTTTGCTCCGTTCTAAGTTTCCAAAGGGCAGGAATCACTTCTTGAAATTTTCTGTTTCAAAAATCAGAAATTAAACGGCTGGAGCCAGGCAAGTACTCCAAAGAAGTCGAGGCATGAGTTAAGTTTTTAAAATCACGTGGCCCTCCCACAGCTTTCATTTCCCCACCCCCCTCTCCCCTTTCCCAGAGACACAGATACAGAGAAACATTTCTTTGATAAAATCAACCATCCATGTGTAATGACAAATGCAGACGACACTTCCCCCAAGTGCTGGGGGACAAGAGAATGTGGTGGTGACACTGAAATTGAGGGTAGACATGCAGCTGTATGCCACATCGCCCAATCCTTGCCATCAGGGAACGTGTAACCAGTACCAGCAGAGCTTCCAACTCTTCCAAAGAAGTGAGATGGAGAGTTCCCGTTGTGGCTCAGTAGTAGGGAACCTGACTAGTATCCATGGAGACACGGGTTTGATCCCTGGCCTCGCTCAGTGGGTTAAGGACCCAGCAATGCTGTGAGCTGTGGTGTAGGTCGCAGACGCAGCTCAGATCCTGCGTTGCCGTGGCTGTGGTTTTAGGCTGGCAGCTGCAGCTCGGATTCATCCCCTAGGCTGGGCACTTCCATATGCCACACGTGCAGCCCCAAAAAGCAAAAAATAAAAAATAAAAATGAAGAAGCAGTGAGATGTGCATGTTTTCATGTAAACCACTGTCTTTTTAAAAGACTGGCTAGCACTTTTTCAAAACACCCTGTAGCTCAGGGAAAACAAATGTACAAGACAAATACAACTTGGGGCTTGCCAGTTTGCAGTCTGGTAAGTATCCAGTGTTGCCACAAGTTAGGGTTTAGGTCACAGAAGCAGCTTGGATCCAGCAGTGATGTGTAGGCCTCAGCTGCAGCTCCGATTGGACACCTATAGCCCCAAGCACTTCCATATGCTGCCATGGATCCAACCTTAACAAAAAAAAAAGTAATTTTATAAAAATATAAAATAATCTATGCCCATGTCCATTAAAATAACTTCCTTACTATATAAATATTAAAAATTAACATAAAAGGAATAAATATTTTATAGGTTGTCATATACTTTAAGTTTTTTTCCAAAGAATACTTTTTTTTTTTTTCAATTCAGACTTACTTTTTAAACAACTAAAAAACCCTGCAATTTTTTTCCAGGGCTGTGTTTTTTAATTAAAAATTGATATATACATAGGGAGAGTAACCAAAATACAGAGTTTTTTCCCCATGAGTTAATAACAATATACAAGGAAAATAATTCAGCACAATTATTTCTTCCTTTGTTTCTGTCATAAATTTGGTTTTATACTGTTTGAAAGACATTTATATTTTGGTTGCATTTTGTTCAAAATAAGCTGGCAATACTCAACCAGCCCATTAACAAAAGGAGTATGAAGGACTTCCATATTTTAAGATGTTGAGAAAGCAATTATTGAAAATAGAGCTTGCAAGCTGATATTCATACATAATAAAGCAAGGAAGGAACTGCACAAAATATAAAATGAGAATTCCAATAGTGTACAGGAGGCAGTGATTTTGGAATTCTTTAAATATTTGGGGGTAACTTTTTGCCTATGTAATTTTACTTTTAGGACACAAATTTCTAGAATTAAAATTATTTCGTTTTGAAAATCTGCACTTTTTTACATTGAAATTGCCCTCTAGAAGTTTTATATCAATTTTCACTAGCAAATACTGCTTAAGAAATTGTCTCAAGTTCAAATGTATCCTCGTTGTAGGATTTCTTTTGCCTAATAGTCATCTCAGTCTACCAACCACCTGACGCAGTCCATCTTCCCTGGAACAGAGTGAGTTAAGGGTGGAGAGAAGTTAAAAATATGTGTAAGAGAAGTTCCACCCTTACGGCAACAAAATGGAGAAAAGGATTTTCCTTCCCTTTCAATACATTCTATAGTTCAGCTTTGTCCGTAGGGTGAAAATGAAGCACCAATAGCCCCAGAACCCTTTCTGCCAAGCGTGGCAACTTCAGGAGGATGGAACATCTTTCTCCCAATATCCATATAACAACCAAGAAAACACATCTGATTTGCCTTGCTTGGGTCACCTGCCCATCCCTTATCCAATCACTATGTCCAAGAGAATGGTACCTAAGGATGAGCCAAGCCTGAATCAGGTGCCCATCTCTGAGTTTTGGGATGCGGGGCCTATTTCTAAAAGAAGAAGGATGTGAAAATGTGCTGAACAACCTGCCAGGCTCGCTATTTTGAATAGCAGTGGGTTTGGAAGTAGACGTATTGGTTACTTTTAAGCTTTAAAACCACCCTGTGAGAGAGGTCAAAGGAAAAGGCAACGTTCCCTGAATGGCCTGGCACATCGATAAATGTCTGAGATGATGAGCAAATGGGATGGTGGGGGACACTCTTGTGAGATTAACTCTACGGTCCCCACATTAAAAAGAAGACGAAAAAGGTCAGAGGCGTTAAGGAACTTGCCCAAGTTTACGTAGATAGTAAACGGAGGACCCAGGCCTCCCAGCAATGCTCCCTGTCTGGGGGATCATTGTCCATACTGAGTCTTAGCACCAGAATTCAGGTGCCCAGTGCCCATCAGTATTCTCCACGCCACTCCTGAGTTGCCTTTTCTCCCACACCCCAAATCCTGAAGTTCCTAATAGTCTACTCTGGGTCTTGACTGCTCTCTTCCAAGTGATTCTCAAACTTTAAGATTCTGATTGAGTAAATATTGGTTGGGGCTCAGGAATTTCCATTTTTTTTTGCTACAGCTATGAAGTTTGAAGACCTCATGCAAAGGTCTGCAAAGTTACCAAGTCTGGCCACCCCATTTCTCCAGAAAATGGTATCCTTCTCATTTCTGCATTCCAAATCTTGACCAAGTTCCTCTCATTAGTAAAGTCCATCCAGAATTCTTCAGTGAAGGAAGTGATACAAATAGACCATGAATAAAATAGTCCAACATAGCATGCACACACACACATGCATGCACACACACACACACATTCATGCATACACACACATGCATGCACACACACACACACACACACACACACACACACGAGACATATGAATGGCCTGTCACCCATCCACAGCTGATCACTGATTAGTTTTCAAAATTAGGTTTGGCCAACAAAACCATTTTCCTTCCTTGCAAATTAATACTTCAATTCCAGCTATAACATTCCTGCCAACTGGCAGCTCAGATGTTTCTTAAAAACCTCTGGGAATAAGGAATATTCTTCTCTGAATGTGTGGGCTATTTCCATTGACCCCACATCTATCTATTTGTAGCTTCACCCACTAGTCCTAGCTTGATCCCTAAAGCATGAATATATCAAATCAAATTATTATTCCAAATGGCAGCCCTTCAAATATTTGAAGTCACTGGTCTTGTCCTCTGAAGACTAACTATTGCCAATTTTAAGCATAATTGGAATCCCTTGACCATCTCAGCTCTCATTTATTTACTCAATAAATACATATTGAGCACCTTCACTTGCAAGGAACTAAGTTCTTTCCATGGAAAGAACTAGACATTGTGGTTTCTGGTGCTGAGGTCAGGGTGACCCTTGGGGAAATTTATCGCCTTATTGACACCATTAGAGGGCTTGGTTAGAATCTCTAAATTCTATGTTATTTAGAGATTCATAATAAAAAAGGGCTCCATCTTCCCTTCTCCATTGTTCCCATCTATCTTTTTTTGGTATTTCTTTTCCCTTCTCCTCTGAGTTGTTCTGGTTTCCTCCCTATCATTTTGGTACCTCTGGATAGCGCTCTCTTTCTTCTAGTGAAGTCTCTGTCAATCATGGACCCTGTTTCTCTTCCTCTCCCTGCATTTCTCTAACTCTGCCTCCCTCGCAGTCCTTCAGTTGACTTCTGCCGCTCTGTATTTTTCTCACCTTAAAGAACGGTATGTGAACAAGGGTTCGTGGGAGGGAAAAAAAAAAAAATCAAAACCAGGACAGAGTGTCTCTGGGTGAGGTTCTCAGAAGCCCAGCAGCCCACAGAAAGTTTTCAGCCAACCAAATCCAGCTCTGTTAACTGGCACTATGCATCCAGATTCCCAGACCGTAGCCTCCTCCGCTGACCTGGCAGGTGATGAAAGACCTTGGAGGCCAAGGATACCAAAAAAATGTTACTGTTCCAAGAGTTAATGGTCTATGAAATGAAAGCACTTGACCCACCTGTTCCACGTGGCCACCTCACAGTGGGAACTCTCAGTTGGCCCAAGCCAAACCTGAGGGACAGTGGGAGGAGACTTGTCTCAGGTCAAAATCAACAGAGAAGATCAGGAGTCTGCTGAATGCAAATAGCTTAAGCCAAGATTTTTTTCCTCACCAGTGCCAACCAGCCCTCCAAACATACCCACAGTATGAGGTTTGAAGGACCCCAAAGAGTCAGCAGATCTGGATTTGACTCCCAGCTTTGTCACCAACTGACTACAAGCTTGGGTAGGGCTATTTTCCTTTCTGGGTCACCGTGTTCTCATCTATAAAAGGAAGAGCATAAGTTCCATCAACTAATTCTACAGTTGCTTTAATGGCAAGGTTGTTGCATAGGAGATTAGGCGAGTTTTAATACCCTGTATCTTAGGAATCCGTGGCTATACAAAAGCATTTAGAGTGCCTTTTCTTTTTTTTTTTTTTTTTTTTTAAGGGCTGCACCTGCAGCATATGGAAATTTCCAGGCTAGGGGTCAAATCAGAGCTACAGCTGCTGACATATGCCACAGCCACGGCAATGTGGGATCCTAGCTGCATCTGCCATCTACACCACAGCTCACAGCAATGCTGGGTCCCCGACCCACTGAGCTAGGCCAAGGATTGAACCCACATCCTCATGGATACTAGTCAGATTTGTTTCTGCCACACCACAAAAAGAATTCCCTATAGCACCTTTTTGTAAGATGAAGGGGCTAAGCAAGAAATAAAAGATGAAGAAAGAACGGATATATTTATATGTATGACTGATGCACCTTGCTGTACACCTGAATCTATTAAAAAAAAAAGAGAGAGGAGTTCCCGTCGTGGCGCAGTGGTTAACGAATCCGACTAGGAACCATGAGGTTGCGGGTTCGGTCCCTGCCCTTGCTCAGTGGGTTAACGATCCGGCGTTGCCGTGAGCTGTGGTGTAGGTTGCAGACGCGGCTCAGATCCCACATTGCTGTGGCTCTGGCGTAGGCTGGTGGCTGCAGCTCCAATTGGACCCCTAGCCTGGGAACCTCCATATGCTGTGGGAGCAGCCCAAGAAATAGCAAAAAGACAAAAAAAAAAAGAGAGAAAGAGATCTCTGTATATACTAAGAGAAGTAGGTCAGAAAGAGAAAGACAAACACCATATGATATCACTTACATGTGGAATCTAAAATACATATGACACAAATGAACTGATATACAAAACAAACAGACTCACAGACATAGAGAACAGACTTATGGCTGCCAAGGGGGAAGAGGGGTGGAGGAGGAATAAGTTGGAAGTTTGGGATTAGCAGAAACAAACTATTATACATAGAATGGATAAACAATAAGGTCCTACCGTATTACATGGGAACTATAGTCAATATCCTGTGATAAACCATAGTGGAAAAGATTATGATAAAGATACATAACTGAGTCACTTTGCTGTACAGAAGAAATTAAAACATTGTAAATCAACTATATTTCTTCAATAAATTTTTAAAAGAACAAAAGGGAGAGTAATGTCATGAAAAGACATAGATTCCTTTATTCTTACAAAGAAACCTAAGTAGTTACAGAGGAGGCAGGGACTCCAGGTTCCTTCTTTGAGCTACAGAAATACCTGATCTTGCAGGTGTGTTCCCAAGACTCACTTTATCCCTGTATCTGGGGGCTAAATGCACCACCCATGGTGCCAGCCCCTTTCTGCCCAAACTACTGGCAGGCCCAAAATTCCCTACTCAGGAAAGCAGCACCACCCACGTCGCTGTTCATGGGAGGCTTCTGATCGAATCAAGATGGAAATCTGACCCAAGAGATCCCATCCGTGGGGTGGTCGGTGATATTTGTGGTCACCTGGAATAAAGGACTGAAAGAGGGAGGGGATAATTATGGAAACCACTGTGGAAGTCTCATCTGAAATTTGTGATTCAAGGCGTTGATAAGATTGACCAGCTACAAATGAGAAGAGGATGGAGCAGAGATTTAAGGAGACATGGAGATATGTAGAAAGTCACCATAAAATTCATAAGAAAGACCAGAAATAGTGGTCCTGGCATCTAGGTGATTCCTGCAGCATCCCAGGTCAGCAAAATCCCAACCTTCAGGAATCCATACAATGGGCTCTTTCTTTCTTATGGTGGCCTGAAGAAGAGTGTCCCCGGCAACCCAAAAAATGTTACCCACATACCTAGCTGAGGATATTCAAGCCACAGGCCTTGGTACCAAATTCTTTGAACGTTTAAGCATGCAGGAAACCAATGATATCAATGGTGTGTTCTGCAGGAAAAAAACATGAAATCACATTTTTGAGCAACCTAAAAAACTTTATCATTTTCCTCAAATCTATAAACTCTTGGTTCAATAAATGTACAGGTAAGCATATAGACCATGAATTAGTTCGGCTCTCCATTTTACAGTGATGTGACACTTTTTTTTTAGAATGAAAGAGCATGTAAGTGGAAAAAAAAAACAAATTTCAACTAACTTAAGAAGCAGAGGAATGTTGATTCTGTTTTTCATAAAGAGCTTCCTCTTAAGATCTCCAGCCACATTCCTCTTCTCTGCAGGGCATGAGATAGAGCACAGGATGCTTATGTTCTGGAATCAGACAGACGCACTCAGTTCTGTGACGCTAGACAGCAATCGGTTCTGTCCTACTTTCAGTAGCCCCAATTCCTTTAGCATACTGCTCTCCCCATCCTTCCAGGCTTGTAATCCAAATTAAATCGTCCACCTGTTGGCTAATGGGAAGGGAAGAGGGAAGATACATCACCTTGGTCTAGCCAAATATAGGTACCAGTTCCCATGACCCCAGTTTCGGGTCCAGGGGTGAGCATGTAACCTGAGCAAAGCTAATCAGAGTCGTTTCTTAGGATTGTTTGGAATGGAACTGGAAAAGAGCCCTAGCTTTTCAGGTCACAGAGCTGGAAGTATAAGAAATCGAGTTTTCCGATAGACGTCTTCCCTCCAAGTGAGGCGAACTAGAACAGCAGAGAAGAGCAATGAGGGAGTGAGCAAATTATCTTACTAGGGTCCATAAAGCATGGCCCTGCCATCCCATGCATGCTTAGGTGTTGTCATTACAGATTTCTCTCCCTCTATTAATTCCGTATCTTTACGTTGAGAATGGAACTTTATCTACGTCCATAGGTGTTCTGCTTCAGGTAGAGAGATGATAGATAGATAGATAGATGATAGATAGATAGATAGATAGATAGATAGATAGATAGATAGATAGATAGATAGATCTAATAGAGATGTAGATAAATAGCTATCATAGATACATATTCTCCTCTATCTGTGTGTTGGGGGAAAGGGTAGATAGAGGAAATTATGGGTCAATCAAATAGTTTCAGGAAATTAGAAATTAAAAATTTGGAGTTCCCCTTGTGGCTCAGTGGGTTATGAACCTGACTAGTAACCATGAGGATGCAGGTTTGATTCCTGGCCTCATTCGGTGGGTTAAGGATCCGTTGCCATAGCTGTGGTGTGGGTCATAGATGTGGCTCAGATCTGGCTGTGGTGTAGGCTGACAGCTGAGCTCCGATCCGACCCCTAACCTGGGAAGTTCCATATGTCATGGGTGCAGCCCTAAAAAGCAAACAAAGAAAAAGAAAAGAAAAGAAATTAAAAATTGTATCAAGAGGAGTTCCCGTCATGACTCAGCGATTAGTGAACCCCACTAGCATCCATGAGGACACGGGTTCAATCCCTGGCCTCATTCAGTGGGTTAAGGATCCGACGTTGCCATGATCTGTGGTATATCACAGACACGGCTCAGATCTGATGTTGCTGTGGCTGTGGTGCAGGCCGGCAGCTGTAGCTCTGATTAGACCCCTAGCCTGAGAACCTCCATATGCCGTGGGTGCAGCCCTAAAAGGCAAAAAGACAAAAAAAAAATTGTATCAAGAATAAGGACAACTTGGGATTCCCTTGGTGACATAGCAGGTTAAGGATCCAGTATTGTCATTGCTGTGGCTCAGTCACAGCTGTGGCACGGGATCGATTCCTGGCCCGGAAACCTCTACATGCTTCAGGTGAAGCCTCCCCCCAAAAAAGAATTAGAAGGACTGGTCATCAATGCCAATGGTCAAATGAATAGACTGGGTGGAAAACAGATGCCCCGAAAAAAGTTCGAAGGCGATGCATTGGTCTCAAACATTTCCAGAGGAAAGCTGATTTTCAGACAGAACCTCCTTTCTCCAAGAATATAGAGCCTCTGAATAATGAGTTTCATTATCGCGAAATGGTACAATGAAGTAAATGGCAAAAGGAAGTAGGATATCCTGTGACTAAACCTTGATGGTCGTGGGAGGCAAAAGGGAAGGAGGACAGAAAGAAGAGCTCCGTGCTTGGCTGAGCCAGAGATTCTGTTCATTGAAACGGCAGCCCGTGAGCCCACTGGAGAGGCCAAGGCCTCGGGTCAGAGTAGAGGGAAGACAGCTCTGACCCACTGGTCCTGCTAGTTACCGGGGAAGATGGGAGCTCCCCTGTAGGGGAGATGGGAAAATCGCCTTCTGGGAGAATTTGATTTGCTGCTAAGGATTTGAGGCCTCCTAGCAGCGTGTTGCACGACTTCAATTTACCAGCAAGAGTCCAAGGCAGGTGAGACAGTCCAGGACTTCTCTATCATCTAAGCTCGTTTGATTTGAGGCTTGGTGACAGACAAATAAGGCATTTTGGATCCTAGCATGCCTGTTTTCTAGATTTGTGACCTTGGACAAATACATTCATCTACTCATTGGGAGCTCCCTGGTGGCTCAGTGGGTTAAGGATCCAATGTTATCACTGTAGTGGCTCTGGTTACAGCCGTGGCTCGGATTCGATCCCTGGCCCAGGAACTTCCATATGCAGGGGGGTGTGGCCAAAGGAAAATAAGAAAAGCAGCAGCAGCCTAGGCCCCTTAGAGCCCAGTGTTCTTTCTATAACATACCTCCATCCCCGCTCCAAGACCATCCATTGCCTGTGTTTTCTACCTCCCAGAATGAGGAGAACTCATGGGTCTGTCATCAAGCCTGTAATGAAACAGAATAATAGCTATGCCATGAGGACATGGAGATGGCAGGGCTCCCTTTCAGGACAGAATTCTCTGCAGTTTAGCCTCTACCTCCCCCCTGTTTCAGACTGTCAGTGGTAGTTTCTGATTTTTCACTATGAGTCAGCTCTAATAGTGAAGGGGGGGGCGGTGGCCACGGCTTTGTCACTGCCTTCACTCCCATTTAGAGGATGACCAGGAAGACTTTACCCGTGATGAGTTCATAATGGGCTACTGCTACTCTATCCACACATGTGCCTGTGATGGGTTTGAAAATTTCAGGATTGAAAAAAGGCAAAGCTAGGACCATGAGATGACACTAGGCCCCCACGAGCTCTAGGGGGGGTGGCATTTAGGTTTGCCGGAGAGGGGTCTATAAGAGCGGACACCTTCCTTCCACAGACAGCTGGCTCAGTCACCCTCCAGAGGGGGAAGAGGGTAAAGGGGTCCCCCAGGGGGTGAGGAGTTGGAGACAGAACATCAGTGTCAAGGTGAGGTCATTCAACAGCTGGAAAAGGAGTCCCTGGGTCAGAGTGCTCCAAGGCCAACAGTGGTTCAAGGTCTTTTACAGCCTCCAGGTCTGTCTTATTTATGGCTGGAGAAGATTTGGGCGCAGTTTCATAAGGTAGATAAACCAGACAGGCTCCGAATGGCTAAAACTACAAGTCAGGACCACATGGAAAGCAATTGGATGTGTAAGAATTTGAACTTGGGGTCAGCAGGCTTTGCGTGAATAGTCAGAACTTACTGTGAAAAAGTAAACACAGGGGTCAGTACCCCAGGGACTTCTTTATCACATTTATCAGTGACTCAGCTTCTAAGTTTTAGATTTGAGAGCTTTGTCCCTCTTGATAAAGGAGAAAACATCTTCCTGGAAATGTCAATTTCTTTAGGCCAAGGATGATCAATCCAACATCGCAACCTATGTTCTATACTTACCTGCCCTGCCCCCAAAAAATGTTTTGAAATGTGCAATTTCTTCCTTAGCTATGAGGACACCGTTTGCTCTTCTTTGACTTATGCTTTCTCCCACGGTTCTCAGATTCGGGGAGACTACTTTTTAAATGTCAATGCCCAGGGGCCAGCCCAGACCAATTAAATCAGGAGCCCTGAGGGTGAACTGACACATTGGTATTTTTTAGAAGTTCCCCATGCGGTGTTCCTGTTGGGACTCAGCGGGTCAAGAACCTTATCTAGGGTTTGGATTTTTGCTGCTGTTGTTTTGGGTTTTGGGGGGGGAGGCTGTGCTGTTTTAAGGCCACACTCGAAGCATACGGAAGTTCCCAAGCTAGGGGTCCAATCAGAGCTGCAGCTCATGGCAACAGCTCATGCCACGGCTCACGGCAACGCCAGATCCTTAACCCACTGAGCAGGGCCAGGGATCGAACCCACATCCTCATGGATACTAGTCAGGTTTGTAACCCACTAAGCCACAGTGGGCACTCCAATAGCATGTGTTGTATGACAGGTTGCTGTTTATTCCCTCGGAAGCTCTCTGAGAGACCAAATACCTGCCAAAGTCTCTTACTCATGTGTTGTTCTCAATGGCCGTGAAAGCTGTGGAGCTGTAATGCTCCAAGACCATGTTAACAGGGCATCTTCTGCGTTAGTGGCCCTTTCCTGAAGGAGCTGCCATGCAGAGGGAGCCTTGGGAAGCACTACCCAGCACACCACTGCCCTCTCTCCTTTTGCATCTCATTTCCTGTGGCATCTTCTTGGACGAACACATAGCCCAAGGCCACAGCTGACCTCAGCAGACAGTTCACTGCATTTCCGGCCCCTGGAGTGTGCTGTAACCGAAGAGAAAGCACAGGAACCCTTGTAAAGGGACATGAACAGACTGAGGACGTGCCATTAAGAAAGGTGGCTATTTCCTGGCCATGCCCGAGTCCAGTCCATCATTATTTCACAGGCAATGCCCAATATTGGGGCCAACCGTGAAATTTTTCTAGGTGATAGCCCAGAATGGAAGAAGGAAGAAGCAATCAATCATATTGTTTCTGCCATAGCAATACCACACCTACTACATCTTGCTTAAGTGCCAGGGTACAGAGCCTGTCCTCAAAAAACCCACAGCCAGATTTCCCTGGTGACCTAGTGGTGAAGGACCTGAGTTGTCACTGCTATGGCTCTAGTTACTGCTGTGGCCCAGACTCAACCCTTGGCCTGGGATTGCCGCAGGCACGGGAAAAAAAAAAAAAAAATTACAGCCATCAAAAATCTAATGGAAAGACAGTAGTTCAGTGATAAACTTTTAACGATTGACAGAGTGGGCAGAGAGCAGAGGGTACCCTGTTTGGTAGCATTTGCCAATTTCTGTGGTTTAAATACTCATACAGAGGCTGATGTCATTATTCAGTTTTCCCTCGTTCGCAATCAGTGCTGTCGATTCAATGTTGGTTGTACTAGAACAGCCCACCGGATCACTCTCTGAGTTTGACTTCTGCTTACATCAGCCCCACGACTGAGAGCAATAACATATTGTTGGGAGCAGTCGTAGAAAGTCCTGAACAGAACCTTTAAAACTTGGAGCCGCAGTGTTTTGTGATGCTAATGAAACTTAAGCTTCCAGGGTCCCCACTGGCAGGAGCTCCTTCTAAATATACGTATATTTGCATACCTAATGTTGTATTCAGAACTTTATATGCTTTTTAAAAAGGACTAGCCTAAATTGGATAAACTTTCAACTCCATCCTTGTTTGATCTTGTCAATTTTTTCTTTCAGGTCTAGAGCAGAGTGTACAGGAGCTAATCCACTGTTCTTTCTTATGAAACACGACAGATCTTGTTCAGCCGCAGACTCTGACTCAATAGGTGAGGGGCAGGGCCTGTGATTTTGCATTTCTAACAGGTTCCCAGGGGATGCTGGTAGCGCTGTTCCATGGACCTCACTTTTCAGAGCAAGGACTTACAGCTGCAAAGTGTTTTCTTTTCTTTTAACTGGCTTTTCATGGAGGTTACACCACACAGGATAATTTCGCTATTTTGCCACTAGACAAAGTAAACACCCAGTGATCTGGTATTTATATATAACTATACATAGTACATATACATATAACTCTCAAACCACATCTTCTCTGCCTTTAAACCCAACCTGGTCCCAGTCTAAGACTTTTTTGAGAGGGCCTCTTTTTTTTTTTTTTAGGGAGGGGATCTTCAATATCATTTTAAAATTTTTTTAAAAAAATATAGTTGATATCAATTTCTTCTGTATAGCAAAGTGAACCAATCATATATATGATTATATATTTACATATAATATATAATCATTACATATATGAATATATAATGTATAATATAATTACATATATTAGATAATATACATTATATAATTACATATATTATATATTCATATATAATTACATATATTCTATATATTCATATATAATTGAATGTGAATAATTATATATATGAATATATATATATTTCCCTTTTTTTATACTGTCTTCCATCATGTTCTAGCCCAAGAAATTGCACATGGTTCCCTGTGCTGTGCAGTAGGACTCCTTGCTTATCCATTTCAAATGTAATAGTTTTCACCCCAAACTCACCGTCTGTCCCCTTCTCTCCCTCCTCCCCACCCCGCCCTGCGCCCCCAGCAAACACAGGTATGATCTGCGTGTCGGTGATCTGATTCTCTTTTGCAGATAGGATCATTTGTGCCATATTTTAGATTCCACGCATAAACAATATCATATGGTATTTGTCTTTCTCTTTCTGACTTACTTCACTTAGTTTGAGACTCGCTAGCTGCTTCCACATTGCCACAAATGACATTATTCTGTCTTTTTACGGCTGAGTAGTATTCCATCCTATATACATACCACATCTTCTTTATTCATTCATCGGTCAATGGACATTTAGGTTGTTCCTATGTCTGGCTATTGTGAATAGTGCTGTGATGAGTATAGGGGTGTGTGTATCTTTTTGAATGAAAATTTTGTCCAGGTATGTGTCCAGAAGTGAGATTGCTGGATCATATGGTAATCCTATCATTAGTTTTCCGAGGGACCTCCATACTGCCAGAGACCAGGAGGTAGCTCAGTCCTCAGATCCTGGAGGATGAAACACACATGTATCACCCCTCCGTCCAAGTCTCAGCCCGTCTCCTCTGCTTGATAGAACAAAGGTTAAACGCAGAACCTGAGCCACAGAGTTTCCAAAAACTTGGTGTTCAGCTTCCTGGCCCCTTGAGAACAGGAAGCCATGCTAGAAAGGGGTTCAAGCGGATGTTTAATGAGCCAGACTGTAGAATACGGCCAAACGGCAACTGTTCCTGAATAAATCAATGGATGTAGCCTGACTTTGTTTACGCTTCTCTGTGGTTCCCAAGCTTCATCATAATGTCAGCAGAAACATGCTGACTCCTGCTTCACCTCCGCATGACTATTCCTCGAGAAACGCCATCAGCCACCGGTTACCATCTCCAAGACCCCTTGTTCAAACTCTCAGGAATGAGAAAGTGTTTTCGCTGGCTGGCCAATAAATGGATTCTTCCTGGGTCAGGTATCCACCTCGGCTTTAATCTGCTGTAGCTACGAGGTTGAAGTAGTAAGATCTGACGGTTTCAACCCACTCATCCTCCTGGGATGGGCAATTTCCGAAAGAGACTTTGAGGTCAGAAAATCAACCTGGAGCCTGTCAGTTATACTGTCTGCGCTGGGTTTTAAGGGAGGAATCAGGTATTCTCAAAATAAATAAAAGAAGACTGTTGGAGGTAGAGCAGACTGCCATGCAAAGAAATGAATCTGAACTCTTTTACAAGTGTTTTGTGATGACCTGGGTCTTTTTTTTTTGCCATTTCTTGGGCCACTCCCACAGCATATGGAGGTTCCCAGGCTTGGAGTCCACTCAGAGCTGTAGCCACCGGCCTACGCCACAGCCATAGCAACACAGGATCCGAGCCGCATCTGCAATCTACACCACAGCTCACGGCAACACCAGATCCTTAACCCACTGAGCAAGGCCAGGGATCGAACCCGCAACCTCATGGATCCTAGTCTGATTCGTTAACCACTGAGCCGTGATGGGAACTCCTGACCTGGGTCTTTTTTACCCCTTCCATTTAGTTCCAAATATGTTTGCTAACATTTGCCTCTCTGAAAACTTTAAAGGTAGGAGTTCCCATTGTGGCTCAGCAGTTTAGGGACCCAGTGTTTTCTCTGTGAGGATGCGGGTTCAATCCCTGGCCTCATTCAATGGGTTAAAGATCTGGAGTTGCTTCAAACTGTGACATAGGCCTGTAGCTGCAACTCTGATTTGACTCCTAGTCTGGGAACTTCCAAATGCCCCAGGGAAGGCCATTTAAATAAATAAATACATTAAAAAAAAAAACTTTAAAAGCAAATATGAGCCCTCTTTCTACTGCCTACACTAGCTTAAAAAGCAATAATAAGACTTATCTTGGAGTTCCTGTCATGGCTCAGTGGTTAACTAATCCCACTAGGAATCATGAGCTTGCGGGTTCGATCCCTGGCCCCACTCCATGGGTTAAAGATCCGGCATTGCCATGAGCTGTGGCGTAGGTCGCAGATGCAGCTCAGATCTGGCATTGCAGTGGCTCTGGCGTAGGCCAGCGGCCTCAGCTCCGATTTGACCCCAAGCCTGGGAACCTCCATATGCCGTGGGTTTGGCCCTAAAAAAAAAACAGGAAAAAAAAAAAAGACTTATCTTTACCCTCATTCTCTTCCTCCATCTACCTCTTCATAAGCCTTTGACTATTCTTGGGCCTGTTACGTAATTTCATTGAGTTTCCTCTCCTATAAAATGGGAACAACTGGACCTCCTTCTGTGTTATAGGGAGAAGCAAATGGTAGGACGTGTGTGAAAACACGCAGTGAACCCTAACGCCACTGTGTCAATGGAAGTGATTAAAATGACGATGGCCTCCGTGGCCCAGATTTTTTCCAAGGCATTAAAAGATGCCTCTTGACATCTCCTAATTAATCCCTGTGTGCCCCTCAGGCGGCAAAGGACACCGTGGGAGATGGGGCTCCAGAGAGCATCGCTGCTTCTGTCTGTACTGCCTCGGCAGGTCTGCTCCAAGGATTGGCCGGATACCAAGGTCCGTGCCTCTCTGTGCTCAGCGGGGGCTCACGCACACGCAGCTTTTGTTCTTGTGACTGCAGCCGCTCCTCATGCAGGCTAAGCTGGGAAACTAGCTTGCACCTGCTTTGGGCGCCTATTGAGAGTCAAGGACAGTTAAAACTGGAAGGACCTTCGACTCGCTCATCTTCACATCACAGCTTTCGATTCTCCTGCAATGCGCTAGCCGTCACTCCGTTACTCAAGCCAAGTCTGATATCGTCTTCCTTTCTTTGCCTACCCACCCCTTGCCCATTCAGCAAGCCCTCTTAGCTCTACCTACAAATTATATCCCACATATAACCACTTATTCCAAACTCCACTGCGGCCCTATAGGCTGATCAAGCCATCACCTTGCCTGAGCTATCACAATGCCCTCCTAACGAGGCTCTCTGTCGATATGTCTGTCTGTTGTAGTCATCTATTCTCCAAAAGAAGCTAGAGTGACCTTCTTCAAACAGAATTAGTTCAGAGCATCCTTCTGCTTAGAGCTGCCATGCATCCTATTGTAATCAAATTGAAATCTATGATACCCACCATAGTGGCCGCTCTCTCTAGTGTCCTTCTTTCTCCACCTTCCAGCCACACTGTCTCCTTCCTATGCCGCAAACAGGTAGAGCTTATTACAACCTCAGGCCTTGGCACTTTGAACTTTGTGTTGCTCCAGCATGCATAGAGTAGGCACTCAGGGTGGGGGGATGGATGGATGGATGGATGGATGGATGGATGGATGGATGGACGGACAGACGGATGGATGGATGGATGGATGGATGGATGGATGGGGAATAAAATGGCCTCCTAGATAACCTCCATAGTCTTATGCTCATAAATACCACTATCTGTGAAGGGGAAGCTTTGAGGAACTTGGATCAATAAAGGGAAGTCACAGATCTGGGGAATCTGATTTTTAGCAATGCTGAGAATGGGAAGGCAGAAGCCAGGCAGTCCCCCTTACTGCCTGGTAGTTAGAGGGAGGATATTGAGACCTTCCCAACCAGAAACCAGAGCTGGATCAAGGAAAGAAATTGTTAAGGCCAAGGTAAGTCAAGATGGGCTGAGGGACACGGACTTTCTCCACAAATAGCACTTCTGTTCCCTCTTAATAAAGCATTAGATTGTAGCCCTGACGATGATAGAACTTGGGAGCCTCCGAGTAGCTATTATTCACTTACCGAGAAAATCAGTAGAGAACACTGATCTCATTTCTCAGCTGCAGAAAGCAGTTCAAAATGAAGAATCATCTTGAGCTTGAGCTGCTCTGCTCTGTTATTTCTCTCTCTGTCCTGAAGTGTGACTTATTTCAAACTGGAACATTGAATTGCCTTCTAGCAACACCTTGGCTTAGGTCATGGAGCTGAGAGAATAGTCAGGATCATAGCAATTATTAGTTTCAGTAAAAACCAGCTGAGATTTCCCAAGCTCTCCTACCCCACCCCTGCCTCTATCCCTCCCCAAACCCTAGTGAAGCAGGATTGGACGTCAGGGGGGCGGGGGGTCCCTCTGATGGTAAAGCACCTGAGCTCCATTCTACCAAATCCACTTCTTCTTCTCTTTTTTGTCTTCTCCTCTAGAGAAGGATGTGCTTTGCTGACTTCCTGGAGTGGAAAGGCAGACAGAGTGGGCTCTGAGCTCTAAGTTCACCACTGTCAAGTTGTGTGGCTTTGGAAGAGGCAACTGCCCTCCCAGGGACTGTGTGTGAGAAGAGGACCACAGTGGGGCCGGGAGGAAGAAATCTGAGACACTGTATATGCAGGCATTGAACATGGTCCCTGCCCTAGAGCAGGTGCTCTGGGAATGTAGCCTTCTTTCCCCCACCCCCCACCCTAATACCAATCCCTCCTTTCAAACCTCAAGCATAAGCCCAGATATGCGGTCAAGTGTAAAAGAACATTTCTTCCCCTCCTAAGAAAGCTTTCCCATGAAATGAACCATCACGGCGGTTGGGCCTTTTGGTCCTTTTCTATGGAAGGCTAGTGAACGTCCTGGGACAGTAGGGTCACCCAGGAGCCAGTTAGCCCAGGTTATAGATGCATGTAACCTGTGACAAGTTATGTCACCTCTCTGTGCCCCAGGCTTCCTTCTGCAATAATAATACAGTCCTCCACATAGGATGGTCGTGAGTAGCCAAGAGTTATGCTCAATATGCTTAGATCAGCACCCAGGACACAGTAAGCCCCATGTACGTGTGAACTGGGATTGTGTGACAACCTTGCTAATAAGATCTGCCTTATTGAAATGCCCACTACCACCTGCTCCTGTTTTCTGTCTTTCGCTGGGATAACGATCACGCTTGTGCAGCCAGGGGTATCAGCACATAGCTGAGGGGAGGTAAGAGCTCCCTGGGGTGGGGGTGCGGTGGGGCTCGATGACTCGGAGGACAGGACAGTCAGTCTGGCGTTGGAAGCCGAGCCGTCCGTGCATAGCAGAAGGAGTGTCCTTTCTCTTGGGCTTTCTTGGAACTGAACCTGAAGGGCTTCGGAAGTCTTAGCTGTGCTCCTGAATGATGCGCTTAGATGGCACCCATCCCAAAGAGCAGGTGTAAGGAGAGGATGGAGCCCCGGACAGCATGCCGTATCTTAGAATTCAGGTGACCTAGTTTTGTGCCGTGCTATGCTTGTGTCCCTCTCATGCTGTTCATTTGCCACAGTAAAGGGATTTTGTCTCATTTGTCAGTTCCACGCTGCAGACAGAAGTTACTCTTTAGCAGAGGACTGAGAACAGTCTGAGGCTCCCTCTGGATGGTGACTGATAAGCATCATCTTCCAGGTGTAAGAGTTGGAGCGTGGTGGTACATGGGCGCGCAGGCCTTGTTCTTCCTGAATTTTCCAGACCCGCTTCAGCGTCCCTGCCTCAGCCCAGCGGCAGCATCCAAAGCAAAGAAGCAGCCAGACCGAAATAATTCCTGGGACCCAATCTGACCTGATGAGGGTCTGTCTCTCCATAAAGTAAGTGTCATCGTACCACGCTTTTCGAGTTAATTTCTCAAAATGTATGTGACGCATTGAATCACGAGACAACACGTGAGGAGTCGTTGGTGTCTTTTCCCACTTGGCTCCCACGTGCACCTCGTACTCCGGGAACACCACCATCCAGACCAAAATGCTACCTGAGAAAATTGTCACGGCCAGCGCTGGGAACGTCACGTGTTAAAGAGCCAGAATACAGGACTGGGACAGGACGATGGAGAGCTTATGAATTGCCTGTACTTTGGAGGTAAGCTGCCTGGCTTCAAATACTGGCCCTGCAGCTCACCTGGCATGTGGGCACGTCACGTAACCTCCTCGTCACTTAACCTCAATTTTCTCAGATATCGAGGGTGTCCTAACAAGAGCACTTCCCTAGGAAAGTTGTGAGCATCCTGTGAAACATATAAAATACTGGGCACCGTGCCTGGTGCATAGCCAGCACCCCATCAATGACAGCTGCTTTTATTCTGGGGAAGAACACGAGCTAGAAGGATTTTCCCTACCTGCCACAACTTGATTTTTTACAACTATGTATATGGTGGGAGTTCCCTGGCAGCGAGTGAAGGATCTGGCTTTGTCACTGCAGCAGCTTGGGTCACCGCTGTGGCATGGGTCTGACCCTGGGCCCGGAAACTTCCACATGCCACAGGCACAGCCAAAACAAAAACAGAAACCCAAACAGCCACCACTATAGAGAGAGAAGTTGTGACAGAGTTAGATGCTGATAAAACTATTCTTTTTTTTTTTTTTTGTCTTTATAGGGCCACTCCCGTGTGGCATACGGAAGTTCCCAAGCTAGTGGTCGAACTGGAGCTGCAGCTGCCAGCCTATGCCACAGCCACAACAATGCCAGATCCGAGCCACATCTGCTACTTACACCACAGCTCACGGCAACGCCAGATCCCCAACCCACTGGGGGACACCAGGGATCGAACCCGCAACCTCATGATTCCTAGTCAGATTCGTTTCCACTGCGCCATGACAGGAACTCCTGATAGAACAATTTTGAAAAAAGTTTCCCTCTCCCCATCCCCCTCCCACATCTGCAGTTAGCACCACTTTCTTCTATATCTGGATTTGGCACCAAGGATGGGGAAGGAGGTTTACAATAAAACACAGAGGAAAAAAACATGGGACAAGGTCTCAGAGGGAGTTGCATTCCCCTTCCAGACATTTGTGCCCCCTTCCCAAGCGGGCGCCCAAGAAAGGAAGTGTGTCCGCAGAGCCGACCTCCTCGTTCAGACAAAGTGGGGCAGGATGAGGCTGGGAGGGGGCCTAAGAGAGCACCCGCTGGTGTCCTGCAGGTCCAGAGAAGCTGAGGGAGTGTTGCGACCTCATCTTTCCCAGGAGTCTGCAAAGGGCAAAGTGAGCCTTCCCCTTGCTGCCTCCCTGTATCCTCCCTTCTCCACTCCTGCTCATCCCCACCGTTGAGGGTTGAGGCTGGGAGGGACCCATGGCCCATCCCGGACAAAGCATTCTGCCCAACTAGACCCTGGAGAAGAGCTTCTGCCATTTCCCGGCGTCTCCCACTGTCTCCCGGTGCCCATCAGCCAAGCAGCGGCATTTGCAAAAGACCATTTTTAGAATGAGCCCTGGGCAGAGGAATAGGATTGCATAATCGCTCTGTTTTAATGAAGGAGAGAGAACGAAGGGAAGCAAGGGAGATCTTGGCACAGACGCAGGGTTTTAATGAATTGTTGAAGTGCGAACGCTCAGTGTGGAGAGTTGAAGCAAGATGCTGAGCCTGGCTAATTTCTCGTTTGTGGCAAAAATACATTCTGGAGCACTGGTACCCATGCAAGATGGATTATTTGATTGAATCGACTAGACAAGTTAGAGACCCGGTCAATTCAGTGGCTTACTACAGGTATTTTTTATTTTTGGTTGCAGCCACAGCATGCAGAAGTTCCAGGGCCAGGGATCGAACTGTGCCACAATAGAGACAATGCCGGATCCTTAACCTGCTGTGCCACCAGGGAACTCCTGTATGTTCTTTTTAATCTAACTCATTTATGTACTGAAAGGATGGCTGTTTTCTTAAGTGGATTGAGTAAACAGGTATATGGGTATCCTTCAAGGGTCATTGCCATCCTGGTTCCACTAGTTAAAAGTGATAGGTTCCTCCTGAAAACCCTCATAACACTGACTGAATGCTTCTCTGGTCACTTGTCATATATCCCCCTTCTGGGTCCGGAAGCTCAGCCAAGACAGGATCCAAGCCCAATGTCTACCTGTCCTCTGTAGGGATGCTTTATAACACCAAGAACACGGTACCTCTTTTTTAAATGTTTGTAGGTGAGTAGATGGGAAGTACCATGCTGGCCCAGCGTGCAGCCCTTTAGACAGTCGTCGAATGCTTATTACCCATGCATTTACGCAACAATAAACACTGAGAAATCACTATGTGCCAGGTATTGTTCTAGCCTCTGGGAACACAAGCCATGAGTCAAAGAGACCAAGGTCTTCCCTAGGGGGGCTCTCACCTTGTGGTCAACTGATAATTTTTATTTTTCATTTTTTTTTTTAATTTTTTTTTTTTGTCCTTTTTCCATTTCTTGGGCCGCTCCCGTGGCATATGGAGGTTCCCAGGCCCTAGCCTGGGTCGAATCGGAGCTGTAGCCACCAGCCTACACCAGAGCCACAGCAACGCGGGATCCGAGCCGCGTCTGCAGCCTACACCACAGCTCATGGCAACGCCAGATCGTTAACCCACTGAGCAAGGGCAGGGACCGAACCCGCAACCTCATGGTTCCTAGTCGGATTCGTTAACCACTGCGCCACGACAGGAACTCCAACTGACAATTTTTAAACCCCCAAACTCCTAAACAGAAAGTCAGTAAGTTTCTGGGAAGACGATCAGTGTCTAATGGCAGCAAACACAAGGAGTCTCTTCACCCTTCTTGAGAACAGCAATGCCCGCCCCAGCTGGTTTCACAACCTTTGTCCGTTCTGTGTATTTGAGCCATTCGCTTTCACTGCCATCCCGCTAATAACGATCCCCATCAAGGAGGTGTCAAGCTCTCACCGCGGACGGAAGTGCTGACGGATTCTGTTTATTCAAGACCAGTTCTGCGGCAGGCACCATGCCCGCCACGTGCCATGTAGCATTTCCCTTGACCCTCACGCCAGCCGTGGGAGTACCGGAAACTGAGGCTTGGAGATGTCACAGAACTTGTTTATGGAGTTAGAATTTGAATATTCTGGTTCTGTCTTTGGCCATAGCAACCCGAACTTGCCCAGTCACATCTGAGTGTCATGGTTCAATAAAGGTTTAACTCCAAAAAAGAAAAATTCCAGATATCATCGGGGTGGTTAATAGAACGGTGAAGACCTTTCATTTTTATTTTCTATTAATTTTTTTGAATATTATCTTTGGAGCTCCCCTTGTGATGCAGCAGAAACACAACCAACTAGGAACATGAGATTGTAGGTTCGATCCCTAGCCTCGCTCAGTGGATTAAGGATCTGGCGTTGCTGTGATCTGTGGTGTGGTCACAGACACGGCTTGGATCCCGCGTTGCTGTGACTGTGGCATAGGCCGGCAGCTGTAGCTCTGATTCAACCCCTTGCCTGGGAACCTCCATATGCCATGGGTGAGGCCCTACAAAGCAAAAAAAACCAAGAAACAAAAAACAATCCTGGGTCT
The DNA here is from genome assembly GCF_016906955.1 of Phacochoerus africanus. Lineage (NCBI taxonomy): Eukaryota > Metazoa > Chordata > Mammalia > Artiodactyla > Suidae > Phacochoerus > Phacochoerus africanus. Next base: position 9,255,095 of record NC_062549.1, on the reverse strand, counting down.
CAATTTTCTCATCTGTTCAATGGGAATAACAACAACTTATTTCTTGAAATTTTTTAAAGTGCCTAGCAGAGTTCCTGCTGTGGCAAGGTGGGTTAAGAATCCCACTGCAGTAGCTCAGAGCGCTGCAGGGGCACTGGTTTGATCCAGGGCCTGGAGCAGTGGGCTAAAGTATCCAGCTCTGCTGCAGCTGAGGTACAGGTCTCAGCTACAGCTCAGATTCAGTCCCTGGCCTGGGAACTTCTATATGCCATAATTTTTTTAATTTTTTATTATTTATTTATTTATTTATTTTTGTCTTTTCGCCATTTCTTGGGCCGCTGCTGCGGCATATGGAGGTTCCCAGGCTAGGGGTCGAACGTGAGCTGTAGCTGCAGGCCTACACCAGAGCCACAGCCACGTGGGATCTGAGCCGCGTCTGTGACCTATGCCACAGCTCATGGCAATGCCGGATCCTTCACCCACTGAGCAAGGCCAGGAATCGAACCCGCAACCTCCTGGTTCCTAGTCGGATTCGTTAACCACTAAGCCACGACGGAAACTCCTGCCATAATTTTTTTGAATAAATAAATAAAAATGAAAAAAAAATGCCTGGCACTATACCTGGCACATTTGGGATACTCCTTATATTATTTTCCTTCTAGCCATCATTGCCTCATCTGCTGTAAAGAACAGGGACATGCACTTCTTACCTCTTCCTGATTCTTTTGCGGAAATGTCTACCTCCAAGAGCCTCTAGAAAAAAAAAATTTTTTTTTAATGTGCTTTCTGGGAGACCATGACCCAGCACTGTGCTTATAACCCCAGATAAATCCCATTACTTAAAACAAAAGGGCGGTTGACAGCAGCACTTCCTCTTCCAAGGCAAAAACATGAGGACCCTCGGTTGACATATCCAGCACTCCCAACCTTGCAAGGTGGCTTTAGTGAAGAATTTCTGGAGGGGAAAAAAAAAAAAAAAAAAAACAACGATTTCACTCCTTTGACCCTAAACGATGAAACTTAGCTGTGTTTTACAAGTTCAAAAGATCCTTGTTTCTGCTCTGGCATTTTGCCCATCTCTTTAGAAAATATAAGTGCCTGTGAAGGGTTTCAAGTCACATGTCTCATCCAGCCTCTCTGTGAATTCCTGGGATGTTCCACAAAAGAACGAGGCTCTTCTGTCCCAAGTGGTAGAAGCCAGGAGCCCAGATACGGTCGCTAGCCTGAGATCAGCGTGACAGCCAGAGACAAGTCCCTGGGGTGGCAAGAATACATTCCCCAAAGATCCGAATTCTTGCACCTGCCAGGATGAAGCCTGGGAGAGGCCCCTGTCCTTGGCCGTCCTTCCTGCCAAACATATCTCTCTCTTGGCACTTTATCCAATAAGAAAACCTCCTTCCCATCCATTGCCCCCCCCCCCCATATTCCACACTCAGACACACCAGACATTTTGCTATTATCTAACCAAGACGAACGCTCACACCTACCATCCTTCTGCTGAGAATATGTTCTTTCTCTTCCTAATAAACACTGGCTCGTATTTCAAGACCCACTCATCCATCACCTCTTCTGCAAAATCTTTCCCCAAACCCTCGGATCAGATTAAATTTTCCCCATTGCAGGCTCTCACGCACCTGTTTGTTTTCTTATTCGAATTCTTGTTCTCATGATGCATTATTCACTTTAGAGAAGAGAGGGGCAGATAAAGGAGAATGAGGGCAGTAAGGCTGCTGTTGTGGGAACACATCTTTTCTCTTAAAACAGTCTTGCATGTGGCAGATTATGTCTAAAGACGGGCCTTCTGCCTCTGCTCGTCCCCACCAGGGTGGAGTGAGTGGCGTGGTTGGTGGACACGTCCCTTGGTCCATCTCTAATGAGGCTGGAGGTAGCTCGTCAAAGGTCATGAGCATCATTCATTGTCTTCTTCCATCTCCACGTGGACCAGTGGGAGGCAGAGATCCAGGTAAGTATCGCCTTTGAACATTCAAATTTTCCCTTGGATGGGCTCTTCCTGGGCCTAGGCTGGAGGGACTAGCAAGTTCATTTTGGCTCTTAAACTGAGCAACATCTCCCAAACTTTATTTACCATTAATAAAGAGAGGCTCTGTCCCTCCATATGCTGCCCATTTTGTTTCATTTCTCAATGGGTTAAGCACTCAAGTGGAGAAAAATTGGAGGGCTCTATTTTGTACCACCTGAAAGAACTCTAACAATTGCAGAGATAAATCGTGGCTACAGGCCATGTGCCTGGACTTGCAGAGTTTCTGTCTCGTTTCCCTGCCTAGCATTGATCCCATTGTATCTACTGGTGATGAGAACCACAGGCGAGGTGACAAGGACCCCAGTTTGGAACAGGATGCATCTAGGATAAGCAGCCCTTTGCTATAGGAGACATTTGTGTAAGGACAGAAGCCAAAGCCTGAGTAGGAAATAGGGTCGTACCAAAGCTGACAAAGACCTTGCCTCTCGATTCAGAGAGCATCCTGGCTTCAGCCTGGAGGCTCCCTGGGGTCGCTGCTGCTTTTCTGTGACATCAGGCATGCTGGCTTGCTTTGGGGATGCTCTAGGTAGTGAACCTACTTCTCTGACCTAGCAAGGTAGACGCACTGTCCCCATGCTCCTTCCGCTATTCCCAGTCTCCTGGTGAGATTCAAGGCCACACCCCGGGCATCTCAGCCAAACCTCCTCAGCAAGTCACTGATGAACTTTCAAGGCTATTGCTGGCCTGTGCGTGCAGCGACCATCTTCCCACAGCCACCCCCTCCTCCTAGTAGAGACACAGCCCAGCCCCGTGTGCCTGTAACACTCCTGATGGAGTTAGCCCGTGTGCAAAGTTCTGTAAGCCTCAGTCGGTAAGAGTTGCCTAGCATAAGGACAGGGGTTTAAAAGGAAGAAAGCAGACATTTCTCATCGTGGCTCAGCAGTAACAAACATGACTGGTATCCATGAGGACGCGGGTTTGATCCCCGGCCCCACACAGTGGGTTAAGGATCTGGCATTGCCGTGAGCTGTGGTGTAGTTCAGAGATGCAACTTAGATCCACGTTGCTGTGGCTATGGTGTAGGTGAGCAGCTACAGCTCCGATTGGACCTGTGGCCTGGGAACTTCCATAGGCCATGGGTGCGGCCCTAAAAAGAGAAATGCCATTTAATGTGTGGTGCAGCCTGCTCTGGTGCACTTCTACTACCTAACAGGGTTGTAGGAAGGGTGCCCCCTGTATTTTCACTCCCCTGGGTGCGCCCACCTGCTCAGGTCTTCCTTTGGGTGGACCCGGAAGACCTGAAATTTCCTAGACTTCCGCGTTTCCAGGGCATGTGGACAATGCTGCAGAGCCGGCTGGAAGTCCCCCACCCAGAAGACCACCTCTCTCCACAGGCTCCAAATTCTGATTGTGGGGAAGACGATTTTAGTGCACTGCGACCTCGAGATCGCATTCTCCAACAGTTTACTAAAAAGCTTGTACTGTGGGGCTTACCGAGCATTTTCTTGACTGTATAATAATGTGTTGCTTTGATCCTGATGCAGCTACCATGGGTTTATACTTGAACGGGTTAAAATAGTGGGTTTCAAGACCTATGATTGCCGAGGGGGAGGGGGTTAGAGGAGGCATGGAGTGGGAGGTTGGGGTTGTGAGCACAGAGGGGATAAACAGCAAGGTCCTACCATACAGCACAGAGAAGTCGACTCAGTGGCCTACGATCAACTATAATGGAAAAGAATATTGAGGAGTTCTCCTGTGGCCCCCGCAGGTTAAGGATCTGGCATTGTCACTCCTGTGGCTTGGCTTGCCACTGTGGTGTTGGTCCAATCCCTGGCCCAGGAACCCCCACCTACCGTGGACATGGCCAAAAAATAGATTAAAAAAAAAAAAGAGCAGATAGGAGTTCCCCTGTGGCTCAGCAGGTTAAGGACCTGTCATTGTCACTACTGTGGCTTGAGTTGCCACTGTGGCACCTTCAGGAACTTCTACATGCCTGAGGGCTTGGCCAAAAAAAAAAAAAGAGTGTGTACCCATGTGTTTAATAGGATACTACCTTCAATATAAATAAATAAATAAATAAATTGAAAGAATAAGAAAATAAATAAATACATAAAATAGTGGGTCTCAAACTTGAACTCACATCAGATCAGGGTGGTCAGGAGGGCTGGTAGAAACCCTAATCGCTGGACAGCATCTCCAGATGGTGAGTGGACCTGAGAAGATGCATTTCTAACAAACGCCCTGATGAGGCTGCTGCTGCTGGTTCGGGCACCCACTTTGAGAACCACTGGATTAAACACAGGAAGCGAGGAAGCTAAGCCGTATCTTTTCACAATACTCAATGGATCTCTTATTCCTTGTTAAATGCTATTTTTCCCCAGAATTCCAGGGGAGCGGCGACCTTGATTATCCTGTTTACCACGATGTCCCCAGTGCCTGGCACAAATTAGGAGCTCAGCGATTATTTGGCTGTTGCTGATGAGTTAGACCGAACAGTTGTCGCTATCCTATCAATGGGACACCGCTGTCACACAAAACCCTTTAGCCCTGCCACAAGGCAGCGAGGTATTATTGCATACTATTTTCTTGGGAGGGGCAGAGGGTATGAATTGTAAAATTTCAGAGCCCTCCCCCTCCCAAAGCTGCAGCCGGTGTTCAGGGCACCATTGCCCCCAGGTGTTCATTTCCTTCAAGACCAGTCCTGGGTGAAAACTGGAAGAAGGTAAGAGAGACAGAAGGAGGTATTTACTTGCTTAACTGGTCACGTAGAAGGGTCTGAGCAAGTCCTTCTTGCCTCCAGACCTTAGTGGGAAAACAGCGCCCTGGAGTAATTGTTATTAAGCCGCCGCTGGCGATAATCCGCCTTGTAAATTGTCTGCAGAGTTGCTAACACTCAGAAATGCCCTGATTGCTCTTCCGGCTTGTTCGGAATACATTGGAATGCAGTTCAAGCTGTGATGAAGGAATGATCTCAGAAATAAATCAAATTTGGTGCAGGAAGCCACATCTATATTTCATGTGCCTGCTTCTGCAGGGATGCTTCAGTAATTGGTTTAAAAATAGCCATGACATCTGTTGATTCTTCTACTTTTAAGGGTGCATTTTATCTTTGTCTTTTTTGCAAAGATTATGCTGCCGAGCAGAGAGAGGGGAGGAAATGTTGCAGCAGCTATATTTAAAAAGCCTTCATCCCCCTGGGCATGCATGGTTCAGATCGATCTGCTGGTCATCTGGCCTAGTGCAGAATCACAGCCCCCTCGGACCCTGGTGGGAATGAAACAGCCTGTAAAGAACGACACGCCATGCCTACAAGTGAGCACTCACTTGGGACGTGTCAATAATTTCACAGCATTGAAATGGGGGTGTTTGATAATTCAAAACGTTTACATATCTATTCCAGAAGGAACAGCCCCCAGTGGAAATCTACAAACAAAGCCACACCTGCCTTTAGCGTTTAAAGTTAGCGTTTTCAGTTGGGGACTGCTTCCCGGAAAATGTCCGTTTACTCTCTATCCTTGGCTAAGTCAGGTGTAAAGTGGGGAAAAATACCAGAAGCCTACTTCAGGAAAACTGTCTTGAGACTGAAGAGAGGAAATGCGGAAAACACCGAGATGGGTAAGGACTCATGAATATGATCCCTGATTGACGTTGTTATTATTACTGCTCACGTGGTTGAATAACATCCAAGGCCCACAGCATCCCTGAGGCGTGTTGGGGAAGCAGGTTTGGACACCTCGGGGGCAGTGTCTCCCTGGACCTCAGCTGAAGTTACAGCCCTTGGTCTCTCCTTTGTATGTTTATTACTGCCCCCTAAAATGCCTTTTCTTTTCCTTCCTAGTTTTCACCTATTTCCTCTTCGTCAAAAATAAAGCGCAGGAGTTACCGTCTCCCACCACGCACTCCCAGTCCAGAGTGGATGCCCTGTTTGAGCATTGTCAGTCCAGGACCCTTCCCCCCGAGGGGTGTTCACACTGGACAACTGGCTTCTGTTTCCCGGTCTGTCTCTTCCTCGACGCTGTGAGCATCCTTGGGTAGGAAGCCGATATTATGGGATTTCTAACTTGGATCTAATACATCTGGTGAGTAAGAATGAAAAGGATGGCTGTCATTGGTCTCTTTCGCTAACTGCTTTTTTTCTTTTTCTTTTTTGAGGGTTGTACCCAAGGCATGTGGAAGTTCCCAGATAGGGGTTGAATCAGGGCTACAGCCACCAGCCTACACCACAGCCACAGTAACACGTGATCTGAGCCGCATCCACGACCTACACCACAGCTCACAGCAACGAGGGATCCCCGACCCACTGAGTGAGGCCAGGGATTGAACCTGCATGCTTATGGGTCCTAGTCAGGTTTGTTACCAATGAGCCACAACGGGAACTCTCTCTTTTGCTAACTTCTTAAAAGGGGTTGGTATGAAAATTAAGTACCAAACAGGTAGAATTTACATTGGAGAAAGGAGAACGCATTCTAGAATAAATACAAGTGAGGCTTGTGGATAGAGCAGTAAGTATATGGACGTTGAATTAGGTCCTGGATTCTAAATCTGGCTGTGTCACTTACTAGCTATGTGACTTTGGTGCTTGGAAAAGGAATGGGTATCTGTGTGAGTATAACTGATTCACATTGCCATATGCCTGAAATTAACACAATATTGTAAATCAACTATACGTCAATAAATTTGTTTTGTTTTGTCTTTAGGGCCACACCTGCAGCATGTGGAAGTTTCCGGGCTAGGGGTCAAATCAGAACTGCAGCTGCCAGCCTACACCACAGCCACAGCAACGCCAGATCCAAGCCATGTCTGACACCTACACCACAGCTTGTGGCAATGCCAGATCCTTAACCCACTGAGTGAGGCCAGGGATCGGACTCAGATCCTCATGCACTCTATGTCGGGTTTTTAACCCCTTGAGCTACAACAGACTCTCCACTCCAATAGAATTTAATTTCAAAAACTGGTGCTATGGACGGAACTGTGCTCTTCCAAAATTCTTCCTTCGCCTCCTCTCCCTCCTTCCTCCTCTTCCTGCCTCTCCCTCTCCCTTTCCTCCCCGTCACTGTCTCCCTCTCCCCCCAGCCCGTGGGAAAGGCCATGTGGGAACTCAGCAAGACGGCAGCTGTGTCTGCAAACCAGAGGACCTTCACCAGAACCCGACCATGCTGGCATCTTGATCTTGGACTTCCCTCCAGAATAGTGAGAAAAAAAATGTCTGTGGTTGCAGCATCCAGTCTACAGTATAGTTTTTATGGCAGCCCAAGCAGACTGACACAATCAGTGTGTGTAAAGGACTTCCGCATGTCATAGACACCACACGACACAAATGCTTCATAAACCCTGGATCATTTTCGGTTGTATTGGATTTTTTTAAAGGAAGCAATCTCATGCCAAGTGGAAAATAGTTGTAAAATATAAACATTATTTTTGTCGGAGTTCCCGTCGTGGCGCAGTGGTTAACGAATCCGACTAGGAACCATGAGGTTGCGGGTTCGGTCCCTGCCCTTGCTCAGTGGGTTAACGATCCGGCGTTGCCGTGAGCTGTGGTGTAGGTTGCAGACGCGGCTCAGATCCCGCGTTGCTGTGGCTCTGGTGTAGGCTGGTGGCTACAGCTCCGATTCGACCCCTAGCCTGGGAACCTCCGTATGCCGCGGGAGCGGCCCAAGAAATAGCAACAACAACAACAACAACAAAAAAGACAAAAGACAAAAAAAAAAACCCAAACATTATTTTTGTCAAGTGTAACTATGTATCTAGCTTTGGGGAGGCAAAATCAGCATATATAACCAATGCATTATGCTTATATTAAGGCAAACAAACTACATAAAAAGCCATTCATTGGAGTTCCTGCTGTGGCTCAGCAGAAAGGAAGCTGACTAGTATCCATGAGGATGCAGGTTTGATCCCTGGTCTTGCTCAGCGGATTAAGGATCTGGCATTGCCACAAGCTGCTGTGTAAGTCACAGACGCATCTTGGATCCTGAGTTACTGTAGCTGTGGCGTAAGCCAGCAGCTACAGCTCCAATTCAACCTCTAGCCTGGGAACCTCCGTATGCTGCTGGTACAGCCCTAAAAAGACCCCCCCAAAAAATTTTTAATTAAAAAAAAAGCAAACCTGACATCATGTCCATGAAGATGCAGGTTTAATCACTGGCCTCAGTGGGTTAAGGATCTGGCATTGCCGAGGCTGTGGTGTAGGTCTCAGCTGCAGCCCCAATTGGACCCCTAGCCCAGGACTTCCATGTGCTGCAGATGTGGCCATAAAAAAGAAAAAGAAAATAAATAAATAAATAAATAAATCTACTGCTTTAAAAAAAAAAAATAGAAGAACGTATAGAGAGAATTCAGTAGACTGGCCCTACCAGAAAGTCTGATATCAACTCAACATCATTTCTGCTCCCTCCTAAGCTCCCCCACCCCCCCAGTCCCGAAGGCTGGAAGCCTGGGACCTACATTTGCCAGAGTTCTCTGCCCCTGGGTTATCGTTTAGCTTCTGCCAGGAGGCTAGGAAGGTGTAAGAGGGGCATAAGCCACATTATTGCTTCTCTGTATTTTCCAAGGATTGGCATGGACTTGAGCAGATGAGAGACTTTACAAAAATCTCCAGGTGTTCTCTTGCAAATCCCTCGCTTCTGTGCTGTGAGCAGTTAGGATCATTGGGGACAGTTTCTTGCAGGTCCAGATTATGTGACAGCTAGCAGTCTCACTGCATCTCAGCAGCTTTTCCTAACCTGTGTTCCTCTAGTCCTTTCAATAATTTTATTTGCCATCAATTCCCTTTATTCAACCACTTTGTACTTACAATACCTACAACAGTCTCTGTTTCCAAGATGGACAGCCCAGGGTTATCCTCCTGGCTCTGCTCCCAGAGAAGGGACTCCTTAACTGGTTACTTCCTTTCTCAGGGCCTCAGTTCCCTCACTTATCAGACAAGCCAAATCTAAGGTCCCTTCCACCTCGGCATGCTTTGAGTCAACAAAAATTCATTTAGGAGTTCCCATTGTAGCTCAGTGGCTTAAGAACCTGCCATTATATCCCTGAGGATTTGGGTTCGATCCCTTGCCTTGCTCAGTGACTTAATACAGCGATGCTGCAATCTGTGGTGTAGATCCCAGATGCAGCTCAGATCCGGTGTCGCCAAGGCTGCAGTGTAGGCCTCAACTGCAGCTAAAATTCAACCCCTAGCCCAGGAACGTCCATATGCCACAGGTACAGTCTTAAGAAGAAAAGAGAAAAAAAAATCATTCATACTGGAAAAGTATCTTCTGGCCTCTCCCTCTTTCTTACTCTCCAACCCCCAAGGCCAAAAGGGTTTTGTTTCTCTGATGATGGCAGATTCCACACTGGGAAGCAATTTTTACAGGTGAAACTGTATCGAAAACCAGGAAAGACACGCGAGCATTAGCATCAGATACACTCAAAAGTGCCAATTCATCCAGATTCCATTCCCTCTAGACCTTAATGTCCACAGACATTTCCGTGACTGGCTCTGTGTCCATTGCTTTCTCTGCGGTGAAAGCAAATAACGTCCCCACGCTTGTTCTTGACCTGTTCCAGAAAGATCCACGCGGGCCCAGCCAGCCCGTTTCAGTCACCCGGAAAACTGTGCACAGCTGATGCTGCCCACTCCACTGACTGGCAAAAGGTGGAGGTGGAGGAAACAGAGCCTGTGGCTTCCTTGAATTGGGTTTGAGTCTCCTCATGTAGGTCTGTTCAAGCTGCCATCACCAACACCATAGACTAAGTGGCTGAAACAGCACACTTTTACGCCTCACAGTTCTGGAGGCTACACATCCAAAGTCAAGGTGCCAGCAGATTTGGATCCTGGTGAGAGCCTGCTTCTGGACTTGAAAACCTCTTGCTGTGTCCTCACGGGGCAGAGAGAGAGCGAGAGGGAGGGGGCCCTGGTCTTTCTTCCGCTTCTTATGACTCCATCATGGGGCCCCATCATCAGGACTCACCCCACCCTAATTACCTTCCACAGCTCCAACTTCCAAATACCATCATATTAGTGACTAGAGCTCCAATGTGTGCATTTTAGGGGCACATAACATAGCCCATAACCCTGCTTTCTCCCTTCCTACCTGTGGTTCGGAGCACAGGTCACTTCTTCAAGGACTCTTTCCCAAACCCTGCCTGAGAACGCTTTGTCCTGGCTGTTCGCTGATGGCCCAGTGGGTTAAGGCTCCTGCATCTTCCCTGGGGCTCTGGTCCCTGCTGTGGTGCAGGTTCAACCCCTGGCCCAGGAAATTCCCCATGATAAAGACATGGCCAAAAAGAAAAAAAAAAAATTTTTTTTAATTAAAAAAAAGAGAGAGAGAGAAAAATCTGAAATAAATGTTGCAACTCTTATAAAACAAAACAAAACTTTATACTTCCCTTTATGTCACTTCCTAGAGCACAAGGGGTTATCATGTGACAGAATTTGCCCACGCCTCAGTAGAATGTAAGCTCCCTGAAGGCAAGAAAATGTCCATGTCTCATCACAACCGAAATGTGGAATTCAGTGCAGTGCAACAGGGGAGTATTTATAAATATAAGATGAAGAAATGCAGGGGTCCCTGAATCTAAGACTTTGAATAATTTAATTAACCTCTCTGAGCCTCATTTTCCTTGAGAACAGCTCCCTTATGCTGCTATGATGAAGGTAAAATGCACTTGTGCGTGGAACTGATCAAATAGTAATTTGGAGGAGCAGCCTGTTGTAGAGGCGGGACTGGTTCATTAAAGACAAACAGATCTGGTTTTGGTCCCACTGAGATCACTTAATGCTTCTGAAGCGTTATTTTTAACATAAAATGGGAATATTCGTGCTTCGCTCACAGGGCTAATGTCAGAATTAAAGAAAATCCCTAGGAGAGTGCCCGATCCACAGGAGACGTGCAGTAAATGTTTGCTCATGCTGATGGAGGCGAAGCCCAGTGGGTCTGCAGGCACCCGTCATGGAAGGAAGCGCAGGGGTTTACAGACTGCCTGTTAGAGGCTCAGAAGGTCCAGGTGGCCCAGCTTGGCCTCCTGCCTGAATGGAAACCTCCACCAGCATCCCAGCTGCCCCTGTCGGCTGGAAAAATGAAAACAAGGCAGGATCGGCCTCTTTGCTGCCATCAATCCATTGCACATGGCCCTCCCAGGACCAGCAGAGTGACTCACGTGTCAGCACCAATGACGGGATTAAACCCAGCAGTAATAAAAATATGACTAGCTCTCACACCTGCAGTGAGGGGTGTTTAGAAACAAAATTCCTACATGTTTCCTGAGGTGCAGGCATTGCTCTTTTCTCAAGCATGTGACAGAGAGAAAAGCTCTCAGGTAGAGGAAGAAAGGAATGCCCTGTGACTTCAAGATTTCTTCAGGGGACCTCAAAGTTCTCCCCAGTCTTGAAACTCTTTGAATCCCATTGTGCTAAGCCAGGTGGGTTTAGGGATGCATTTCTTGCCTTTCAGACCTCCACTCTTTGCACCCTCCCCTACAAAAAAAAAGAAACCTGCCTAAGCAACCAGCATCCAGGAGTTCCCATCGTGGCTCAGTGGTTAACAAATCCAACTAGGAACCATGAGGTTGCGGGTTCAATCCCTGGCCTTGCTCAGTGGGTTAAGGATCCGGCGTTGCCATGAGCTGTGGTGTAGGTTGCAGATGCGGCTTGTATCCCGAGTTGCTGTGGCTGTGGCATAGACCAGCAGCTACAGTTCCGATTTCAACCCCTAGCCTGGGAACCTCCATATGCCACGGGAGCGGCCCAAGAAATGGCAAAAAGACGAAAAAAAAAGAAAGAAAGAAAGAAACCAGCATCCAGCTACTGACCAAATGTTGAGCGCTTCTGTATGACACCCTTTCATCAGCACTGTCTTCGATTTACAGCCCCAGATTCAGGAGCCCGGGGAAGTGAAGCATTATGCCAGGGCTCACAGTTTGAAGTGAGATTGGGATTACATTCTTGTAACCACTAAGCTAAATCCCTGCCGTAGTATTTGATCCAAACATTATAGGGGAAGATCTATCAGGATGGAAGCATGGAAGAAGGAAACGATGTCAGGGAGGTAAAAGAAATGTGGGACCACGTGATCCTGGAGAGGGCAGACATCTCTGCGTCTAACTTTGCAGGTCCCAAGTCCAAGCGGTCCACTGGTCTTCGCTTTGATATCCATGAACTTGACCATCACGTCCTCCTAATAGCCCACCTTGACTCAGGCTGGCTTTAAAGACGTTTGTTTGCCAAGAACACGCCAAATCCAAATCAGAAACACAGGGAAGCACAGACATCCCTGGAAGCACAAAAGCGCATGACATATGCTCTGGGAACTATGAGTCTTGGTTTGGCTGAAGCAGTGGGCGGACTCAATTGTATTCAGATCAGCATATGCTGAACAATACGTTCATTGTGTGGGAAACATTTACATTGTTCTGGGTAGTCACAGAAATTGTAAATCCTAGATCTGTCCCATGGGGACAGGACCATAAATGAATTATTCTCCAATCCTCTAAGCTCATTCTCAGGAACACTTGGTGAATGCCAAGTGTCTGCCACTTTGGAAGGGCCCCAGACTTTCCTAGTTTCAAAAATGTTTGAAATGCATCACTTTCACACGCTATAAGTTCCCCCTCTACAGCATTCCTAATGCAGGGACATCCAGTACTCTGTTTGAATGCCTCTAAAAATAAAGAGTTTGCTGGAGTTCCCCAATGGCTTAGTGGGTTAAGGATCCAGCATTGCTACTGCTGTGGCTTGGGTCTCTGCTGTGGTGTGGGTTCAATCTCTGGCTCCAGAAACTTCCTTAAGACAAGGATGTGACAAGAAAGAGGAAGGAAGGGAGGGAGGGAACAAGGAAAGAAAGAAAATAAAGAAAATAAAGAAATGAGAACGGAGAAGGAGAAGTTGAACAAAAGAAACGTTAAAGACATTGAGAAGAGCTCTATAGAGGAATAGATGAGAGGACCTCCTATTAACCTTTCCTACGTGCTTACAAATCATGCATCTCTGGAAATACATGGTATTGAGCACATTTCTTTGGTCTACATTGATATAAACATAACACCCGGGGATCGCCCCAGCTTTTTCGTAATGCGTGTCTTCTCCCCACCGGACCCGGAATAGGAAAAGGTATATTGTCTCCTCTCTGGGGGGAAAGGGAGAGAGGAATGAGGAAGAACCTCAAGACCCAGCAGAGAAATTGATATTAATTGGTCCAAGGACCAATAAGTAGGCACGGACCAATTAGTTGGGCTTTAATAAAAAAAAAAAGTAGTAGTGGTTATAGTAAAACCACTCTTTTAACGCGGAAGGATGTCATTGAAAAATGCCATCCAGTGTAGATACTCAATTGACCCTAAGGGTGAGGCTTAAGTCTAAGTATACTCCGAAGCCATCACCAGACACCATAGAGGCCATACTAGCATCATCATATATCAGCCATATAGAATAAAACCTTCACCTCTCGAAGTTTCCTCCTGCCTGATCTTGATATTGATGATTCTGATTAGATGCAGGAATACAACTAACATACCCTTTCTAGCAGTTCCTGTTGGATCAGAAGGTTATGAACCTGACAATAGTTCTGTAAGAATGCAGGTTTCAATCCCGGTCTCACTTCAGAGGGATAAGCCTGCCTAAGGATCCAGTATAGGTCATTAGATATAACTTGGATCTGGTATTTTATGCTGGTGTGGCCATGAAAAAAATTAGCAAATTTCAAGTAGATGGTAGTGTATTACTAAAGATAGGTAGATGTTGCATGGTGTGGCTACTCTTCAGAATGTATTATCTTGATAACCAAATCTTTTGGTACACATCAAGCATTGACTCACCTCCTCACCTTCCTGCCTCAAGCCTGCGGCGGCAACCACCCATGTAAGGTAGGACGTATAAATGAATGTACGGCGACATAGATTTGCGAGTTGATGTTAATTAGTATTGTTATGTGTAATGATTTCCTTGTGTTAATATGAAGAATTTATGAAGTTACAAGGGCTAGGCGATTGCGGAGTGAGTTAAACGCTGCAGATTGATGGCCCACTCTAAAAAAAAGCAAAAGAAATGCACAGGAGCAGATCCGAGCGCTGCATCTGCGACCTACCTTGCAGCTTTGCAGAACACCAGATTCATTAACCCATGAGCGAAGGCCCCGAAGGAAAGGGGTTTCGATACTCCCATACCGGTGGAATAAGGTTCGGCTCTTAACCCCTGCTAAGCCAAACGGGAACCTGAGTTTGAGTTTTAGATTCCCATCCAAACACAACAAGTTGGGATTTAAATTACAAAGGAGCAGGAGGAAAGGAAGAAGATGAATTAAAGAAAACAAAAAAAAAAAAAAACAATAAAAAAAACGAAAAGAAGTGAAATATGATAATATGAAACATGTATATATATATATTTTAACTAATCATACAGTGTTGTCTTGTGAGAGATCCCCCCTGAGTAGAAAACTTGGCGGAAGAGAGAAAAGACGACTCTGGGTCAGAGTTACAGAGGCCACGGCGGGGCGGGGGGGGGGGGGGGGGGAAGGAAGCGTTCCTTTTTTTAATTAAAGCAAAATTGTGGTGTGGATGTGGAATCAAAACAGTAAACTAGAGTTCCCGTTTGTGTTAGCAGGTTAAGAAGCCGACCGTGTCCACGAGGATGGGGGTCGACCCTGGCCTTGCTCAGTGGGTTAAGGATCTGGTGTTGCTGCAAGCTGCAGTGTAGGTCGCAGATGCAGCTCGGATCGGCATTGCTGTGGCTGTGGTGTAGGCCAGCAGGCAGCTTGAACTCAATCCCTAGCCTGGGAACTTCCATATGCGCAGGTAACGGCGTAAAAAGAATAATAAGTAAATAAAATAAAATAGTCAAACTCATAGAAGCAGAAAGGAGAATGGTGGTTGCGCAGGCTGGAGGGGCAGGAAGGTGAGGAGGTGATGGTCAATGCTTGAGGGGTACAAAGATTTGGTTATACAAGATAAATAGATTCTGAAGAGCACACATGCAACAGCTGACTATATTGTATACTTGAAATTTGCTAATTTTTTTATGGCCACACAGCAATACCAGATCCAAGTTATATCTATGACCTATACTGGATCCTTAGCCCTCTGAGTGAGACCAGGGATTGAACCTGCATTCTTACAGAGACTATGTCAGGTTCTTAACCTGGAGCCACAACAGGAACTCCTAGAGGGTAACTGTTACGTTGTATTCCTGCAATAATCAGAATCATAATAGTAATCAAGGCAGGAGGAAACTTCGAGAGGTGAAGGTTGTATTTATGGCCTTGGTGATGGTGATGGCTTTCGGAGTATACTTAGCCTCACACTTAGGGGCATTGAGTATACATACATGGCTTTTTACATGACAATCCTTCCTCCGTATAGTGGTTTACTTTTTTTTTTATTAAAGCCCAACTATTGGTCCGTGCTACTTGGTCCTTGGACCAATTAATCAATTTCTCTGGGTCTTGAGTCTCCTCTCCCCACGCAGAGAGGATGACAATACCTTTTCCAGGGTCACGTGGGGAGAATACACGCATTACGAGAAAAGCGGCATCCCCTGGGTGTTAATGTTTATTCATGGAGACAAAGAATGTGCTCAATACCAGGTATTTCCAGAGATGCATGATGTGTAAGCAGCTGTAGGTTAATAGGAGTCTCTCTATTCTCTAGAGATGCTCTTCTCAATGTCTTTAACGTTTCTTTGTTCAACTTCTCCGTTCATGCGCCCCCCCATAATAACTGGTTTCCATACGAGGCAATATCTGCTTCCCTGCCATTTGTATAAACTGGTCCTGAGAAAAGCCTCCCTTTCTTTAGGACAAACCTTCAGATGTGAGAAGGCTGTGCTCGGGGTCAGCTTGGCCGCCTCCACCCTTCCCATCCACCTTTCTTCTTCATCCTTCCTTCCCTTTTTTTTTCTCTCTTATGTTTCTTGTTGTCCCTTCCTTCCCTTTTTTTATATTATTTTATTTTATTTTTTATTAAAGGATAGTTGACTTACAGTGTCATGTCAATTTCTACTATACAGCAGAGTGACCATTCCTTTCTTATTTTCTTTTTAGGAATGGTTTCCAGCACTGACGAAGGGCTGGTTCCATAAGCTAAGCACCTCCCGTAGATAATGCCAAGGTTTTCCTTACAACGGCCAGTTAAATGGGTATTAGAACCCTTTTCGTCTGTGGTTATTTAACAGATCATGAAAGGAAGGCTCAGAGAGGTGGAGCGAGAACCCCTGGGTCACAGAGCGAATAAAGGGCAGACCTGAAATTGAAACACTGACTCCGAAGTCATGTTTTTAATCACACCTTTATTCTGTTTCCTAATCCTAATGTTTCAAAATAACACCACAGTGATCTCCAACTGACTGGTTTGGACACTTCCCATATCCCACATAGTCGGAAGTGACTTTTAGCTGTAAAAACCAATCAACGCAGAACTTAACCAAGAAATGACAAAACTCCTTCACCCGGACGTGTTGGATTATCATTCGACACCCAGATTCGTCTTGGAACAAGTCCATCTACCTTGGCAGACAAGGGTCCAGTCGTGAGGGGGCTGCGGGAATTCTACACGGCACTCCCTTCAGAGCTGAGCTGTGGCCCCAGTTCCCTTCAAGACAAACCCCAAATCCACGCTCATCACCCCTGCCTCTAACGCTTTCATGTCTACAGGACACACAAAGGCACTGGCACCTCCCACATGCCAAGCAAAGCACTGGGCATCCTCCCCTAGGCTGGTTTTTTGTTGCTGTTGTGGTTTTTTAGGGCCGCATCCACATCTCAGAGCTGCAGCTGAGATGCACAGCCACAGCAACACCAGATCCAAGCCGCATCTGTCATCTACATCACAGCTTGGGACATTGCCAGATCCTTAACCCCCTGAGCAAGGCCAGGGATTGAACCCGCATGGATACTAGTCAGCTTCTTAACCCACTGAGCCGCAGCAGGAACTCCCCGTATGCTGTTTTAGAACAGTGAAAAAAAATGGGTCTTCTGATTCCCCATGCAGATCAGCACACCAAGGCTTCAGCAGGTGAGGGTTTTCCCTGTGGTACAAAGCTGCGTGTACATTTATTTAGGCAGAGGCCCCTTTATGGGTGAAGACTGTATCCTTTTATAATTTTTTAATTAAAGTATAGTTGATTTACAATATTTTGTCAATTACTGCTGTACAGCAAAGTGACCCGGTCATATATATATATTTTTTCTTTTTCTCGTATTATCTTCCATCATGTTCTATCATGAGTAATTGGATGTAGTTCCTTGTGCTGTACAGCAGGACCTCATTGCTCATCCATTCTAAGAAGACTGTATTTTACTCTTCCCTGAATCCCCAGGGCCTATCACAGCATCCAGCAGGTGCTCAATACATGTGTGCTCTGATGAAACCGGGCACAATCTCCTCTAACAGCTCCCTTAACATCTGCCTTAAGGCAGAGACGAGAAGAAAGGTTTCATTTATAACATCTCAAAATATGACTGTGTCTGTTATTTATTTTTCCTGCAGCCTAACATGGTAGCCATTCATCACGGGGCAGGCAGGGGGCTCAGTGTTATGAAGCAGCCACTCAGGTAGGGTGAGTTATTTGGTTCAGGGTGTCTTTCAATTCTTGAGATTTATGGGGTGTGCTCATAAAGGTACACGTTGAAGGAGGGAGCCCTAATAAACTGAGGTTGATTGTGGTGGGGAGAAGGGTCCGTCGGGGCTGAGAAGTTGACAAAGCTTGCTCTTGAAATCCAGGACCCTGCCTCCAGGCCCCCAGAATTCCTAGGATGGACCAGAATAAGTGCCAGGCCTGGCTGAAACGAACCAAGGAACAGGCAAGTGGGGTTTAAGTACTTTTAGAACTAATCCTTATCTACAGAAGAGAAAGAGAGAAAGAAAGAAAGAAAGAAAGAGAGAAAGAAAGAAAGGGAGTTTCTGTTGTGACTGAGAGGGTTAAGAACCTGACGTAGTCCGTGAGGATGCACTTTGGATCCCTGGCCTCACTCAGTGGGTTAAGGATCTGGCATTGCCACAATCTGCAGCATAGGTTGCAGATGGGGCTTGGATCCCATGTTGCTGTGGCAGTGGTGTAGGCTGACAGCTGTGGCTCCAATTTGACCCCTAGACCAGGAACTTCCATATGCCATAGAGAATGAAGAAAGAAAAAAAAAGAAAGAAGAAAGAAGAAAAGAAAGAAAGAAAGAAAGAAAGAAAGAAGAAAGAAAAGAAAAGAAAGAAAGAAAGGGAGGGTAATGGGAGCGGAGCGGAGGGGGGGGCGTGGGGTGGTTTTGATAGGTGAGCGGAGGGAGGCACGGGAGCGCAAGGAAGTGACAGCGCACAGGAGATACACGAAGAGGGACCATCGCTACTCTAAGAGTAAATAGAAAGATACGAGACTCCGAAAGAAACCGCATAGACGCAAACGCAATGGACTACGATAAGACTATCTACTTCC